>NW_027223764.1:56475642-57102918 GCF_028538775.1 Myotis yumanensis
GGCTAGTGGTCCCCTTTGTTACTGGCCACTAAGATGCTCTCTCCTTCCCCGATGCTGCGACTCCCGTCCCTGCTCTTGTTAGTGCCGGGGCCCGGCACTCCATGTACCGCGGAGAACACCAGCCTGGTGGCCCCGTCGTCTCTCACACACGCTGGTTTCCAAGGCCTGTGCTTGTTGGGAAACGCATCCGACCCACTGCTTTGCGCTGGCCCCGCAATCTGCCCACCTTCACCTGAGCTTTTAGGATGACAGGTTGGAGCCCCACCAGAACCGCAGGGAGCAGCCTCAGCCCTTTGTCCCCAGGGTCCCTGCTCACGGGGACTGTCGCTTGTGCCTGCTGGGCACCTGCCCACCTGCCCCCAGCTGCTCCTTGTGGCCATGGGGTCTAAAGGCCCATGGCCCTTTCTCTCGGCTACAGGAAAGGGGCCGGAGCTGTGTCCCACTGCCAGGCAGAAGGGGTGGCTGTGGACGAGGCAGAGCAGGGGTGACCCCTGGGCCTGGGGAGGACAGCGGGCTCAGCAGCCTGGTGTGGAGACACTGAGCCACCCGAGCACGAGTCCTCCCCAGGGCTTCCTAGAAGGCTTGCTGGCTCCAGGCGCTGGCGCTGCTGCCGTCCCTCCCTGTGGGGGCTTGTAGCCTCCAGGAGCCAAGAAAGGACAGCGAGGGGCCTCAGCCTGGACTCACGCACAAAACCCCACTTCCCAGCCGCGTGTCGCCACCGTCAGAGGGGAGGCGAGTCCCTCTCGCCTCACAGAGCTGTCGGGGACACATTGCCCGTGAGGTGGCCGGTCCCGCATGTGGCAGCTCCAGGGAGCGCCTCCTTCCTGGGCTGTTCACACCAGGTCTCCTCGCCCACCGTGGTCATGAGGACTGCGGGGTCCGCCACCCCCCCGCTAGGGCCGACCACGCGTCCCCAGTGAGCCCTGTATGTAACGGGACATTTCTAGCAGCCACATTTAAAAGGGTATAAAGGGGGAAGTAACTTTAATTTATTTTATTTTATGTGATGTGTCCAAAATGCCATTTCAATGAGCGACAATAGGAAGGTTCCAGTGACAAGGCTGAGTCAGTGTGGCCTCACACGTCAGCACGTCTCGTGTGGACCAGTCCCATTTCCCGGGCCTGGCCGCCCCCTGGGGCTCATGACTCCAGAGAGACACCCCGATGCGCGGGTGCTCCTCACTGTGGGGCTCCTAGTACCGCGAACCAGAGGCAAAAAGCTTACTGCTCCTCAGCTTTCCACCTGGGGACCCAGAGAACTGGCTGATGGGCCTGACCACTGTGCTGGCGGAGGTGTTTCTGAGACAGGCTGCCTCCGGAAGGGACTGGGCATGGGAGGAGCCACTGCTGGGCCAAGGGAGGGGCTAGCAGGAAGGGGCATCCCGGCTGCAGGGCTCCTGCCTGTGCTGAAGCTCAGGAGGCTGGGTATGCAAACGCCAGGCCTGTGCAGGCTGCCAGGTGCTCCCAGGAGTGCAGGGTCACCCACAGTCTCATCTCGGGGTCACTGCAGGGCCTGGGGTCTGCAGAGGATGCAGTGGGTTGGAGGGAATGGTATGGGAAGGTCAGCCGCCATGGGAGGCCCCAACACTGCTACAGGGTCTGATAGGATGGGGTGGGCACGACTGCAGTCACCCCAAATCCTCCCCTGGGGGTGGTGGGGCCGGGGCAGGCCCAGGTGGGGAGGAGAAAGCCTCAGCCTGGACATGTCACTTGGGAGGTGTGGCCATGAGGCGGGGCTGGGAGCAGTGTGGCCACAGCAGAGAGAGGCGGCCCGGGCGGGTGCTCACAGCCGTGTCCCTGGCAGGGAGGTGAGAACAACAGCCCTTCCTTTTGGAGTCAGGTCTGCAGATCGCATTTAATGGGCTGCACCTGGCCCCTTCGTTTCTGTGCGGAGCAGAGGCCTTGCTGGGCGCCGGGCCTCGGAGTCCAGTGCGCGGGGCCTCAGTGAACGCCGCTCTGGGCTCTCCCGGAACGGCCTGTCGGCCTGGCCTCACTCCTCCTCCCCAGGGGTTTCCCAGGACCACCTCCCACAGAGACTGCACTGGAACCTGTCTACAGGCTCTGCTTCCGGGGGAGCCCAAGCGAGGGTGTTACCCCAGGGGTGCAACCAGCGCTGAGTATGCTCTGCTCACTTAGGGGAGAGGTGGGCGAGGCCTAGATCTCAGATGCCTGAAGTCCCACCTTTGAGTTTGGGATCGCATTTGGGCCCTGGGGCAGTTTTTTAATGAAAGGGACACAGGCCCCCCATTCACCTGGTTGAAGCCTCATAAGCAAGTGCGGGGGAGGTGCGGGGCTCACGGAGCCCCTCTGCTGCCCCTGCTCCCTGGCTTCCTGGGCTCCAGGCTGCCCACCTCGCTGCCCCTGGAGTGGACTCCACACAGGCCAGCCAGTGCGCTGCGTTCCCTAGGGCCCAGCCCTGGCCCCGCCCTCTCCAGCTGTGGCCAATGGCAGCGTCTATCCTGTGACTCAGTTTCTTCACCTGCGGGAGCCCTGCCGCCAGCTGCTCAGACTCTCTGAGAACAGCGAGAGAGCTCTGGACTCCCCAGCTCTGCCCTCCCGGGTGCTGGTGCTCAGGCTGCCAGTGCAAAGCTTCGGGTGGCCGCCTGCCTTCCTCCTGTGGTCTGGCCTCTGTGCACCTTTCCTTCCTCCCGTCTTCTTATAAGGACACCGGTTTTGGTAGATTAGGGCCCGTCCTCAGGACCTCATTTAACTTTAAAATGTGATTTAACTGTAAAGGCTCTACCTTCAAATACAGTTCTGAGGTACGAGTTATGCAAGCGCATAGCTCAGCCCCTAACACTAGGTGTGCGGCCTCAGTCCTGCTGCGACACAGATGTAATGACAAAGTTACTGTGAAGATGAGGGTACAAAGTGTGGTCTCCAACACTTTTGCTCACATCATTCCCCAATCATTTCAACTCTGTGCACCCTTGAATGTGTTTTGTTGACAAATAAAACTTTTTCATCATAAATATAAATTGTTGCAAAGATTGTAATTGCCACAGCATCACAAATATTGACATCTTAAAATGAAATGGTTAAATCTTTCTTTTACATCTACATGTCATGGATTTAGTGACTACCTCTGTTGATTTAAAAAGGCTCCATAAATAACTTTCAGCTTTCAGGAGTTTTATGAGTTTTTTCCCCCCCCTGAGCTTTTATTTTCACTCACTTACCTAACAAAACTTTATCCTGCTTTTTATACATTTTTGTTTTGAAAAATCCTTTATTGATTTCCATATTATACTTCTGTAAAAGAATATGTATAAAAATTTAAATTAAATTTTTTATTTCCTTATTCCATAAGTCTCTAGGTTTTAATTTTTTTCTGGATTAAGTTATCAATATTGCACAATTAGTAATATTTGGAAAGTGACTGTAAAATTAATCAAAACCACATAAATACAAAATTTAGATAAATAATTAATAATCATAAGAAGTAAAATTTTATTAGAAATGGATTTTATTGAAATGGATTTTTACTTTACTTCATATGCCCTTGTATAAATTTGGTTAGTGATAGACTTTAGCATCAATTTTATTCCTGTTTTTAATAGCTGTAAGCTCTGAAATGCCTCGCTCAATATGAACAGAGGCTGGGATGGACCGAGTTTTCTGATGCCAGTCAATACTCTAAACTGCTTCCCAGTTATAAGTCAAAGTCATGTAGTAATTTATCATCGGAAATGACTTTTGATACTCCACCCGCTGACAACTGGCTTAGGTCATCATTCAGTCCTTGTTGAAAGCAAAAGATTGGAAACCTCCCCCCGTGAAAGGTTTAGTGGCCCCGTCATTCGTCATTCAGCTTCTCAACACTGGCACCAGTATTTCAAATCATCTCCTGTTTGGTGCCCACTGGTCTTTGCTCCAGGAAGTCAGGGAGGGTGAGGCTGGGCCTAGATTTTCTGAAGTAGAAAGGGCGATGTGACGGGAAGGAGGAAATAAGTACAGTCTGTCTCAGGCGTGTTTCAGGAGGAAGAATTCTAGGAAACAATATCATGGAAGGTGAGAATCTAGAAATAGATTTCCCTAAAACCGCCCTTCCTAAGACGCCTAGGGCATGCAAACCCCAGGGTATATAAGCCACTGACCCATATAATAAGCTTGGAGTAGTGCCAGGAGTCTATGTTGTGTTCCTTAAATGCTAACTGTGACTTTGTTATTTCTGCATCTATAAGCTGTCCAGTATATAGTACTGGGATGGGATACAGTAACTGGAATGCAGAGAGAGTTTAGATACATCAGGGGGCTGGGCCAGAGAAGCCTAAAAGAGCCCCTCTAAAGCTGGTCCCATCCTCTTGGTCTGGAACCTGAATTGGTCACCTGCTTGACAGATACTCCAAATGTGCAGCTTAAACAGCCTTTTGTTTGCTCACAATACTGCAGGTCAGCATTTTAAAGGCCCTCCCTTCAAATATGGTCTCACTCTGAGGTGCGAATTATGTGGGCTTCAGCTTTACTTCTATCTGTGGTGAACCCAACTGTGACACTTGTTTGGGCTGGGGCTCAGCTGAGCACCCAGGTATCAGCAGCTGCAGTCCAGTGGCCCATCAGCTGGGCCTGCTTTGGGGCCTCAGCTGAGATGACTGGCATCTGTTCCATGTGGAACCATCTTCTAGAGGCTAGCTAGGCTTCTTCATGGGGAAGCAGAAGAATCCCTCAGAAGGATGGAGGAGGGAGGGAGAAAGGACGAGGAGGAGGAGGAGGAGGAGGAGGAGAATAGAAGGGGAGGGGAAGGGAGGGGAGGAGGGGGAGGAACGAGGAGACCCAGTGAGCATGCGTGCACAAACCTCGGAGCACAGGGGTCTTTTAGGTCTCTGCCTGGCTACTGTTTCATTGGCCACAGCATGCCTGTGGCCAAGCCCAGAGTCACACGTGTGAGAGGGTGTTACACATGAGTGTGGGTAGATACAGGCAGGTGTGATCACTGGGGCCATGGATGCTACCACACAACCCAGGGCCCTGTGCCTGCCCCCGCTTTACTTCTATTTGATGTGAACCCAACTGCGAGCTTAGATTGGACACTTGTTAGGATAACTGCCTAGGTATTCTTATTTGTCCTCTACAACTAGAATCTTGTTTTTCTCAAGGAGACCTACTGTGGAGGATATCTTGCTCTAAGACTGTCTTTCCAAGGGTATCCTGTTAGTCCTGGAAGAGCACTGATCAGAGAGAGAAACCCACTCTATAGAAAGGAGAGTCTAAATGGAAACAGGTGGCCTCGAAAAGGCCTTTTCATCGTTAAGGCAGAGCTTAGAAATTGGGTGGTGCTGTTACTCCTGGAACCTCCAGGTTAAAATCCAACTCAACCTAGCAAAAAGAATTGAATGTTTTGGGCTGAGTAATCAGGAAGTCTGGAGTGTGTGGCTTCATATCTGGCTTGATCCAGGTGTGGAACAGTATCAAGTCACTGGTGTTCATGCTCTGGCTCCACTGTACTCATCCAAAGAGAAGTGCGAAAGCCCTGAGAGGTGGCTGGAACCAACATCTGGTCAACACCTGGGCACATACATCTCCTAATTCCTGGAGTATATATGTCTAAAGTAGCATTTTTTCACCATCTTTTATTTCTTTTTCCTTTCACAGTGAGAAAATATTTGGTGAAATGCCCTCAGAACAGGTAAGACTATTTTTGCTTTTACTTTCTTTAGATATTACCAAGAAATTGGTTAAATTTGTATCTTTAGTTAAAGGTCTTCATATTAGTCCACCAATTGGCCTAAAAATGTGTGTCCCACATGCATTTGCATATTTCCAGACTCCATGCTCTGCTGTCACCCCCAGAGGATCCAGAAAACAGGTGGTTTCATGCTGCCCGGCACCTGCTCTGGGGGACGGTCCCTCATTTAAAAAGGGGCGGGCAACCAGACTGAACCACTTTGATGCCTTCTTACCATAGGCACTCCTGATCTGTTCCCAACAATGCTTGCTTGTTCTATGCCCCACTCTGCACAACGCAGCCATTAGTAATATATGTGCTAAGATGCTAGCTTTTTAGATGGTCGGACAAACCTCATAAGTAACATAATAGTTATAGTAAATATTGCAAACTCATAGTGTTTAAAAATGTGTGACTTTTGATCCAGGCAAAATGGCAGAGGTCAATTTGTCCCCGTTCTGCCCTGCTAAGCATAAACATAAACCTTACAAATAATATGAAACACCAAAGGAGGACTCTGAAAGTTGGTTAAAGGAAAATTATGAAAACCAAAGACAAAGGAAAAAAAATCTCAAAAGCAACCAGAGAGAAATAATGTATTACCTATTAGAGCAGTGGTTCTCAACCTTCCTAATGCCGTGACCCTTTAATACAGTTCCTCATGTTGTGGTGACCCCCAACCATAAAAGTATTTTCGTTGCTACTTTATAACTGTAATTTTGCTACTGTTATGAATCATAATGTAAATATCTGATATGCAGGATGTATTTTCATTGTTACAAATTGAACATAATTGAAGCATAGTGATTAATCACAAAAACAATATGTGATTATATATGTGTTTTCCGACGGTCTTAGGCAACCCCTGTCAAAGGGTCGTTCGACCCCCAAAGGGGTCGCAACCCACAGCTTGGCCACCCACAGGTTGAGAACCGTTGTATTAGAGGAACACAAATTTGAATGACAACATATTTTTCATCTGAATTTATGGAGGTGAGAAAGAAATGGAAACACTTTTTTCAAAAAAAAATTTTTTTTAAGTACTGTTAACCACAAATTTGATATCCAGCAAAATTATCCTTTAGGTAAAAGGGGAAATAAAGGCATTTTCAGATTAAGGGAAACTAATGAAATCTGTCACTATCAGGCTTACTTTTAAAGAAATTCTTGAAATAAAAGAGGAAATCTTGGTGCATTAGAAAGGAAAAAGGAATAATGGAACATAAATATGGGTAGGTAAGTAGACTATTTTTTTCCCTCATGAGTTTTAAAAATAATATTTGATGTTTAAAACAAAAATTATAAAGCCATATGATACTCAAGAAGAGCATTATGATATTTAAAGGTAGGAAAGGTAAAGTGGCCTAAATAGAAGTAAGGTTTCCATACGTCACTGAAAGTGATAGAACATTGGTGTAAGGTGACTTCAATATCCCACTCCTTCATCAAGGTAAGTATGAAAGAGAACATCAAAATAGCTGTCCCTAGTCCTGATGTGATCCCCACAGAACCCTTAGAGAAAGACAGCCATCCCAGCAGCCAGCACCAGAGGTGAGTCTCCTTCTCTCGCACCTTTCCTGCTGCTCTGTCCTCATCCCTGGCCTTGCATTGCCTTTTCCCCTAGGGTGCTCATTGTTTCCATGAGCTGGAATTAATGGCACCCATGTGTTGCATGGTCACAGTTGGGGCAAGCATGTTTCTGGCTGAAGCAACATGCATGTGTAGTAAATAGAGAGTATCCAAAGGATGGAAGTAGATATGCCATGCAAACAGTAATAATAAGAGAGGTTATAGCTAAATTAGTTTAAGATAATAGATAATTGAAGACAAGAAATATTACAAGGGACAAAGGAAGTTTCATAATTATAATGGGTCTAAACATCAGGAAGATTCAGTCATTATAAATCTACATGGACCTAAAAAAGAGCCTCAGATACATGAAGCAAACACAGAAATTTGAAAGATAAAGTAGATGATTCTAGAATAATAGTTGATTCTAATGTTCCATTCTTAATAATTGATAGAATAGCTAGACAGAAAATCAGTAAGGGCAGAGAAGATCAAGCAATTTGACCCCACACATAAGAATGCTCTACCCAATAACTACAGGATAAATTATTTTCAAGTGTCCTTGGAACGTTCTTCAGAAGAGACCAAATGCTAGGCCATTAAACAAAAATTAAGAATTCTTAGGAAAGAATATCATGGAAGGTGACGGTCTAGAAATAAATTTCCTTAAAACCACCCTTCCTAAGAATGCCTAGGGTATGCAAACCCCAGGATATGTAAGAAATCATGCAAGGTTTGTTCTCTGGCAACAGCAGAATTAAATAGAAATTTATGACAGAAAGAGATCTGGGAAATTGCCAGATGTTTTAAAATTTAAAACAACATGTTTCTAAATAATACCTGGGCCAAAAAAGAAATCACTAGAGAAATTAGAAAATATCCTATCTAATAAAAGAGAAGCATGCAAATTGACCGTACCTCTGCTATGCCCACAAGCCAAGCCCACCAGCCAATCAGAGCGACTATGCAAATTAACCCAACCAAGATGGCAGCCAGTGGCCACAGAGCTGGAGCGAGCAGGAGGCTTGGGTTGCCCCAGCGATGGAGGAAGCCAAGCTTCCCATCGGCCCTGGCTGGCTGTGGCCTCCACTCAAGGCTACAAAGTTTCAATTATAGAAGAAAAATAAATCCCAGATACTTGCTTCCAGCCGGCCTGGCCTCTGCTCACAGAGGTGCTGAATAAAAAAGAAAAAAGAAAAAAAGGAGAGGCTGGGAGCTTGGTTCGGTGGGGGGCTTGGCCAGCCTGCAAACAACCATCAGACCCTCACTCAGGTTAGCCAGGCACCCCAGCAGGGACCCCCACCCTGAAGGGGGTGTGGGCAGCCTGAAAATAGCCCTCAGCCTCTCACCCAGACTGGCCACACCCCCATGGGGAGAGGGTCCCCACTGGGGGACTTGACCAGTCTGCAAACAGCCATCAGCCCCTCACCCAGGCTGGCCACACCCCATGAGCACCCCAGCAGGGACCCCCACCCTGATCTGGGACACCCTTCATGGCAAACCAGCTGGCCCCCACCCATGCACCAGGCCTCTATCCTATATAATAAAAGGGTAATATGCAAATTGACCCTAACAGCAGAATGACTGGGAATGATTGGTCACTATGACACACACTGACCACCAGGGGGCAAACGCTCAATGCAGGAGCTGCTCCCTGGTGGTCAGTGTGCTCCCACAGGGGGAGCTTTGCTCAGCCACAAGCCAGGCTGACGGCTACCAGCACAGTGGTGGTGGTGGGAGCCTCTCCCGCCTCCTCAGCAGCACTAAGGATGTCCGACTGCAACTTAGGCCTGCTCCCCGCTGGCAAGTGGACATACCCCTAGGACTCCCGGGCTGCCAGAAGGATATCTGACTGCCAGCTTAAGCCGAACCTCCGGGGAGCGTGCATAAGGTAGCAGGTGGTCATCCCCCGAGGAGTCCCAGACTGTGAGAGGGCACAGACCAGGCTGAGAGACCCCCCAAGTGCACAAATTTTTGTGCATCGTGCCTCTAGTTTTGAATAAATGGAAATGAAAACCCAATATACCAAAACTTATTGGATGCAGTGAAAGCAGTGCTTACAGAAAACGTTTATGGATTTAAATACCTATATTAGATAGGAAGAAAGGTCTAAAATAAGTAAACTAAGCTTTCATCAAAAGAAACTAGAAAAAAAGTGCAAGTGAAATCCAAAATAAGCAGCATAAAGGATATAATAAAGATTAGAATAGAAATCAGGGAGAACCAAGATGGTGGCATAGTTAAACATGGCTACTCACTGCCTCCCACAACCACATCAAAATTACAACTAAAATACAGAATCACCATCATTCCCAACCGCCTGAAATCTTGCTGAATGGAAGTCCTACAACTAGAGCAGTAAAGAAGAAAGCACATTGAAACTAGTAGAAGGGGGTGAATGCTGGGGTCTTGCCCCAGCAGGTCCAGGGGTCCCCAAAGGTGTGGACGGAGTCGGCGAAGAAGGAATGGCACGGGGTCAGCGTTCAGTTGATCAGCATAGCGAGGTTCTCCCTCCAGGATCTCAAGCCAGGAACTCCAGCCGAGTTCTGGTCAGGATCTCCAGCGAAGTTCTGGTTAGGATCCAGCCAAGTTCTGGTCAGGATCTCCAGCCAGGTTCTGTAGCCAAGCTCTGTAGATCCTAACCAGAACCTAGCCAGAGAACATGGCAAAAGATCCTGGACAGAACCTGGCTACAGATCTTGGCTGGAGAACCTAGACAGAACATGGCGACCGAACCTGGCTAGAACCTGGCTGGAGAACCTGGCTGGAGAAGCTGGATGGAGAACCTAGCAAGAGAACATGGCTAAAGAACCTGGCTGGAGATCCTGACCAGAACTTGGCTGGATCCTAACCAGAACTTCGCTGGAGACCAGAACTTCGCTGGAGATCCTGACCAGAACTCGGCTGGAGTTCCTGGCTTGAGATCCTGGAGGGAGAACCTCGCTATGCTGATCAACTGAACGCTGACCCTGTGCCATTCCTTCTTCGCCGACTCCGTCCACACCTTTGGGGACCCCTGGACCCGCTGGGGTTGGACCCCAGCAGGTGAAGATGCAGAACAGGCTGGTCTGACACATGAATGACATTTTTTTAAAATCAGGAGGGATATCTCCACTGTGGAGGCCTCCTATGAGAAGCAAGGGGTTCCAGCCCCCAAGCCCAGGGTTTCAGAGTTGGGAAGAGAAGCCCCTATAACTTTGGGCTGTAAAAACCGGCAGAGGTTGTGGCTGAGTGACACTGAGGCTGCTGGAGACCCCGGAAGTTCCTCTTAAAGTGCCAGAGCACAAACTTACACAGACTCACTGCCTCTGAGCTCCAGCACTGGGCAGTAGCTTTGGGGGATCCAGGGACATATAGGGAGGAACTGGATTGCCTGGCATTGGGGCAGGAACTAGGGGGCAGCTTTCTCCCAAATGGGGGTGCTCACAGGGGTCATTGTTCCTATGCTGGGACTTCCCCCATTGCAGAGCTGACTGGTAGCCATATCTGAGTTTCCATCAAACTGGCTCACACTGTTTGTTCCACCCTGCTGATCCTCTGAGACCCCGTCCCATCCAATTTGCAGCCCCACCCAAGCTGTTTGCAATGGCTTTAACATATAAATGGCCTGTCCTGGCTCAGTCTTCAGACTTTCCTAAAATCTCTCAAATAAGCAGCATCTGGTGTCAGCATTCCCTTTACCTATCAATAAGAGGCTCATGATCCAGCACTAGCACCAACCTGTCTTGCTTCACAATTTGGCCTCACCAGGGCACTTCCAAGCCAAATACAAGGAGCAGCCATCTGCAGATTGCTCTTTAGCTCCTGCTGGGTGGTCTCAGGCAGTGGCTGACTTTGCACCTCCTGGGAGGCCCCAAAACCAGTGCACCCAGTGGACAGTTTCAGACCATGCCAGATTACAACTCCACACATCCACAAATGACACATTCAAGGGGCAGAATCAGTGAGCACCAAAGTCACACTGAAGCAAGTCCTGTTCCTTAAGGGTGTCTCTTGCATAGCAGCTCTTCCACTGTAGTCACAGCTGTTCCTCACAGCCAATTGGCCTGGAGGTCAATTCCTCCTAGTGATACCAACAGCAATCAGGGATCAACAAGACTGTGCATACAGCCCACACATTGTTCACCTAGAGTGCCCAGCTCAGGTGACTGGGGAGGCTGAGCGACAGGGCCCTACAGGACACTTATTACACGAGGCCACTCTACCAATTCCAGGAGACATAAAAACTACTATGGACATAGACACTTCTACCTAATATATAGAAACAAACACAGGGAAGCACAGAAATGCGGAGACAAAGAAACCTCACAAATGAAAGAACAGAAGAAATCTGCACAAAAAGAACTAAATGAAATGGAAACAAGCGAACTATTGGTGCAGAGTTCAAAACTATGGTTGCTCATGGTTGATAAGGTTGCTCAAGGATCTTCATGAGAGCTTCAAGGGACTTAGTGAGACTTTCAAGGATCTTAGTGAGAATTTCAAAGACATGAAAAAGGTCCAGTCAGAAATTAAGCATACACTGAAATAAGGAATAATTTACAGGGATTCAAATGTAGAGTAGAGGATTCTGAGAATCAAATCAACGATTTTTAATGTGAGAAAGCAAAAAACACTCAATGAAAAGAGCAAAAAGATAAAAGAATCCAAAAATATGAAAATAGTGTAAGGACCCTCTGGGACAACTTCAAATGCACCAACATTTAACATTATGGGGGTGGCAGAAGGAGAAGAGAGAGAGCAAGATATTGAAAACCTATTTGAAGTAATAATGACAGAAAACTTCCCATACCTGGTGAAATAAATAGACTTATAAGTCCAGGAAGCACAGAGAGTCCCAAACAAGAGGAACCCAAAGAGGCTCACACCAAGACACATCATTATTAAAATGCCAAGGGTTAAAGACAAAGAGAGAATTTAAAAAGCAGCAAGAGAAAAGTAGTTAGTTACCTACAAGGGAGCACCCAAAGGAGTATCAGCTGATTTCTCAACAGAAAGTTTGCAGGCCAGAAGGGAGTGGCAAGAAATATTCAAGGTGATGAATAGCAAGGACCTACAACCAAGATTACTCTACCCAGCAAAGCTATCATTTAGAATTGAAGGTCAGATAAAGAGATTCACAGACAAGAAAAAGCCAAAGGAGTTCATCACCACCAAACCAGTATTACATGAAATGTTGAAGAGTATTCTTGAAGAAGAAGAAGAAGAAGAAGAAGAAGAAGAAGCAGCAGCCAATAAATATATCTATCAAAAATTGAATCTAAAAATAAAAATAAATGAACAAGGAAACTAATGAACAAAATAAATTAATGAATAAAATAGAACCAGAGGTATGGAAACAGTGAATGGATTGATGAATCTCAGAGGGAAGGGGGAGAGGGGGTGGGAAGAAATTAACCAAAGACCTTATATGCATATGCATTACTTATGGACACAGACAATAAGGTGTTGAAAGCCTAGGGCAGTGTGGGAACAGGGTGGAGGTTGCAATGGAGGGTAGTTAGAGGGGGTCATCTCTAATACTCTCATCAATTAAGAGAAAAAAACCCCACAGAAATCAATGATATGGAAAACACACACATACATCCTATATAATAAAAGGCTAATATGCAAATAAACTGAATGACAGAACAACCAAACAACTGGTCGCTATGACCTGCACTGCCCATCAGGGAGCATGTGTGAAACACGGCAGACATCGGCTGCGGTGTGATGGTGAAGCAGGTGAGCAGGGGTGCCAGTCCAAGGCGGGGCGCTGGTTGCTGTCATCGGGGTGAGTCTCTGGTGGTTACTGAAAATTCTTTGCTCCCATGCGCAGCAGTCCCGCTTGGCGCTTGTGCCTGCTGCTGGCGCCAGCCCCGCTTGCACCTGCTGCCAGCACCGAAGCTGCCGCTCACACCTGCTGCTGGCACCTGGTGCTGGCCCTGATCACTCGGCACTGTCAGTGGGTGTGAGCAGCAGCTGCTGGCCCCAATCACCCCTCAGGGCTTCTCCACCTCCCCCTGCTCCTGAGGGGAGATTGGGGCCGACAGTTGCCACTTGCACCTGCAGCTGGCACTGGAGCCGCTGCTTGCACCTGCTGCCAGTGCCCGGAGCCAGTCCCGATTGCTCGGTGCCATCAGTGGGTGTAAGCAGCAGCTGCCAGCCCTGATTGCCCTTGAGGGCTTCTCCACCTCCCCCTTCTCCTGAGGGGCAATCAGGGGAGCAGCTGCTGCTCGCACCCACAGACAACGCCGGCCCCAATCTCTCCGTGCCTTCAGCAGGTGCGTGCGGGGCCAGCACCGTCAGTATGTGGGGTGGCTGCAGCGGGAGTGGGACTTCAGGCAGACAGGTGACAGGGGGCCACAGTGGAAGGGCTGGGTGGGGGCGTGGAGGATGGGCCGAAACCTGCCCCTGTGCCTACCGCAGCCTTGTGGCCCACAGTTCCTTTCAAGGTGCAAAAATTCGTGCACTGGGCCCCTAGTAGAAATATAATGGGAAAAAAAGTTGGTTCTTTGAAAAGTTAAACAGAATTTACAAACCTTAAGTTAGACTGTCCATGAAAAGAGAGGAGAGAGAGAGAGAGAGAGAGAGAGAGAGAGAGAGAGATAAAGAGAGAGAGAAAGCGCACAAGGAGAGAAAAAACCTCAATTACCAAAATTGGGAAGGAAAACAAATTAGACCCTACAGAAATTTCAAGGCTCATAAGGAAATACTATGAACAAGTTTATTCTAACAAAGTAGACAACATAGGTGAAATGAAAAAAAAAAATCCTAGAAAGACACAAATTACCAAAACCAATTTAAAAAGAGAACTATACTTTGAATAAACTTGTAATAAGTCAAGAAATTGAATTGTTATTGATTTGTTAGCTAAAACTTTCCAATCAAGGGAAGCCCAGACCCACATTTTACTGGTAAAGTATATCAAGTATTACAGAAGAAACGAATGCCAGTCCTTCCCAAACTCCTTCAGAAAACTTGAGAAAGCAGATGGTGTGGGGAAAAATGGATAAAGCACTCTTCACAACTCAATAAGAAGACGGTAAATACAATTAAAAATGGACAAAAAGATTTGCATAGATATTTTCCTAAAGAATGTATACAAATGACTCACAAGTTTGTGAAAATATGTTCAGTATCATTAGCCATCAGAGAAATGCAAACCAGACCGCATGTGATGCCACTATGCACCCTTGCAATGGCTGTCGTAGAAAAGACAGCGGTGTCGAGTCTTGGCAGGGATGGGGAAGGCTGGGACCCTGTGGGCTGCTGGTGGGAATGGTAAGTGGTGTAGCCACTTGAAAAACTGTTTGGTGGTTTCATAAAACAGTAAACATAAACTTACCATATGACCCAGCAATTCCACTCATAGGAGTCTACCCCAAGAGAAAGGAAAACTAAAGGGCATACCTGTCTACAAAAAGGCATACATGCGGTTGTTCATAGCTGCTGTATTCATAGTAACTGAAGCTGTGAAAACCTAAATATATTAATCCACTGGTGTATAGGTAAACAAAATTTAGTACATTCATCCAATGAAATGCCATTTGATAAAAAAAAGGAACAACTGCTGATGTATGCTACAGCATGCATGGGCCTCAAAAACATTAAGCTAAGTGAGAGAATTCAAATGCAAAAATTACATATTGTATGATTCTATTTGTTTGAAATGCCCAGAAAAGGCAACTCTATAGAGACAGAAAGTAGATTAGTAGTTGCTTAGCGTTGAAGGTAGGAATAAGGATTACCTGTAAATTAGAGGGCACTTTTGGGGGATGACCGGAGGGCCTAAAACTGTATTGTAGTGATGACCGCACAACTTTATAAGTACACTAAAATTATTGAATTGTACACTTATGGTCAGTCAACTTTATGGTAAGTAAATTATACCTCAAGAAAGCTACGTGTTTCTTTTTAGAGCATATGCCCCATCGGGCCTCCAGGACTGGCCTTGGAGATGTGGGGGAGGTGGCTGGGCGGCCAGAGGCTGGAGAGTAGCCTGCAGCGTTCCTGGGGATGCTGAGATCGCTGTCTGGGTTTCCACATTAGCACACAGTGCCAGGGGCTCGGGCTGCTCCCCTCCCCTCCCAGGCCCTCTCCTTCACCTGCTCCGTTCTGAGCTGGTGCTGACCGAGGCTGGAAGTACAGGGGAGGGCATCATCCCAGCCTGCAGGTGTTGGGGTTTCATCCCCTCCAGCCTGAGAGAGGTCAGGTCTGACCGCAGTCCTTAACTGCTGTCCCCTCGACCAGCTGGTGCCGCCAGCAGGACTGGTTGGGGCCTGAGTTGAGCTCTCCCCGTGGGTCTGCCTTCTGTTGGGCCAGCCCACAGACCTACCTGCCTCTGGAAAGCCTGCCTATACTCCACTGCACCCCCGAACCCTGAAGGGGCCAGCCTGCTTCTGCAAACCTGGAAATGGGCTACACTGACTTCCATTGTCTGTACAGATTAGAACCTGATTAGAACATCAGACCGATTGGACTAGATGTAGCCTAGGCCCTTGTCACGGTACCTCACTGGTGACAGTCAGGCTGTGCCTCGGCTGTGTGCTCCCATCCCTGTCTGGCCCGCGGCTCCAGATCCTGGCTCCGCCATCGGAGCTGTGGCAGTGGGCAGCGGGGACCCTGGCATCTCAAGGTTTGATCCAGACAAATGTCCTCTCGGTCCTCTAACCACTCCTCCGAAGGGAGAATGGCAGAGAGCACAGGGCCAGGGCCAGGGGCCGGGAGGGCCCTCAGGAAGGGCCGCATGCTGGCTGGAGCCTGCAGTCATCCTGCAGTCGCTAGTGGGCCTTGTCAAGTGCCTGGGCAGGAATCTGAGGCTCTAGAGCAGCGGTTCTCAACCTGTGGGTCGCGACCCCTTTGGCGGTCGAACGACCCTTTCACAGGGGTCGCCTAAGACCATCCTGCATATCAGATATTTACATTACGATTCATAACAGTAGCAACATTACAGTTATGAAGTAGCAACGAAAATTTTATGGTTGGGTCACAACATGAGGAACTGTATTTAAAGGGCCAGAAGGTTGAGAACCACTGCTCTAGAGAATTCCGTGGCTTGTTGAGAGAAGTCAGCAGAAAGCAAACAAGTCTCATCCTGAGTGTGTCACCCATGAAGTCGGAGGTTGCCTTGACCTTCAGGCCTGGAAGTGCTTTTTCCCACAGCCCAGTGTCCTGGAGCAGAGCAGGCCCAGGCGGACACCGCCTCCCGGGAAATAGTTCTGAGCAGCGGCCTGTGACGTTCTCAGCCACCCAGCGAAGCAGCTTTAACCAATGCACCACGTGCTGCAGCTGTGATGGGTCCCCACCCACCACACACCAGTGGGCTCAGACGCCTTCCTTCCTGCAGGTCATGTGCAAGCCAGTTGTCGCGAGAATGGACAAGGGCATGGAAGAGGCAGTTCCCAGCAGGGGCATCTCCTGACCCTTAGTTTGACCTCTTCTTATGGGTTTGAGATGACAAAGTATTTGCAAGTGGGAGAAATTACACGATGTTACCTGTGTCGATGGCAGCTACAGCTGAAGTGAGGCAAGCCTTCTGCAGGTTCCGGTGCGCACTTTCTCACACACAGACGGCAGAGACTCTGTGTTGGGCAAGTCGCAGGACAGCTTCTCTGTGCTTTCGAGCTTAGTTGGAAGCACTCTGCAGTCTTTTCTGAACCACCGCATATTTTTAAACATACCCCAACAACCGAAGTATGGGACCTAATTAATAAATGATTCACTCAGGATCTTAGAATGAAAGCAGACTTACAGTGTCAAAAAGAATCCAAAGTGATGTGCCCTGCAGGCAGATGTGTAACTCCCCGCTCTATTGGTGTAATATTGAGCAACATAGTGTCACACTCACTCCTTCTCTGAGAGGCATCTGCTGTGGTGGCTCCAGGCTCTGGGGCCGGGCTGGCTGCGCTGAGTCCGGTGCTGCCACTGGTTGCTGTGTGCCTTTGAGCAGTTCGTCAGTTTCTCTGATAGGATGGGACGATGATGCCCTAGTGCAGTGGTCGGCAAACTCATTAGTCAACAGAGCCAAATATCAACAGTACAACGATTGAAATTTCTTTTGAGAGCCAAATTTTTTAAACTTAAACTATATAGGTAGGTACATTCAACTTTAAATTCATGGTTTTCGTCTTCCATTTTTCTTTGCTTCTTCTTTGTAGCCATCTCAAACAGGGCACCTAAAAAAATGTTTCATTTTATAATAAAGCCACCAACACAAAAGAATTACAATTCTTAAATTGATGACAAAAATACCTGTAGGATTTGCAGCTGGTTGGAAAAATACAGGTAACTTTATGCTTCGAGTAGGTACTTTTGTCACCCGCGCTCGATTTGCAAACGCAACTAGCACTAACCACTGCACAATGAGACTGCTGGCTGACTGGCTCACTCAACTCATGCATGAATCCCGCGCCTCCCCCGCTCTGCGTATCCCCTGGCCCGCCTGCACTGCGTCTCCGTCTCCCATCGCTGGACCGACTGACACCCCCCACTTCTTCTAAAGCCACTTCTTCAAAATAGACTTGCCCAGGCCAAAAACCGACTTCTGTGCATGGGCCACGAAGTTTCAATCGCACTGTATGTGCGCGCCTGCACGTGGTATTTTGTGGAAGAGCCACACTCAAGGGGCCAAAGAGCCGCATGTGGCTCGCGAGCCGCAGTTTGCAGACCACTGCCCTAGGGCATAGCGCTGTTGAAAGGATTAAATGAGTTAGTGCCTGGTGAATGGTGAGATCCATGCAGATGGCTCTATTATTATTCAGTCAATACTTATGAGTGAGTCTTCTACACAGGATGCTTATAAGGCCCGTAGAGCAAGGACGGAATAACACGGCCCATGCCCTTGAGGTCTGTGTCAAAGGGGAGACCCAGAGAGGCAACATCATGGCAGCACCTTGGAGGCCCACAGAGCTGTCACCAGCACCCAGAGGAGGTGCTCCTAACGGCCTCGGGGTCTGGGGGTGGGAGGGGAGGCTTGCTGGAGGTGAGCTGTGGGCCCAGCATGAGGATGTGTCCCAGGAGAAGAGGACTGGAGCGGCCAGACACAGAAGCAGGGAGAGAAGCAGAGCAGGGAAAAGGCCGGGCTGGAGGGATGTGTTCCTGGGAGTGAAGAGCCTGGAGGTTTGGGGCAGAGCAGCAGGGAGGAGAGGCAGGAGGGCGGCAGGGCCGGGTGCCCAGGGCTGGCAGTCATATTAACAACAGTAACCAAGCCTCACTTTTATTCCAACCACGTTCAGACCACAGTGCTGAGCGCGGACACGTGTAAGCCCATGAGTGGGTGCTGGAACGGACCCGTTCGATAGATGAAAACTGGCATGAGAGTGGATGATGCTGAGGTGCCCTCTCAGGGAAGCGTGGGGCAGCCAGGGTGCCCGCCCAGACCACCTGGCCGCAGAGCTGATGCGGTCCCAGGTGTGCATGGAAGCTTGGAGCCCATGTGAGTCATCACACACAAGCCAGGAGGAGATGCTGCGGGAAGTCGGGCAGTGCGAGGAGCAGCAGTGGGAAGGGAGCGGGTGTAGGTGGGGGTGCGGGGAGGGGAGGGCTGCCAGCGCCCTGCATCCCGGACTTTGAAAGCCCAACGGGCTCTGGTCACAGTGATTTGCAGACACCCCGCCATGGTGTGGCTGTTGTTGGATTGTTTTCACCGGAGTGTGTGCTGATTGCTTCCCTCTGTCCACATTCCCCGGAGCAGCCAGGTGGCGGGGTGAGGACGGGTCAGCAGACGAGGCCTGTCTCCTGCTTCCCTGACATCACTGATGCCCTCTTGTCCCCACCCCACCCCACCCAGCTCAGCGTTCTTCTTCCCCTGCCCCAAGGGGGCCAGGCGGGGAGGACGGGCCTGTGGGGCCTGGTCGCTCGTCTGCTATAACATAGAGAACAGTCCACCTGGATTTGCTGTTCATTTGTGCCGTGCCCCCCGCAGCTTCTCTGGGATGTCTCCCCTCCACAAACCAGGCCCCAACTGGCCTAGTCTCTCCCGCAGGGCTGTCCTGAGGGCTCAGCGAGGGGCCCAGCTGTGGCCGATGCCTCAGGGGCTCCCGGTGGCTGCACCTGCACGCTGGACGCTGGAGGCGTCAGGGATTTCTCTCCCTCCTCTCAGAGCCTGCAGGCACAGACTCTCCCCAGAGAGCCCGTGCAATGCCGACCTGGAGAAACGGCTGGTCCTCTGCCCACTTCTACCCTTGGACTCCAGGAGACAGTTAGCAGGTCTCCTCTAGGAAGGGGAGCTGCTCACCTGGGCGCTGCCGTGGGTGGCCAGGGCGGCTTCCATTCCTGGCTCTTTCCCGGGCCGTGCTGCCCCAGTACCAATGCGCCCTTAGGCTGGGCCTGCCTGCTAAGGGGAAAGGCGGCGGGTCCATGCACCCCCAGCCTCAGAGTCATCGCCTCCCTCACTGTTATGTCTAGAGGGTCAGGTTGTGCTGAGCCGGGGGTGGGTTCCAACCACCAAGACATGAGGCCTCAACCCTGTGGGTCAGGGTAGATTCCGGGCAGATAACCCGTGAGCTCCCCCTGCCCTTACTCTTCTGCCTGGGACACTGCGTGCAGCCAGGGGATGTTAGTAACACCTCCCTGCCGTGCCAGTTAGCACTCAGTGACTTTAACTTCACACACAAAACCCAGCCTGGCGAGGCCCGAGGGCCCAATGCCGAAGCTGGCAGGGCCTAGCAGCACAGCTCTAACCAGAGGCCCAGCAGGACCTTTGGGCATGTAAACCCTTCATGATATGAGGCCACGGGAGGCTGTGGACAGGGAGACAACTTGGCGACCCCTCACAGCGGAGCAGCTTTTATTGTGATGCTGTTCAGAAGGTGCATGCAAAAGAGTCAGAGGCTGGCCTGGCCTATGTTGCTCAGTGGTTTGATTCCCGGTTAGGGCACATGCCCCAGTGGTGGGCTCAATCCCAGTAGGGGGCGTGCAGGAGGCAGCCAATGATGTTTCTCTCTCATCAATGTTTCTATCTCACTATCCTGTTCCCTTCCTTTCTCTCTAAAAAAAAAGGTCAGAGGCTGGAGCAGCACGAAATGCATTGTGACCCCCAAGGTCTGCTGGTCCTTTCTGGGTGCACCGGTTCAGCTTTGGCTCAGTGCAGAGAGCTGCCTGTGTCTGGCTCCGCATTCCAGGACTCAGAGAAGATTCCATAATAATGATAATAATAATATTGATAAGATAATAATAGGTGATGGCATTAAATGTTCACTATGTATCAGGCACATCTTGGGGCACCATCAGGAGTGAGTGCCACCATGCATCCACCTGGAAAGTGAGGTTCTGCCACTTTAAGCAGCTCCTGGCCAGTGGCATCGGTTGGCCTCGTGTAGTCCAGAGGCAGGAGGAGCCCTGGAGCCTGTGCGATGCCAGGAAATCTGCCGTGTTCGCATGAGTCCTTGGCCGTGGTCAGTGGTAGCAGACCTGGGGGGGGGGGGGGCGGGGGCACCTGTTATTGTTGATGCCAGTGAGTTACCACCATAGTTGCTGAGACCAGCTTTCCTCCTTGGAGAGTCTTCCCTTTCCGGTGCAGGGTTCAAGGTCATGGGGTAGTGAGCGAGCCGCATGCAGCCTTGGCAAAGGGAGCACAGCGAGCTTGGAAAGGAACAAAAGGCGCCCGCCCGCCGGGATGCGGGTCAGGGCTCTCGGTGAGACCTGGAGGTGCAGGCGGGAGGGAAGGAGGTGTGTGGGCACTTCTGAAAGTAAAAGGGACCATGTAACAATGACTTTCAAGGCCTTTGTGGAGTCCCAGGATCAAGTGGAGAAGGTCCGGGACACCAGCCTGGACGGATACTGGCAGGACCACCTTCCTCAGCCCCACTCAGCTCCCCACAGGCTTCCTGGGACAGGTCCTGGCATCCCCAGTGTCCGGTCAGACCACACCCTTCTGCAGCCCGGGACAGGCACTGTGCCAGGGACGAGGAGCGCCCACTCACTCATGGCAGCTTTGACTCAGTGCCATGCTGAGGCCAGAGATTGCCCTGGACTAAGGGGGCGACAGTTAGATGCCAGGGCCCCTCTGAGAGCAGCTGCTGCAGGCGACCGACCCTGAGGGAGTGAGGCCGCGCTGACCCAGGCCGGGGCACAGCCCTGTGGCTCAGCGTGAGGCCTCTCACCTCCAGTTAGGACGGGGTTGTGGCTGGGCTCTGGTTTCTTTCATAGAGCAGCTCGGTTTAGTCTGTCTCACTTGCTTTTTCTGCTCCACAGCTCTGAGCTCTAGGGACAAGGTGGGCCCTCCCTTGCCCACCTCCATTTGGGCACTGGCACCCCTTTTTCCAGACAATTCCAGGGACAGGAGCGTGCTGCCCTCCCCTGCTGCCCACTCTCAGGCCGGATGGGCCCTTGGTCTTGGGCCCCAGCCACAGCTCCTGCCCCCAGACCCCGGCACTCAGGTGGGCTTCCTGTCCTCCCACCTGGCAGGGGTTAGAGCAGCTATAAGAGTCCCGGGAGCTCCCTCCCCGAATTAGTACCAACTTAAAATCCGGTGGGTGCTGGCATCGCCTTCCGGTACCTTCTCTGTAGGGAGCTGCGCTAAGCATGGCTCGGACACTGCGGATCTGACCTGATTGCCATCTGGCTGCCTCAGTTTCCTTGTTCTCTGTTGTCTGGCCTGGGCCCAGAGTCCTTGCTCAGGGCCATGAGGCAGGCCGACCTGCAGGTCCCACGCCTCCTGCCAGACCCTGAAGCTGACTTCCCAGTCGGGGTCAGAGGCTTGGACTCCGGTTCTTTTCACAGTGCCTTGCGTGGGGTAAGGTCAGACATAGCTGTTGTCAACTTCAGCTCGTGCAGAATGTGGTTGCTCACAATCTGGTCAACACCTGGCAAGGTCAAGGGTGCCTGCTTTACCTGGTGATGGGGCAGTGTTCTTGCTCAGGGTGCAGGCTCTCCCTCCTTCCCTGCCTGCCTGCTCTGCCCGGTCCTGGTACTGGTGCGGCGCCCCTGTTCGGGGCCAGTGGAGGGCATGCCCTTTCCTCAGGGCCAAGACATGCCACCACCAGATACTCAGATAACAACACCATTCTCCTGGGCAGTGCCAGGAAGTGCCCTGCCCACCCTGTACCCACACGATAGATATTAGGGTCATGCTATCTGGCATTTCATTTTATGCCCCACCTAGTTTAGGCCCCACTTTCTCATCTGACCCTCATGACAACCCTGTGAGAGGATAGCAAGGTGGTGGGATGAGGCTCTGGTAAGTGAGGGACTTGCCCAGGGCCATCCCTCTGCCACTGGTCTGGGGCCCATTTACTAAATCTGGCCTCCGTGTGCCACGAAGCAGACGTGGGACAGAGGCTCCCATGAGAAGCCACCGGGCAGGAACCTTGCACATGTCACAAGGGCCGGAAAGACTGCCCTGTTCCCGCAAATCACACTTCCCTTCATCGCACAGCTCTCCAGCGCCATCAGGGCCTCCAGCCCGAGTCCTGCCTGCTTTGGTTTGACTGGCTCTCTCCCTTGAGTCAGAGACAAAATACAGTCCTCCTCCAACCAAGATACAGAATAACTTTCTGCAAGTGGATCATAAAGTGGGCTCTTGTCACACATGCCCACCAGCCTCGCTGGCTCAGTGGGAGATGTAAGACCCAAGGGAATGTTGCTGAGTGCAGCCGAGTTTCTGTTGCTGCGACACGAATTAGGATGAGGTCTAGTCAGTGTGGTTTTGGAGGGAACTGGCGATGACAGAGCAGGTCCTTCCCATTCACTCGAGCCCTGGCACGAGGGCTGTTCCATCAGTGATGCCCGGGTCGTCACGTTTTATTAACGAGCTAAGGCATTGTCCCCGAGAGAAGAGAAGAGGAAGGGACTGTTACTTGATTCTGCGGGTGTGAGGTGCAGCTGGGGGAAGATGCAACCTCAGCAATGAGAGACAAAAAGAAAGTATGGAATGATTTTAGCAAAAAAGAAAAATACTGTGCTGAATAAAAAGGCAAAATTGAAAGGGCATTGGGGGAAACGCCTGGGGCAGTCATGTCAGACTGGTGAGAAGGTGCGTGAACGTCTGTGAGAAGCACGCAGGTCCTGACCAACAAGCAGACGTCCACACAGCCCTCCTAACAAGACACCCAGCCAGCCGGCGAGTGTCATCCTCACTAGCAATCAGAAATGCAAGGGAAAGGGGATCCCATTCCTCTTCATTAAATGAGTAATTTTTAAGCTGATAAACCTGGTGTTAGATAGGATGAAAACATCTGTTGACAGAGTGGCTATACAGTAGGACCAACTTGTCACAGACCATATTGACAGTGGGTGTTAAATATCCTTGAAAATGGTCTGTGTAACTGGTACTTCCAGTTCTAAGAATCCAACCTAAAAACAAATGCAGGAATGGAAACGAATTGGCACACATATATTTATAATATTATAATTTATACTAGGGGCCCAGTGCTCGAATTTGTGCACCTTGAAAGGAACTATGGGCCGCTAGGCTGCAATGGGCACAGGGGTGGGTCTCAGCCCATCCTCCTTGCACTTGCCAGGCCCCTCCAGCCGCAGCCCCGGTCCCCTCTCTGCTGGCAGCCCCGCTCCCGCTCCGCCGCCACTGCTCGCACCCACTGACAGTGTGGAGCGATTGGGGCCAGCTCCAGCTGTGTGTGTGAGCAGGGCCAGTGGCAGCAGTGGGTGTGAGTGGTGGCTGCTGGCCCTGATCACCACTCAGGAGCAGGGGGAGGTGGAGAAGCCCTGAGGGCAATTGGGGCCTGCAGCTGCTACTCACACCCACTGACAGCGCCGAGAAATCGAGCCTGGTGCTGGGCGCCAGCAGGATGTGCAAGTGGGGCTGGTGCTGGCAGCAGGTGTGAGCGCTGGGTGGGATCGTGGCAGGTGGGAGCAAAGAATTTTCAGTAACCACCAGAGGCTCGCCTTGATGACAGCGATCAGCGCCCTGCCTTGGTCTGGCACCCCCGCTCATCTGCTTCACCATCCCGCTGCAGACGACGCCTGCCATGTTCTGCGTGCACCCCCTGGTGGTCAGCTCATGTCATAGTGACCAGTTGTTTGGTTGGTTGGTTGTTCAGTTGTTCTGCTGTTTGGTCTATTTGCATATTAGGGTTTTATATATATAGATATCAAACTGGGAAACAAATCAGAAGTTTAGAAGTTAGGGGATGGCTAAGTAAACTATAGTATATCTTCTCACTGGAATAGTATGAGGCTGTAACAGTAAAAGAGATGTAGAATAAATAAAAAGAAGGGTGCAAAATTGAATTATAATATGATTTAAAAAATGGTGTATAAAAATCAAGGAAGGTTTGAGAACTTACGTCTACCCAGAAACCTGAGCATGGTGTTTATGGTAGCTCTGTCCTTACTTGCCAAAACTCGGAAGCAGCCGCGATGCCCTTCAATAGGTGAGTGGAGAAGTAAGCCCAGTACATCCAGATCATGGGACATTTTTCAGGGCTAAAATGAAGTGAGCTATCAAGCCAGGAAAAGGTATGAAGGAAATTTAAATGCATGCTACAAAATGAAAGAAGCCCATCTGAAAAGGCTACATCCTGTAGGATTCCAACCATACAGCATTCTGGAAAAGGCAAAACTATGGAGAGAATAAATAGACCAATGGTTGCCAAGAGTTGAGGGGTGGGAGGGAGGAAGAGGTGGAGCTCAGAGGGTTTCTATGGCACTGAAATTGTTCTGAAGGGCACTACAGTGGACACATTACACTATTCATCTAAACGCATAGGATGTACAGCACCAAGAATGAACCCTAAGGTAAATTGTGTACTTCGGGTAATAATGATGTGTCAATGTAGTCTTATCAACGATAACAAATGTACCACTTTGGTAGGGGATATTGATAACAGGGGAGGAGGCTATGCATCTGGGGGAGGGGGCAAGGGTATGGGGAAATCTCTGTATATTCCCCTCAATTTTGCTATGAACCTAAAACTTCTCTGAAGAATGAAGTCTGTAGCCCAGCTGGAGTGCCTCAGTGGTTGAGTGTTGACCTATGAACCAGGAGGTCACCGTTCCATTCCTGGTCAGGGCACATGCCCAGGTTGTGGGCTCAATTCCCAGTAAGGGGGCATGCAGGAGGTGGCCGATCAATGATTGTTTCTCATCATGATGTTTCTATCTCTTTCTTCCTCTCCCTTCCTCTCTGAAATCAATAATGTGGTGTGTGTGTGTGTGTGTGTGTGTGTGTGTATTTTAAATGGAGTCTACAAGAAAAACACAACAAGAGGAAAAGACTGGAAATAAAGGTTTGTGTTGGGTATTTGTGCAGGTTGTGTTTTGGTTCTGGTAGACTTATTTTCTTTTTTCGCAATGCCTATAATTACCATTTTAAAACATAAACATACCTAGCTGGTTTGGCTCAGAGGATAGAGCATCAGCCCACAGACTGAAGGGTCCCAGGTTCCATCCCAGTCAAGGACATGTACCTCTGTTTTGGGCTCGATCCCCAGCCTTGGTTGGGGCACATGGAGGAAGCAACCAATTGATGTGTCTCTCTCACATGAATGTGTGTCTCTCTCTCTGTCTCTCCTCCCTCCACCCTCTCTAAAAAACAAATAAATACATAAATAAATAAAATAAAACATGAACATGTATTAACTTATAATAGAAATGCCTAACCCACTGAGGCGTATCAGCCAGGGAAAAAGTTAAAGTTTTTAAAAGTATCTATAATAATAAAAGCATAATATGCTAAGTAGACCAGACAGCTGAACGACCTTACGGACATCATTCCAGAGGTCTTTCCGGATGAAGCTGCCACAGTGGGGGCTGAGGCAGAGGCGGTTGGGGTTGATCAGGCAGGCAGGTGAGCGTTTAGGGGTGATCAGGCAGGCAGGCAGACAAGTGGTTAGGAGCCAGCAGTCCCAGATTGTGAGAGGGATGTCCGACTGCCAGTTTAGGTCCAATCCCACAGGGATTCGGCAGTCAGACATCCCCCGAGGGGTCTTGGATTGCGAGAGGGTGCAGGCTGGGCTGAGGGAACCCCCTCCTCCATGCATGAATTTCATGCACCGAGCCTCTAGTCTATAATAATAAAAGCACAATATGCTAATTAGACTGGACATCCTTCCAGATGAAACTGTGGCTGTGAGGGCCGAACCCCTTGCATGAATTTCATGCATCAGGCCTCTAGCATATGTATATATATAGTGATTCCTCTCCCTATCCTGCTTCTGTTTATTCCTCAGCACCCCATTCTAAGAAACCATATGAATACTTGCAGAGTGTCTTTATGTATGCATATGGAAATACAGATATTCTTATTGTCCCCTATTTTTATTCAAAAAGTATCACATTTTACACATTTTCCAGCACCTAGATTTTTTCACTTAGCATTGTATCTTTTCTTATCAGTGCACAATGGCGTCTTCATTCCTTCTTACAGCCACAGAGGACTCCAGGTGTGGGTTTGTGGAGTCCCCACATTCCTCAGCCAATCCCCTGCTGAGGGACAGTGGATTGTTTTCAGTCTGTTGCTGTTACCAACAGGACTGTAATAATGCCTCATACATACATTTTCATACATGTGCAAGAATAGCCACAGAATAAATTCCTGGAGGTGAAATTTCCAGGTCAAAAAGTAGAAGCCTTGCCCTAGCTGGTTTGGCTCAGCAGGTAGAGCGTCGGCCTGCAGACTGAAGGGTCCCGAGCACATGCCCAGGTTGTGGGCTTGATCCCCAGTTGGGGTGTGCAGGAGGCAGCCAATCAACGATTCTCTCTCATCATTGATGTTCCCATCTCTCCATCTTTCTTCTTCTCTGAAATAAAAAAAAAGTACATATACTTAAAAAGAAAAGAAAAGTAGAAGCCTCTGTAAACCTGATAGTCCATGTTATTCTGACTTCTAAGTGTTTCCCACCAGGAAGGGTTTACACTCGCACCAGCTGTACTTCTGAGCACCTGACTCCTATACCCTTGCCAGAAACTGCTTTGCCTTAAATTTGATGATTGTTCTTCTGATATGTGGAGCAAGGAAGTGCACTATGTTTTAATTTGGGTTCCTTTCATGAGTTTTATTTTTATTTTTTAAAAATATATTTTTATTGATTTCAGAGAGGAAGGGAGAGAGATAGAAACATCAGTGATGTGAGAGAATCATTGACCAGCTGCCTCTTGCACACCCACACTGGGGTAGAGCCCACAACCGGGGCATGTGCCCTGACCAGGAACGGAATGGTGACGTTCTGGTCCATAGGCCGGTGCTCACCACTGAGCCACGCAGCCAGGCCCTTCCATGAGTTTTAGCTTGTTTTCATGTAAGAGCCTTTCCTCTTACCTATGAAGCTATTTACCACCTTCATTTTGATTATTAGCAGGTGGCCATATTCTTACGGATTTCTAGAAGTTCTTTATTAGGAAGAGAGCCTGTCGTAGTGACTGTGCCTCCCTGGCTGGGCAATGCGACCAAAGACAGAGCTTCTATAAGGGGCTGCCCTCTGGGTTGCTAGAGCCAATAGGATGCATTTGAAATAAGACTGACGGCCATTGCAGAAAGCATGTGGACCCACCCCACCTGCAGCATCAGGAACAGATTTCACGTCAGGACGGTCTGTTCGCAGCTCTTGGTTGCCTGCTTACTAACATCATCACTCAGGGAAAGTCACTTAGCATCTGTCATCTTGGCTTTCTTACTGCGTAATCTCGGTTTCCTTACATTACCAGTAAGAAAACCGAGATGACGGGTGCTAAGTGCCTTTCCCTGAGTGACGATGTCAGTAGCTCATCAGCCCCGTCACTTTGGGGGACCCTGGAAAGGAGCTGACGCGCCGTCATTGAAGACAGCACGCGGGGTGACCTCACGTAGCCTCCTGAAGGTAGGGTGGTGGCAGCAGAGCGAACATGGACAGCGATGGACCCTCGGGACTCCCAGGGCCACTCCCAAGGTCCTGCTCACTGGCACAGGAGCTGCTGGGGTTTGAGTTTGTGAACCACACAGCTATGTGCAGGGCGTCCTGGCTTCAGGAGAACTCAAGCATAAGTTCCAGTGGTATCTTCACACCCTACTGGTGATGTAGCCAAGCCAGACTGTGCAGCCCGTGGAACCGGGTGTAAACCATCCAGCTATACATCCCTAGGCAGTGTAAACAGCTGGCCCTGATGTCTCCAGGGACTTTTGAACTTTGAACAACACATTGTCACTAACTAGCTCATCTCATCCCATCTCAGTGCCGACCTCCAGACATCTCTGGAGATGAGCAAAGAGCACCGATCCCAGTTCAGTGTGAGATCCATGGGGTACAAAGAACACAGGGAACCTTGGGCACTTTTGCTTCCCTCCCTTTTCCCTGGAACAAGCTGCCTTTGCCTTCACCAGGACCCTTTTCTCCTGCAGCTCAGGGGAGACTGTCACCAGCATGACCAGCTTGGCCCCCTTGCAGCCCAAGAAAGGAAAGAGGCGGAAGGAGAAGGCTGACGTTCCTCCCGAAGTGCCTGCCAAAGGTAGGAAGCCGGTGTGCCTCCCACCAGAAGGCACCGGGGCTGGTCCAGCAGTGGGCCCGGCTGTGACGTGGGAGCAGGAAGGGGAGAGGAGACGGTAGAGAACATGACATCTGTGATCTTACGGTCCAGAGAACCCCACCGAGATTCTGGTCACAACCGAGCCCCATCCCTGAGGTGGGTGGGGAGAGTCCATTGGGCCAGCATGGCTTTAGCTGGGAGGGGGAGGTTAACAGCCACAGATGGATTCCACAGTGGATTTCACTTTCAACTACCAGCATGCTCTGCACATAGAGGGGAGGGGAAGGAGGGGGTTCATTAAGGGAAAGAGGCCCTTTGATTGTTCTAAAGAGGTAAGCCAGGTATATAACTTTCTTTGGATTTGTTCTGAAAATAAAAGGTAGGTTATTCTTTGATTCTAGTTGTGACTTAGAGGAGCATAAATGAGGAGGATGGGTATTTCTGGAGGAGAGAAAAAACTGTGGCCAATTCAAGAGAAGTTCATACTTCAAAGAATTGGAAATATAGTTGGAAGTACTAGGATTGCCCAGGTGAACAATTTAATAACGAGGCAAGAAACATTTTGTCCCTCAGCTGGGGCTCCCAGGGTGTTCCCTAGGGACAGGTGGAGCCCTGGGCTGGGGCTGAGCAGTCACGGGGAAGCGGAGAGGCGGAAGGGCATGGCACCTGTGAGGCATAGCGAGTGAGGATATGGGGGGAAGGGGGCAGAGAGCCCTGCCGTGGCCAAACAGTGAGCTGCTGTGATGTCCCATTCAGTCAGCGTAGAGAGCGCCCTCCCTGAAGAAAAGTGGAAGTGAGCCCAGAGAGCCAAGTAGTGGAGCCTGGCTTTGAAGTGAGGTGTGTCTGACTTTCAAGGCCAAGTTCAAGTCTCAAATCATCCATAAACTAGCTACATGACCTTGGGGAAGGCCTCAGTTTCTTTCTCAGTTTCCACTCTCCCTGGTGACCAATGAGAGCTGCTGTGAGGGTCAGAGGTCGCTGCTGTCAGCCTCAATGTGCAGCTGGGACCGCGGGGCAGGTACCAGCGCCGCCTGTGCCTGCCCCTCCTCTTTCTCACCTGTACACCCGACCTCTCTGGAGCGGGCAGTGTTTTATGGAACCGGCTGAGGGGAGAGACTGACATGTCCAAAGCCTAGAAGGGCCACCCTCGGGTACCCCGATCCCAACCCGGAGTTCTCCATGGGCGTGGGAGGAGTCCAGGAGAGTCCACAGAGTACGTCGGTGATGCTCACGGTGTGTGGGTGAGGAGAGCCCGGGAGGAACCACAGCTGAACCGCTGCCTCACTCCCACAGCTCCCACAGCCGCCACGCCCCACAAGCTGAAGCTGCTGAAGCCACAAAGGAGAGACGCCCTGGTGAGTCAATCAATGCTGGTCCTTGTCCCCACGCCTTGCACACACTTCAGGTCCAGTGGTCCCTTGTTGACCCGAAGCCTGCGGTAAGTCCTGGTGCTGTGCCCGGGCGGGGGCGCTCAGCCTGCTCACCAGCCCTGGAGCAGCTCTCCTACCTGCCTAGTCCCCTCTCGGCTTCTCTGCAATCCAAGTGCCGTTCTTAGTACAAGTGCTGCTTTTCTCAGAGAGAAGAGAAAAGTCACCCTCAGGAATATATAAATAGGAAGTGGACCTGCTTGTATAAATGTACCTGTAACCACAGTGAAGAACCTTAAAAGATGGTGTAGCTTATATTTTGAAATAATTTTAGGTGACAGAGGAGGTGATCTAGTGCAGCGTCCGACCCCCAGCCCCGCTCTCCTGTGGGAGCGCCCTCCACAGCCGCAGGGCGTCCTCAACGCTAAGCGCTCCCCCAGCTCATCGCCGTCAGACACCTCAGACCTGACTGGGGCCAGCAGGTCCCTCATCGCTGTCTCCCAGGAGCTGCCCGGAGAGGCACCTCACCCAGTCGCCAGGCTTCTTCGCCTTTGTCAGGAGTCCCTGCCCTGCCCTGTCCTGAAGAGCAGTAGCCAGTTAATGCTTAGAATGTCCCCTGGTGGGTGTTTCTCTGAGTTCCTTGATGATCGGAATGGGTTGTAGAACAGCACAGAGGAGCATGATGTCACTGCATCTCACGCATGGGGGTGCGAATGACTCTTTGTCACCCGCTTACGGTGTTGTCTGCAGGCCTCCTCAGTGTGAAGTTACTGTTTTTCCTGTTCCGTAGTCTATTCATTAGAATCCACTCTCGGTCCAGTTCACACTCAAGGGAGGGAAGTTCAGCTCAGTCTTCTGAAGGGAGCAGCAGCAAAGAATTTGTAGACCTGTCAAAACCATCACAGCAATTAATATTTTGTCCTGTCTGGGTAGTTGAGGTCCTGATGCGCCGAGGTTGTGGGTTCAGACCCTTGTCAGGGCACATACAAGAAGCAACCAATGAATGCACAAATAAGTGGAACAACAAATCTATGTCTCTCTCTCTCTTTTTCTCTCTGTCTAAAATCAATCAATCAATAAAAATGTAAAATAAATAAATATTTTAGGGAGATTCATCAAGGCTATGCAGATATTCTGTTGCCCCTTAAACTTGGCCCACTACCTTTAGCATTCATCAGTGGATGTTGCTATGGTGTGTTAATGGTGATTTGCTATTTTCCTCAATCGGTCCACATTTACTATTTTAAATTCTTTCGTAAGGAACAGATGGACCCCTTCCCTCATCTATTTATTCACTAATTTATGTCAGTGTGGTGCTTGGGTATTTTATGGTCTTCGTTTCTAATCATACTGTTGCTTATTATTGTTCATCGGTTGTGCAGGAGAGAGAGGGAGAAAAGCTGGCAAAGCTATTCTAAAACGTGTATGTCCTGCCAAGGGCCAAGCTATTCTTGAAGGAAAAGGACAAAGTGGAGAAGTTAAATACCAACTCCAAAGATTTACATTAAAGCACAGTAATTTAGTGTGGTGATAGCACAAAGGTAGACAAATAGACCAAAGGAACAGAATCAAGAACTCAAACCGATCTACATGTTTGTCCTCACTTGATTTATTACAGAAGTGGCATCACAGTGTGGTGAGGAGGGTTATCTTTTCAGTGTGAGATAATGGGCCTCTTGGACCATCTACTAGTAAACCACGGAGATTCAGAGCCCCTACCTCACACCACACACAAGTCTAGAGAAGGAGCAGAGACTGAAGGAAAAATAAAGCTTCCTAAAGACAGCATATCTCCCGAACGTCGGGGTAGGCAAAGGTTTTTTAAACAAGACATAAAAGAAAAGATTGAAACATTTGGATTATGTTGGAATTTAGAAGGTCTATTCTGATTAAAGCTGTGAATACAAGAATGAAAAGACAGGCCAGAGATTGGGTGGGCGGATCCTGTCCTCCGTACGTCTGACAAAGGACTGTCTACCACAGAGTACAGGACACCTATGAAGCAAGAAGAAGTGACAGTGTCACAAAACACAGGGGGAGTCTGAAACGTGCACGTCATACAGCAGAGGTACAAATACCAATAAGCTCGTGAAAATGAGTTCACCTCATTGGCGTCAGGTGAAAAGCATGAAGCAGTTCACTCCCCCAGGATGACTGACATGAAATACTTGCATTTTTTATGCCTGTTTTTCTCTGATCCCTTTGGAATTTAGGAACGATCCAGTTGTATCTGTTTGTCAGATTCTTTTTTATTTTACTTTGTTTTATATTTCAATAATCTTTGCTAGTTTCATTGGTCTTAGCACTACATTGTAATCAACTGTTTCAACTTAGCTTTTACTCTTCCTGGAGTTCAGTGTCTTCCCCCTCCTCTTCCTTTGCCTTTACATTTGAGCAATTTGTCTTGAGGGAAATCTAGTCCGTAAACTTTCCCACTATGTTCTGGGAAACATGCTGGGTGTGTTATGTGCATCCCTGTTCACATCACATATTGTTCAAGATAAACGCCCAGCTCTTACCGTGACCTACAACCCCTGTGTCATGTAAGCCACGTATGTAATTCACATGTTCTAGTGGCGAGAGTAATGATGTGAAAAGAAACAGATGAAACCAATTTTAATAATATGGCTTATTTAACCCATTACCTCAAAAATATTATCACTCAAACATATAATCAATATAAAATTATTAATGAAACACTTACATGCTTTGTTCAACTAAATGTTCAGAACCCAGTGCGTGTGTTCCACGTGCTGCACTCAGGGCGGAGCCACGTTCCAGGTGCTGAGGAGCCACATGTGGCTGGCGGCTGCCGCGTCGGACAGCACGGCCCTACGCGGTCTAGATCCCATTACCTCTCAGACATAATTTTTACTACCACTCCCTTCCCCTCCCCCTCCGGCCACCCTGGCCTCCCTGCTAGTCCTTAAACAACCCAAAAGGTCTGCAAGGGCCTTTGCAGCCGCTGTCCGCTCTTCCTTCCTGCCCTCCGCCTGTGGCTTATCACTCACCCCCTGGGGTCTCTATGCACACGCACCCCAGTGCAGAAGCTTTTGGAGATCTTGCGTAAAACACGCCGCCACTGACGGCTCCCCGGCAGAGGTGCTCTCACAAACTTACATTTTTACTTGTTCACTGCCTCTCTTTCCTACCAGAATGCAAAGTCTGTGAAGGCAGGGAGCATGCCTGCGGCCGGGGCTGCGTGCCCACGCCCAGTGCAGTGCCCAGCAGATGGGAGTGTCAGTGATGCCGACACCAGCTCTGCGCAGTCGGTCCTGCCGTCTGCTTTTGCACGTGGGGACAGTGAGAGGCGGCCTTACGGAAGGTCAGCAGCTGAGGGCGGCAGGCAGACTTGAACCTGGGTCCTTCTGAACCAGAACGTAAAGTGTGAACCAGCTCCTTGGAGGGTTTGCCTCTGAGTGGAGTCTGGGTCTCTATACCCGGCTGATGTCCTCGGTGGCTCAGCCTTGCCCGACCCTTGCCTCTCTGTGCCCAGGTCCCGCCCCCCCCCCCCCGCTTCTGTTGGAGAAGCTGGCTCACCTGTTTTCCAAAGGCAGCCTTTTGGCCCACAGTGCATTGTGGGCTCAGACAGTGTGATTCCATTTGGTTCACATCAAAAATTCTTCAGCGGTTCCGCTCTGTTGGCCACACTCATCCCTGAGTGCAGTGGCAGCGTTCTCCCCGGTTCCAGCAGATCTCGCTCCCGCAGTCAGCCTTCGGGGGGCGAGCTGAACACAAGGACACCTTTCCCTGTGCCAGCTCCCCTGCCTGTGAGCACCCCGCATCCCACCTGAGACTCAGTCTCCCCGAGATGGACAGGCTGAGCTCACTCGCCTCTCACTGCGCAGCCACTGCAGGTCAGTGTGGGCATGCGTGTACCTTTCAGATCTTTCATTCTTAATTCGGATATTTATCAACAGCCTCAAGAGTGACTGCGCCTTGTAAATGTCTCCACCTTCCATCCTCCCTGAGTAGCTTAAGGACCCGCTGTTTCTATCCCCCCTTCCCCACGGTAATAACAGCAGCAGCTACTTATTGCCGTTCTGTCGCCGTACCCGGGGGTCTGTCCAAAAGAGTGCTCTTTGCACGACATCGTATTTGACCCTCACAGTAAGCCCTGCTCCCGCCTAGCTCTGCGTGTGAGGACACACTGTTTAGGAAAAGTGAGTTCCTACGACTCACAGGGCGGGACTCCTTCTCGGTGGCCACAGTGCCACCCGTGGACCGCCTTTTGCGGAGCCATCAGGCTTGGATGGATCCCTTTCTGTCGTCCACCGCCAGGTGGTCCCCACCGATCATCGATCCGTTAAATAAAAACCAGCTGCACCCCGGCCTGTGGGGCACGAGATGCTGCCTTGGCAGTTCTGGCCGCTTGGAAACAGCGGCCTCCACAGCATTTTCAGAGATGGCGCTGGTCCTGACCACAGGTTTCCTTGTTGACTGTGTGCGTGTTTGTTTGCGCTGGAGATTTTTCACGGGAACTAAGTCCTGGGCAGTTCTGTTGCTTTTCAGAAAGATTCTCTGTTTTATGGACGTGCTCCCAATAATAGTGTTTTAAATTCCAAACTGTCCCCTGATCATTTCAGATAGGAAAAGACTTAACATTTTCTCTACCAACAAGAAACGAGTGAGTTTGGGAACTAGTTTGCAGTTACTACAAAGCACAATCAGGGAAGGCGCTGGCCGGAGCCGGGCCTCGGTCTGAGCAGCAGTCCAGGCCTCGCCTGAGGTTTTAGTTAAACTGAGATTTATTTTCCCAGGAGGCAGCATCAACCCTGGCTCACGCTGGTCAATATTTACCTCTCAGATCAATAAGTCTTGATGGCCGCCGAGACTTAGTCAATAGTTGCTTGACTCACGCAGGCTTTGGTGGGCAATTTAGAAAATAGCTTGGAGGCGTATTTTCGGGGGCCTTTGTGCCCGTTTAGGCGTTTAATTCTGTAATTTTTCATTTTTCCACCATCTCCGTGAAGCAGTGCTTCCTGGGGCGGCCAGGCCTCTGGGCCCAACAGCCCTTTTGCCTGGTGTGATGGTGACAGGCTCAACCTGTCCACTGCCTCCATGGACCATTGACTGGAAGGGAGAACCTCCGTTTACTGAGCACCTACTGTGTGCCAGTTCCTCTGCCAGGGCCTTGATGGCCTCATTTCTCATCTCAAGTGTGCACGTCAGCTCTTGGTGGACCCCCGTGTCCAGGTAAACTCGAGGAGCTGGGCCCTGTGTGTCACCCGCAAAGCGCTAGCAAGTGGCAGCACTTCATGAGGTCCGAGGCAGCGTGGTGCTGGTGAGGAGTGTATGTGCCAGAGACTGACAGTGGCTGGAAGTTAAAAAAAATGAGAGGAAAGAAGAAAAAAGAGGCAAGAGAAGCATTTAAACATTTTATAACCAAGGTATGGAGACTGCCCTCCACATTTGTAGCAAAACAGCCAAACACAAGCAGCTGCCCTCACAGCCGGCCAGCAGGTGCTGAGGCCCATGGCCGCGCAGGCTTTCTGCCGGTCAGGGGGTCTGACGCACTCAGCTTGCCTGGCCTGTGCACACAGGGAGTCTCATTCCAGTGTCCTCGTTCTTCATCCTCTGGGGGCCAGAGCACTTCCACAAAATTCAAACGTGTATTGTCCCTTTAATCGGGGTGGGGAGGGGCACTTCAAAGACCCCTGGAAGCCTCCTGGGGACCCCTTTCCTTCCCTTGGTGGGGTGTCCCCACAGTAGAGCTCCCAGCACCCTTGGTGCTGATTCCCACCGATTCCCACTGTCAGGAAAGGCTGTCCCTGCCTCCTGGTCTGGGAGAGTGAGAAAGGCGGGCCCTGCTTCATTCACATCGCTGGGCTGCAGAGGGGGTTAGAAGGGGCGCGGAGGGGTGGGGAGAGACCCGAGGGGAGAGGAAGCAGTGCAGAAGGGGAGGCAGACCTCAGCTCCAGCCCTCCAGCCTCCAGCAGCCAAGGACACCAAAGCTGACGGAAAGGGAAGAGATGTCACCCTCTGGGCTAAAGGCACTTTCCTGCCCTCCTCTGCCCTTGGTCGGAGCCCACCCTCGTCGCGAGGTGGCCCTGCCCACTCTGGCGTGCTGGCTCCCGCAGCCCTGGGTGCAGGGAGGGCGTCCTGGCATCTGCAGCCCTGGGTGCGGGGAGGGCGTCCTGGCATCTGCAGCCCTGGGTGCAGGGAGGGCGTCCTGGCATCTGCAGCCCTGGGTGGGAGGAGGGCGTCCTGGCATCTGCAGCCTTGGGTTCGGGGAGGGCGTCCTCCTGCTCCCGGAGAAGGTGATTGCTGTGAGCAGAGACGAGACAGAAAGTCGGGAACGTCTGGGCTATGGTCCCACACGCTGCCCAGGGGCCTCCTGCATCCGGTCTCATCCCTCCCCACGTGGCTGCCTAGGGGCTTGCCTCCGTCCCAGCGCTGTCCATGTCATTCCCCTTAGGACACTCTCGCGGCTCCTTCCCTTCCAGGATGGGGCGTGGCTTGCTGTGAAGGCAGGGGCTCACAGGCCTGCCCACCTGTCTCCTGCTCTGCCTGGCACCCCGCCAATCTAGGTCCTCTTCCCAGTGGCCCCACGGCCTCTGTCCTCCCACCCACAGAGCTGGCAACTCCCCTGCAAGATGTGTTCACTCAGCACCTTCTTTTTGAGGCCTCCTGCCCCTTCAGTCCCCTTTTCCACAAATCTAGGTTCACCCGGACCTCAGAATTAATACCCGTGTGGGCCAGGGCCCTTCCCATCACCACCCTTCGTGACACGTCTCAGTTAATCTGTTCCTTCTGCTTCCTGGATGCACCTATGCGCTGTCCCTGGAGGCAACAGGGCTCACCTGCCATTGCCCAGCTACCTGCTCTCCTCCAGCCACTCCCAGGCGGGCAGGCCGCTGCGCTTCCCCACCTCCCAATGCTGGCCGGCCCGGGGCTCCTTTCTCCTTGAACACATTGCCTGAGAGCAGCAACCTGTGCAGCCCATTTTCTCTCCAACCGGGGTCTTCAAGCCACTCCCAAACTGGTTTTCCTGACTGACCGTGGGACACCCCCTGGAAGCTGCACACATCCCCACACTTGCCCTGGCACACCCGCCCGCCTCGCCTTCCCCGCCTGCTGCACCCGCAGCCCTGCCCTGGGGAGCGGCTGTCCTGTCCAGGTCTAGCTGCCCCCTCCCTCAGCCCCGTTCCCTGGGACCCAGCCTCCCTGTTACGTTTTGGGGTGCCCAGGCTCGACCCTTTCCTCCTGTCGCTGCCCAACTGGCTCACACGCTCACCACCTCCCTGTCCACCTGCTGCCAGGGCCTCTCCTGGGCCCGCAGCCCTGGCCTCACCTGTGCTTCAGCGCTTCCTCCTCCACCTTGAAGTGTTCACCGGCCCGACCTGTTCACCGGCCCGACCTGACTTTCTCCCCCGTGGGAACCATGTGACCCCTACCCTTCTCACACTGTGAAGGTCAGGTGCACTGTCCACACCTAAGTACAGACACGGACCTGTTCTTTAACTGTGCTGACATACACGTAACCTAAGATTTACTACCTGTTGTAAGTGAACATCTCAGTAGTGTTAAGCACATTCACGTTGTTGAGCCAACAATCCCCAGAAATCTTTCATCATGCCACTCCGTGCTCACCAAACACTCTCTCCCCTCCACAGCCCTGCAAACCACCCTCCCACCTTCTTCTCTCTGACCCACCCTCTGGGTATCCCACGCGGGTGGCCTCACTCAGTGTTTGTCCGTGACTGGCTTATTTCCCTTGGCATAATGTCGTCAAGGATCATCCATGTTGCAGCATGTGTCCGCATTTCCCTTCTTTCCAAAGCAGAGTGATACTGCGCTGTGTGTCCACGCCACATCCTGCCTACCCTGCATCGTCCCTGGGCGCTCGGCTTGCTACGGGAATAATGCTGCGGTGAATACGGATGTGCAAGCCTCTTTGAGTCCCTGCTTTCCATCCTTTTGTATGTGTACCTAGGAGTGAAATTGCTGAAGGAAAATCACATGGTAGTTCTATTTCTAATGTTCTGAGGGAATGAAATGGCAGTTTTCCATAGCAGCTGCACGAGTTCACATTCCCACCAGGGAATGTCGAGCATCAGGGTTCTGACTTCCCTACGTCCTCTCCAACACTTAGCACTTGGCTTTTTGATAACAGCCACGTGGACGGCTGTGAGATGGCATCTCGCTGTGGTTTTGATTGTTGTTTCCTTGATGATCAGCGGTGCTCTTTCTGTTGTTGAATTGTAGGAGTTCTCTCTCTCTCTCTCTCTCTCTCTCTCTCTATATATATATATATATAATCTTTTTGGATATTTATCTCTTATCAGATACATAATTTGCGAGTATTTCCACCCATTATGTCCGGTGCTTTTCCCTCTCTTGATTATGTCCTTTGATGCACGTGTTACGTTTTCACTAGCGCTAATTTTAAAGTCACCAAGAACCTGTCTTCCTCATTCCTGTGTCCCCAGTAGAGAACCTGGGATTCGCAGCGTGTGCGTGAAACGGACAAATGATTGCGGGCAGGTGTCTGAGGCCGGAGCTCTGACTCTTCACTGCTCCCTGCGGGGTCCGTGGGCCGGCAGCCTGGGTGTCACCCAGACGTTGTAGGCCCCGCCCTAGAGCTGCTGATCTCACATCGGCATCAACAGAACGACCCCCGGTAAATGCGAGGAACATCCAAGAGCAGACACGGGCGGCTCTGGGTTGCACCCTCTGCCGGGTCCCTGCCAGCAGGACAGTCGCTGCGGCTGCCTCCAGGGGGACCTGCTGACCCCGTTGGAAGGGAGTTCAGCCGCGAGGAACTGTGGGCTTTTCTTATTTAATCGACAAAGAAATGTAAACCCGAGGATCTGCTTCGAAAGGGCACTGTGACTCATCATTCCTGAGGACCTTTCTGGAGAGTCTGTCCCCCCTTCAGCTGGGGACAGCCCCGCCCGGTGACCCAGGGCCTTGTGCAGGTGGAATCTGACCTGCTTGTCTGTCGGGTTTAAAGTCTGCAGCAAACCCGCTGCAAGACCAGGGCGGGCGGGTGGACAGAACAGGAGCGCGCACTTCATGATCCTGGAGAGGGAACCTGCCTGAGACCCTGCCTCCCACCGGTGGTCAGCGGGCTGAGACCAGTGCCCTGCGCAGCGCCGGCCGAGTCAGGAAGAAGCCCCTTCGCCGGCCCGGTTCTCACGGCCCAGAACACACGGCCAGGACCAGAGCTGCTCTGAGCGGGAGAGAGAAGGCTTTGGGGCACACTCGGCACCGTGAGATTCTGGGAGGATTTCAGTAATAACCCAAATCCCAGCAACATGGTTCCCGAGGACACGCGCCTCAGGTTCGTGAGGGATGTTTGTAATAAGCCCGAGGATCCCTCTTGTTGTCGCTCATTTGCTCGATAGAACTGGTTTCAGATAGATGTGCATGAAAAGGATATATTAACCTGCATAAAATATGTGCATAATCTTGCTTTAAAATTAAAAAGGAAGAAACCCACAACCGCATGTACAATATATTACCCCGAGTAAAAGCCTTGGGAGAAACCCAGAGCTTCGCTGTGCCGCGCTGGTGCCGTTTCACAGAGATGCGCACTCGCGCTCCCTCGGCGCCCGCACGCCGCGGCGTCACGGGCCCTATGCGTGTGGACTGGAGGGAGGAGCGCGGGGAAACGCAAGTCATGGGTTTCCTGGGTTTCTTGCAGTCGGAGAGAGACGGGGCTCTCCCATGAGTGGGACGCGACCGTCAGGGAGAAGGGACCAGGCCTCCCGAAGTGGAAGTGGGAGCGTCTATGAGGGGCTGTTGGCCCTGACCTAGGCTGGCATGTCCTGGCAGCACAAGATTACTCCAAACCCTGCCCCCCACCCCATCCACAGGCAGCCACCAGGCGGGAGGCTCCTCAGCCACTCGGAGGCCAGTGGAGGCTGGTGGAGGCTCTGCTTTTATTAAGGGCAGGCCATGGCGCTGTTACTTCCAGGCAGTCCTTAGGACCCCTCCCAGAGACCACAAGGACCCTCCCCCAGAAGTGCCGCGAGGAACCGCCTGCTGGGTGGCTTTGTGCTAGGAGGGGGTGACTCTGGGCTGACCGCCTAGGCCGTGTGTCCCCGTACTGCATCACTGACTCACACCGGCCACTGTGCCGCCAGCCGCCCATTCAGTCTCCAGGCGTTTACTGAGCGCCCCCGACAGGCAGTGTGCACAGTGCCGTGGGGACAGGAGCATGGGCCTGGCAGTGCCTGGTGAAGGTGAATGGGTGGCAGAGAGGTGAACCTGGCCCAAGGTCCAGCAGACCTAGCCCATGAGCGCCCCCACCTGGCCACTCAGGCCTCCCCACCTGGCTGTCGTGGTCTTCCCACCAGGACGCACAGGCCTCCCCACTTGGCCACGCAGGCCTCCCCACTTGGCTGTGTGGCCTCCCCGCCTGGCCACGAGGCCTCCCTGGGGCCCAGGGTGCCAGCCTGGGACGGCCGAGTGTCTGCAGGCAGCGTCCCTGCAGAGCGCTAGCTTGCTTCCCTCTCTGCTCAGCGGATTTGCTGCCTTTATTGGGCATCTCATTGCCGCAGGCATTGCCCTACTGGGAAATTGTTTCTTAACTTTTCCACTCTATTTTATTTTTGTAATCTCATGGAACAATATCATTTGTGCTCAGATTTGATATTTAAAAAAACTTATTTCATTTAAAACCTCGGTTTTGAATGCAGAGCACTTCAGAGTGGTTATTAAAAGACTTTTTCAATCTCAGATTGAGAATACCAGAAATGAAGTGCCATTTCAGAAAAAGAGGAAAACATTACCATTGTATGTGTTGCATCCAGCGCGGCACTTATATCAGGAAGGAAATCTCTGTGAGATTCTGAGTTCAGGACAAGCTAGCAATACCTTTAAGGGGCTTTGTTTCTCTGGCTGATTCAATTTTACCTTATTATTATAACTTTCTGAAGCTGAATTTATGAACTCAACAAGCACGTGGGATGTCCCAAAGGCAGCAGCCTAGTGGATTTCTGATTAGCGCATGCATAGAGATATGAATACAAACTATGAATTCACTCGTATGCACCCATTGCCCACATTACATATGAACTCAACGAATGAGCTCACATATCTACTGCTGTTTATATCTCATCTTAATGCTTGGTTTATGCCCTGTACTTTGTGTCCATGACATAATGCAAGTGGTAGTGATGGTGATGATGCTGATGAAGGTGGTGATGACGATAGATGGTGATTGCAATGGTGGCGATGACGGTGATGAAGGTGGTGATGATGGTGATGATGCTACCTCCCAATGCAGGCACGACCCCAGTGCTGACATCGGGACAGCCCTAAGCATTGTTATTATCTCCGTCTCATAAATGAAGCCGGGGAGGCACAAAGAGGTAAATACAGCACAAGCTGCTGCAGCAGGAAGTGCCAGAGCTGGTCTGGCCAGACACCTGGCTTTCGGTCCCTGTTCTTCCCCACTGGGCTCTGGGCTCTGCTGTCTCTCAGCAAAAATGCTCAGGAAAGCCCTCCAACCATGTCAAACTTGCAGCCGGTGGGCCGCATGCCTCATTTAAACCTGCAGTTTCCTACATGCCAGGTGGCACTGAGCGTATCTCCCTAGGAACTAGGTGATATCAGCAGCGTGCTCCAGCCCACTCCTATCCAGGAGAGGGCAAGTCTATTTGGCATCCTGAAACCTGCCATTGTGGGGGGATTTCCACGTGGAATCGCCAAACGCTGCAAGTTACAGCCATTTTCTTGGAGAGCCAGTTCCTCAGCAAGTCCCAGGCCCGCTGGCTGAGGCCGTGAGCAGTGGCCCAGCCCCTGCCTGTGCGGCAGCCAGCCCCTCTGCAGCACCGCACGGCCATGTCCCCGCTGTTGGCCACAGGCATGTTCTTTCTGTGCCTGCGCTTCCACATGTGTATGTGACATGGCAAGAGTACTTTCTGCATAGAGCTGTCCGTGCACTGAGTGAATATTAGGGGCTACAATTACATTCTGGCGGGAGAAGGCAGGCGGTAGCCAAGCGGACAGATGTTATAATGCTAAGGGGATACATGCTCTGCGCGGTAATGGAGGGGAGGGAGTAAGGGGGCCGCAGAGGGACAGTGCTTATGGGGAGGGGTATCCTTGGAGCAGAGGCCCGATTGGTTATTCACAGCAGCAAGCCACTCCGCTATTCGGGGAAGAACATTCCAGGCAGAGAGCACAGCCTGGCAAACACCTTGAGGTGGGCCCTGAACCAGGAGTGCTGCCCTGGTGTGTCCAAGGGCGACCCGATGGCTGCAACTCTGGTGAGCAAGCGGAGGTGTGGTGGGCCAGGCCGGAGGAGGGCCGTGCAAGATCGCGACAGGTCGGGTCCTATCGGGACCCTGGGGTTCATTCTAAGTGCGATGGGAAACCACTGGAGGATTTGCGTAGAGCCGTGAGCAGCATGGTGTGGCCTGTCTGTTTAGGATTATCTTTCCTATTATTGAAAAATATGTCAAGGGACTTTTTGGCACCGGCCCGAGGCCAATCCGTCTGTTACGTGATATTTTCCAAATGATCTCTGTCTTCTCTCTGCCTCTAAATATTTCAAAGAGACCAATTATTAAAATGACATTTACTTTATAATAATTATCATAGTAATAATAATTCAATACTTATGTAACAACTTACTTACCAGGTAATTTTCTAATTATATTACATTTATCAATGCATTTAATCCTCAAAATTAAAGAGATAGGTACTGTTTTAAATCTAACTTTACAGATGTGGGAATGGATGAACAGAAAGGCTAAGTAATTTGCCCAGGGTCACACAGCGTACACATGCTCTGTGGTACCCTAGAGCAGTGGTCGGCAAACACATTAGTCAACAGAGCCAAATATCAACAGTACAACGATTGAAATTTCTTTTGAGAGCCAATTTTTTTAAACTTAAACTATATAGGTAGGGACATTGTTATTAACTTAATTAGGGTACTCCTAAGGCTTAGGAAGAGCCACACTCAAGAGGCCAAAGAGCCGCATGTGGCTCACGAGCCACAGTTTGCCGACCACTGCCCTAGACGGCCCCTGGCACAGTCCGATGGATCCGAGAGCGTCTCAGCTGCAGGCGGCCGGGAGATCGAGTGTGCAAGGTCGGAGAGTCTCAGTGGACGCCGACACAGAGTAGATGCCCAGACAGGCTCTTCCCTGAGCCCAAGCATCTCGCCAGCAGCACTGCCAGGAAAAGTGCTTCAGGAAGGCAGCTGGGCAGCATCCATCTCCGCTCCCGGGGGAGAGAACGAGAGTGTGACTGTGTTCGATCACGAAGCGGTCCCCGCGCCACTGCAGGTCTCATGTATCGGGACCCTCCCGAGAGCATCATCTATAATAACATTTTCGCTTCCCAAACACGCATGGCTTACATCTAGAGACATTCATCTCTCTAATGACTTGCACAGCCTCGGGCCTTTCTGGGCCTGGTCCCTCGGTCACCTCTGGGCACCAAGCCAGGGGCATGTGACTGTCTGTCCTGCCAAATTCATTCTGGGAATACCCTTTGCTAAGCAGCCTGTGACTTCTCCAGACTCAAGAGCGTGCTGTGAATTTGCTCTGCTCAAGATTTCCAAGTGACTTGGTCCAGCCTCAGGTGCCGACAAGCCTGGGTAGGACTTTGAAATCTTCATCTCCATCCGGGACCTCTCTGAGCGCCACATCCTTCTAGTCTATGCAAGTCCCAGAGAACACGGTTACTTATTGGCCATTAATCGCTGGGTAGCCCTGTGAAGGCTGGGTGCATGTAGGAGTCTGCAGATAGAGCCCAGTTGTGGACTCAGGTACAGATCTCTGAGGCAGCAGTGGGAGGCCGCATGTGGTTCTCTGAGGGCACCTGTGTCTTCATGGGCAGTGACCGAGGGTCCTGGTCCCTGGCTCGGATTGTTAAGGGAAGTCTGGGCCGCAGTCATCACTGGTGCTGGGCTTGGGGGGCAGCGGTCCCAGCCCTCGGCTCTGAGTGAGCATCTGGGATCAGTTACGCTGCTGGAGCCAGAGGTCCACGTGGAGCACGGAACTCCCCTGGAAGAGACGCACGCGTGGACCTGGCGTGTGGCTCCGTGGTCACCTCACAGAACGTCTCCGTTATGCCATCAACACTTCTCAGCTTCGTGCTTCCGCCTGGCCAGCGGGCACCTCTAATCAGGAGTCGGTGGGCACCTCACCCCCGGCCTTGCCAAACGGAGCTGCACCCCTATCAGCCGCACTGCTCAGAGGCACCTGTTCCTTCCTCGGAGGTGAAGCACCTGGCGGGAAGCTAGGGGTCACCTGCAGGCATTTCCGTGGATGTCTTTCCTGCTCCCCACTGTCTGCTCCGTCAGCGCCTCCGTGCACCTGCCCTCAGAGGGTCTTCAGTGCTGCAGCCCCGGCCCTCTGCCCCCGACACCACGCGGGGCTCCGGCCTCTGCTGGAGTGGGTCAGCTCCCTTCCCTCTCAGCCCCCTGAGCTGATGCTCACGCCGCCCACAGAGCAGTGCAGGCCCATTCTGAAAACCCACTTTCCCACGTTTAGGATTTGTGCCAATAAAGCTTTCCCGTTGTCTTTGGAAGGTCGCCATTTCCCCACTGGGATCTCGGGGATTGTGTCTGCCTGGCTGGCTCGCCTGGGTCCAGACCTTCACAAAGAGCCTTGGTCACGTGTAAGAATCCAGACTCCAGCCAGCAACAGCTGCATGACCTTGAGCAGGTCACCTGCCTTTAACCTGATTTCATTTTACTTTTTATTGATTTTAAAGAGGGAGAAAGCAGGGAAGCAGAGAGAGAAAGAGAGAGAGAGAGAGAGAGAGAGAGAGAGAGAGAGAGACATTTATTGGTTGCCCACTGCGTGTGCCCTGACCAGGAATCGACCCCACAACCTTCTGGTGCACAGGATGATGCTCAAACCAACTGAGCCACCCTGGCCAGGACAGTTACCTGCCCTCTCAAGCCTGTTGGCTCATCTGTGAAGTGGACATGACCCCTGGGCCCGCCCCACAAGGCCGGTGTGAGGGCCGAATGAGAGAGTGGAGATTAGTTAACATTTGCTGAGTTCCGATTCTCAACCACCACGCTGCCACCTCCCAAGCCACTTCTGATCGTGTCCTTTGTGCCATTATTTAACCTCTCTGTCTGGGAAGGATGTCTCTTTTGTTCATTTTGATTTACTTTCATTTAACTTGCATCTCAGGGAACTCAACCTCTTCTCTTCATAATATGTTTAAACATAAATAAATACGCCAGTCGGCAGGCCTGTGGAACTCAAAATCAAGTCAAGTTCATATCCAAGACACGCTGATTCCAACAGGACCGCTAGGGACCACAGCAACCTCTCCCTCCTGAGGGGACCCAGCGAGGGCCCTTCATCAAACGGAGCCTCACTGAGGACACAGCCCCTCAGTGCCAGACTCTCCGTGTCCTCGCGTGATGAGGAACGTTGTTTTTACCAGGTACTACTCTGCTGAATAAAGAATGAGCACTTATCTTTGAGGGGAGAGGAAGTCTGCTGGGTACTATGTAATTCTCTCCTGGGTAAATGGATTCCTGATAGTGCAGCTCCAGGAGAACTGCAATCACGTTTTTAACTGCAAGGTGCTGTCAGCATAAGCGTCCATGTCCTGGGTATTGATCTGAGCTGTGATAATGGTGTTACCCACTGAGCTTCTGACATCGGAGAACTTGCTGGGGCTGCAATTGCATTTTTCTTTTATTTCTGCAACTTAATTCCACCTGCGCAGTCAACTGTGATCCCTATGAAAAAGGGTGGTTTTGCTGGAGTCTGCACAGAATTTGAAATCTCTCCTGGTCGGAATGTTAATCTTTGGCTTGAATCCTGGAAACACATCTACAAAATGAAATACTCAAAATTAACAATGAGGGGCTTGAAGACTGGACGCTTCCGGAGGTGCACGGCTCCTGAATCTTTGAGTTGACTTCCTACTTTTAGTCCCATGAAGTCAGTTCTCCCTGTAGACGCCCTTCCCATTCCCTAGAACTGGGGAAAGAGCTCACAGTAGAGGCGGAGGCCCAGCTTGCAGGCTTCCATCTGCTGCTGCCTCCCTCAGCACCCAGGGCAGGTGACGGGAGATGGGAGACATGCCTTCCAGACCCTGACACTTGTGAAGAGGCCGGAGGCCTCACTGAGTTAGAAAGGACTCTGTGATCATATTCCTGATCCTTCTGAGGGGATGCTGTGCTTGGGGGGGGACCGAATGTGGTGGTGTCAGTGAGCACTGGAGTGCACATCTGGGATCAGCGAGGTCTTAAGGAAAGACCACTAGAACCTACTAGAATAGCCAAAGAAGAAATACTACACACCACGTGTGCACAAGTAATAGAGCAAATGAAACTCTCAGGCCTGCTGGCAGGAGGGGAGAATGGCACATTCCTGGACAAGCGCTTTGGCAGGCTCTTGTAGAGTTAAGCATATACTGTTCACCTCACCCAGCAAACCCACTATGGTGTTTACTCTGAGCAGTAAAAACGCCTTTCGAAAACCTACACGTGAATATTTATAGCAACTCTGTTCACAACTGCCAAAAACTTGAAACAGCCAAATGCCTTCAGCATGTGAATGGATAAGCAGACTGCAGTGCATGGCACACCACAGAGTCCTCCTAACAATCAAAAGGAAGAGACCGTGAATATATGCAACACTTTGGATGAATTGAGGGAATTATACTGAGAGAAAAAAGCCAATCTCAAAAGGTTACACACGGTATGAGTCCTTTCACATGACATCCTCTAAGAGACAAGACCGCAGTGACAGGAAACAGATGGGGGTCCCGGGGCAGAGCTGAGGGAAGACGTGACCACAGGGGTGGCGTGGGGGTGACGGAACTGCCGTGTGCCCTGTCACGGAGATGGCACTCATCTGTACGTGTATTAAAGTGCAGACACTGTCCACCTAAAAACACGTTCACTGCATGTCGTTTAAGGAAATTAAATTGAAAATTTGTGAAAAGTCCCCTTTGTGCCACTGGAAGACGTAGCGGGAGGCACCGCAAGTAGAAGTGCAGTCTTAGGGCCGGGTGCCCAGCTCCAAGCCCCGCCGTGGGGGCAGCGCAGCGAGGGTGGGAGCTGTGGGCTGGGGGTTCTACCTGCGAGGGCTCCAGGACCTCTCTGGTCTTGCTCCCCAGTGAACATGGGGTGAATGCAGCAGTCCCCCTCCTCTGCTGTCCACACCAGATGAGCTGAGGGCTGTATGCCCACCCTGAGCAGGGAGTCCTCTCCCCTCCTGGACAGAGGCTATGCCCTCTCCTTCCCTTCTCTCTAATGCGTCAGTTTGCTCAGGCTCCACAGCAAAGTACCATCGACTGGGCAGCTGAAGTGACAGAAATTCACTCCTCAGGGTCCTGGGGGCCAGGCATCTGAGACCCGGGGGTTAGAGGGTTATTTTCTGATCCTTCTCCGTGGCATGTGGATGGCTGCCCTCTCCTGTGTCGTCACGTGGTCTTCCTGCTATATGTCTCTGTGTCCTCATGTCCTTTTCTTACACGGGCATCAGTCATGTTAGATTAGGGCCCACTCCAATGACCGCCCTTTACCTAATTACCTACTTAAACCCCGTCTCCAGATGCAGTCATATTCCGAGGTGCCGGGGGTTAGGGTTTCCTCATATGAATTTTGCAGGAACACAATTCAGCCCATACAGCTAATTTTCTAGAATCTCTTTCTTATCTGTCAAAATGTATCCAGGGCTATTTAGTTTAGGTAGCTCTTTGTAACTCATAAATAATTCAGAACACAGACAAATGGATAATATTTTAACCGATTCTCTAGTGAGAAGGTGATGACTCCAAAACATTTATTCAACATCTTCTCTAAGGTCAGCATTGCATCCATCATCTCATTTAAATCCTCACTTACATCAACAAGGTGCATCTCTGAAGGCCTGTGATGGTACTGGTCCAACGTCACCCAGTTGACATTTGCATCGAGGTCCAAGTTCCTCTTGTACCTGCGCTCTGTGGTCAGCGACAGGTCGACGCCTCGGGGCCTCTCTGCTCACCTCCTCTTGGTGGACACTTCCACGGAACTGAGAGGTCGAAGACCTTTCTTTTCTCCTGCCCTCCTTTGATGCTTCGCCAGGCGTCTATATCTGAACCGCATCCCCTCTTGCTCATGGAATCCCCCTGCAGACTTAGGAGCAGGTTCTCCCTGGCCTGGAGGAAATGTGTGAAAAGTGGGGTTAAAGATACATTAAACAGTGGGGTTTAGAACATACAAGATACCAGGCAGTGGAACACAAATACTGGGCCTCTATTGGAGGGACAGAAAGGGAAGCCGACCAGGAGTCTCTGGCTGGTAAAAAGAAAAAGAGTAAAGCCACACAGTCCTGGGAAAGAGGAAACGACCCCGCTTCTCACAGGCTCAGAAAGTTCTAGGCTTTTTCTAAGGGACCCCACCTGGGTGTCCAGCAGTTGGTCCACATCAGCTGTCTGAGCCTCCCCGGCCAGTAAAGATGGCAACATTGGGCACGAGTGTCAGGCTCAGGCCTGAGGCCTGGAAACCCTGCTTCCAGCACTTTCCTTGGTGTCTCAGGACCTAGAGCCAGTTGAAGAGCATTTCAGTTTGTAGCCTGCATGCCAACGGCCCGTACACTGTACTTCTGCACCCCCGAGCGGAGGAGGCTCAGAGGGAGTTGTTCTAGGGCCAGCGGATGTCAGGGAACGTCTTGATTCATCTTCTGAGACCCCTTGCCTCAGGCACTAGGAGAGACTCTTTAGCTTAAACCCAGGACCGGCTCGCATTGCCACGGTTGCGGTTGTCACTGGCGTACCAGCAGGGCTCTGCGGCAGGTCCTCCCCCTGGTCCGCCCATGCAGCTACTGTACCTTACATCTGCGCCTGCGCCTGGGTTTATCGCCAGCCCTAGCGTCCTCCCCAGTCCTGCTGATAGGCTGAGCCTTTTCTCTGAGCTACGTCTCAATGCACCTGACCCTCCACTAAACCCTGGGTGCAAAGGAAGGTAGCATGGTGACCCACTGGCCCCCTCTCCCCGGCCTTTGGGAGTTTATTTCCAGTGAGGCACGCTGGGCAATGTAATTAGCACATGGTTGATTGTGCCAGCCAAGAGTGCATGCCAGAAACGCAAGAGGTTCTTGAAGGGTGCCAAGGACTGACATCATGCATCTTCTGTTGGAAACTATACACTTTACAATTTGGAGGCTCCTGTGCGCTGCCTCATATCTTCAATCAAATTATTATATCCTAGAAATATGCATAAGGGAAATGATTCGACACGCTACGGGGGCGGGGGTTGGTGCTTGTAGCGGTAATTGAAGTACCTTTCCACTTATGAAAGTACTAATTTTATTTGTTTTTATTGCTTTTCTAGATGCAATTATTTATTTAGTGTGCTTTGGCTTTATTAGATTATGTTTACTATAGGAACATCATGAAAATGTATGAATACAACACACCAGCCACGCCAGCCTGGCGACCTGCATTGAGAGAGCTAGTGTTATTTTTCATATCCAAACGTAATGGGATAACTTAAGAATAAACAGATAATCTACACTAGAAAACAATGCGATTTTACGGTAATGCAATAAAACACCTGGACAATATGATTTCATAAATCCTGGCTCTAAAATTTACATGAGTTGGGTTTTGAGTGCTTATCTGAGGACACATGGCACTTCTAAATGGAACCATAATGGGAAATGCAATTAAACCATCGGCAGGACGGGACGGGCTTTTTGTTGGCTGGTGAGACATGATGACAGAAGCGATGTAGAGTTTGGGTGTCAGAAGATAAGCAGGGGGCTCTCATCCCTGTAAATGCCCTCAACTTGGAAATGTCAGTGTGGCCAGTCTGTGGAGGCGGCTTGGCAGTCGGCCCCGACGGGGCGGCTACAAGTTCTGCCATATTCTCTCCCGCTCCCTGTCCCTGTTATGATGTTTCACTCAAAAGAAAAGGGGCTTTCTACTTTGGGCGTGCTTTTAAGAAACTTAAAAGAATGGTTCATTTGCTCTGAATTTTTGTGAGATAACTAAGATATAAGCACAAAAGAGCAGAAATCAAAACAAAACAACAGCACAACGAAAGCCTAAAGAACAAAACGCAGCAACGTGGCTGCGTATGGGAAATCAGGTGTCTTTTATGACTGTAAATTAGCCAATGCCTTTTATTTTTCTAATTATGAATTAGAATTATTTAGCACATTGTTTATATGCATGTGCCTACCACAAAGTATGTGATGGAGGGAGCCTCCCTGGCCAGAGGGGTCGACGGCACCAGGTCCTGATGTTTCCAGCAGGTTCTGAGGGTTTTCTAAGCATCTTATATAATAAAACCCTAATATGCAAATCAACCAAACAGCAGAATCACCAGTCACTATGATGCACACTGACCACCAGGGGGCAGATGCTCAACGCAGGAGCTGCCCTTTGGTGGTCAGTGCGCTCCCACAGGGGGAGCACCGCTCAGCCAGAAGCTGGGCTCACAGTTGTTGAGCGCAGTAGCGGTGGCGGGAGCTTCTCCTGCCTCAGCAGCAGCGCTAAGGACCCCTCAGGGGATGTCCAACTGCCAGCTTAGGCTCACTGTGAGCCCACTAAACCAGCAGTTGGACATCCCCCGAGGGGTCCTGGACTGGTAGAGGGCACAGGCCGGGTTGAGAAACCTGCCACCCCCAGTGCACGAAAGTCGTGCACCAGGCCTCTAGTATAAGTATATGCACGTCTATTTACTCACACACACATTTACACAAATGGCAGTAAAGCATGTGGTATACATATAGCGCCATCATTCCTTGGAGAGACTGTGGTATATGCTCCATGTAGAATACACCAGTCTCTGTTGATGCTCATTTAACTGTTTCCAGGTTTTTGCTGCCCCAGTAAACACCCTCACCAACGATGTACAAGAGGACCTATTTCCTTCTATTTCTTGTGGCAATCTTTCTTTAAAATTTATTCAAGTATAGATAACACACAATGTTTTATTAGTTTCATGTGTACAGCTAGTGGTCCGACGTTTGTATTCCTGATGATGTGATCCCGCGATAAGTCCAGTGCCCATCTGTCATGGTGCAGAGCCATTGGGATGTCATCACCGTGTTCTCCGTGCTGTGTTACATCCCGTGACTTGCTTGTTTTATAACTGGAAGTTGTGCTTCCTATTTCCCTTCAGCTGGTTCACCATCTCCCACCCTCCCTCAGGCAACCATCAGTGTGTTCTCCTGAAGGACAAAAACTGGGGTAAAAGTGTGATAGTAAGCCCCAATTCTCTTGTTAGGAGGAAGGCTGGCTCTCCCTTTGCTGTCCGTCATTTGTGTCTCCTCCCCTGTGAGCTCTCTGGTCCTGCCCGTTATTTTTTCTTTGTTGAATTGTAAAGCCCTTTGATATGAGTTACAAATATTTTCCTCATTTTTTCAATTGTCCTTTGACTTTATTTAGAGACTATGTTGCCATATATAGCATGGAAATGTCCTTATCTTTTCTCTATCGCTTCCAAATTTTGTATCATACTTTGAAATACACTTCACATGCTGAAATTATTTTTAATGTTTTCACACATTCTTCTAGCACTTTTGTGAGTTTATTTTCCACATTAAAATGTTAAACTCATCTGGAACTTCTCTGGTATAAAGACTGATACAGGGGTATAATATATTTTTCAAATGGCTACCCAAGTATCCTGCCACCATTTATTGAAACATAATATTTGGGTTAACTTCTGGATTTTCTCATCAGTTCCATTTGTCTATTCATTTGCCAGCACCACAGTATTTTAATGATTGCAGTTTATACTTGTAAAATCATTCGAATTAGATCACCAAATATTTATTTCAATGATGTTCCTTAAACATGGTAAATATATGCATATTTATGCCTATTTTATTCAAAATTCATTTTTAAAAAGGTTATTAAATTTTATTAGATGAATTTCCACTATCTATAAAGATAACAAAATGGTTTTTCATCTATTACTATTGTAAATCATGGTAATAGATTTTGCATTCCTGAAAGAAAATCAACTTAACATGATTATCTAACTTTTAATATACTTCTTCATTCTCACTGAGTAAATTTGATTTAAAATTTATATTAATAAATGAGATTGTTCTAAAATATGAATTTTTTTATTTTTTTATGCACTGGATAATTTTAATTATATTGGAATTATCTGTTCCTTAAAGAAAGTTTTTTCTTAGAAATTCTCATATAAAACTACCTGTTTGTGAGAGAGAGTTTTGACAATATTTTTTCTTTCTCCTTTTCCCTCCTTTATGCTCTCTTCCTTTTTTCACTTTCTTTTATTTTGTTGATGATAATTAGTACATTCATATTTGTTAGAGTTTAATGCTTCTAATTTATATTTTTCTGGGACATTACCCATTTTATCCCATATTTCCAATTTTTTGCAATAAGTTGAGCAAAGTAGTTTTTTAACTTCAAAATTTTTCTTTATTTACATTATATTCCCTTTCTTATTTCCTATTTTATTCATTTGTTTTTTCCCTTTTATATATTTTCAGTTTATTTTTTATTTTTATTTATTTATTTTTAATATATTTTTATTGATTTCAGAGAGGAAGGGAAAGGGAGAGAAGAGAGAACCATCAGTGATGAGAGAGAATCATTGATCAGCTGCCTCCTGCATGCCCCCCACTGCGGATCAAGCCTGAAACCCAGGCATGTGCCCTTGACTGGAATCAAACCTGGGACCCTTTAGTCTGCAGGTCAATGCTCTATTCACTGAGCCAAACCGGCTAGGGCTATTTTCAGTTTATTTATTTTATTGTTTTCAAAGCACAAGTTTTTGGATGTTTCTACTAATTCAACTGTCTTTTTGCTTTCTGATTCACACAGCCTGGTTTTAATTTACTGGTCCTTTGCTTTTATTTAATTTATTTTGTTCTTTTTCTAACTTCTTCAGTTGGATGCTTCATCCATTTAATTCATATTGCTTAATATAAATATTTAAGTCTGATTTTTCACTGAGTACTGTATTTTTTAGGTTCTGGCAAGTATTATTTTATTTATCATTATTTCCCAGATATTCTGAAACTTTAGTTTCATATGGGTCAAGTCATTTCAGAGAATTTCTAGATGGTAGCATTCTAGTTTTGCTATTAATTTCTAAGATTTTTGTTTCTGTCTTTTTTCCATTGGATCAGAGACTGTTAGTGACATTATTTTTACTTTTCAGAATTAAAGTTTACTTTGGCCTCCTGTTTAATTAATTTTTGCCAGTGTTCTATGTTGACTTAAAATTAAATCATCGTGTCTCTGCAGGGCACAGTGGTCTGTGCCTGACGATAAGATGTGTGTATTACTTTATTCAGGTTCTATATGTCCTTGTAAATTTGTGTGCACTTGTTCCCCTTTGTTTGTTTGTTTTTTTTAAAAATATACTTTATTGATCTTTTACAGAGAGGAAGGGAAAGGGATAGAGAGTTAGAAACATTGATGAGAGAGAAACATCAATCAGCTGCCTCTTGCACATCCTCTACTGGGGATGTGCCCGCAACCAAGGTACATGCCCTTGACCGGAATCGAACCTGGAACCCTTCACTCCGCAAGCCGACGCTCTATCCACTGAGCCAAACCGGTTGGGGCTACTTGTTCCCCTTTGAATGCAATGAGAACGTGTGCCTGTGAATGAGTATGCGTGGAACCCGCTGTGTTCACAGCAAGGCTGTGTGTTGTGTCTTTCAGCCGCGGATCGCCGAGGAGAACCTGACCTATGCCGAGCTGGAGCTGACCAAGCCCCCGCGGACGGCCAAGGGCATCCCCACCAGCACTGTCTATGCCCAGATCCTCTTCCAGGAGAACACGCTGTAGCCCGTCCTCTTCCGTGGTCCTGTTCAACTCTGCCACCCAGTTATTTATGAACCCTTGGAAGCGAAGTCCTTGTTTTTGCATTTTCACTTGTGCATTCTGTGAGGTGGGGATCCCTCTCTTAGGGTGTTCCGGTGCCTTTAGAGGTGCCGGGCTCCTCCCCTCAAGAGTGGGGCCCTGGCCCGTGGACAAGTCTTCTGGGACAGTGTTTTCTGGGTATCCAAGGAGATGCTCTGCTGAGCCAACCCCTTCCCAGTTCCAGCTTCTTCCTCTGGATTTTAATTTTTACATCTTAATATTAATCTTTTATCTTCCTGTGTCTGTGATATTAAGCTCGTGGTATATAGTATAGCTAGAGGAATGCCACTATAGGCCAAGGCGTGAGTGGTAGGTACGGACTGATTGCTTTTCAGAAGATCAGACAGCTTTGCCAGGGCCCCCAGAGCAGAGCAAACAGCTTATTGCCCCCAGATACTCCACAGGCGCCCTTGTAAACAGACCCTGACCCTGCGATTTAAGGGGAGACAGGCATGTGGTGGGGAAGTCTGAGGTCTAACGGACAACAAACTGTCTCTGAAGCCCCCACCACAGACAAGCAGAGCCCTGCTACGGGCCCATCCCTGCGGCAGCATGGACCAGCCCCGCACAGAAACAGGCATCCTCCAAGAAGGCCTTACCCTTTTCCAGAGGAGCAGGGGCTGCCATCCTGACACCGAGGAAGCGGCCTCCGGGATCTGGGCCGAGGCCACCACTCCGACTGGATGTCTACTCCCTGGAGCGCAGTGTTGCCGGGCCCTCAAGGTGGAGCTTCGCAGAGCAAGTCCAGGGCGGAGGGCATGTGGCTAGACAGTGCTCAGGTGTCTAGGGAGCGTGGGAAGTGCACGCCCTGGGAAGGTGGTCCTAAGGACCCTGCTGTGCAAAGGGCCTTGCCCTCCTGAGCCTGCGTGCACTTCCTGGTGGGTTTGGGTGGGGGTCTGGCAGGATCGTGTGGCGTAGTTTCCCAGGGCCTCACTGAAGACGACTCGTTCTCACAAGGACCATCCTGCCAACCATGTGGTTAAGGACACTGCTTTCCACGTGAGTGCGGTCTGGGTTACTATTGCCCATGACAGACATTGTTTGGTTACGTATGGACCATGTACATGTGATAAATTACATACTTTAAACACAGTCTTGAGTGTGAGCGGTGCCCCTTGTGCAACCACGTGAATTTCACTTGGTCAAGTGTCTTATCCTCTAATCGTCTCAGACTCATGTTATCTAATAAAAGAGAAACATGCAAATTGACCATACCTCCGCTACACCCACAAGCCCTACCCACAAGCCATGCCCACAAGCCAATCAGGAGTGAGTATGCAAATAAACCCAACCAAGATGGTGGCGGCCATGGAGCTGAAGCGAACAGGAGGAGGCTTGGGTTGCTCCCGGTGATGGAGGAAGCCAAGCTTCCCATCTGCCCTGGCTGGCTGTGGGCTCTGCTCAAGGCTACAAAGTTTCAATTATAGAAGATAAATAAATCCCAGATACCTGCTTCCAGCTGCTGTGGCCTCTGCTCAAGGAGGGGCTGGGAGTCTGGGTAGCCCAGGGCTTTGGCCAGCTGGCAAACAGTCCTCAGCCCCTCACCCAGGCTGGCACACACCCCCTGCGGGGACCCCCACCCCGAAGGGGGTGTGGCCAGCCTGAAAATGGCCCTCAGCCCCTCACCCAGGCTGACCACACCTTCATGGGGTGAGGGTCCCTGCTGGGGGGCTTGGCCAGCCTAAAAACAGCCATCAACTCCTCACCATGGCTGGCCAGGCACCCCAGCAGGACCCCCCATCCTGAAGGGGGTGTGGCCAGACTGAACATGGTCCTCAGCCCCTCACCCAGACTGGCCAGACACCCCAGCAGGGACCCCCACCCTGAAGGGGGTGTGGCCAGCTTGAAAACAGCCCTCAGCCCCTCACCCTGGCTGGCCACACCCCCATTGGGTGAGGGTCCCTGCTGGGGAGGGCGTGGCCAGCCTGAAAACCACCACAGGCCACTCGCCCAAGCCGCCCCACGCTCCAAGGGGACCCCCACCCTGATCTGGGACACCCTTCAGGGCAAACGAGCTGGCCTCCACCCGTGCACCAGGCCTCTATCTATACTAATAAAAAGGTAATATGCTAATTAGACTGGGAGACCTTCCAGGAGACCTTCTGGACAAAGCCATGGTGGCGGGGCCAAGGTAGAGGCAGTTAGAGGCCAAGAGGGGAGGGCAGTTGTGGGTGATTAGGCTGGTGGGGGGCAGGGCCGTTGGGGGTAAGCAGACCAGCAGGGGGGGCAGTTGGGGGCGAGCAGGCTGACAGGCAGAGTGGTTAGGGGCAATCAGGCAGGCAGGTGAGCGGTTAGGAGCCAGCAGTCCCGGATTGCAAGAGTGATGTCCGACTGCCCGTTTAGGCCTGATCCCTGTAAACCAGCAGTAGGACATCCTTAGAGGGGTCCCAGATTGGAGAGGGTGCAGGCCGGGCTGAGGAACACCCCCTCCCCTGTGCACGAATTTCGTGCACTGGGCCACTAGTGTTTATATAAAGGTGACTTACCCTATCATAGAATTCTTGAAATGGGTTAGTGATATTGTGAGATTCTAGACACAATAAATCGCTACACAAATACACTGCTAACATTCATGCTAAAGCCAGTGTGCATTTTTCGAAATGGAATTACCATCAAAGGCTCTCATTGCAGTAACTTGAAAACGTAAATATTTGCCCATGAACTTAGCTCTGCAGCAACACTCCCAAAGACCCATGCTAGCTTGTGTGTCCCTCTGGGTCTGAGCCCACGTGTGGCCAAAGGCGTCTGGGAGTTCCTCTGAGGAGGACACACTGGCCGTGAGGGCTCTGCAGATGTCCAGTAGAATCGAGCCCTCATGTGCTTTCTTGGAAAGCATCCAAATTGAGAGCAGGTAATGATTTTCCAGAAGCAAAAATAACCTGACTCTGCAAAGAGGAAGCTACTCTGGCTACACCTGCATCTCAGCCCCTCCCACTCTGCCAGGTTTCACAGGTGGGGAATACACTGCACAGCTTTTGAGGAAGAAAGACCATTTGGAAGGATGCACTGGAACATCGCAGAGCGTGTCTAAGGAGGAGGGTATGCGGTTAGACAGCGCTCACATCATGTTATCACAGGCAGTATGTTCTACAGCAGAGAAGCAGCAGGACGTGGGGACTTGATGTTTTGAGGAAATAAGGGATTCCCTAATTTGCACAAAGAGCCACATGGGTCAGTGGGCCCTAGGGTGCCAGGTGTAGTGGAGAGGGGGGCATGTAGAGAGTAGATGGTGGGAGCGACAATGGGGGAGGAAGACCCAGGCCCCTTTAGGACTGGATTGAACTTAAATCACCCCAAAGCAACCCCTCAAATCCCGGGGAGCTTAGGGCCGTCACACATGGAAATGAATTCATTCCCCTGAGAAGAGCAGCTTTTCAGAGCTGGTAGCTGCAAGTTGGTCTAACAAGTCATTGGGATATATTAAATTCAAGCTCTTTCTCCAAATCTCATCACAGCCTCACAAATGCACAGTAAGGTGTGCGAGGGGACCTGCTGGAGGAGGACAGAGGAAGCTGCGGGACCACAGCCCCTACTGACTGTGCTTCCCGAGGGAGTGGGGGAGCCACGTCCACCAGAGTCTGTCCTGCTCTGACCTCCAGACTCCATGCACGCTCTGTCTGACGGGGAGCAATGCATGATGTGCTCCTTTGGGGGGAAAGATCTTGACGTTACTGTCACAGGAAACTTACAAAGTGGGTCTACCCATTCATTCACTACCAAATATGCCACCAAACATGCACGGACATTTCCTAGGACACACAAGAAGAAACGTCATGCAAATGGAAATTAGGGAGAGTTCTTGGACTTGTTTTCACTGTAAGGCATCTATGGGAACAACTGTGCTTAAGAAGTGTGCAACATGCACAGTTGCTTGCACGTTTCAGCGAAGTTAGAACAAATAAGAGCCTATTGCTCAGAACTCTGGTTCTTGCAGGCAGAGTGGGTACGCTCAGGCTCGGTGGGGAGTTTTGGCCTGGGCCATGCATGGCCAGGAGTCATCGCGGGAAGTAAGGAGGTGAGAAGAGGCATCCCCAAGCCTGAACTAAAGCAGCTGTGGTGGGAAAGCGTTGGGGTTTCTTTAGGATCACTGCTTCCTTAAAGCTTCATGACTCCTAGCTCACAGGGTAAGCGACAGCCAGACCTATGCACTCCTGGCACTTGTTGGAATGACAGCGACACGGGACACTGTCTTTTCAGTGCGCAGGCATCTGGGTCATACCACACACCCACAGCCCCAATGCTCACTGTGATACAAGCACAGCTGATGCTCTTTGGGGCTGTCCATGGCCTTGTTCACCACCAGCCCCGATATGCACGTCTACAACCTAAGCTGGGCCACGATCGGTCCAGAGCATGCCGGAGGCAGCCTGGCTAGCCGGTCCTTGGGAGAGAGAAGCTGCCTCCCACCGTGGGCAGCTAAGCTGGGATGTCACACATCATATCAGCCCACAGCAATGTCCTACCAAGCGAGAAGCCTGGGAGAATGAAGGAGACGCTGAGAGAGAAGCAGGGAGAGGTCCTGGACACTAGATCCGGCTCTCAGCCTCCGAGCCCCAGACTCTTCTCCTCCCTGCAGATCTTCTCTTGCACCAATAAAGGCCCCCATTTTCCTATTCTCCAATCCCTGGTTTTATTCCAGCTAGTCAGCTGGCAGCAGAGAATTCTGTCCAATACAGTGTGTGTCCCAGCAGCTTCCCAGCACGGGAAGCGAGGAATCGCACCGACTGTCACCCAAGGAACCACTATGTCACCTGCAAGAACTGAGCTTGCAGCCTGGAGCGCCAGCTACACTGCGCTTTCTGAGGGGCCTCTCTGGGCCCTGAAGGCACCTGCCCAACAAGGGGAGAGGACTCCGGCCTGGGACTTGAGCTCTCCTAAGGGAGGCCCCAGGCTGGGAAGGGACACTGCAGGCTGGGGCAGCACTGAGAGCAGGGGCGGCAGCAGGGAAAGGGCACGGGGAGACTCACACGAGGGTCGGAGGGGCCTCTAGGCTGGCTCCCACATGGAGCATGCCTTCCCAGGGTCCCGACCCGGAGACCAGCGTCAGACTTTTGAGGCCTATTATAAGGTGAAGCAACCACATGGTGGGGATACTACCCCTCCCCGCCGCACACCCCACCCCATCCACTAGACACAAGCTGCTCCCTGAAATGGAAAACAGAAGAGATTCATGGTGTGGAGGAGGCTCTGGCTTCAGGGTGACCAGGGAGCCTCAGCTGCGGTGGGGAGCCCTGGGGCCAGGTGCCTAATGCTCCTGGGTTAGCGTGGCATGACCCCCTGGATCTCCTTAGAGTGGGTTTTGGTCCAGGAAGTCTGGGCCTGGCAGCCTGTGCTTCTAACAAGCTCCCAGGGATGGCCATGCTTCAGGCCCCGGGCCACATGTTGGGTGGCAAGGAGGTAAGCTGTTGGGAAATGTGGATCTGGAATCCCCGGGGGAGGTCTAAATGGTGGGGAGCCCCCACTGGCAGGTCCGGAAGGAGGGAGGGGCCGAGCATGGGAGGGGCCGGGGGCTGGAGAGGCATCTGGGAGTTTCTCTGAGGAGGACACGCTGTCAGTGTGCGCTCTGCAGACGTCCAGTAGAGTTGAGGGTGAGCCTCTGCTCATTCTGAATTAATTACACATTTCACGTTTTCAAAACCAGTTTGTTTTGCTGGGAAAATAAACCCCAACGTGCCCAAGGCTGGCAGCCTTTGGCGCTGAGCTGCCACTGTTCGGCTCGGTGCACTTTCTTCAGCGCAGCGGGCGTCTTTCCGTGGCGCTGGCCCCGAGGAGCCGCCTCACCACGCAGCAGCCTGCGGTGGCCGCCAGCGGCCTCTCCTTCTGGTGTCATTGATAAAAGATGCCTCGCTGCCTGCATTCTAATAAACACAGCTCGATTAGCTTCGCACCAATTTGGTGTCTGATTGTTAAATGTTAATGTACTGCACCCTATAGCTTTAAATAGAATTAGAGATGTTTACAGCCTTGGTTAAATGCACCTTGTTCTTCCACATTAAACTTTATTGCAAGTGTCCTCCATCAGCTCACGAGGAAAACTCATTAGCAGCGGGTCTGCGTGGGGCCGTGGCTGCTGCTCCAGGACCCGCCTCCTGGTCGCCTTTATTAGTTTCCTCGCTGCCGGGCAGTTGGGCGCATTGCTGCCTATTTATGAGTGATGGAACCTCAGGCTGCAAACACAGGCACTGCTATGCCGAGCACGTGTGTGCGGGTCTGAGGCTCCCGCAGCTGCCCAAGCGTGGAGCTCAGAGGCCCTGGCAGGTCCCATTGCAAGGGCCCAGCGACATCATGATGAAGCTTGTGACTTTGCCACTGGGGAAAGTGAGGAGCTAGGAAGGGACCTTTCTCCCATGCGAGGTGGTCAGTCAGTGGCAGAGCCCAGCTGGAACCGGCTCTCAGCGTGCAGCCTCCGGCCTCCACGCCTCCCACACCAGGTGCCCCACACCGCGTGCCCTCCCCACTCAGCTCCTGGAGCCCCCAGTTTCCACTCTGCTCCCCAGCTGCGTCAACCCGCCTCTTGCAGGCCTGCGCTCTGACTCCACCCTCAGAGTTTCTGGTCCTCAGGGTCCCTCAGTTTGGAGTGCCCTGTGGATGCACCCAGCCCATCTCATGGCCCGTCCTACTTCCTATTGTGATCTACAAGAACCGAAAGGAATAACCCCGAAGTGCCTGGGAACCAGAGGGGGAAGGGCCAGGCCAGAGAGTTTGGAGCGTCTGTCTATCTGAGCAGCCCTGCTGGAGGGTCAGGGCGTGCCAGGAGGCAGAGGTCAGGCCTCCCTGGCTCTCACTCCCTCTGCATGCAGACGGCCTGGAGGGAGGTGCGCCTCCAGAGACCAGGGTGCTGGGCCCTCTCAGCCTCCCCTGGGGCCTGCAGGCGGAGGACAGAGGCCACCCCGAAGTGAGATGGCCATAGGCCCTGTAACAGCAGACTCTCAGAGGGAAGCCGCTCCTCCCCGCATCTCCCCAGGGACCCCTCCAGTGTGCCGTGAGGACACAGGCTGTGGGAAGGGAGAAGAGTTGCTGTGGGAAGGGTGACCTGGTAAGCCGAGGGGGTGGCAGGAGAACAATACACTGCAGAGGCCAATCTTTTCCCTGCAGGTTCCTAAAATCCTGGGATTCTCCTCACTCCCAGCCCTGCGGTGGGGAGTCTGGTGGCCTGGTTACTTCTGGCTTTGCTTTGCCCTCTTGACCTGGACAGGTTGGGAATTTGTGCAAGTCTCTGTCCATGTGGTGTATTCCAGGTAATAAAGAGGGGCATGGAGAGGGGACCTGCTGATTTACACCTCCTGTCAGGCCTGACGACCTCTGACCAGCGAGAATGGTCGTCGCTAGGGCATCGCCGGGTGGGGTCTTCCTGAGTTAGCAGGTGGTGACACAGTCATGGTGCCCTCCTCAGGCCTCTCCCACTTCCTTCTCTCTCCGGCCAGCACTGGACAGCAGCTCTGCTTGTCGTGGCTGACAGCCCGGTGGCCGTCCCTGAGGACTTGAGGACCTCTCTTGCTTCCACCCATCTTTCTTCACCGGGACCCTCTGCCCTTCTCCTCCCAGCCAGTCCCTTCTGCCTCTCCTCCACATTCCCACACATTCTCCTAACCCAAGCTCATTCTTTCTCTTCTCACATACTCTCTGTCCCTTTATTCCATTTGCGAGCAAAGTGATGATTTGCGCATGTGCCAAACGTGGGCTATGAACCGAGCAAGCACACGGAGCCTTCTCTCTGGCTCAGATGCCAGGCTCGGGGTCAGAGTATGGCATCATCGCTCTCAGTTCGGTTTATTTGCTGCTGTTCTGGCTCTTCTTGCTCAGTGACATGAGCAATAGCATTTAGTCAGAACATCTGACCCAAACCCTGGCCTGCCTCGTCGTTGCTGTGTGTCTGTGAGAAGCCCTTTGGGCTCTGGCCTGCAGCCCTCATGTGCAGCTCGGCCGGGCCGAGACCCAGCCACCTTCACGTGGAGCAGGTCCGCCTGGGGCCTGGAGGGAGACGGTGAGCTCCTGCCCTCAGCCCCGACACCAGCCTTGGAAGACCGCAGGGGAGGGGCAGGCCTGTGAGGGTTCCCAGAGGGGGCGGCCCGAGGGAGGAGCCGCCCACCAGCCCAGGAGCCCAGGAGCCCAGTCCCAGGCTGGCTCTGCCCTGAGCTGGTGCTCAGCGTCTCTGGCGATGAACCATCTGCTGGGTTTGCTTGGCCCTGTGAGCACGGGCAGGCAGGCCTGGCGCACAGCCTTCCCCGAGCCCTGCAGGCCCTGCCGTCCTCTCACACCGCCTGCAGGCAGCGCTTGGGGAGCGCGGCAACTAAAGGGCAGCTTTTCCTCCTGGGGACACTGAGTTCCATGAGGGCAGGCCCTGTCTGCCTTGTCACCCGCTGCTCCTACAGCCTGTCGCAGAGCCTGGCGCCCACCCGCTCCTCAGTATTTAGAAAGAGAATGAAAGCGGACAAGGGCTGGGAAGGTGCTTTGAAAACTAAAGAAACCCACAACCCACGTGGAGGGGATTTTTTCCTACAGATTCTGTTTCTCCCTGGAGGCCTCCAAGGCCTCTGCCCCAACCTGCACTCTCCAAGCTGCCACACTCAGCAAAAGGCACTGCTGGCATCATCCTGTTAGCCGCCCCGCCAGCCCCACCAGCCACCAGCCTGGAATAGCGTCCCTGGCCGTGGCAAGGCCACAGTGCTGGCAGCACCCTCTTGCCGTGGTCCGGCTGACAGGAATCAGGTGCCCACCCCTTCGCGGGCCTGCAGAGGCTCCTCTTAGCGGGACGAGGAGGAGTGGCCCTGGACGCTGCACCGGAGCCGGCCTAGGCCTGGCTCACATCTCAGAACTCGCCAGCCACCGTAGTCAGGACCGCAGTGAGGGCTCAGGTGTGCGGGACAAGCCTCAGTCTCCTAGGAAGAGCCCCGGGCTCAGCGCCTGGATGGGTCCAGGCCAAGGTGTGGGGGCTGAGAAAATATTTCATTTCCCAGGTGAACTCCCAGCTCTGGCATAAGGTAGTGAGAGTAGCTTCTGCGAGTAAGTTGCTTGCACTTTACAAAGGGTGTCCCTGGTGTATTATTTTCTCTCTCAAATGCAACACATTTTTTCAGTGCTCCCTCGGGGTTGGTCTAATCTCCACCCACTCCAGTCCTTCCCGGCTACTTAACAAAACCAGGGTGTCTCCACCGCCTCCCTGAACCCCAGCCCTCCCATCCCTCTCATGTGTCCGGTCTGTGTCAGTTGCCTTCCACCCCAGAGATGCACGAACCTGCCTGCGCCTCTACGCTCAGCCTGGCTCAGTGCTCCTCTGAGTAGCTCAGTGGATTCTGCTGCTCACAAAATGGCATCTTGCAGCAGAGAGAAATGGAACTTCTAGCGACAGAAGAGCCCAACGGACAAACATAAAATGCACTGCTCTGTACCCCATCATCTGAGCTATCGTGTGCCATCTGCAGTATCCCCACTGGAATGCATGTTTATTTGCTTTTATATTTAATTTTGTCAAATTGTGGCACAATATACATGACATAAGTGTGCCATCTTAACCATTTTCCCGCCTACGGGTCAGTGACATGAGACTCAGGCACAGTGCTGTGCACCTGTCAGCACCACCTCCCCAACTTTTCCATCTTCCTGAACTGAAGCTGCTCGCTACACACTAGCCCCCAGCCCATCCCCCAACCCCCTAGAAACCACCGTTTTACTTTTTGTGCCTCTGAATTTGACTTCTCTAGGTACATCCTGTGAGTGGGATCTATGGTGTTTGTCCCTTGGTGGCCAGCTTATCTCACTCAGCGTCATGTCCCCAAGGTCCACCAGTGCTGTGGCTGATGTCAGGACCACCTTCCTTTTGAGGCTGAGTAATACCGTGCTGATGGGATCCCGGCTTTGCTTATCCAGGCATCTGCCCATGGGCACTGGGTTTTTCTGACCTTGTGCCAGTGCTGCTTTGAATGTGTTATACAAATATCTGATCACCAGATGCGTTTGCAGAGTTTTCTTGTCATTGGCCAGCGCGGGCCACACACAGAGGACTCAGTTAATGCGTGTTGCTGCCGATTGCCGCTTCCCCTCCCCGAACGCGGCCCGTCTGCTGGGGGAAGATGCCCTTAGAAGTCAGGATCTCCATGAGGGACTTTTATAAGTTGTGATCATTAAATGAATGAGCACAGGATATAATTTAGCACTAAACTAGGTATCGAAGTTGCAGTTAAGGACATTCTACTTATTTAACTCCGCAGTTTGGGGAGAGGGGAAGTGTCTTGAAAGAGAACTGAGAACAGTTGCACGATTTGGTGTGGGGAGCCATGTTTGCTGAGCACCATTTGAGATCCGTGCCTGATTTCTGTCCTCACAGGACCACTGGGACTGATGAGAATGGACAGGCTCACAGGCGTGAGGGTGACCAGCACCCGCCGGCCTCTGGCCAGGCCTCGTCCAGCAGAGTCTCCATCCCAGGGACCGATGGTCTAAACTTACCCATTAGAACAGCTCAGCTGGGGCTCTGTGTCTGCTCTTTAAGAGGAACCCTAAGAGCGTGAGGATGGATGGGCTGGGGAGGGTCAGGACAGGCGGGGAGAGGCCAGAGCTGCTGAGCTCCTAGAGTGAGGCACGGGGTGATGCCCTTCATTTGTGTGAGTCTTAAAGCATTCCCCAGCCACTTTCTTGCTGTTCCCAACTACTTAACCTCTTCAATTTCTGGTTTTCTCATTTATGAAATAGAAATGTTTTTCTTGAGACGTTTGTAAGGCTTAAAGAAGCCAATAGAGTAAAGGGAAGCCCATGGAGTAAAGGAAACACCATGGAGTAAAGGGAACCCCATAGAGTAAAGGGACCCCATGGAGTAAAGGAAACACCATGGAGTAAAGGGAACCCCATGGAGTAAAGGGAACCCCATAGAGTAAAGGGAACCCCATGGAGTAAAGGGAAGCCCATGGAGTAAAGGGAACCCCATAGAGTAAAGGGAAGCCCATAGAGTGAAGGGAACCCCATGGAGTGAAGGGAACCCCATAGAGTAAAGGGACCCCATGGAGTGAAGGAAAGCCAATAGAGTAAAGGGAAGCCCATGGAGTAAAAGGAACCCCATAGAGTAAAGGGAATCCCATGGAGTAAAAGGAACCCTATGGAGTAAAGGGAACCCCATAGAGTAAAAGGAACCCTATGGAGTAAAGGGAACCCCATAGAGTAAAGGGAACCCCATGGAGTAAAGGGAACCCCACAGAGTAAAGGAAACCCTATGTAGTAAAGGGAACCCCATAGAGTAAAGGGAAGCCCATAGAGTGAAAGGAACCCCATAGAGTAAAGGGAACCCCACAGAGTAAAGGGAACCCCACAGAGTAAAGGAAACCCTATGTAGTAAAGGGAACCCCATAGAGTAAAGGGAACCCCATAGAGTAAAGGGAACTCCATGGAGTAAAGGGAACCCCATAGAGTAAAGGGAACCCCATGGAGTAAAGGGAACCCCATAGAGTAAAGGGAACTCCATGGAGTAAAGGGAACCCCAAGGAGTAAAGGGAAGCCCATGCAGTAAAGGGAACCCCATACAGTAAAGGGAACCCCATGGAGTGAAGGGCTCCCAACTCCCGAGTGTGCCAGTTTATCGGGATTGCTCAGTGACCTTGCGCAATGCGGCGACCTCCCAGCCAGCCCTCCATGCCCCTGCCGGGCTCTCCAGGCGGCCCCAGTTGTCAGTCTGCAAGCCGCTGCATCCATGATGTCCTTGAAGACCTTTTGTGAGAATGAGACAAACTTGCACGGAAAGGTGCGGTGCCAGGACAGGTGGACGGAAGGTGCTGAGTCTACGGTGGCCGCTCCCCCGGGTGGCGGTGACTGAGTGACAGAGGCTTCCCTTTGCTCCATGCGCCCTGATGGCTGCAGGGCGCTGGCGGGGCTGCGGTGGGAGTGGGAGGCCTCTGCTCAAGCGGTGCTAATTGCGCCGGGAGAGCGGCTCAGCAGAGTGGAAAATAGTCCTCATACATCTAGCTGAAGACGGTAATGACCTTTTAAATAACAGAAGCGATTTTATTTCAATACCTCAATTACTCTGAACTCTCAAATGTCAAAGTGCTCGGCACTTTCAGAATAGCTTAATATAGACATTTACAGCACTTAGACACAGCTAGTTTCTTATCTAACCTAATTATGTGTTGTACAGGAAATGGCGAGGCGCACCATCTGTGTTATTTTTCACAGTGATCCCTGCACGGCCCTGGGCTCGGCCTGGAGGCTGGCGGCAGGCGGCTGGCATTTCTCCCCGCGGAGGATGCGCTGTTCTGGGCGGAGGAAGAGGGGGTCCCTGCCGGGGCCTGGCCTCAGCCAGATGGAGAATGGGGGTGTGGTGTGGGCCTCCCAGTTTGGTCCATGTCCACAGCACTACCCCAGACTCCAGGGACCACTCCTGCACGTATGAGAGGCCAGGGCCACCGGGACCGGGAGAACAGCCAAGAGTGGGTCAGTGTGAGCTGTGGCAGGGGCAGCGCCTGCCTCCCGGGGCTGAGCAGGACGTGGCGGCATTGGGCCGGGATCACCGGGCTGGGCCAGACTGGCACCTTCTGCTGCTATTTTTCAGAAGCTGCCATCCCCTCCCCATGTCTGCACCCCAAAGATCCTGGGGCTCCCCATGCTCCTCCCCTCATTTCTGCTCTGACCCTCCCCTGTTTTCACCATCACTGCCCCCAGCAAGTGGCCCTGCAGCTGCTCAGAACCCGCCCTCGCTCACCCTGGCGCTGGCATTTGCTCTCTAACACCCACATGCTACTCCCACGCTTGCCTCAGCTCCCAGGGGCCACCTCGTTGGGGAAGCCGTCCTGGCCCCTGTCCCATCACACATTCCCCCTTATACCTTCTTGCCTCTTCCTGCTTTTCTTTTCTTTCTCCCAGAGCAGCGCCTGACTCACTAGTGTTTTGTACTTTTCTTATGTATCTAGTGATCATCTCCCAGGTAGGATGAAGCTCCTGGCAGGCGGGTTTTTGTTTATTAGTCGCTACTCCATCCAGTGCCTTGCCCAGGGCTGGCCATGCAGCTGTCTCTCAGGGAGCAGTGCTCCATGCCTGGTGAATGGGTGCGGGGTGGGCGGCCAGGAAAACGGCCCAGCTCCGTGCTGAGAGGTCCATGGAGGTCGGGCTCTGGCTGGCTGGCAAGCAGGCTCTGAACGGCACTTGCCGGCTGTGCCAGGAGCCTGGCCAAGGGACAGCATTTAACCCTGCAACTGGATTGGATGATCATCAACAGTGTACACACGGGGAAGTCGCTCAGGGGGGCCTGGGCAGAGCTGGGAGGTGATTGTCCCCTGTTCTCGGTGTTCCCGCAGCGACAGCGGCAGCGACACTGCCATCGGGAGCAGGTCCAGTGTGCAGCATTCCCAGGCCCTGCTCCCTGCCGGCCCTGTCTCCAAGAGGGAGCCCGACCCAGGCTTACCTTCTCCAGCTCCCGCTTTCTCAGTCCCAAGCCGAGCACCTGCTGCCCCAGGCGGCAGCCGTGGCAGCACATGGCAGGCAGCCCTCCGGCCCTCCCACCGACAGCCGTGCCCTCCGCGCTGTTTGTTATGGTCTTGGCAAGACATTGACAAAACACCTGTATAGGACTTTTGAGGCCTTCTTTCAGTTCATCAGTGATTGATTGATTGATTGATTGATTCATTCATTCATTCATTCATCCAGCCTTTATGGAGTTCTGTGTGGAACCAGCCCCTCTGGGCAGCACAGAAAGAGATACAGAAACAGGACCTTGACTCTGACCTTGAGGTCCTCACAGATGCTCAGCGGGCTGGCTGGGAAATGGGAAATTTCAATGCAGAGTGCTGGCCTGGATGTTAACAATCCTGAACAGCAGGTTCTATGACCCGCGTTGCAGGAGAAGACGGAGAGCCGAGAGCATGAACCAGCTGCTGCAAGTCACCCGCTCGCCAGAGCAAGTCAGGCCTTGAGCCCAGAGGTCTGCCTCCAGGCAGGGACCACAGCCTTGTGCCTCTTCCTCTTGGGGCGCAGGAGAAGGCACTCCTTGCGGGGGGGTTGGAAGTTGGGCCCTCCAAGTGTGGGTGGACATACCAGGGCCTCTCTGGCCCTCTGCTCCCAGGCAAAACACAGCGCCTGCCACAGGATCTTGGCTAAGGACAGTGCCTCCAAAAATGTGGCCCAGAGAACCCCAGGACCATGACGTGGTTGTGGAGGTGCAAGGATAAGAGCTTTTTTCCATGTATTTTCATGTAGCTAGAAAAAATAGAGACTGTACATCAAACCTGTGATTCCAATGGCATTAATGCTTCAGATGATATTAAAGTTCAACAAATGAGTGAAGTGAAAGACAATATTAAGGTATTGGTAACTGGTACAGTGACATAGAAAATCAGAGGGTAGTAAGGGATAGAGAAAACTTGGAAATATATGAGTGAAGGTATAATTTCTCAGAGAGGAGAGAGGAGAAAAGAGAATGAAATTCATTATTCCTTTACTGGGCCTGTTGTGAGAAACCGCATTAATAATAATAATCCTATCTAATAAAAGAGAAACATGGTAATTAGCCGTACGGCTGCTACCCTTCCCATTGGCTAATCAGTGAGATATGCAAATTAACTGCCAACCAAGATGGCAGCCGGCAGCCAGGCAGCTGATGGGAATAGGGAGGCTTGCTTGCTTCAGTGACAGAGGAAGCCAAGCTTCCCCGCCTGCCTTGCCGGCCTCTCAGCTGCACTCTAAGCAACATTGTAACAAATATAGAAGCTTAACAAAACCCCGGGCTTCAGCCAGCAGGACCGCAACATTGTTTCAAATACAGAAGGTAAACAAAGGCCAGAAACCTGCTTTCAGCAGCGGAGGTCTCATAGCTGGAGCTGAGCCTCAGAGCTAATGCTGGCCCAGAATTAAAGAAAAGGAACAAAGGACAGGTTGGGAGCTTCAGTCACCTGCCAGCCTGAAAACGGCCCTCAGCCCCTCACCCCAGCTGGCCAGGCACCCCAGTGGGAACCCCCACCCTGAAGGGGGTGTGACCAGATGCAAACAGCCATCATCCCCTCACCCAGGCACCCAAGTGGGACCCCCACCCTGATCCAAGACACCCTTCAGGGCAAACCAGCCGGCCCCCACCCATGCACCAGTCCTCTATCCTATATAGTAAAAGGGTAATATGCCTCCCAGCACCGGGATCAGCAGAGCCGCGAGGCCTCCCGGCACCGGGATCAGCGTGACAGGGGGCAGCGCCCAAACCCCCTGATCGCCCTGTGGCTCTGTGTGTGACAGGGGGCGGGGCCACAACCTCCCTATCCGCCCTGCTCTGTTCGTGACAGGGGGGAGCTCCTCAACACCCTGATCAGCCCTGCTCTGTGCGTGACAGGGGGGAGCTACCCAACCCCCTGATCGCCCTGTGGCTCTGTGTGTGACAGGGTGCGATGCCCCAACCCCTTTATCGGCCCTGCTCTGTGTGTGACAGGGGGGAGCTTCCCAACCCCCTGATCACCCTGTGGCTCTGTGTGTGACAGGGGGCGGGGCCACAACCTCCCTATCCGCCCTGCTCTGTTTGTGACAGGGGGGAGCTCCTCAACCCCCTGATCGGCCCTGTTCTGTGCGTGACAGAGGGGGAGCTCCCCAACCCCCTGATTGCCCTGCGGCTCTGCGTGTGACAGGGTGCGGCACCCCCCCCCCCCCCATCGGCCCTTCCCTGAGTGTGACAGTGGCAGCGCCCCAACCCCCTGATCCCCCCTGCTCTGTGTGTGATAAGGGGCGGTGCCCCAACTCCCCTATCAGCCCTGCTCTGTGTGTGACAAGGGAGAGCTCCCCAACCCCCTGATGGGCTCTGCTCTGTGCATGACAGGGGGCAGTGCCCCAACTCCCCAATCAGCCCTGCTCTGAGCCCGACCAGGGGCTGCACCTAGGGATTGGGCCTGCCCTCTGCCACCCGGGAGCAGGCCTAAGCCAGCAGGTCATTATCTCCTGAGCGGTCCCAGACTGCTAGAGGTCACAGGCCGGGCTGAGAGACCCTCTCTCCCCCCTGAGTGCACAAATTTTTGTGCACTGGGCCTCTAGTAATGATAATAAATGATTAGTGTTTTCTGAGCCCTTGCTCTGTCCTAGGAACTGTGCACACATTATCTCATTTAATCTTCACAATGACCAGTAACTGTTACTCCACTTTTACAAAACAACTGCGAGAAGCCAGAACCGCTGGGGCCTCGGACACAGAACGGGTCCTGCGTGCGGGTCTCCCGGCTCTGCTCCAGGGGCTCCCACGCGGCTGCAGCTTGTGCTCAGGAGGGAGGATGGCCTCGGTTTCCTGGGCATTGTCCTCTGAGTGAGCAAGCTTCCTGTCACAGGAGGCGTGAAAGATGGTCTCCCACAAAGATTCGGACCTGCTCTCTTCAGTCCTCCACAGCGTCCTTTGCATTTTGTTGCGAGGTGGGCAGAGCACCTGCTCTTTGAAACCCAGGCATGGTCAGCAGGCCAGCACTGGGCTCCAGGGCCCACGGGAGGTGGTGTAGACTGTGATCTGCCTGCAGCCCCGCAGAGGAGGGCTCTGGCCTAGAGCCGACGAGGCTCTGTCATCGACCTGGGTCAAGCCCCTCTCCTGCCCCTCTGTGAAGGGAGAGTCCCAGGGTCCGTGGCCTTGGCCCTCGGAGTTAACTTTCAGGGGTTTGTGCCCAGGCATAACCTTCCTCCACTGGGCCCAGCCTGACCTGGGAAGCTCAGGGGTCCCGGGCAATGCCGGTGAGTGACTCAGTGAGTAAGTGAGTGAGTGAGTCAGTGAGTGAGTGAATGAGCGAACCAGCGAGCAGCTGCGTGGGTGGGTAGTTAACCAGCGAACAGCTGCGTGGGTGGGTAGTTAACCAGCGAGCAGCTGCGTGGATGAGTAGTTAACCAGCGAGCAGCTATGTGGGTGGGTAGTTAACCAGGGAACAGCTGCGTGGATGGGTAGCTAACCAGCGAACAGCTGCGTTGGTGGGTAGTTAACCAGCTAACAGCTGCGTGGGTGGGTAGTTAACCAGCGAGCAGCTGCGTGGGTGGGTAGCTAACCAGGGAACAGCTGCGTGGATGGGTAGCTAACCAGCGAGCAGCTGCGTGGGTGGGTAGCTAACCAGGGAACAGCTGTGTGGGTGGGTAGTTAACCAGCAAACAGCTGCGTGGATGGGTAGTTAACCAGCGAGCAGCTGCGTGGGTGGGTAGTTAGTGAAGGCCATCACCCTGGTGTCCATGAGAACCCGCAGTGTCCGCTGCCGGGTGACGAGGGCAGGGCTGCCGGGCCTGGCCACGCTGGGGCACCAGCCACTCTGTCGCACCAGCCACTCTGTCTTTGCAGAGCGGTTGGTTTCTTTATGAAGATGCATTTCCGGCCACTGGCAGTGAAGGGTCTTGGACAGGAATGTCTGAGTCAACCAGTTTGGGGCAGAAAAAGATCTCAGAGCAGGATGCAGCATTCTCTGTGCTTTCAGAGAACGGGGTGGAGTGCGGGGGGGTGGGGGGGGAGACAATTCGGGGGACACTGGGTACTAGGGCGCTGTGAAGGCGCTGCAGCCCTGGAGTGAAATGGAAGCCACACACTCATGAACACGCACACACACACACACCCCAGATCTCAGCCTGTCATGTGTACCCAGAACTTACTAAAGCAAAGCTGATTTGGGTTCAGAGAGATTTGATTTTATGTAAAACAAATTTCATCAGGATTTTCATATGAAGAGTCTATTTCTCCCCAAATGCACCCTGCTTGGCTGCATGCTAATGTGGTCACATCCAATCTCGAGTTCTCTGCCCCTGGCTGCTGGCCGCAGTTGCCGTCCTGAGTGGCTTCCAGGGCCTGGGCTTCTGTCCCCCGAGCTCAGAGCACAGAGAGAGGCCAGGTGAGCATTGCAGGAAGCGTGAGCGGAAGGAGCGCAGGTCTGAATGAGGAGAGTTGAGCCGTCCCCGGTGGGGGCACTGTCTGTGGCATGGATGGTGGTGGCGTGGGGTCAGCCATCCCAGGGGTGGGGCTAGGGTGGAGGCTGGCCCCGTAGTTACTCAGAAGTTATGAGGGGGAGCTCAGCCAGGAGAGAGCTGGGCCCACTGCTGAGCTCGTGAAAGTGAGTGAAATGAGGGGTCCCTGGTCCCTCACAAGCCACCTGCCCTAAGACTGCAGGGTGGGCAGCAGTGGGCTCCTGTCACCGTCTGCTCCAGAGTATCTCCAAGGGGGGCCCCTGGAGTGGGCAGTGGCGTTGCCTGGGAGACCTTCCGCGTGCAGACTGTAGCTTCCGCCCCAGCCCAGGGACCAGGTTCCCTGGGACCGGGGGTCTGAACTGGACTTGCATCCTGGATGTTCCCGAAGCAATGCCATCCCTGGGCCCAGGCAGGGGGCTTCCCGGGCACAGGCAGCGTCTTTCTGGGTCCCGGGGTCTGCCCAGGGCCTGGGTCAGCCAGGAGAATGGATGGGTGTTATGGTGAAAGAGTGCATCGTGTCGGAGTAGGCAGCTTGTCATTCCGTCACCCCCCAACCCCCATAAATAACCAGATGTGATTTCAGTCTCCTGCAAACCAGCAGGCAGACACTGGGATCGGTTTTATAGAAACAGAAACTGGGGCTGTTGTTGGCAGGCAGTGGGGATGCTGGGGATGGGGCTCAGGTTGCTGGCCCGGCCCTGCTCATGTCCATGACGCTCACTGCACGGCCCTGTCCTCGCATGCACTCTCTGGGTACTGGGCTGCTCTGGGTCTCCTTGTCCATCCCTACTGGACATGGGATTCTGGCAGCCTGGACCCTCAGGGCCCCGGACCTCAGCCCAGGGAGCCGGAGCTCCTGGCCTCTGCCTGGCTGTGCTGCCGGGGGCCGTGCTGTGAGCCTGCTCTCTCCCTCCCCTGCCCAGCCCTCAGGCCACTGCCCTGGGCTTCTCTCCATCACTGACAGCCACCAGGGGCCAGTCGCAGGTGCCTAGCCCCTGAATACTGAGGCCAGCGGGACCCACTGGCCCTCAGCTGCCACGAATCTTTAGAATCTGGACCTACACCTGGGGCTCCTCCGTGCCCCAGCCCAGGCCCCCCTGCAGGTCTGCCCACAGACTGTTCTAAGCCTGAGGAGCCCAGGTGACCAGGTCTGCAGTGAAGGCCCCGGGTGCCCGCCCCTTGGGACCTGTGTGCAAAGCAGCTTCGCTCCTCCAGGCTCCCGGCTCTGTGGGTGGCATTGACTAGTTCACCCCCAGGCTGCGGGCATCATCCTCACTGCAGCCTGGTCCCACCAGGACATCCCACCAGTTTCCTCGAGTCTCTTCCCACCTTCCTCACTCCATTTTGCTTTACCCGCCTGTGGAAGGGCCGCTGCCCAGACCTGCCACCACTCGGAGTTATTCCTTCCTCCCAGAACCACCACCTCTGCACGTCCGCCACCGAGGCTCATTCATTCACTCAGAGACTAAGCCACGCTCTGGAGCACCTCCTGTGAGCCGCGCACTGGGAAGGAGCCAGGGGGTGGACGGTCCAGCTCTACCCCTCACTCCCCTCACCGTGCCCATCACCGCCTCCAGCCCTCAGCCTAGAGCAACCGCCGGCGCCTTGCCCTGTCTTGACCCATTGGCTCATCCTGCCTCCAGACCTGAGCCCTGGGTCTCTGCCAGTGCTGCCCTCTTCCTAAATGCCCCGCTTTCCATCGCAGCGAGGCCACGCCCTGCCTGCCCGCCAGCTCTTGCTCTAGGGCCACCTCCTCCAGCCAGTGCCAGGGACCGAGTTGTCCGCTGAACGGTCCCTCTGATCGCCAGTATCGCAGGTTTGACCCTGTTTGGAGATGGCATCTGTGAGGAGGTAAGTAAGTTAAATTGGCATCATTAGGGCGGGACCCAATCCAGTCTGACTGGTATCCTCATACAAAGGAGAAATGTAGACAGTTACAAGGGAAAGACCTTGTGAAGACACGGAAAAGACAGCCATCTACAGCCAAGGAGGGACAAAGACACTGCTGACACGTCACCTCAGCCGTCTGGCGTCCAGAGCTACGAGAGCTGGTGTCATCTCCCAGCCGGGGATCTCACCTTCCCCAGGGCGTGAATGTCTCCCCTACAACTCTTCCCCTCAAGTCACCCTTGTTTGCAGCAAGACCCGACGCGGCTCCCCTTCCCCCCCATGATATTGGGAAGCCAAGGCCAGTGCTCAGAAAGGCTTGTTGAGTGAACATGCCCAAGAGAGCCTCTGGGCCAGCGCACCGTCCACGTGGGCCAGCGCTGTGGCTCGCGTTTGGAGCATGCCAGCAGCCAGCCTTGGGTTTACGACCCTGGTTCTGGGCCTTCCCGGGGAGGGGTGCTCTCTGCTCCTCAGTTTGGGGCCGTCCGGTGCAGCCTAGACAGACGAGGAGGCTGAAAGGCGTGTGAGCTAACAGCACCTGCAGACAGTGTGGGGCAGCCGATCCTCGGCCGGGTCAGCCCTCTCCTCTGAGGGGCAGTGTCCTGACCCGGAGCTGCGTCTCCTCCACCACCTTCTCTTTGCAGGTACTTCCAGGTTTACAGACAGGTCCCTGTTTTCTAACCGCCCTCGTCACTGTTCTGGACGTAGCTATGCACCACTTCTACTTCCTCATTTATCTCTAAATTGACTCACTGCCCCTGGAGCCATCGGACACCAGGCCCCTTTCCTGCCACCCCAGGCTTGAGCTAGATTGGCGGGGTCTCGGGCTGTGCGCAGCTTATAGGAACCTGGGAATGACCAGGATTCCCTAGAGGAGAAGTCAAGGGAGGGGAGATGGCGCTAAGGAGCTCGGCGCCCTCGTCCCTGTGCACCACCTGAGCTGGGCGTCCTCGAGGGGCAGGTGCGTGTCCTTCATGAGTTCCGAAGGCTGCTGGGAGCGGACAATCGCGTGAGAGGAGATCCTCCAAGCCCAACGACAGCCCACGGTGACCCAGCACAAAGGGACTGGAACTCCTCAGAGGGCCCTGTGCTCAGTGGAGAGCAGGGGTCACCTGGCATCCAAGTTTTCCCAGGAGCAGCTCCAGCTCTAATCTCCATGTGGACCGTGGCCCTTGGCCTCCACGGAAGGACGGGCCCTGGGAAGAGCCTGCCACGCCAGGGCCTGGCCGGGACCCACACCGCTGGGGGTGCAGAGCCGAGCGGGCAGGCCTACGTGGGCTGGTCCTGCAGGCGGACTGCCCTGTGCCTGCACTGGGCAGCCTCAGGTCCAAGGCCTGTGCCTCAGTCACAGAAGCCTCTTGAGTGAGGCCCTCACTCCCCGCGAGGCCCGGCAGGGCAGGCAAGACCACTGGAGGGGCTGACAAAGGAGGCAGGAGGGCGGCTTCCTAAGGAGAGAGATGCAAAGGCTGCCTGGAGAGGGTGGCGACGTCACACTCAGGAGCACTTAAACTCGGAAAATAGTCATTTTAATAAAATAAAGACAATACAGTATTTCCCACTAGTTTCCAGTAAGCAACCCCATTTTTTTCAGTGCAACAAGCTCTTTGAAAGGCGATCCTATGTGATTGGTGAGCAGGTGTGTCAGGGTCCCGGCTGCCAGCATGCTGTTCACAGGAGCCCCGAGCTCCTACCCGTGTGTAAAAGCCCACGATGGTGCAGGGCAAGGCCGAGGTCCCGGGAGCCGAGGAGAGGGGAGGCGTCCAGGCACGGCTTCATTCCTGCAGCTGCCATGGCTGCTGCGCCCGGGCTGCCGCCATCTCTTCCTTCCTACCCCTCTGCCGACCAGCAGAATATTCTCCCCTTCTCATCGCCTACCAGGAGCTTGGGCTGGTTTCTTGGGAAGAGAAAGAAGAGACAGGAGTGTGAGAGGAAGCTTATCCCAGCCGCAGCCAGGAAATGGCCAGCATGGAGGTTGCAGTCCCGCACCGCGAGCCTGCCCCTGCCTCTGGCTTCCCCAGGTGCTTCCGGTGCTGAGATGCAGCCGGCCCTGTGGCGTCTGACATGCGGCTATTCTGCATTGGGTCACAGCCCTCCCAGCATTAATAGGATAAACACTGCAATCGGCAGTGGCCTCAGGAAAAGGCCCTCTTTAGGATAAAATCACAAAGCAATTTACTTTCACCTTTTGGATTTCTTTGTGGATTCATGGGTATTCCATGAGAGAGAGCAGGGACATGTATGCGCTAAAATACATTTCCTGGGGCCCCGCATGGCCACCTGACCTGAGTCCTGTGCTCGGTGGGCCCTCCTGGGTCCCACAGTGAGGCTGCCTGAGCCAGGCCCAGACTTTCCCCGGGGTGGCCACAGCGCCCTCTGCTGGAGGCCTGCAGAAGCCAAGCTGTGGTTACCTGGACATGGCCAGAGCCGTCACTGCAGGGCTGGTCTTGCTGGGCTTCCCTGTCAAAGCAACACTGATGTCCAGCTCTCTGCACAGGGCAAGATTCTTCTCGCACCTGTGACCTGTGGGGAGCGTGCGAGAGCCAGTTAGCAAGCCCAAGTGGCTTCACACACATGCACGTGTGCACCCACACGAGGGACACACACACACACACACACACATATTTATATTTGTGGTCAGCAACTTGCTAAATTGAGGGGAAAATATATTTAATCTTGGCCTGTGCTGTTGCAAAAAGGGCCGTCCCAATTTAATTTGCCGGCTGTGATAGTTACATGTGCTGACGTGCCGCGTATCCGTGGTGGACCAAATTGGATTTGTGTATTATTGCTTTCTAAATTGCATGCCTAGTTCAGCAAAATTGTTCATCAGTGTTTACTGGCTTTATGCTTAATAAGATGCCCCACAATACCTTGCTGCCAGGATGTAATGCAGCCCTTAATTGCCTAGTAAAAATAAATTATATAAAGTTGGCTTTATCAACTTATCTAAATCCTCTCACACCACAACCAATAATTAAATGCTGAGAATGTTTTATCAAAAAATATAACTCAATGATTGTTACTTCGCTCATTTTAATGACCGCATTTGGGGGCAGACAGTAATTCCTTCAGTGCGGAGGCGAGATGGAGAGACCTCAGCTGCGTCTGCCCCTGTGAAGCCACTTGGCTGGCGTCTGGGCGGGAATGAGGCAGCTGCCCGCTGCCCCAGTGGCTGCTGGGAGTGCAGGAAGCCTGTGCACCAGGACACGCGTGTGCATGTGTGCTGCGGACAAGCCTGAGCAGCCAGCTGCCCCGAGCACGTTTACATTCCAGACTGAGTCCAACTCTCTGAGGGGCTCAACTGGCAGGTCCTGCTGCAACTGACAAGTAAACGGATTCCAGACAGAAGTTAGAGAACATGCGCACAGGTGCCGTGCCCTCGTGTCTTCAAGGCTTTCCTCCTGCCCCTGTGGCACCTGAGGACACGGGACACGTATGCACACATGCATGCGTCATGCCCAATCCTGGCCTCTTTCTGACAAACAGTTTGGAGCAATATCATGAGCACCCGACCTGCACTGGCTGGGGCTGGTGAGTCTGCACCTGCATCTGCTAGCGCTAAGCGGGGCTCAGCATGGAGGATAAGGCTAGTGCCTGCGCTCATGGCAGAGAAGACAGGCTGGCGGTGGGAACCGTGACTCTCTGGCATTAGCTGTGATGGAGGTTGCCCGGCAGTGGTCACATCTGCCCTGGTGGCAGGAGTGAGAAGGAAGTGGTCATGTGCTTCTGGGTGACTTTGGGTGAGTTACTGGACTTCTCTGTGCCTCAGTTTCCTCCTTTCTTGCAGCTGTCATGGAGACATCTACTGCACAGGGCTGACACGAGGACTGAGAATGCACGGACCGTGTGCCCCCTGCGGCTGCTCGTGTCCGCTCTCCCTCAGGCGCGGCAATGACGCCGTGGTGGCAGCAGGGGGACACATTTTCTACCCCAACTCCAAGAGGCTCTGCTCCGAGCAGCGGTTCTCGTCCTGGGGTGCGTGCCAAGAGCCACCTGGGCACTTGACAGACATGAAATCCTAACAGCCCCAACCTTTTCCTGGGGGCTGGGCTGGGCACAGGACCTGGCTCTGCATTTAATAAACGCCCTGGGCGATGCCAATGCCGATGATCCTCACAGCTGGTTTAAGGAACTCTCGTGGGGAGCTGGGTGGGGTGAACCTGGATGAACAGGGCTGGCTGCAGCCTATGACCTTCCTCTCCCTGGAATACAGCGTGACCCCTCCTTGCTCCTGCCTGGAGTCTGGCTCTCCAGCTGGACCAGGCCCTGGCTGGGGAGTTGGACATTGCGGAGCCATCCAGGCAGCTGAAGAAAGAGTCAGGCGCTGCAAGGTGTGGCCCTTCCAGATGCTCAGGAGGCCCCGACTACCCCCCTCCCCTCCCCGTTCACACAGCCAAGCCATGCGCCAGAGCTCAGGGTCCCTTCGGGCTGAGGCCGAGGCCGCCACTTGGCAGAGCTTCTCCATGCTGCTGCCCACCCCACAGCCTCCGGCAGGAAACTGTGCTCCTGCCTCCCCAGCACCTCGCAGGTCCGGAGAGACCCAGTGGCTTCCCTGGGCTCCATGACAGCTGCAAGAAAGGAGGACAAGGCTCAGCAGCCAGGTTGTAACCAAGTTACTTAGCTAATGCCCTCTCATCCCTGAACAACAGACGTCTCCATGACAGCTGCAAGAAAGGAGGAAACTGAGGCACAGAGAGGTCCAGTAACTCGCCCAGTCACCCAGAAGTGCATGACCACTTCCTTCTCACTCAGCTGCAGCCCTGGGGCTGAGGAGGGGGCAGGAGAGGGGGGGCTGAGCCAGCAAAAGTGCCTTGCTGGCTGCACCCCTGGCGGGGCACTCACCTTTCGGGCTGGTGGGCGGAGCCGAGGGCTCCTCCGGTGTCACCTGCCCAGGAACAGACCCCTTCATGTCCTCGGTCTTCCAAATCTGCCGAAAGGAAAAATCGCTATGGGTGGGGGAAGTGGTCCTTCTGCAGGCTCAGGGCCCATCCCATTCCGTCACAGCGGGAAGCGGGGGCCCTCCGGGGAGGGGGAGGCAGGGTGCCTTGTCGCTGCCGATGTTCATGAATTCTTGGGGAAAAGGTTGCATAGGCTCCAGCTTCCCTGTGCAAAGTGGTAGCCAAGCTGCAGTTCGGATGGTTCCCTCTCCACCCCTGTGTGTTCATAGTACATCTCCCTCAACCCTGACCCGCAAGGACAAGGCTCAGCAGCCAGTTTATAACCAAGTAACTTAGCTAATGCCCTCTCGTCCCTCTGCCACCCCACCGGGGCCCCCTTTACCACTCAGCAGCTGGGCCTCCATCCTCTGACCCTGGTCCAAGCCATGCTGTCAGTACCCTCAGGCTGACCACACAGGGCTTGCACTTGCTGAGTCTGGACTTCTGAAAGGCCAAGGACCAGCCTCCACTTCCATGCTTAGATGCTTCTGTGAGCTCTGGGCTATGCAGGAGCTCAGTTCCCAAGCTGAGCGATGGGCGGCGGGGGGCGGGGGTGGATGAAGAAATGCACCTGATGTTCAGCCAGCCCGCTCCTCTGGCCGACCATGTGGACCATGCGCCACCGAGCCCAGACCTGTGGCCTCCTCACCCTGCAGCCAGCTCCGGACACCCTGCTCTCTGCAAAGACCCTGCGCCCCTCAGCACAGATGGGACCTGTAAGGGGACTCCTCAGCCTCATCTTTCCTGTCCGGGCAGCTGGCCCCCACCTGTGTAGCCTCCTCCAGACCCTCTGACTCTCCCTTGTCCTTGGAAATCAGTTGAAACGCCACCTCCTCTGATGGAAATAAATGGACTCTCCTCTCAGAATATCCACCATGTTAGCCGTTCTGCTTCCTGAAGCATCATCTCCATGATGATTCTGAGACTGAGTGTAGAGGCCTCTGAGGGCAAGACTAAAAGAGCGAGCTTTCCTAAATGCTTACAGAATTCAATGGGCATTTTCTTGAATACCTTGTAGTATTCAATTAACATTTCCTTTCATAAAATGTAGAATTTAATTGACAGTTTTTTAAATGTGCCTCTTAATTGTTTTTTATCTTTACTCATTCCTTTATCCTTCCTGTCAGTCACAGAAAAATCACCTGTATTTTGTTTATCCCATCCCGTTCTTTCCACCTCAATGTTTCTCTCTCCTTACCTTCTTGGTTTCTTGATGCTCCCCCTCTCCGTGGCCCCCCTCAGAGGATCCACAGCACATTTCAATGATCCCAATGATAGCACAAACCACATGAGTATATTTTCTGCTTGTCCCCTCTTCTGGAATATGAGTATCTGAGGTCAATGACCTGTTTATCATCACTGTCTGTGTGCCCTATATAAAGTGACTGGCACAGAGCCAGAGTTCAATGACTGTTACATGGATGGTTGGGTGGATGTATGTATGTATGTATGTATGGATGGATGGATAGATGAGTAGTTGGACAAACCATTGGGTAGCTGAATAGATTCATAGATATATGGATGAAAGGGTAGATGGGAGGATAGATATATGGATGGAAAGAAGGAAGGAAGGAAGGAAGGAAGGAAGGAAGGAAGGAAAGAAGGAAGGGGAGAGATAAATAGTTGGGTAGATGGGTGGATCTTTTATTGGATGGATGGATAGATGGGTGGATGAATGGATGGATAGATAGATGGGTAGGTAGAGATATAAATAGTTGGATGGGTAGATGAGTGGGCAAGTGGGTGAATAGATTAATGAATGGTACAAATATCTCTTTTTAGCACTGGGCTATGTTCTTATGCATTTGGCCATTCAACTTTCATACTTTGTGATAAATGTTTATTTCATTATGTGAGGGTATGTCTGTATAAATTGTACACACATATTGGAAAGATCCTTGTCTTTGCCTTGTCTAGGAGGTGGCCCTAGAGCAAGAGCCTTGTCACTTGCTACAGGGACCTGGTCTGGAATGGTCTCATGCAGCCTGCAGGTTCAGACCCTTGGAGGAAGGGAGCAGAATAAAGATGAACACATTCTTGTACCGCGCCCTCCTCCCACCCCAGACACACCTACCCGGACCATGCCGTCGCGACTTCCAGTGATGATGGCGTGGCTTGCGTCCCATGCTGGCCCCTCCACTGTGCAGCAGCAGGTTATAGCTCCTTCTGGGCCCCAGGCTGTGGTGATGCTGGCCAGGGGCTGTCCATTGACATTCCACAGGGACAGATGGGCTCCAGCACAGGAGACAACGGTGCCCTGCACAGGGAGACCTGGCTTCACTCCAAGTGGGGTCACTGCCTGCCCCCCAGCCTCCTGCTCAGCCACTTGCTCAGGCTCTCAGTCTGTGCACCAAGCACTCTCAACCCGCCATCTTCTGAAGACTAAGCAAGTGCTCCAAGACCTCCTGAGACACCCCTTCTTCTCGCTGACTTGGGTCTGCACTGCGTTCTCGCGCAGTTGTGAGGTCCCAGCTTCTTACACCTCTGCTTGCTTGGACACTGCTTCCCCTGCACAAGCTGGGGGCTTGCCCTTTGGACTCCTCACAGCTCTCTCCCTGGCAGTATACTGACGAGAAGGGGTGTACACAGAGCCTGCACCTGGCCGGCCACCCCTGTCCCTAAGAAGTTTTGGACATTAAGGGGTAGAGGGCAGAGTACAGAGGCTCAAATGCTACATGTGGCTCATAAGATTGAACAACGTCCCTCTGGAGGGAATGTCTGAGGAGGAATTTTCCCGCTGCATCTTCTAAATGTTTATATCCAGAGTGTTTGCCCCTCAAGTCCTTGTCTAGTTTTGTGTCCATTGGATTAGTGGCCACGGTCACAGGGATGCGTAGCGCCAGGCCTTTGAACCTTGCATTACCAACAGAAGGGAGGTCAGGAGCTCTGTGTCCTCCCCCACCTCCCGGGCTGGGCTCCCCCATGTCCCTGCCTGAGGCCAGAGACCATGGCTGCCCAGCATTGAGCACTGGTACCAGCAGGTACTTAGTAAACTAGGTTGGCTCCTGGACAAGTTGAGATCAACAAGTTGTTGTCCTGATATAAGTCTTCTCTGAGGTCTGGGGACATCATTCATTCTAGGCTTTACATTCTTGCAGATCAGAGTTTGGTGCCTTCCTGATACACCCACTCATTCATCTGTTCACCTTCTATTTTTCCATCCACCATCCACTCACTAGTTCACCCAAATATCCAGCCACCCACATACCTATGTATCCATCTAACTATCCCTCTGCCATCCATCTACCCATGCATCCCTCAATCTGCCCATCCATCCATCCATCCATCCATCCACCTTTCTATCCATCATTCTCCATCGATCTACTCATCTATCCACCCTCCATCTGCCCACATAACATTCATTTTGGATTCAAGTCCACCTGGGCACCATTTTCAGCCAAAGTTGGCAGTAGGAAGCCCTTCCATCATCTCCTCTCCTCCCATGCTCCCCTTTCCTGCTGTGCCCCTGCCCGGGAGCCCTGGGGTTTTCTACGAGCTGATGTGGGCCTCAGCATCCTCAGATAAGTCTATGCCCCATGATGGGGATTCTAGCCTGGGAGAAACTCCACACTGAGATTTCTCTCTCTCTCTCTCTCTCTCTCTCTCTCTCTCTCTCTCTCTCTCTCTCTCTCTCTCTCTTTCTCTCTCTCTCTCTCTTACACACACACTTTCCCCATAGGCAGCCAGCATGGAGAGACAACAGCACTTCCTGCCATGGAGACCAGAGGCACCTGCTGAGTCACCACTGATTTGCAGGCAACAAGCTGAATTAGTAAGTTCAGCAGACTCCTCACCAAAGCCAACCTCTTGCCACACTCCATGGTACCCCTGCCAGAACAGAGACCTCCCACTGCCCCTGATATCCCAGGGGAGAAGAGAAGGAAGCACAGAATGAAACCTAGACCCCGTGCTGCACATGCTAATGGCTCCATCCTGTCTGTGTAGAGAATGCTCCGCACATCTGGAGCACTATCAACTTCCGGGTGCTCAGCCCCTGGGTTTCTCGAGGGCACCACCTACCATGCAAATAGCCAGGCTCACAGACATGTCAAGGACACAGATGTTGAGAAAGGGGGCCTCACCGAGATGTCGCTGATGGCCACGGCAGATATGGCCTCCTGGTGGGTGGGCAGGCGGGCCACGTGGGTGAGGTAGTCCAAGTCCCACAGGATGCAGGTGCAGTCCTGGGAGCCGCTCACCAGGATGCTGAAGGTGGCTGATGCTGCCAGGCAGGTGACAGCTTGGGTGTGTCCGTACAAGGCCTGGGACAAGAGACAGGACCACAGGTTAGGGGAGGGACCAGCAATCCAGCTGCTTGGTGAGATGCTCTACCCTTCCTTTTACTGTCTGGCCCCACATGAGGGAACAGAGGTGGAGTGATTCAGTGATTCCAGAGCCTGCAGGGTATGTGAGTGTGTGGGTGTGTGTGAATGTGTGTGAGTGTGAAAGTGTGTGTGTGAACGTGTGTGAGTATATTAGTGTGTGTGGCTGTGTGTATGAGAGTGTGTGAGGGTGACAGTGTGTGTGGCTATGTGCATGTATGAGAGCATGTGACAGTGAGAGTGTGTGTGTGTGTCTGAGTATGTGTGTGTATGTGAGTGTGTGTGTGTGTGTGTGTGTGTCTGAGTATGTGTGTGTATGTGAGAATGTATGAGTGTGAGTGAGGGTGTGTGTAACTATGTGTGTGAATATCAGAGTATGTGTGTATGAGTACATTTGAGTGTGTATGTTATGTGTGTGACTCTGAGTGTGTGTGTATGAGTGTGTGTATGTATGTGTGTGCCTGTGTGTGTATGTATGTATGTGTGTGCCTATGTGTGTGTGAAGGTGTGTATGAGTGTGTGTATGTGTGTATGTGACTGTGTGGGTGAGACTGTGTGTGTGTGGGGGGGGAGCACCTGCCTGTGTGTGAGTGTGTGTGAGTGTGCGTGCACACATGGCTGCCCTCAGTTCCGTCCGTCCCCGGGTTGAGGCCCAGCTGGGAGGAGCAGTGTCCCTTTATCATAACCCAGCAGAGGCGGCAGCACCTGTGCTCTGTCCCCTGTATGTGTCTCAAGGGCTCTGTCTACGTGCACCCCAGCTGGCAGCATACACATCGCTGGGAGCTGGTTGCACGGGCAGACCCTCGGGCCCTCTACCAGACTACGACTTGGAAACTCCATGGAGCCCACAAACCCTCCAGGGAGCTTTCACGCACACAAGTTTGGGCACCACACTGAGGGACCCCAGAAACACAGCGACCCTGAAGAAAGCAGGGAGCTTAGGTCATAGTTAACAGGGGTGACTTTTCAAGTCCGATGGAGCCAGGCTCAGAGCCAGTGGGCCATGTGGCGGTGGGTGACTCCGACCTGGTCTCAGCCCCAGGTTGGCCTGTGCAGGGTCAGGCCTGGTTCGTGGATGGTTATGTGTCCAGATCTGGCCAGAGGGCTTGTTCTCTAGAGACATGTGCCAGGAGCTGGGAAGTGCTACTGGCACGGGCGTGGTCCCAACCACCAGAGGCTCAGGTGGGTGATGTGAAGCTGCTGCACACGCACGTGCCTCTCTCCTCCGGAACCAGATGCGGAGGTGGCCGTCTGAGATGTGGTCACTGCTTCCCTGGTGGTAAACCTCCATCTTCAGAACAGACCATGCTCATTTGGGTCAAAGCTGTCACCTGCCTGGTCACAGCAATGAAAAGTTCTGCCTCAGATTTCCGTGTCCTCAGCGGAACCTAACGTGGCCCCACCGGGTGGTGCTGGAAGATTCTGGGCGTGGCCCACGGAGGATCTGGGTCATCAGGGAACACAGAAACTGTCTGAATGGAGGAAAGTGGGGGGTTTGGTGTGAGCTTTCTGGCTTCTTCCCAGGGTGAGCTAAGTCTGATGACTCAGTTCTGGCCACAGGGGACACAGTGACTTTAAAGAGTGATCAGTGGCCGGAGTGAGGCTGGGGTTCTGAGAGAGAAGCCTGAGCCCTCACGTGCGGGTTAGTGGGGCCGGGCTGCTGCTCTCTGGGGAGAGCACACACAGGCACCCCGACCCACAAAGGCAGCAGCACTGGTTTCCCAGGCAGGAGAGGCCTGGGAAACCAGAGAGGGCGGCAGTTTCAATGTGTCCTCGACCAGTTCCTTTGCTCCTCAGACTTACACCTCTCCCCACCGTCAGTTAAAATGCCTCATTATGTCATCTTGTACCGAAGTGAAGTCGCAAACACTAAATAAATGAAGGCCTCTGGAAATGCTTCTTCATGCTGGGTGCTGTGGTGAGCCGGGCCCTCCTAGCTAAGCGTGGAGGCTGCAAAGCAACGGGGCTGCCACAGAGCAGCGTGTCACTGCTCCAGTTCCGCGTCTGAAAACGCATCTCAAGGAAACAATTCATCAGAAGCGAAAAGCCACCTGTGGAGGATGCGGCCTGCCGCCTGTTCAATCCGTTCACGCTTGGAAACAGTGGCTGAAGCGACTGTGGTGGGTGCCATGGACCAACTGAAATGTAATCCCATGGAAATGAAATCTTGGGGAACAAATGAAATGTGAATTATAGAGACTGTAGGAAAGCAAAACCAATCTGATAGGCTGGGTGGACGCGGACTAAACACATCCACATAATGGTCAGGATGGCATGGATGTGTGCCTGGGTGGACGCAGGCAACAGCCACAGCTTCTATGAGGATTTTAGGGAATCATTCTGCTTTGAAGTGAATTTGAAATTTGTCTTTAATGGTGTAATCCTCTTTAAAATAAAACAATTTCAAAATCTGTGTGTGGAGCTATTTAACGATGACTTCTCTGTTTACCAGTTGGGGATAGACCCCGCTGCTCAGCAGCTGGTAGTCTGGGGCCCCAAGGCCCTGGTACGGGTTTGATTTTGCCTAGAAGGACGGCCCACACCTTTTCCTCCTGACAAATCTGGGGAGAGGAGGGTCAGTTCCATGTTATGCTGTCAGTGGGCTCCACAGAGCATTTCCACTCCTGAGGGGGCCCGGGGCCGCGGGGGAGGGCTGCTTCCCCAGCCCCCATGCCAGTTTGGGGTCAGGCTGTGCCTCTCGCCATTCCTGAGTGGGGCATGGGAGAGGGAGGGGGCAGTCCACAGGGCACTGCAGTCTTCACCTCGCTCTGGAATAGAGTGCAGCCCTGGGCCACAGCAGCGGATGGGAAGGAAGGAGTAACGTGCCCCGGGGCAGGCAGGAGCACCACGCTGTGCAGAGGGCTCCCCTGCCCTCACTGCCCACTGCCCCTCAGGGTGCCACCACCTCTGCAGGACGAACCCGCCCCAGTGCAGCCCCAGCACATCCCTCCGCATGGCTACTGAGGGCCACCGCGCACCACACGGGTGTCGGGGTGGCCTGGACACACAGAGAACCCAGATCACGTCCTGGGAAACGTGTCTCACTGAGGAAATCGGTCAGTGGTCAGCTGTGTGTGATTAGCTTTGGTTTTGCTACGCTAGGGCTACGTGTCCAATGACCAAACAGACGTCAGACAACATTGTACTTTAGGGTGGGAAGTGTCCCCCAGGGATCTTGGGCAGGTTCCAGAGCGCACAGGGAGAGAGTGTGGGGCTCACAGTTGGACAGACCTGGACTGGAATGCAGTTCTGAAAGTAGAACACCACCTGCTCTACAAGATCAGGTTCGGGTGCAGGTCATTCAGAAGCAGTGGGTGCCTGCCCTTCACTGTGCGTGGCAGTGCCTGGTGAGGTGGGACCAGGAGTCCTCTGCCTCCCACCACCCCGGCTGCTTTGCTCACCCCCTGCCACGGCCCCTCCTCCTTTCATTTCCTGGTGCCAAGACTTTGGATGAGTCATGGAAGCTCCTTGCACCTCTCCCCCCACCCCGTGTGCTGGGATGACACAGCACCTACAGGGCTGTTGAGGGGAGTATGCAGCTGCCCACAGAAAAGTGCCAGGGCAGAAGCTCCCACATGTTCCTGAGGGCAGGACACCAGAGTCACTGGTGCTGATGTGCACACGCGCCTCTCATTGTTAAATCCACCTTGGGCACAGAATGGTGCCCTCCATGACCCAGAGCCGGTGCCACCTCCATACATCCCTGTAGGGGCATGTGAGGGCTTATACCTGCCCAGGGCACCACTGCCCTAGTGACTACACCTTCCCTAAGACCTATACCTGCCCTGGCCTACAACTGCCCTAGGGACTATACCTGTCCTAGGACTACAACTGCCCTAGGACTACACCTGCCCTAGGACTACACCTGCCCTAGTGACTACACCTGCTCTACTGACTACACCTGCCCTAGGACTACACCTGCTCTAGGGACTACACCTGCCCTAGGACTACACCTGCCCTAGGACTACACCTGCCCTAGTGACTACACCTGCCCTAGGACTACACCTGCCCTAGTGACTACACCTGCTCTACTGACTACACCTGCCCTAGGACTACACCTGCTCTAGGGACTACACCTGCTCTAGGGACTACACCTGCCCAGGCCCCCACTCCTGCCTGAGGTATGGTACCTGCTTGAGGTGCAGGCCACTAGGGCGGCCTTTGGCCATACTGAGCTCCCATACGCAGACCACGGTGCTGTCCCCAGAGGTGACGATTGTCGTGGGGGACGGGCACACAGCACACAGACAGCGGCCCCAGTCAGCCAGGTTCTCGAACGTCATCAGGACCTGAGGGAGACAAGCATGATTCGCACTAACTCGTGAGCTTCACTCCTCAGAATGTGGTCGGAGGCTCAGCCCACGAGGGCCCTGGCATAGTCATGTGACCCCTCTCACTCCGGCTTGGGCACAGCCACATGGGGGACAGGGGCACAGGGACTTGCCTGCATTCGGCTCGCCCATCTGACATCTCTGTCCAATCGCTAGGCTGCCAGCCTGGCCCTCACCTTGTCGGAGCCATAGCTGCCCAGGCAGCAGCTGAGGTCGTCGGCTCCCCAGCAGAAGGTCCTGCTCCAGGCGGGCGGCAGCAGCAGCTTGCCCCTCTCCACGGCCAGGACACTCTTCTCGGTGGGGACGATGTGGCCGATGGCGCCTTTGGGGGACTCTGAGCCTAGAGAGAAAAGGTACATATCTGCCCCCCAGTCAGTATGGAGGAGCACACACATTAAAGGACCATACCCCTTTAGCTGGGACCCCAAAGGAGCCAGGGCAGGCAACTGGACTCAGCACAGCACATGCCCTGGCAGGAACCACTGGCCGAGGTACCTCTGTCCTAGCCTCACTCCAGGGGCCACCTAGACCCTGGCCTGAGGTGCCCCCTGGCCCCGAGGGTGTCCCCTGGCCCCAAGGGTGTCCTCTGGGCCAGAGATTGTCCCCTGGACCCAAGGGTGTCCTCTGGGCCAGAGGGTGTCCCCTGGCTCTGAGGTGCCCCCTGGCCCTAGGGTGTCCCCTGGCCCTGAGGGTGTCCCCTGGCCCTGAGGTGCCCCCTTGCCCTGAGGGTGTCCCCTGGCCCCAAGGCTGTTCCCTGGCCTGAGGCTGTTCCCTGGCCTGAGGGTGTCCCCTAGCCTGGGGGTGTTCCCTGGACTGAGGGTGTCCCCTGGCCAGTTCTGCCCTAAGCCAATGAGCTCAGTGTGTAGCCATGCAGGAAAAGGGCTGTGGGTGGCCCTGCAGGTTGTCAGTGTCTCTTCAGGGATGACAGCAAGGGAGAAGGGGCCATGGCTGGGGGCAGATGGCACAAAGCCATAGGAGCCTTGGGGTTCTGTCCTACCTGCCCTCCCAGGCACCAGATCTAGCAGGGTTGGGTGTGCAAGCACATTTTTCTGGGACTTCAAATGGAAAAACTACAATAAAGACACACACACACACTCACACACACACCCCTCTCTCTCTTTCATGTACACACATACACCCCTTTCTCTATCATGTACACACACACACACACACACACACACCCTTCTCTCTCTTTCATGTACACACACACACCCCTTTATCATGTACACACACACACACACACACGCACACACACCCCTCTCTCTCTTTCATGTACACACACACCCCTCTCTCTCTTTCATGTACACACACACACACCCCTCTCTTTTATGTACACACACACGTACTCCCTGGGATCAGAATGTTCCATGCAGTGGTATTTCCCAGGTCTGTGCATGTTCCCGGGGGCACAGACATCAGACTTCACACATAGCTTCTCTAGGAAGTGACGGGCTGGAACCCACGAACCCACACCCAGGCCATCAGGCCCAGCACGTCCTCCTGTTAATGGGCTGCAGCCCACCTGGTGCCAGGAGTAGCGATGACTGCAGGTACCAGGCCAGGAGGCTGCAACCCTCCCTTGGGAAACCCGGGGCCTCCCCACTCAGCTCTGAAAGCGAGGAGGGCATGTGTGTGTGAGAGAGAAAGACAGAGGGTGTGTGTGTGTATGTGTGTGTGTGTGTACATGAAAGAGAGAAAGGGTGTGTGTGTACATGAAAGAGAGAGAGGGTTGTGTATGTGTACATGAAAGAGAGGGGTGTGTGTGTGTGTATGTGTGTGTATGAGTACATGAAAGAGACAGAGGGGTGTGTGTGTACATGAAAGAGACAGAGGGGTGTGTGTGTGTGTGTGTACATAAAAGAGAGAGAGGATCGTGTGTGTGTACATGAAAGAGAGAGGGTGTGTGTACATGAAAGAGACAGGGTGTGTATGTGTGTACATGAAAGAGAGAGAGGGTATGTGTGTACATAAAAGAGAGAGGGTTGTGTGTGTGTGCACATGAAAGAGAGGAGTGTGTGTGTACATGAAAGAGAGGGGTGTGTGTGTGTATGTGTGTGTATGAGTACATGAAAGAGACAGAGGGGTGTGTGTGTACATGAAAGAGACAGGGTATGTGTACATGAAAGAGAGAGGGTTGTGTGTGTATTTATGTTTATGTGTACATGAAAGAGAGGGTGTGTATGTACATGAAAGGGAGAGAGGGGTGTGTGTCTATATGAAAGAGAGAGAGGGGTGTGTGTCTACATGAAAGAGAGAAGTGTGTGTGTGTACAAGAAAGAGAGAGAAGGGTGTGTGTGTGTGTGTGTACAAGAAAGAGAGAGAGGATATGTGTGTACATGAAAGAGAGAGGGTTGTGTGTGTGTGCACGTGAGAGAGAGGAGTGTGTGTGTACATGAAAGAGACAGGGTGTGTATGTGTGTACATGAAAGAGAGAGGGTTGTATGTGTATGTATGTTTATGTGTACATGAAAGAGAGGGTGTGTATGTACATGAAAGGGAGAGAGGGGTGTGTGTCTACATGAAAGAGAGAAGTGTGTGTGTGTATACAAGAAAGAGAGAGAAGGGTGTGTGTGTGTGTGTGTGTGTGTGTGTACATGAAAGAGAGAGAAGGGTGTGTGTGTGTGTACATGAAAGAGTAGAGGGGAGTGTGTGTGTACATGAGTGAGGGGGTGTCTCAGATACACACACACATGGACAGACAGGTCTGATGGAGCTCATCTTGGACAGAGTTCCTCTCCGAGCAGACGCCTCTCCAGGTTCCTGCTTCGAGCCCAGACTCAGTCAGACGGAGCCCCCATCTGTCCCCTGAGCCCCAGAGGAGCTGGTCCTGAAGGGACAACTGTGGAACCAGAACCAAAGCAAGCAGAGCCCGTGCTCACCTTTGACGGTGACCTGGGAGGGCCGCAGGGCCTGCAGGCTGCAGGGAAAGGGCTGTGGGTGGCCCTGCAGGCTCGAAGGTGTGGTGACATCCTTTCCAGGTGAGGGCTTCCCTGCCGCTGTCCGGGCCGGGTGGGGTTTGGTGAAGAGCTGGAGAGACACGGGGACAGAACGTTAGGGCCGACGCCAGAGGAGAAGCTGGCCACGTCAAGTAGCAGCCGCGCCTCTGCTCTGTGGGCCTGGCCTGACCCTATGCTCAGGGGCATCATCAGCATAAACAGAACCACCTGCCTGAACCCTGGGATGCTAAGACGAGGGCTTGCGGTCCGAGCAGCGGTTCCTCTCAAGGCCACAGTGCAGGACTGGCAGGCACAGCTCCACTGGCTGCGGGCTGTCTGCTCCCCAGGCTGCCTGGGACAAGGACAAGCTCACTGGGGGCCCTGCCCCGGAGCTGCCTCTCCACCCAGGGCCAGAAGGGCTCTTTCCCCTCCAGACCACGCCCTCCCCATCTGCTGGAGCAATTACCATGGGTTCCCTTCCCTGACACTCTGGGCAGCACATCTTCCTGGCATCAGGAGTTCAAGTATTTCAAAGAGCACAGGCAGACCCCACTAGTGGACTTTCTTATTTCTTTTTCTTGGATTTCTATTGTCCAATTGTCCCCAATGCCACCCTTTTGGCATAAGCAGGCAAAGCAGGAAGGGTAAGGGCTTGCTGCCTGCGGAACCCTCACTGGGCCTGGGTGCGGCCGAGGCCAGCGCCAGCTGGCCACTGGGCCCTCCGTGTCCGAGTTTGTGCTGGGTGCCAGGATGCCCAGTGCCAGGATGCCAGGGCTGAGGTAGGGGCTGGCCTCAGAGGGGCACCCGGGCACAGGTGGGGCTCAGTGGGCCCCTGGGCCTCGGAGCAGCCTTGGCCCCGGCTCTGCTAAGTCCTCCCTCAGGTGCTGAGCTACCTTGTATGGCTGGGTGGGTGGTGCAGAGACAGAAACCAGAGGTGATTTGACGTGAGCATTGACTATGGAACTCCTCCCTGCCCAGCAGAGCCATCAACGTGGCCCTGGCACGCGTCAGCAGGCGCCCTGCTGGGTGGGACAGTGCACAGTCTTCAGGGGGGACCGCGTGACGAATCCTAATTCCGCTAATTACTTAAAAATATTTGTACAAGCTCTATGAAATGCCATTAAGTAAAATCAGAATCTGAAAGTGTGTGCACTGCATGATCACTAACGTGAACACACTTTTCCTTGTGATCAAGGTCTGTGAGTATATAACACAGAACACAGGTGGGGGCAACTGCTATTGTGAATTATTTCATTGCTTTATCTGTATTATTCTAATTTTTAAATGAAAGAAATAAAATCAGGCTACCCAAGCTTCTCTCCTGAGAGGCCCTCCTTCCCGCAAGCCTTCCCTGAGAACCGCATGTGGGTGCGCCAGCCGTCCCGCTGTCCAAGGCTCCCTTGGGCCTTCCACACGCCCCTCCAGGAGCTGAGCAAACACAAGCCTGTCCCCATGACCAGGCAGGAGAGAGCTCATTCGTTTCGCATTAACTGAGAGGAGCCCGTCCAGCTCTCCTGTGAGGCAGGTGCTCCCAGGATGGTCCCGGAATTGGCGATCTTGTGCATTCCGTCCTCAGGGCAACCTCTGATTGCCCGGGTGGGCCAGGCTGTGGGCCAGGCTTCTGAGCCCAGGTGGTGGTGCTCAGGGGTGAGATTTCTCCACACTGAACTGAAGCGGAAACCCAGAGAGCGAGCACCACGTAAACAACTATTTCACTCTCCTGCATGCCATTCGTCAGGTGCCCACCTGATGCACAGCCCACACTGCTCCGGACTGTCCTGAGGGGTGGGGCCAGCGGGGCACAGGCCCATGTGAGACCTTGCAGCCCCACCAGGGCCTGGGGCAGGCTGAGGTGCCTCTCATGGGGGCCATGCGACCTGGGTTCTGGAGCAGCCAGGTGAGGCCAGAGCGCTCCCTCTGTCACCTGCTCATGGTGCCATTGTAGGCAACTTATTTAGCCTCTGAGCCTCCGTGTCCACATCTGTGGAAGAATGACTCCTTACACAGAGCTTATGGAAGAATTCCATGAGGCCACCATACTAATGAGTAACACTGTTGAGTGCTAACCATATCTCAGGGACGCCCGAGCCCTTGACGCCTTCACTCATTGGATCTTCACAACCGCTCTAGGGGCGGATGCACATAAAGAATTAAGTCCTGTGGGTCTATCATAGTTCCTTCAGATGCATCGGAGCTGAATGTAGCCTTCACATTAGCATTGACACTGTCATCACCTTCATCGTCCATGCTACTGAGGGCCAGCCTTGACTCTGAAGGCACAGGAGGGTGATTGGAGACCACCTGCCTGTTTAGTCCTCTTGTCCTCTCGTTGCTCCCATCCCAGGAGAAAACGTACTCTCTCCCCCCCAGAGTCCTTTCTCACGTTGTGCACACTTATTTGACAAAGGAAGACAAAGGACATGGCATGCCGTACCTGTTTGGGCACCTGCCCAAAGTTGCTGACAAACCCCAGGATGGTGCTCCTGATCAGGGGGTCCCCAATGCTGCCGAGGTCCACTTTGTCTCCATAGAAGTAGGGGTGGAAGGTGTTCACCGCCTCCACTGCGGCCGACCCCTGCTGCTTGTACCCAAAAATGAGGTCTATCCAGTGGTGGAGGTTGGCACTGACGAAGTCACTTTCCAAAGCCTGGAAGCAAAGCCCAAAGAGCATGAAAAACGCAGGCCTCCCAGAGGCTCATGTGCTCACTGCACAGACCAGGACGGCACAGGTTCGGGGTGCAGGACGCTGGCTCTCACAGGAAATGGGGGATGCCTCCCTGGACTTGACGAGTTCTCAGTGGGCAGACGTGCGGGCCACCCACAAACCACCCAACTCCTGCCTCCAGCTGCTGTAAAGAGCTGGCTGTTCCCACCACCTACTCATCTACTCCGGAAAGTAACCCTGAGGACCAGAACCTCCTGTGGAGCTGGCCTGAGAGCGATCGCCAAACGGAAGAGGCCTGCTGCAATCTGACCCAGGAGGAAGGGCGCGCTGACTGACGGTGCACTGGGAGGCTGGGGCCAGACCCTGCAGGGCGGAGGACATGCTCAAGGAGGACAGGAGGCAGCACTGCCGCTCACGCTCCCTAACGCCTCTGTCCCCCAGTTTCCTCGTCTGTAAAACGGTGACAGTGATTGTGCCTTCTCAGTGGGTCCTTGCAGACCAGTGTGTGCCCCTGCCTGGTGCACAGTGATCTCCACGTGGTATCAGCTGCCATGATCACCCACCAGGTACCGGGCACGGCTTGGGGTTTAAGTGTGTTGTCTGCCCATGAGCACCCCCTTTCACTGGCAGGAATGATCACCCCACTTCTGGGCAGGTTCATATGTGGTTTTTGAAACTACTGTCCCAGCCCCCAACCCTGAGACCTCAGAACTCCATAGGGGTATCCTGCCTCGCTGAGCAGATCCCACTTCACTCAACTACTAGGATTACTGACTTTGGTCTGGGTCTTCCCAAGTAATTCCTGGAAGGAAAGGCCAGAATCTGCCTCTGCAGTGCAGCGCAGCCCCAGGAGCGTGAGCTCTCCTGATGGGGGTGCCCTGTGCAGCCCAGGGCAAGCGGCAGCAGGAGCAGCTCACCCTTGCACCTACAGGGCGAGTGTGAGGCCTTAAGGCACATTCTGTCCATTTGCAGGCTCTCTCTCTGTCCCCAGGCAGGAGGACAGATGTTCCAGACTCGGCCATGGAGCCTGTCTCTATGCTTACAGCCTCCACCTGGGACGGACACTTAACCGCTCTCAGAACATCTGCCTGCCACCCTGGTGACACCTGACAGGAAGCAGACAGGATTAGCATAGGGACTGTCTGCACTGCCGGGGGTGGGGAGGTGGGGGGGCGGGGAGGATAATTGTAGGAAGTAGTTAAGTACCAGCAAGGTGAGGATGTGGCTTTCACCAACTGGGATGTTTGAGTGAGTGATTTTGAAGACAGAGCAGTTACATTTGGGTTACGTGTGCCTATGGGAGAGGGTGGCTTTAGGTCAAATGGAGGTAAAAGTCATGGAGAGTGAAGCTTAAGGAACTGAGAGGCGAGAGGCTAAAGTCATTGAGAGAGACACAGTACCACCTCTCAGGTGAACTGGGACATGCAAGCACTGCCCCATGGCTTCTCTTGCTCCTGTGTGGCAGCTGTTGAGAAATACTGCCCACCTGGGTGCCCTACTCTGAGCCAGCACCATCCACGGGGCTGCACCCATGAAGGGTTGAGCAGGCCTGGGCGCCCTTGCTAAATCCTTTCTGCTTCCTGTCAGGTGCCACCTGTGGTGCAGGCAGGTGTGTGGCTCCCAGTGGGAGCTGCTCCTGAGGGGTGAAGCGCAGGTCCCATCTAGAGGCAGTCAGCTTGGGAAGCGCCACCCTACCTACCAGTCTAGATGTGACTTCTTTTGTAAGTCTTCTAGTCAGTTGGTCTTTAGTTGGCTATTAAGGTTGATTCTTTTAAAATTTAACTAGTGGCCTGGTGCACGAAATTCATTCACATTAAAGGGGGATTAATTAGAGGAAATATTTTAATATTGCTATTTGCAATTTCTCTATAATAGAAGTGTCAGAGATGAAAGAAAATTAGTAAAATGTATATGAAAATCTCCCTCCTGTCAGAGTCTGGGGTGCATCACGGGACCCAGAGTCAAGTCCCCGCCCACCCACGTGCGCCTCGAAAAGACCCAGCTGGCCCCACCTCCATTGGGCTAGATCCAGACTCGGCCGGTTCCACCCTTGTTAAGCCCCGCATAGCGGGGTCACAGCCTCAGGTCCCCTGGCCCGGCACCAGGTGGGGGGCACAGCCTGAGGTCCCCCAGCCCAGGCCGGGGCAGGGGGCACACCTTGAGGTCCCCCATCAAGCCCAGCCAGGTGGGGGATGTGGCCTGAGATTCCCCCATCAAGCCCCACCAGGCAGGTGGCGTAGCTTGAGGTCCCCTGGCCCAGCACCGGGGTGGGGGGGCACAGCCTGAAGTCCTCCATCCTGGGCCAGTGAGTGCACCTTGAGGTCCCCTATCAAGCCCCACTAGATGGGGGGCGTGGCCTAAGGTCCCCTGTCAAGCCCCGCCAGGCTGGGGGCATGGTCTGAGGTTCCCCAGCCTGGCGCCGGTGTGGGGGGCATGGTTTGAGGTCCCCCATCAAGCCCTACTGGGTGGGGATTGCACCTTGAGGTTCCCTGTCAAGCCCCGCTGGGTGAGGGGCATGGCCTGAGGTCCCTGGCCTGGCACCAGGGCAGGGGGAGTGGCCTGAGGTCCCCTGTCAAGCCCCACGGGGAGGGGGGTGTTGGATGGGGCGCAGCCTCAGGTCCCTGCTGATTGCTCATTAAGGCTCATTACGGGAAGTTGGCCTCCACTGTGGGTGCAGCCATCTTGTGTTACAGAAACTCCGTCTCTCTTGTGGGCACAGCCATCTTTGTGGTGGAGCGATGGTCAATTTGCATATTCCCTCTTTATTATATAGGATTGCAATTCCCATGTGGCCCTGGAAGGAGGTGAATGTAGCTTCAACCTGCTCCATCCCCAGCCTGGGTTCCCTTGACTTTATCATGGGTAGTTTATGTTGTATCTGAGTGTGGATATCTTTGAGTTTATCCTTCATGGAGTTTCTTGAGTGTCTTGGATATATAAATTAATGCATTGCATAAATTTGGGATATTTTTGGACATTATTATTTCAAATATCCTTTCTACCCCTCTCTCTCCTTTCCTGCTGGTAGTTCCCTATGTGTATGTTAATATACTTGATGGCATTATACAGGTCTCTAGGCTCTGTTTATTTTTCTTCATTAATTTTTCTTTTTTTTTCTTAGACTTGATATTTTTAATTGATTTATAATTAAAGTTTGCTGATTCTTATGTCTGCTCAAACCTGCTATTAATTTCCTCTACTGAATTTTTCATTTTAGTTCATTTTCAACTTCACAATTTCTATTTGCCTCCTTTCTACACTTTTATCTCTTTATTGATATTCTCTATGGGTAAGATGTAATTATCATACTGCCCCTTAATTCTTTAGACATGGTTTTATTTAGTTCTTGGAACGTATTTGCAATAGCTGATGTAATGTCTTTGTCTGGTAAGTTTGGACTTGCTTCAGTGTAGTTCTGTTGACTGCCCTGCCCCCCCACCTTTGTGTGGCCCATACTTCCTTTTACTTGGCATGCCTTATAGAACATTAAGTCTTTAAATAATATGTGTGGCAATTCTGGAAATCACTCTCCCCTCTCCTGGGACTTGTTGTGGTTGGTGCTGTTGTTGGGTTGTTTGTCTAGTGACCTTTCTGAACGAGTTCTATGATGTCTGTATGTTTGTAGTGTGTGGCCACTGAAGGCTCTGCTCTGTTAACTTAATGTCAGCTAAGTGGATGAAGATTTCTTTAAATATTCTAAACCAGTCAGTCGCAATCTGCCAAGGTGCTCTCTCTCTCTCTCTCTCGTTAATCCTTACAGGGGATATTTTCCCATTGATTTTTAGAGAGAGTGGAAGTAAGGAAGAGAGACACATGACACACAGAGAGAAATATCAATGTGAGACTGACACAGCTATTGGTTGCCTCCTGCAGGTGCCCAACCTGGGACGGGTGATTTAGCCTGCAAGTGAGGTACATGCCCTTGACCATAATCAAACCTGGGACTCTTTGGTCCACGGCCAACGCTCTATCCACTTAGCTGAACCAACTAGGGCAAGGGGTTCTCTTTGAGTGTTAGGGAGTGGTTTCAATGTTCAACCAGACAATGACAAACTCTGCTTTCCCTTCACTTGCACTGAGCCTGGATGTCAGCTGGAAGTGAGAGCTAGGGCCATTGTGGGTCTTTCTTGAGCAGGAGCACAACCTTGTGCATGAAAACAGCCCTGCAATGTGTGTCCTTCTAGGTTCCCAGGGATATTTCTAACTCTTTCAAGGCCTCCTAGAAACAGCTCATTCCCCATTTAAGCTTTGTAGTTAGCCACAATATCATTTGCTGGTTAGTATCTACTGCCTCTTTCAGCCACCGTGTTCATTGTTTCTGACTGTTTTTGACAAGCGCCATTGAAGAAAAGGCTGCCACCCTAGGCAGGCTCCAAGGGGCCTTCAGGGAACCACCCTCCAGGTTTACTACTTGTTGATCCTCTACCAGTTGATAAACACTAAACACTAGTGTGGTTCGGTTTCTCACTAGTGTGGGTAAAACGGATGAAGTCTCATGTACATACTTGCTGTGGACACATTTTCACTTCTCTTGGGCAAACAGTCACAAGGAGAATTGCTGTAGCAAATGCACCCCGCTTTTCTAAGAAATGGCCACGGTGTTCTTCAAGCTGGCTGCACTACTTTGCTTTTCCTGTCAGCAACGCACAATGGATTCTGGTTGCTCCATGCTCTTGCCTACTCCTAGTTTTATCTGTATTTTACCTTTTAACCATTCTTGTGAGTGTGTGGGCATCCCATTGCAGGTTTAATGTATGCCTCCCCGACGACTGATGTTGAACATTTCTTCATGTGTTGACGCTAACCCAGGGTTGGGCAAACTTTTTGACTCGAGGGCCACAATGGGTTCTTAAACTGGACCAGAGGGCCGGAACAAAAGCATGGATGGAGTGTTTGTGTGAACTAATATAAATTCAAAGTAAACATCATTACATAAAAGGGTACGGTCTTTTTTTTTTTTAGTTTTATTCATTTCAAACGGGCCGGATCCGGCCCTCGGGCCGTAGTTTGCCCACGGCTGCGCTAACCCAGCCCTTCCCCCATCAGCCTCTCTAGGTAAAAAGCCAAGTCCTCCCAGGCCTGGTGAATCCTTTGGCCAGTGGGGGCCTCCGGGGCCTCCCCTCTCTGAATTATCCTGGAAAGTTTGGCCCAGGGTGTGGCCCTTCCTGCAGGGCCGACTGATGACACTGACTTGCCCTCCAGGGCACCCAGGAATCTGAACTTGCTTCCCCGGTGACCCTCTCAAAGAAAACGGCACAAGGACAAAGCCTCCTGGAGCTCTCGGAAGAGCTCAGACCCAAGCATTCTCTTGCCAATGGGGCAGGAGCTCTCCGGACAAAAGGGCCTCAGAAGCGCTTATGGCGAGCCCCCCAAGTACCCAGAAAGTCTCCCTGGAGACCGAGGGGATGCTGAGGTCTTCACGCAGGGTTCTGGGACTATGGCATGACCCTGCTCAACTCACCTGTCTGTGCAGACTGATGAATTTTCCAGGGTCCCCATCTGCCCAGGGAGGGAGCTGCACGTCCCCCAGTGCCGTCCCGTCCTGCATGCAGCCTGAGGGGCGACACACAGCAGGGCTTTGGTAAATGGGAGTCAGGGCGTAACACTGTGCTGTCCAGGACGCTGATCCGCGCAGATGGGGCTGTGGGCTGTGTTGCTCAGCAAAGATGGTAACAGCCCTGAGCTGTGGGGAAGAGCCACCGCCTCCCAGGCCTCCGCTCACCAAACTCCACGGCGTTGCAGTTGGTGAGGAACTCGGGCAGGAAGAAGAACTCCGGGGTCAGCTCCCGCACGTCACTCATGTTCTCTCTGGAGGCCGACTCCCATGCGCCCTTCACGCTGTGAAACATTCTGTCTGCCACATCGAAGCTCCCGCCCTGCGAGGGAAAGAGCGACATGAAGAGCTATCCACGGTGAGAACCCGGCCGTGCGGTACCGCTGTGTGGGCCTCCATCTGTCCATCTGTGGCTGAGACGGGGGCCTGCCACTGGAACTCGTCACTCATTCCCCCATGCACGCTCATGCCTAGTCCGTGATGCGTGCGATGGCTCCTCACGCATCTATTCCCTCCATGTTCTCTGGTTGTGCTGGGAGCTTCCACAGAGGAGGCATGAATGACAACTGGAATAAAGGGGGCAGACCAGAGAGGAGGCCACAGCCATGTGTCTGACCGCTCCCCGCCTTTGCTGAGGGCCAGCTCTGAATCAGGCACAAGGACAGGGTCCAAAGAACCAACTGCAGGACCGAGAGCGGCTCAGACAGGCCACGTGCGGTCAGGGTTGGTTTCGTGGAGAAGTGAACCCCTGGAGAGTCCACACGCCCAGGGATGGAGAAGACGGCCACGTGCTAACTACAGGACAAGAAACAGGGGGGGAAGCAGGTCAGGTCAGGGCATCGGCCTAGCATGGCGACATGGAACATAGCAGCCCGAGAGGGGGAGCAGGTCAGGGCTGGAGGCTGGGGGCACAGTGGCCTTTAAGGGATGGCCGCTGTGTATGGAGAGAGGACTGCAGCCCAGCCTAGGCTGCCTTGCTTCAGGGACCGCTTCCACAGGTGGCTGCAGGCACGCCTGAGCTTGGCAGCTTCTACTGGACCAGGTAAAGCTTAGGGAAGTTTTTCGATTCCCTGTTCTTCTCATTCAACACGTGGCCTTGGGGCTCAGAGGCGGCAGAGAGGTCCCCGTTGGAGGAATGGAGGCGCTGCGGGCAGAGGGGCTCCAGGAAAGGGTTTCTGATTGGGGCTTTGGGTCCACCTCAGTTCAGGGCCCCCTAGGAAAGCCCTTGTGCCCGGCAGGAAGGCCGGGCCTCCTTCAGCTTCTGCAGAGCGCATGCATGGCTCCAGGAACAAGGGGGCAGAACCACACAGTCGGCCCCCCTATGCCCCCCCCCGCTGCCTCGCTTTCCAGCTGCCTAAGGTTTCCTGGCAGCATACAGGGCGGGCAAAGGAGTGAGTACGCGGAACAGTTTATTACTGTATTATTACTTATTAATGATTGTATTATTTTTCATATGAACAACCTTAACCCGATGTCCCCTCCGTATACCTAAGTGAAATGGGGCAGCTGCACGTGGATGAGGGTCGAGGAGGCCGGCCTTGTCTCGGCCCGTCGGCCAGCGTCGGGCACTGCACGCAGCTGCGCGGCCTGCGGCGGGCACTGGCACCCGAGAGAAGCGGCACTTTCACTTTCGGACCACAAAGCAGGCTCAGCTGGTCCTGACAGAGCAGTGGGTGGCCACACGGGGTCAGAGCCCTGGTCGCACTGCCAAAGGCCCTGCTCTGTCTCGTTGGGTTCACCGGGAACCCGGGGCCTGGCACACACTCCCGAGGCGCCAACCTGGGCATCGGGCTGCTGGTCAACTTTCCAAGTCAGGTGTGAAGATCCTGTGAGATCGGCGGGTCACTCTGCACAGGGCCAGGGACACCGAGAGACCCCGCTGCCCCCGCTGCTCCAACCAAGCAGGACACGGGCTGCTGGCAGCTTACAGATGGGCCTTCCTCCAAGGTCACTGTGCTCTCGGGTGAAACTAGAGGCTGCGTCCACCGCTTGAGTCAAATAGAAATGGAAACTAAAGCGGGGAGAGTGTTTTTAAATAGAGAGCTGCACCTCCGAGCGGCTCCCTGAAACGCATCACAGAGTATTTGTGTGTTGGATCTGCAGCCCCAGCCCTTGGTGCGGGAGATGGAGGCCCCTCCCGCCCGCCCGCTCTCCTGGCGCAGCCTTTATGAGAGCTGATGGTAACCTCCCGAGAAGCAATAGGATTTGGTAATAAAAAGATTACCTGTATTAAATAAAAATAATATATACATAGGAAATACTGTTAGTGCTACAAATCTGGTTAAAGATATTACCACAAAGAAAAATGTTATTTTTTCACAGCTGTCTAATGCATTTTAGCAAAAGTAATATCTTTAAAACTTAAGCCTGTATTATTTATAAAGGAAGCAATAACTGATTTTCCTATTTCCTATATTAATAAATGTATTTGCATACATTTGTTTCAAAATTAATGGGCTTTCTCACTCCTGCAATACAAGAGCCGCGCCAGCCAGAGCCCCGGAGAAGGAGCTGCCATGCGTGCGGCGTGGGGGTCTGTGGCTGACAAGCCCGAGGCTGCCAGCAGGAGGCCCAGGGGTCTTGCCTCAGGAAAGGAAGGAGGAAAAAAGGAAGAGAAGGTAGAAGGATAAAGGGGAGAGAAAGAATGTGGCACAGGGGCGCAATTAAGGTTTAAAAGTGCCTTTTCATGAGGAAAGTCCCAAGCGAAGTAATATAAACAACAAAACTCAGTCCAGAGATGTGATGGAAGCACAGTGATGAGAGAGAACTGCTGAGCCAGGATCTGCTCCCAGCCATTCTGCAGATGCGCTTGGTCATCAGGAGCAATGGAGCCTGTGTGTGTCCTCACAGAACACAAAGGGACAGCAAGGTCGTTACCTGCAACGAAGGAGCAGCCTGCTCTTCGCAGCGGACTTCCCCAGGTGACACTGAATCAGAAGGCGAGGGGCTGAGGCTGGGGGTTCTGAGGCAAAGGTCATGAGCTTTGGGTTGGATGTGTGCCCGGCTATGATGTTGCTCATATGTTAAGACTCCAGAAAGATATTTTGAATATTTAAGGGCTCAGAAGCAGGCCACCTTCTTATACCATATATAAGAATAAACTCAAAGTGGATTAAAGACTTAACTATTCGATTAGAAACCATAAAAATCCTACAAGGAAACAGACAGGGAAATCTCAGACATTTCTTATAGCATTATTTTTTTCTCACATATCTCCTTGTGCCAGGGAAGCAGAAGCAAAAAAACAAAACAAAAACAAATAGGACTACATGCAACTTAAAAGTTGTTGCACAGCAAAGGAAACCATCAACAAAATGAAAAGACAACCCACTGAATGGAAGAACATATTCAGTAAAGATACATCTGATAAGGCATTGACATCCAAAATTTATAAAGTACTCAGACAACTCAACACCAAAAAGAAATCCAATTTAAAAAATGGGCAAAGGACCTGAATAAACACTTCTCCAAAGAGGATAGACTGATAGCTAATAGACATATGAAAAGACACTCAACATCACTACTCATCAGAGAAATGCAAATGAAGACCACAGCGAGCTATCACCCCCCACCTGGCAGAATGGCTGTTGCTGGTGAGGATGTGGAGGAAAGGGAAACTTCTGCACTGCCGGTGGGAATGCAGATTGGAGCAGTCACCGTGGAAAATAGTATGAAGCTTCCTCAAAAAATTAAAAATGGAACTGCCCTATGACCTAGCAATTCCACTTCTGCGAATTTATCTGAAAAACACTAAAACACTGATTCCAAAGAATGTATGCACCCCTATGTTCCTTGCAGTGTTATTTACAATTGCCAAGATTTGGAAGCCGCCCAAGTGCCCATCAGTAGATGAGTGGATGAAAAAGCTGTGGTACATTTGCACAGCGGAATACTATGCAGCTGTAAAAAGGAAATCTTATCCTTTGTGACAACATAAATAGACCTGTAGAGCATTATGCTAAGCGAAATAAGTCAATCAGAGAAAGACAAATATTACATGATTTCACTTACATTTGGAATCCAATGAACAAAATAAACTAACAAACAAATAGAAACAGACTCATGGATACAGAGAACAGACTCACAGCTGTCAGAGGGGAGGGGGGTTGGGAGGATGAGTGAAAAAAGTGAAAGGATTAAGCCAAAAAAAGAAACTCTTAGACACAGACAACAGCATGGTGATTACCAGAGGGAAAGGGGGTGGGGGAAGGTAGAAGAGGGTAAAGGGGGGAAAATGGTGATGGAAGGAGACTTGACTTGGGGTAGAGAACACACAATACACTATGCAGATGATGTGATGTAGAATTGTACACCTGAAACCTATGTAATTTTATTAACCAATGTCATCCCAATAAATTAAACTTAAAAAAAGAATATGACCCTAGGTATCCTTCCTCAATCAAAATACTTTAAGAGGCACTAGATTTTTCTACACTCACCCACACTCACATTCTCACTCACCTATATGCTCACACGCTGCACGCTAATTTTTAGATGAATCAAAATTAACAGCAGTGATGGAAGATGTGAGTGACAGTCTGCAGCTGAATGTTGACAGTTAAAATCAGAGGGACATCCCTAAGGAAGGTCTGTGCCTTGAGAAGGAAACACCTCGAAGGCGCACTCTCTAATAAGCACTGCTCTGCCTGAGGCGTCTGTGTGCACCGTCACTGCGAGCCTCCAATCACGGCATTCTCAAACCCCAGTCCAATGTGGGCAGGAAACTTATCACACACACAATCCATTCTTAACCCACAGGCACAGCAATCTCAGCACCTGCACGCGCTCACGGACACTCGCAGATATTGTGATAACATGTGCCGGAAGGCCATTCTCCCTTCCAGGGGGCACTGCCCGAAACCAACCTCCCCACACCTATGTACCAGGACCGGCTGTAGCGCAGGCCGACACCGTCTCTTGACAGGTCCTTCTGAACGCTCACTACAGGGCCTGTGGGCCCAGCAGCTGAGCTAACGCGCTGTCCTCTGCCATCAGAGGCAGTGTGGGGGGACTCAGCCAACGTGGGCTGGAATCTTAGCATCCACTCGCAGTGTGAACTGGAGTGAGTTTCTTAATCCCTTTAACCTCCCCTGGCCTCCTCTGCACACCTGGATGACTCTGGTGGCTGTAAGTGTGGGTGAGTGTGGGCGAGTGAGAATGTGAGTGTGGGTGAGTGTAGGTGTGTGTCAGTGTGCGGTGAGTGTGAAGTGTGTTAGTGTGCGTGTGCATACCCACGTGTGTGATGTACCTCGTGCTGTGCCAGGCCCACAGGAAGGGGTGTGAGCCCAGCCCCGAGCCCCTGTCCTGTGACCAACTAGGGACCCTGGGAAGCGATTCTGGCTGTGGGACAACCTCAGTGTCATGGGGAGGTGACCAGAGGCTCCAAGAGGAGGAGGGATGTGGAGGCTGTTGCAGTGGCAGGTGGAGTGTGGTGAAGAGGGAGGGTCGGGCCGGGATGGAATGAGCTCCTGCGTCTACGGTTTTGCAGCTGAGACACGGCTCAGCTTTCTGTGGGCTTCTCAGAAAACCCGGCCACGCTGCCCACTGAGCTCCGAGCTGTGGCTCCCATGGCAGACTTGGGAGGCCCACGGACCAGTTCAGCTCTCAGCCTTGCCCTTGACTGAGGATGGGCTGACTCCAGAGTAGCCATTAGCTTTCCCACCTGTGGGGCATGGCCTTTTACTCAACAAGCAAAACCCTCAAAGGCCCTGGAAAAGCCTGCTGCCTCCCCTGTGGGAGGAGAGGGCCTGCGGCGAGCACTTGGGTGGCCAGAAGGTCCCCAGGCTGGGCCTCGCCCTCACGACTGCGGAGCCAGGAGAAACGAGGCTCGATTCCTCGGCACTGTTCCAATTAGAAAGTTCTAGAGCCAGGATTCTGTCCCCGGCCTGCGTGACTCTATGACTTCTGCCTTTCCTAACAGCCCTCCCTGAGTCAGAATAGTAAGAATTATACCTTCATTTTCTGCTCATCTCTGCCCAGACCCCGCGGGCCCAGAGGCTCACAGGTGACAGCCGGGGCGGCCACGCGCCTTGGCTCTCAGCTCTGCCTGCAGCGAGCATATGTCTTACAGGAAAACCAGCCGTCTCCCCTCAGGTGGTTCCGAAAACCCTTCCCCACCGCTGGTAGCAGCTGACTTCACACCGGCTGTGACTTAATTAACACAGCACTTTATTTCAGCTTCTGATTAAACGCAGCAGCCGCACCACTGTGCCCTCGCTGGGGCACCGGCTGCTCGCTGGCCCGCCCAGGCCGAGTCTGAGCGCGGGTCTGCTAGCCTCTTACTGGAGCAGAAGCAGGGCCCTGGGCTGTGGCCCAGCAGTGGCGTGCTCCCCCCATCCCCCACCCCCCGGGTGCTCACAGACACTGGCTCCTCCGGTAGGTGAGGGTCCGAGAATTGCAGCTTCCTGCAGGCCGGCCCTCAGCCCTCAGCCCTCAGCCCTCAGCCCTCAGCCCTCAGCCCTCAGCCCTCAGCCCTGCAGTCTCGCCCCTGCTGGCATAGGGGTAACAGAGCAGCTGTGTAGTGCCTGGGTCACACGCCTGCAGGGTCACCTGCTCGGGCCCCACTGCACATAACCGAGGTCTCAGGCTGTAAGTCTGTCACTGGAATAACTGGTTTGGGGCAGAAAAACACTCACGGCAGTGATAGAGGTAGGCGTCCATTCTAAGGCCTGCCCAATCAGAATGCGCCTTACGGGCTGCGTGTGACAGCCCACGTGCCAGCCACGCCTCTCGGCTGGTGCCAGCGGGCAGGCTCAGTGCACCAGCCACACGGGGGCACCACAGAGCACACAGCTGTGCACACTGAAGGCACCAGCCCGCCATGCCACCCTGCAGGGAAGCACTGGCTCCTTCAGGGCCGCAGGCAAGAGGCAGAGGCTGCTTAGGGTGGCGTGGGAAAGCAGAAACGCAGGTGCTGTCCGGGGGCCACTCGCAGGGACGCTGGCTCTGCAACCAGGGCACTCGCTGCCCACTCCCCAGAGGCACGAGGGAGCCCTCAGCGCCTGGGTCTGCACGCTCCCTCCCCCTCCACGGCCCACGGGGCTGCTGTGGAGAACACAGCGGTCCTTCCTAGCAGCACACAAGACTGAGACAGGGTCTCTTGACAAGAAACGGGCCTGCCCCCAGGAGGCAGGGCGGGACCCGGGAAGAGCCTGCGTTCAGGGAGCTGCCAGACCTTGCTAAGGAGGTCTGTGCAGTCCCAGGACTCTCAAAGGAGAGCCGGGCATGTGCCCAGATGGAGCCTGGGCACCCCTTCCCTGGAGAGTAAACCTCATCTTTCACTCTAGGGCAGTGATGGCGAACCTTTTGAGCTCGGCGTGCCAGCATTTTGAAAAACCCTAACTTAACTCTGGTGCAGTGTCACATATAGAAATTTTTTGATATTTGCAACCATAGTAAAACAAAGACTTATATTTTTGATATTTATTTTATATATTTAAATGCCATTTAACAAAGAAAAATCAACCAAAAAAATGAGTTCGCGTGTCACCTCTGACACGCGTGTCATAGGTTCGCCATCACTGTTCTAGGGAAAAGCAAGGGCGGCTGGCTCTCCCGCTGGTTCCGAGGGCTTGGGCCAGTCATGAGCCACGGGAAGAGCCAGTTAGAAGGAGCTGAGAGCAACGCGGAAGCACAATGGAGAGCCGCACACCACAGCAGAGAGCCACACACCACAGCAGGCCACACGCCTCAGCAGGCCACACACCACAGCAGGCCACACACCACAGCAGGCCACACGCCTCAGCAGGCCACACGCCTCAGCCGGCCACACGCCTCAGCAGGCCACACGCCTCAGCAGGCCACACACCACAGCGGGCCACACGCCTCAGCAGGCCACACGCCTCAGCCGGCCACACGCCTCAGCAGGCCACACGCCACAGCAGGCCACACGCCTCAGCAGGCCACACGCCTCAGCCGGCCACACGCCTCAGGCGATTTGAATGCAGAAAACCGGAGTCACTCAGATTTCACAAGGGGGACAAGGCTTGAGCAATGGCTGCAGCGGTGGCACTGAAAGCACAGAGCACCTGCATAACCACGCCCCTGTCCTGAGGTGAAGTCCCGGGAGAAGATTTGCATCTTCCGAGCGGCAGGGCAGGTGCAAACCGCCCGTGGCCGCCCTTTCTAGTTCCCTCTGAGGCCCCTTCGGTGACAGACCCTGAGTGACAGGCCGGGGCCTTCGTGCACTAGACTGCAGGGTGAGGGGACCCTGAAGCCCAGAGCACCCCACATGGAAAGCCGTACAGACGGCGTCACCCCATCAACAGCGCTCGTCATTTATGCTGGATTGATAGGCACAGGGTGGGGTTTCTGGCACAGGCACAGCTCCAGGACCCACTGTGCTCCAACCAAACTTACTTCACATGCTGGGCCCTGAGGAAGGCTGGGGACGCGCCGCCCTTCCGAGTGAATCTCCAGGGAGAAGCCATGCAGCGTCAGCCGAGCCCACTGTGCACAGGGGAGAGGGCTGTGCACGGAGAGCATCTCAGAGGGCTCACCCTGACCTTGCCCGCCCTTCCCGCCCAGGACCCAGGAGCTGGCTTAGTGCTGACCTTGACTTGCTCAGACGAGTGACCACAAGAGTGACCTTGTTGGGGGGGTAGACCAAACACACACGTCCTGGGACAACCGTTCTCCTCCCCGGGGGAAGCTATGCAGTCAGAACAAGTCCGCTCATGTGTTCCCCGGTCTGTCGCCCATTGCGGTCCCGCCTTCCTCTCAGGGGACCCTCCAAGGCCTGGCAGGTCAGCTCCTGCACTCGGGTGTGCGCTGGGTTTCAGGGGAGTCGGCAAGCCTCCTGGCTGCAGCGGGCAACCCTATGGCTCTCCCGTCAGCCTGTGGCCCTGGATCGCCTGGGAAGCAGGATCCCAGGGATGAGGGCAGAGGGGAAGAGGGAAAAAGCCTTCTCTGTGCTCTCGAAGGCCTCCTGCCCACCAGTCAGACCTGCCCACCTCCAGCTCCACCAGGCGGCCAGGTGAATCACGGGAGGCCAAGCTACCCTTGCACTTCAGATAAACAGCAGGGTTTATCTGAAATTCAAATTTACCTGAGTGTCCTATGGTTTATTTACAAAATCCAGCAGCCCTGAGCTGGCCTGTAGGTCTGCTGGTTTATGGGTGAGCAGTTGATTAGTGTCTTTCTCTGATTTGCTGCTCATTTCAGTATTCAAATATTTTGTTTGTTCTTTTAAACCTCTTGGCTTGTGCTCAGCATAGCTTTAAGCATTCTGATGTCATTCTTCCTTCTTTGTGTTTATTTTTATAATCTTTGACCACCTACCTTCAAGGAAGTCCTTAAGCTTCCTGCTCTTCCTTTTCTACCAAAACCTGTTTATGTTAAGTTCTCCCCCCAAATATCTCTCATTTTTTAATATTTTTAAATCTTTTTGCCAGACTGTTGGACAGATGTGCAGGTGTAACTGATAAAGAGCACCTGCTTCCACCAGAACGGGGTATTTAAACCAGTCAAGGTGGGTTCCCGCCTTGTCCAAGCCCAGCTCTGAGTCTGTGAGACGTGGCCGTGTGTGTGTGTCGGGGTGGGAGCTCACCTGCAGCGAGCAGAAGGCCTGGGTAAAGGGCGGCATCCGGACCAGGTAGGAGGCAACGATGATGGCCGAGGAGTAGTGAGTGCAGTAGTGGCACTGCACGGTCATGTCTCCTGCAAGAGAGGACAGGCCTGTGGTGTTCCCGCCCGTGCTGGGCAGGCACAGAAGGACCACGTGGCGCTCAGGAATGATCAGTGAGCACGAGTCCTGCCTGAGAGAACCTGCAGGCCGTGGTGCCCGGGCTCTGCACACAGGTGCCCTTACAGCTTGGCCAATGGCCGCCCCCGGTGAAAAGCCCATTCAAGCCCCTCAGCTGCACCACCCCCGTCAAAGCAAGACAGGAAAATTCCTTCTAAAAATGCATGCACTCAGTAAGTGAATAGGCATAAGGAAAACGTCAGGGCAATAAGGGCACAGGGCAGAGGAGCGGGCAGGACTGTACAGGTGCCCAGTGGACGAACCACATCTGGGCTCTAACATGCAAGGTGATGATCTCGTGCTCGAGCTCCCTGGGGGTCAGGGTCCTGTTGGAGATGGACCGCTGTTTGTATGCGTGCAGGCTGGCCTGGGCCGGGAGGGGAAGCTGAGCAGAAGGTCCTCTCCTGTCTTCCTGCCCTGGCGCACGGAGCACGGCGCACAGCGCACGATGCAGGGGTGTGAGCTCTGAGCACACTGCTTCTCGGCCTGGCTGTACCCCAGACTTCCTAACGCAGGATTTCTAGAGATGGGCCGGACTCAGTAGCTTTAAAAGCTCTCCCGGTGATTCTTGCTCACAGCCAGGGTTAGGCCAGGGGATGAGAGAGCTCTCTACTCAAGCATAATTATTCGAAGGCTGGTATCCATGGTCCTTTCAATGAAGCACATTGCAGAGAACAATGAGCTGGCATCTACCCACCTTCCGTCTTCTCCACTTCTTTAAACCTCTGGATGAACTTCAGCCTTCTTTCCTTCGTCTGAGCGCCCATGGGCTTTGAAAGGTCCCGAAACGTCTTGGGGTTTGTCAAGTTCAATGTCTGAAAGGCAGATGTGCAGCTGGAGTTAACTCCCCGAGACCCTTGCGTGCCCCAGCGAGACTTCAGGAGACACGCTCTGTAGTTTTATGGTTCTCTTCACTGGTTGAGTGTCGTTTGGTCTGACCCCCTCCGGTGATTAGCTGGTGAGCGGGGGTTTAGGGCACTGGAGCCAGTGATCCACAGGCTTAAGAGGAGGGAGATGGAAGATGAGAGGAGGGGAGGGAGGGAGATGGAGAATGAATGAGAGGAGAGGAGGGAGGGAGATGGGAAATGGGGAGGGTAGGGGAGGGGAAGGAGGGAGATGGAAAAGGAGAGGAGGGAAGATTGCCTTCACACTGAACCTGTTCCCAGTTGACCCAAATCGGAACATCACCACCAGTTCTTAAGAAGAAACTTTCAAAAGAAACCCTGTTGTCTACGAGGCACTGGGCACAGCCCTGGAAACAGTGTGCTTCAAGTAGGAAGTGAGAAGTGGTCTGTTTGGGGAGAAAAGTGGAGGGACAGCCTCATCTCTGTGGAGGACACGCCCCTCCCCTGCCCTTGGGAACACACAGCGGTGGCCTGAGAGGGTGCAGGCCAGTGTCCTCAATGTTTCCTTTTAGCAGAGATGCTCTGTGTGAGCGGAAAGGCCGTGTGCCTCCCGGGCTTGCACGTCTGCATGGAGGTGTTTATGCCCCAACTCCTTGTCACTGGCCATCCCCCCGGGGGAGGCAGGGCCTGTGCCACCTCACACCTGCAGAGCCAGGCTGGCCAGAGGGAAGAGGCTCTCCCGAGACCCCAAGTGCCACAAGTGGACACCCTCACTCAGCGGCCATATCTCCCGATTCTCCAAAAGATACTTAAGAGGTCCAGATTTGGGGGAGAAATCTCTCCGTTTTTAAATGCAGTAAAGTGTCACAATTTGGGGCCACACAAAGGGGCTGGTAAACCAGCACTTTGTAAAATGTGAGTTAAAGGTACAATTCGCAAGATTCATGTTTGAAATACCTCAGTTCAGGTGATCATTAGGGCAAGAAGAAGCAACATTTGGCTGGTGAGGAAAGTTGTTCTGCACTGAATGTCTTAAGTGGGGATGGGAGGTTTCAAAAACAGAGCCCCCACCCTCCCCCCACCCCCAAATCCTGAGGGCCAGACATCCCGCAGCTAAGCAGGACCCAGACACCTCCTGCCCCTTCCATACAGGTCTCCTGAGGGCCAGCAGGCGGCAGGGGCACTGCTCCACACAGGCTCCTCCCCCATGGCGTCACCGTGGCCCACTGTCAGCCTTCCTCCTCCCCCTCCCCTGCCTGCTGAGGGCCAGGAATGGGCGCCATGAAGGGCACCACGGGGTCTCGCCCTGTGCCTCCCCTGTCGCCACCTCAGTCCAGATGCTGGGTGCAGTGCACACCACCACCTCCTACTGAAGTTGGGCCACAGTGGAATGGCTCATGCTTCTCTCTTGCTCTCCTCCCCCGCTACCCCCCCCCCCCCCAACTCACACACAGGGGGAGTGCAGGGACAGGCCCGTGGCCGCACCTGACGGGCAGTGTGGTCCATGGCATTGTCTCAGCAGATGAGCATCGTCCTTCCAGGAGGGCCTAAGCCAGGACGCCCTCTGGGCCTGTTAGCCTTGTCCTGGCCTTGTCCATCAGCTCACAGGTAGGTCACCTTCCCACAGGGGACTGGACAGGAGCCCAGGCAGCTGGACTCAGAGGCCTCGTCCAGGGCGAAGGGCCGCGCTGAGGAACCTGGGGCCCAGATGGGCTGAGCCTTGCAGTGGAGGCTCTGCTCACTGACTTAGGAGCCTCGATTGTCCAGGGTCCGGGGCCTTGGGACCCTGCAGGGCCCCTGCGAACACATACCTGTGAGGTGTAGTCAGCCAGCACCCAGGGGAACACAGGGTACTGCATGTAGTCGTTGTGGGTCCTCCCAGCCAGCGTGTTGAGGTGCATGAGGTACTCGAAATTGCTGATGTCCCTTTTCTGCCGGAAGAGACGGAAAGGTCGGGCCTGGTCTGGCTCTCAGCCCTGAGGAGCCTCTCGCTGCGGGTGAGCTTCCCGCACCCCGTGCGCCAGCCGGTCAGCTCAGGGCCGTATATCCCACAGGAGCTGCAGCAATCACAGCTGGAAGCAGAGCCGCGGACAGTGCGGTCCACAGCCCAGAGGCCAGGAGGAAGCATGTGTTAGCTTTGGGTGTGATTCTCCCGAGTGGGTTAAGACACAAAGGCGTGTGGGACAACTGACTGCGATGCGTATGCTTAGACAGCTGAGGGGACTTTGTGGTCACAGAGAAAGGCCTCAGCAGTGGGCTCAGGACCCTTCCCCTGGGCCTTCAGGAATTCCCTCTTCCCTGTCCTTTCAGATAACTCTCACCCTTAGGGCCTCAGACAGACAGTCACCGATGGAGACAGGGACTGCATTTGAGGAAAGTTCCCATGGCCGCCTGGCGAATGAGCAGCCACCGGGCCAGTCCCAGGCTTCCTCTGCAGGCCGTGGTCTCTCCTTGCCTTGGCCTGCTCCCCAGCGACCAGCCGTGACCTTGTGACCCTGGGCAGGGCCCTTTGGGGTCCCTTCCTTTCACCTAGAACCCTGGGCTCAATTCAGCACCTCCCTGCTGGGATCCATGGGTGTCTTCCAGGACTAGAGGTGAGTGCTGTATCCTCCTGAGTTGACATGTGTGTACACCCTCCTGGACAGAGTGTGCATGTGCACACAGGACATGTACATGCTCACACACACACTCCTAGCTGCGACTCCACGGCTCCAGGTTCTCCTTAAATCACGGAGATCTTTTCAGAAAATTATTTGGGGCATTTTGGTAAATTAAATGTAGAAGAACCCTCCTGATTCAGCCACATGCTTTCTCTCCACCACTGGGGCCTGAGCTATTTTCTGATTTGCATTCCCGAAGGGTTTCCTCAAACCCAGAATCCTCTGAGGGGTCACTGTACCTGCCACCTCTGCAGCATGGTCCTGTCAGAGCCCGGGTACCTCCTGTGGAACAGAAAACAATGCTGGTAACCAAACATCTCAGTCATGGTGGAGGGGGGTGCTACTGGGGCTGTGCGGGCCCAGGGCACCCAGGAGAGCCTCAAACTGCCTGGTCCAGAGCAAGCTCTTCTTGCCCACCCGCCCTACTGACAGTGAGGGCCTGGCAGCCTCTGTCACACTTGTGTGGCCCTTATGCCAGAAGATGCCGCTGCCATAAGTGCGGCCCATGTAGAGCCCCAGCGAAGGGCAGAGTGAGCTCAGGGGCCTCACATTTCACAAGGATTTCCCACAGACACATCTTGACCTTCTTTGCCCTTGTGAATATAATGTATTGACATGTGAATACAATATATGTATATAGTTAAATGCAAACAATATAGCCCTGGCCAGGGTAGCTCAATGGATAGAGCATTGGCCTGAACACTGAAGGGTCGGGGTTTTGATTCCCAATCAAGGGCACATACTGTCAAGGGTTGTGGGTTTGCTTCCCACCCCTGAACGGGGAGCATACAGGAGGCAACCAGTCGATGTGTCTCTCTCACTTGCCCCCTCTTTTCTTCCCTCCCTTCCACTCTCTCTGATAAAGCAATAGAAAAAAATCCTCAGGTGAGGATTAACAAAAAAAAGCAAACAATATAAAATATGAATATAAAATAAGAGTTTCCAAACTACCTCTTCCATTCAAGCAGTATCCACAGTTAACAGTCTCCGGGAGTTTTCTGTATGCTCGCCTGGTTTTAAACGGGTGATAAATGGGGTTGTCTCCTCCGTGCAGGCCCCGCCTGCCTCATGGGCTGACACCCTGAGGAGCCTGTCCCTTCTCCAGCTGGGGGTTAGCCTGCCTCTGCGCTGGCTTTTGTCCTCACAACTCATGTTTCTGTGACCACCTTCGGACACCCCTTTCTGGATACTTGGTATCTCTGTGAGATAAATTTCTGGCAGGGGAAACACTGGCTAAAAGTCTGAGCATTTTCAAGTTTTCCACATATCGCCAAATTGTCCTCTTAAAGGGCTGTGTCGATTTATGTTTCTACAAATACAAATAAGAATACAAATTGAACCCGGGCAACACCACCTTAGACCAGTGTGGCAGTGGCGGTGGCGGTAGAGGAAGTGGGAGGGACCCTTCTCCATGCGAAGCCCTCCTGCTCAGCAGGGATTTGAAGAGCTCTGCCCCCTGGATGGGCTGGCACCCTGGACTCCTTTTCCATTTCTGTTTCTTTCCTCTCTGTCTCCTTGCTCAGATGTTCCACCAAACCCAACCCAATTGTGCCTCCTTCCAGCCATGTCCTCTGCCTCAATGCTGTTCAGGCGCCACAGACCCCACCCACATGCACTCTCCGTCCCACCTGGCAGGCTGGGCCAGGTTCCTGGAGGCTCTGCCTAGACAAGGCCTGACCGCCCAGTGCCCAGCAGGGGCAGCGCCTCCGCTCCCATCGCAGATAGCCGTCAGCCCCTGTCCCGGCTCCCTGCCCCTCCTCACACCGTCCTTTCCTTATCAGGTTCTCTATACACAGAAAGCAACTCCCAGGCTGGGATTCACCACTTCCCCAACTGAGAAATCATCTATTCGGTCCAACTAGTCGAGGCAAACAACAGAGAGAAAACATGGTAACGTTTTCCTTTAGTTTGCAAAGGCTCACGTGAAGGTTGGGCTCTCCTGCCGTCTGTGGCCTGCCTCCTACTCCATCCCGATGGCAGGCCCTCTGAAGGCTCCGACGAGGGCAGAGCAGGGCTGGAGACAGAGGGTCACTCCTCGGAAAGGACCTGTGCTGAGCCTTCCAAGGATGTGGAGCTGCGCTACCAGCTCGTGGAGCTGGAATGGCAAATACCAACCGCTCATCTTGCTGCGTTGCCTTAGGAGCCGGAGAGGGGAGTGGGACTAGAGAAGCGCAATGGGCCTGCTAGGGCCCAAGAAAGGAGAGCGAGCCCCTGTCATCACCCTTTCAGAAGGTTCTAGAATGTTACCTGCTCTCTATGACATTGCCATCTGGTGGGATGTGTGAGGAGATAAAGGCGCTTCACCATCCCCTTCCTCATTTCATCGGCTATGAGCTCCAATAAAGAGTCCTCATTTTGTTGCCATCAAAAAAGGTGCCATTACCAGAAGTGGCATATGCCTAACTGAAGGTGAGCTCTATTTTTTAGAAATTTTTTTTAAAAAATCACATTAATCTGAAGGCAATCACTCTTGAAATGGTCTATGCGAATTTTGTAACTATCTGGTAATTAGCACTTTAGCAGCTGATACGCTCTGTTGTTTCATCAATATAGTGAGTGTTTTAGACTGAACTGGTGCCGGAGATGGCTCTTGACTTTCCAAAGCTCCCCCCAGTCTGGGCAGCAGCGGCAGAGCGCACTGGCGCTGGTGAAAGAACCCGGGTCTGAGTCCTGCTCACCGAGAAGATGGAAACCAAGGGAGAAGGTCACTCATCTGGGCCAGCGGGAAACTGGTGTCTGGAAGGGGGTGGACTCCGCCCCAGGACAGCACGTGTCTGCGGCGCCTAGCCCACTGTTCACCTTCGCGAGGCTCCAGGAAGGGGCATGTTTGCTGATGGAGGCTGAGGGGCTGTCTGTGGCATAAGCAAGTTCTCCACGAGGGGCCAAGAGACAGTCCTAGAAACACACTCCCTCTACTTTCTTCCTCCGAGAAGCAAATTTGGGTTCGCCTCGTTCTCAAATCCAGGTTGTAGGTCAATAGAAATACACAAAGAGACAGACGCTGTTGCAAACCAGAGATGTCCTTGCCTCCACAGGGGCAACTTCCTGACTTCACTTCTCTAACATGTAGGAATCTTACACAGTTCTAGACAATACAACAGCAACAGCTGTCTAAAGCACTACCGACTGCAAACTCTTTTTGCCTAATATCCATGCCGAAGAGAACATGGAAGAGGAGGTTGGTATTTGCCATTCCAGGTGACGTGCAGGCCAGGGAAGTTGGCCAAGGCGGGCTGGAGGCACCCGAGGCCCGGCACAGAGCAGGTGCCGTGTCCTCCCGATACAGCCTGTGCAGGGCACCTGCCAGACCCAACCTTGAGCAAAGGCCCTGGCTCCGGAGTCGAGCTCCATCCTCTGAAGAGGAAAAGAAAATAAGAGCAAACAGGGTGACAACAAAAACACTTAGTTCCAGAGTCACCTGACAAACTAGTGATTTGTCTACATTCGGAGCTAAGCGAGCATTAGAAAATCGCCAAATTATTATTGCACACCTGCACCATAAACAATGTCGTACAAGTATTGACAGTCTGGAAGGTTACATAGCACGTTACCTCTAGATGATGAAACTGTGTGGCTTTAATTTTTATAAGGTTTTATATACCTGCATTTTAAAGTGTATTTATCGTCTTGTGTATTTTCTTCCTTAAAATATTTATTTTTCATTATATGTGTTTTATAATTTTCATGTTATTTATTTTCTAATTTAAAGTCTGTACTTTTATGAATATTCCAATTAGAAATACACTATGTAGTAGGATTTCAGGTTATTAAAAATTATCTACTTATCTGAATTTGCTAATTTTTTATTTTTTTAAATATTTTTTATTGATTTCAGAGAGGAAGGGAGAGGGAGAGAGAGATAGAAACATCAATGATGAGAGAGAATCATCGATTGGCTGCCTCCTGCATGTCCCCCACTGGGGATCGAGCCCACAACCCAGGCATGTGCCCTTGAATGGAATCGAACCCGGGCCCCTTCAGTCCCCAGGCCGATGCTCTATCTACTGAGCCAAACCAGCCAAGGCTAATTATTTTATTTTTTTAAAATATATGTTTAATTAATTTTGAGAGAGAAAAAAAGGGAGAGGGAGAGAGGGAGAGCAAAACATTGATTGGCCACCTCCTGCATACCTTCTACCAGAGATCGAGCCTGCAACCTGGGCATGTGCCCTGACCAGCAACCTTTTGGTGCATGGGATGACACCCAACCGACTGAGCCACACTGGCCAGGGCAATTTGCTAATTATTTTAAATCCATTTATTATCTAAATTAAATGATATTTTATTTTCATTTTGCATTAAACAAGACAGTGGTGGGGTAATGTATATACACTTTTTATATATTTAGTATTTGCATTTAAAGTTTTTATTAACTGCATTTCTAGTTTAATGATTTATTATATTTTATGTTTCCTTTAAAATATTTCATTTTGCTTTTTTGTACTTTCCAAAATTTGTATTGCTTAGATTAATTTTGCATTCCAAGTTATTTGCTAATTATTTTACTTATTTCCCAATTCTATCTAGAGAGTACAATTTAGAGTATTTTTATTTTTTAATTTGTATATATGCATTTTCTAATTTTTCTACAATGTTATTTTATTATTTGCATAATAATTTGAATAGTTATCCTTTTTTAACCAATTTTCTCATTTCTGGAAATGTAATTTAAAGAACTTTTTTAACAAAAAGACTATAAGTGCACAGATATATTCATAGCAGCCTTATCCGGGGTAGGGCCAAGTTGGAAATTGCAGGGAAAGCCATGTCCATCAGATGCAGTACATTCATTCAAGATGTAGATTTCAGGAACCACACACTGACATGACATTGAGAACAAATGATTATAAAATTATATACTTTTATGAACTTTATAGTCACTCCGATTTATGGTGTGAAAAGTGTACAAAGAGCTGTGGCAGTGGCTCTATTGATTGAAGTATTGTCCAATACACCAGAAGGTGTGGGTTTGATTCCTGGTCAGGGGTTAGGGCATATACCTGGGTTTTGGGGTGAGTCCTGGTTGGGGTGAATATGGGAGGCAACTAATCTTCCTCTCTCTCTCTCTCTCTCTCTCTCTCTTTCTCTCTCTAAAAATCAATAAATATATCCTTGGGTGAGGATTTTAAAAATGAAAATAAAAAGGGTGCAAAGAGAAAACTGCAAGAGATAAATAAATTTAAATAAATAAACAGGTAAAAGACAGCCTTATCAAAAACAAAAGAGCAGAAGAAACGACCTGGACAGAACACACGGAAGTGTAATGATATCTCATGGGACTCGATGCGGACAAGAGGCAAAGCTGGCTTTTCCCTGTTTGCAAGGCCCACGCGGCCGTCGCCATGGACAGAGGCCTGTCGTCCTGGGGCTGGGACCCTCCCACTGGTTGCGGGTGGGCGGTGCCCACTGGGGAGAACTGTGCGCCAAGCTGGGTGCCTGGAGACCCTTTCAGCCACTGTTCTTCCTGCAGGCTGGCTTCGGGACTATGCTAATTACCTGCAGGGGAGAGTCCTGTTGCCAGGCGACAGAGTCTCACAGCTGAGGAGGAAGACCTGGAACAGGGTAAGTCTCCCTGGCGGTGGCCTGCATTTATAGATAGAGTTTGCCAAACAACAGCTGCTTCAAACTCTAGTTCTCTCCTTTGAGGGGGCAACTTTGGAAGTGCTGGTTCTCCTGGAGGCAAGCTAATTCGTTCTTTTGGGGGGTTGGGGGGGAGCTGGGCCTAGCCTGCAGCTGCTGTTGTCAGGTGCCCTGTGGGCCGGCCTGGGAGGGTAGGTGTGAGTCCACAGGCTTTGGGGTCCCTCCAAAGTCTGAGTCTCCCTGAGCATTTTGTGGCTCCACAGTAGGTAGGGACTAGTGTTTGAGTGGCTGGGCACCCCTTTAAGGAAAGTGCCCTGAGGATACGGGGCTCACTGTCAGTGGAGTTCACATTAGTCCTGCTCACAGCGGGGAGCTCTGAGCATAGCCATCTTTTTTTAAAAATAATATATATATATATTTTATTGATTTTTTACAGAGAGGAAGGGAGAGGGATAGAAAGTTAGAAACATCGATGATGAGAGAGAAACATCGATCAGCTGCCTCCTGCACACCCCCCACTGGGTATGTGCCCGCAACCAAAGTACATGCCCTTGACCAGAATCGAACCCGGGACCCTTCAGTCCGCAGGCCGACGCTCTATCCACTGAGCCAAACTGGTTAGGGCTTAAGCACAGCCATCTTTTGAGAAATCTGGAGGCGAACCCCCTCCACAAGCCATCTTGAGCACTGGAACCTTCTACAAGTGGTCCCGCCTGCCTACAATTGCACTCTTCATTTTTATATTCCCATTGAGACTGTCCAAAAACCAGATAGCACTGTGCCTCGGGTAGCAGAGCCCGGCTCCTAGCCCACAGGCGCTGGCGAATGCTATTCCCCCTGTCTCCCACCCCTTGCACACTCTGCAGAGTCAAATGCCTATTCTAGAGGCCCAGCCAAAAAGTTCCAGATACACCCCTTGGTGGCCCACGTGAAGGCACAGCTCACTCCAGGGAGGGCGGTGGGCACAGGGGTGATCTGCAGCCACAACGGGAGTCTCAGCAGAGGTGAGGCGGGCCTGTGACATGCCCAGTGAGTGGGTCTCGTGAGAGCTGTAGGAGAGGATAGATGCAGTGACTCCTGAGAAAGTCTGCATCATTTTCCCTTGAGAAATGGCCTGCAAGCAAAACATATTTCTCATCCATTTGGCATGAACCTTGCTATGAAGTTAGTCCCAAATCCTGGCTGTGAAAAAGTGGTGACTTTGAGGCTTTTCGTTCTACAATGTGTCTATCCTGCATCTCAATGCTTCAGTCAAAAGGATGAAATAATTATTGCGAGATCACGTTAGCAAGATGTTTAAAAATATCAGATATACCCAAAGTCAGTCTTACTTAAAAATAGTAAGATACATGAGCGTGAAGCAGCAGATAAACTCTATTATCATAGTGATGATAATGATCTTACAACTGAAATGCTTGCAAATATTTCCATTAAAATATGGGTTACCATTACATTTTTAATTTAGATATCCATGGGGTGTCCCACCATGCTGTTTGTTTCACAATGACTAGATTAAAAAATAATTAGAAATTAAAGTCAAACCAAACTGGTCCAGTTTTTCCAAAGTACAAAAACAAATTGTACAAGACAAGACAATGTAGTACATTTAGAAACATCTCATATTTGGCCTTCTGAGCTGCTCTTGTGAAATATAATCTGTTATTTGTCTATCCATCTGTCAATCTATCTGTCCAGCCATCCAACCATATATTCACATCTCTTCCTGTCTATAATTGCCAGCTTCCCTGTGGGTTGGTCCTACCCTTTAGGATTCTGGGAATTGATAACAGACCATCTAACTTGTTTTAGTTGAATCCAAAGATCATCTCTTTCACACTTCCTTTGCCAATGTTAACTCTCCCACTCAGTGGGCAGGCGGGCAGGTGCCCACCATGTGAGAGAAGGGAGGCCCTGGTCTGTGTGGGCTTCTGTCAGTGGTCTGCTTCTAGTGGCTCTCGCCAGCTTAGGGCCCAGCCTGGACTCTGAGCCACACAGCACACCCTGCCCTCCACAACCAAGAGCAAGCGGACCAGACGGGTCAGGTGATCCTGAGGGAAGCGTGGTGGGGGTGGGGCTTTCTGGGACCCAGACACATTGGGGAGGAGGTGAAGTGCATCCTGCCAGCCCCTACGCAGCCTCGCAGTGATTAATGGGCAGGCTCAGAGCTGCAGTTCCTGCTGGAGAGAAGCTCCTTAATGGAGCAGTGCTCTGTAGACAGCTCAGGCTGCTTCCTCCCCATCACTCATCAGAGCTGGGACGGCTTCCACCTGTGGGGGCAGGGGAGCAGGCTCAGCTGGACCAAACTGGCTGCATCTCCACTCTCCTGGAAGCACCCTTCCTTTCTAGGGCCCCTCGAACCCTCGCTTCCTGTGTTTGCCCCCCTGAGCTGAACTTTACCTTGTATAAGACACACAAAGAGAGCCCAGGCTTCGGGGTGCCCAGGGGACCCCGGTGGCCAGATCAGTAACCAGCTAGGCTTTAGCTCTTTGAGTTTGGGGACTGGCCATGTTCACTGCTCAGCTGTGTAGCAAGCTCGATGTGTAGAGGCTCTCAATAGGCTTTTGAATGAGTGAACAAATAAAGGAACGCTTGGCTTGAGTCCCAAAGGACTAGTTAGGGTCACGGACAAAGAAAGCTGTACTATTAGTTCAGGCCCATGGGATCGAGTTGCCAATAAAAGACGGTGCTCTGCACTGTGGGGACACAGGCATGCGAAAAACTACCCTTTATTCATCGCAAGCGCAAATGTACTGGGCACCTTGCCCTTTCCTTTGCTAAGTCTGGCTACGCACATGAGGAGGTCATTGATCACCGTGATCAGAACAGAGGTGCCCTGGTTAGTCCATCTTTTTAAAATTAAATTTCAACTCAAGCGCAGTCGGACAGTTCTGACACACCGCCCTGCAGAGCTGTTCCCCACAGTGTGCACATGCACACACACATGGCAGACATGTGCCACGGCAGTGCCCGCATGTATGCGTTTGGATGAACTCTACAAGGCACAGCAGGGCTGGGGGTGGGATGGGTATAAAAACGTCACAGACTTCCAAGCTGGGCTGAGCAAGCAACTGTGGTAAGAGACACAAGTAGAATAAAGAGTCCCAAATATTTTAAAGAAATTTCAAATTTACTTACAATAAAATTGCCTTTTGTTGTGCAGATAGCCCTCTGAGCTCTAACACATGTGCAGCTTCAGCTGCCCACCATGGCCAGCAATCTGTAACTATACTGAGTCTTCCAACTCATGGTCATGGTATGTTTCTACATTTATTTAGATCTTTACTTTCTTTCATCAGTGTTTTGTAATTTTGGTCATAGAAATCCTGCACAGTTTTTTTTTACTTATGTGAAATACATAAATGTTTTTATTTCTAAAGCATTACTATTTTTCACATTTTTGCATTAATAGTATATAGAAATGCAGTGGGGTTTTTGAGTGTTAACCTTGTATCCTGAAACCTTGCTAAACTCACTAAATTCCATAGGATTCTCTTTGTGGACAAATCAGGGCATCTGTAAATTGGGACAGTTTTATTTCATCCTTTTTTATCTGCATGCCTTTTATTTTTCTTGCATTATTGCACTGGCTAGAATTCCAGTAAAATATTGAGTAGGAATAACAAGAGTGTACCTTTTTGCTTTGTTTCCAAACTTAGGGGGAAAACCATTTAATTAATCACCAAGCCTGATTTAGCTTTAGTGTGTGTGTGTGTGTGTGTGTGTGTGTGTGTGTATGAGAGAGAGAGAGAGAGAGAGAGAGAGGAAGAGAGAGAGAGAGAGAGAGAGAGAGAGAGAGAGAAAGCTCTTTATCAGGTTATGAAAATGCCTTTATGTCACTGGTTTGCTGAAAGTTCTTGTCACGAATAGATGTTAAATTTTGTACCGTGTTTTTTCAGCATCACTTGATATGATCATGTACTTTTTTCTTTTGAACCTGTTAATATGCTGTATTACACCGATTTCTGAATAATGAATCAACTTGCATTCCCACTTGGCTGTTGTGTATTATTCTTTTTATATATTGCTAGATTGAATTTATCAATTTGGTTGAAGACTTTTATGCCTCTGTTCATCAAGGATATTGCTCCATAGTTTTCTTTTTTTAGAACGCTGGTCTCAGAAAAATAAGTTAGGAATTACTAGTATTCCTTCTTCTATTTTCTTGAAAAGATCATGTAAAAATTGTTGCTGTCATCTTTAAATATTTGGTAAAATTTGCCAATAAAATCATTTGGGCCTTGTGGGGAACCGATATAGGGTTGAACCTCGGACTGACCTGCTGGCAAAGTCACAAGTCCCAGCTTAGAGGGCTCAGTCCTCTTAGCATAATTAGGCTTGACCTTATAACACTCCCTAGATCTTATCTGGGAGGCTAATGGGCTGAGGGAAGTGCAGGAAGTGTAACTATGGTCAAAACAGGTGAAACTCACAAGAACTGTGTAACTATGGTGACCACTGCCTTGTTTACCTCTGACTATAAAAGGTCGGTGCTGGCCTGAGCACCGGTGGAAGTCCTTCCTCCTGAGTTGGACTTACCCGTCTGGTCCCCCAATATTCCCAAATTATCTCTTGTCTTTTCTCTTTCATTTGTGTGCGGCTCCTCTTCCAGATCCTGAACCCTGAACCACGCGGGACATGGAGGGAAGCATTTACAACAGAGCTTAGAGTTTTTGGTGGAAGCTTTCAACTATAAATTCAGTCTCTTTAATAAATATAGATTTTTATGGGTTTTCTATTTCTTCATGAGTGAGATTAGTTTGTGGTCAACTTTAAAGTTTATTCTAGAGTTGTTTGTATTAGTCCCTAATCATCCCTTTAATGTCTGTGGGATTTTAGTCATATCCTCTTTTTAATTACTTATATTAATAATTTTTGGCATCCCTTTTTTCCATTGTCAGACTGACTAGAGATTTATCAATTTTATTAACCTTTAAAGAACAATCTTTTAGTTTTACTGATTTTCTCCATTGTCTTTCTCCTTTTGGTTTTACTCCTTTTTATTTCTGCTCTTGTCTTTATTATTTCCTCCTTGTGCATGCTAAAGGTTTATTTTGTTATTCTTTACTAGTTTCCTAAGGTGGAAATTTATATTACTGATTTTTAAAATTTTCTTTGTATGAACACTTAAAACCATACTGTTCTCTTTAATCACTGCTTTAGTTGCATACCATATGTTTTAATATGTTCTATTTCATTTTTGTTCAGTTGAAATATTTTTTCTAATTTCCCTTGAGATTTCTTTGACTCATGAAGTATTTGTAAATGTTTTTTAAATTAATTATTTGGAGATTTTTTTCCAGTTACAGTTCTGATATTGCTCATTTAATTCATTTATATTTGTTAAGGTTTGCTTCGTGGCTAAGAAGATAGTCTAGAATTGCGAATGCTGTATGTGTGCTTGAGAAGAATGTGTATTCTGTTGCTGGTAGAGTGTTTTCACATGTCAACTAGATCCAGTCAGTTGACGGTAATGTCCAGTTCTTCTATGTTGGTGGTTCTCATGGTGGGAGTAGGGGGGCAATTTTGCCCTCAGTGGACAGTTGGCGATATTTAGAGACATTATTGATTGTTATTAGTAGTATAGAGCTACTGGCATTTCGCGGGTAGAGCCTTCTGACCTTCTGTTGATAAACATCTTACAGTCACAGGAGAGGCCCCCCTCCCATCAGTGCCCACCCCCGCCAACAACAAAGAGCTATCTGGCCCCAAATGGCCATAGAGCCGAAACTGAGCAATCCTATTTCTTGCTGAATTTCTCTCTAGTTGTTGTATTGATTATTGAGAAATCAGAATTGACATTTCCTATTGTAATTATGCATTTTTCCATTTATTCTTTCAATTTTACCAGTTTTTGCTTCATTTATATCAAAGCTCTGTTGTTCAGTATACACACATTTAGGATTTTTTTTATCTTCTTGATAAAATGTCCCTTTATCAACACTATATTTTATAGTATTACTCTTAATATCAGGTAAATTTTCATGCTCTGAAATATACTTTGTCTATACTGATATTAATAAAGTCACTCAGTTTTTCTTTAGTGTTTGCATAGTATGTGTTTTCCTATGTTTTAAAACTTACTTTTATTTATTTAAAGTGGATTTCTTAAAGATAGCATATGATTGGGTCTTTTCTTTTATCATCCATTCTGGTAGTTAGGCTTTTAATGGGCGTGTTTGGGACATTCGCATTTAATGTAAGTGTTGAAATGCTTGGATTTAGGTCTGCTATTTTAATAGTTGTATTTTGCTTCTTCCATTTCCCTCTTGCTTTTATATTATTTGAATTTTTCCTAGATGCATAAATGTAATTTATATATTGAATTTTTACTACATATATACTTATAATTATATATAGGCAGATATACATAATATTATACTTTTTATAATTATACATAAAATCTATTTTCAACTTTATGCACCTAGTTTTTACTGACTTTAGTGATTGCTCTGGAGATTTAAACAGCACACTTACCTTCCATGGTCTACTTAGAGTTACTATTTTACCACTTTTTACCACTTCAAAAGCAATGCAAAAGCCTTGCCTCCCGTCAGCTCCCGTCCATTTCCCCCATTATGTTGTGCTTGTCAGATCCCACCTCTGTGCATTGAAAACCCCATGAGACAGTATTAACAATCTTGCTTTCAACCATCACAAATATTTTAAAGACCTTAAGGGGAGAAAATAGTCAATTATGTTCCACGGAAATTTACCATTTCCGTTGCTCTTCTTACGTTTAGCCCAAAGCACAGTGTCTCTCTCGTTTGGGTCCCTCTCACCTGAGGAACTTGGAGGCATTTCTTTCACAGCAGTTCAGCTAGTGGCAATCCTTTTATTTTCCATTAATTCGACAATGCCTATTTTGCTGGCGTTCATAGAGGATTCCTTTATTCACTGTTTTGTCCAGGTTGTTTCCCCCCAGCAATTTAAAAGATAACTTGTGGCACCTCTGGCCTCTGTGGTTTCTGCTGACTCCAGGGGCTGTCTCACTGCCGTTCCCTGAAGGTAATGTGTCCTTTTTCTCAGGCAGATTTCAACATTCTGTTTAATTTTGAGCAGTTTGATGATGTTTCTGGGTGTGGATTTCTTTAAACTCAGTTATCCTCTTGGAGTTCGCTGAGCTTCTTGCAAGTTAATTTTATGTCTTTCACCAAATTTCACAAATTTTACCCGTTTTTTCCTTCAAATACTTTTCTGTGCCACAACTTTACCTCTCTTCCTCTAGGGCTACATCTACAGGTCACTATGGAGATGGAGATGTATGTTTTTATCCGGCACCAGAGGCGCACGTTCTGCGCTTCTGTTGATTCTGCGATCATGGTTACAATGTCCCTCCAGGTTTCAGAGGCTTTGCGTGCTGGTGGGGCCAGGCCCTCTGTCCCACCCAGGCACCAGCCTGGCACCTGCACAGCGGTCTCTCTCAGCTCAGTCTGAGCTGTGGGGCTCTGGGTGTGGGGCAAGGTACTGCAGACCCTATTCAGGGTTTCATTCGTGCACCGGCAGCTCAGGGTGCGTCCAGGAGTTCACGCACAACTTTATTAAACTTCCTCCTCTGTGCAATCTCCCCAACACTGAGTGGCTCCCTCAACGCCCCCGCCAGCGCCCTTGGTCTTCTGGTTAGAAATCCAGGCCTTTTGTTTTCTAAATCCGCTGTTCACTTCCTGCCACCCTCTCCGCCTCCAGGGCCAAGTGACAGTAGGAGAGAGAAAGGCAACCTCCTCCTGGGACCAGTGTGGGCAGGGAATGGCTCTCTGCCTTGGTTCCGGGTACCGGGTTCCGGGCCTGCCTGGCTGGCTGCCATGCAGGTCTGCCTGGGGCCGAGGCAGGGGGGTAAAGCCAGGCCTCGCATACCCACTCTGAACCTAACAGGCCCCGTTGCTATTCTGGGCCAGAGAGAGAGGCTCTTCTTGGAAATCTTTCTATCATCTCGGGGCACAGCTGCTCCCACTTTTGAGTTACTTCTCCTGCCGCCTGGCAGCCTTTGTGGCCGGCGTGCTGGGAGCGCGCTGTCCATGCAGGACCTGGAGGTGGTGCACTCGCGGTGGCCTAGGCAGAGCGGACTGACTCCTCTCACCCGAGTAGGCTGGACTTTTGTTTCCAAGCTGCTTTACTCCCTCTGGTTTCTCAGAGCAACATGATATAGAGCAGTGATTCCCAAAGTGGGCGCTACCGCCCCCCGGTGGGCGCTGCAGCGATCCAGGGGGGCAGTGATGGCCACAGGTGCATTTGGGGGCGATGAGTAACTGCTATTAAAATTAAAAAAAAATAATTTCCAGGGGCTGAGTAATATTTTTTCTGGAAAGGGGGCGGTAGGCCAAATAAGTTTGGGAACCACTGATATAGAGACTCCAATGCTACTGGCCATGGTGCTGTGCTCAGTAATTATGCCTGAATGTGGTGGGTCCTTGTTTCTAAAGAAGAGGTTCTGCTCTCCAGGCTTCTCAGAAGAACATTGACGATGCTGAGGGCTGAACTGACCGATGCTCTCACGGGCTGACTCTGGGGACCTCCCTCCATCCCAGGAGGCTGTGGTCCAGGAGGACCAGCACAGGGTGGGACCCTCCGAGGAGTGGCCGTGGTGGCTTACAGGGAGCACGGGGTGGGCAGCTTTCACCCACTTCCCTTGGACACAGGATTATCGGATGAGGAAAGCGTGGTGATGGCGCACACGCCTGGCTGCTGGCGCTTCATGTGCTACATGAACTTGGTTCCTGAGAAAGAGCCTGAATGACGGAGCAGAGGAACTGCAGGCACCGTGGCCACCCATCCACCACAAGCATTTGTCTCCTCATGTCCATGCTGTGGTCCTACTGAAGATTCAGCAGATACACTGTGGCAACCTTAACATAACTCTAAAGAAAGACTAGGTTTCTGTGAGGGTCTGGGAAGTGGTAGGTAGCCAAGAGGACACACATACACCATTACATGTACCCCTGGGCTGGGAGGGGTCGGGTGTATTTGAAAGTCCAGGACATTGGAGAGATTATTAAGCCAGGAAACGACACAGCTAGGTGGACACTGAGCCTCCTGCAGCCCCTCTTACTTACATCTGGGAACAGAGGTCTGAGGAAGGCATGCAGTTTACTGAAGGTCTTTGTCTCAGTGACTTCTGCTGATGCCCTAATTTCTCTCCATTTTCCTCTTTCTCTCCTTTTAAACTGTTAGAGAGCAAAGCATTATGCTTTGGGGGAAGTCCAATACTCTTGTGTCATCTCCTAACTTGATATTTTTCTCTTTTCAGAGTATATCTTCTAGCAGCTTCAAGTGACTTTTTCCTCAACCTGATCACCAACCAACCACAACAGCACACTTCAAACATATCCTTCACTAAAAAACATGGCCAAGAGTGGGAAGAGCCCCAAGGGCAAGAAGATCACCCTCAATGTGGCCAAGAATTGTATCAAAATCACATTCGATGGGAGAAAACGCCTCGACTTGAGCAAGATGGGAATCACCACCTTCCCAAAGTGTATTCTGAAACTCAATGACATAGATGAGCTCGATCTTAGCCGGAATATGCTCAAGAGGATCCCCGATTCAATCTCCAAGTTCCAGAGCCTACGGTGGCTGGACCTGCACAGCAACTACATCGACAAGCTCCCTGAGTCCATCGGCCAAATGACTAGTCTGCTGTTCCTTAATGCCAGCAACAACAGGCTGACCACCAACGGGCTGCCCGTGGAACTCAACCAGCTTAAGAATATCCGCACCGTGAATTTAGGCCTGAACCACCTGGACAGTGTGCCCACCACACTGGGTGCTCTGAAGGAGCTCCATGAGGTCGGGCTCCATGACAACCTGCTCAGCGCCATCCCCACCAGCATCTCCAAGCTCCCCAAGCTGAAGAAGCTCAACACCAAGCGAAACCCCTTCCTCCAGCCCGAGGAGACGGATGTCTTCTTAGATAACATCAAGAGGCTGGATAACTTATATCTGGTAGAGGCGAAGGATCTGTGTGGGAATTGCCTGAAAAAATGCCAACAGGCCCGAGAGAAGCTGAACAAAATCAAGAGCCTAGTCCCGGGGACACCGAAAAAGGCCGCCTTCACCAATTTAATCGCGCCCAACTCCACGGCCAAGGAGTCCCAGGAAGAATGGAGGTGACCTTGTAACCTGACCCTGAGGCAGAAAGGGAACAGGGAGGGAGGAAAGATGGCAATGGGCTGCTTCCACAGAAAATTGAGAGATTACCCCATGACTGCAATAGTGCTTTCAGCTAAGCCCATAAAGTACTTTCCCTACCGTCTTGGCTTGTGGTTTTGTTGCCTGAAGGGCTCTTGGTTCTTGGTCATTGTCTCTCGGCGTGCACACCCCCGCATATGCAGGTATAGGAGTGGGGAAAGGGCTGTACATCTCACTGCTGCTCCAGAACTCTCCTCTGCCGCAGCCCCATGACCCGGCAGCTGAGATAGCCACACTCTTAGCTTCATTATCTGCACTTCAGGACTAACCACCAGCTCCCAAGTGTGGGGCTTGTTCTGTGGAGCTGCTTTGGGTCAGAGCTTGAAAGGTCAGGGGCAGCTAGGAGGCAGAGGACATTAGCCTTGGAAGGGAACAAAGCAGAGGTGGGAAGATATCATTAAAGCATCCCAGGTAACCATCCTGGCTCTCCTGAGCTCTGAGCAGTTCCCTCTCTCTCTCTCTCTCTCTCTCTCTCTCTCTCTGCATAATCTGCTCTAGGCGCTTTCTCTACACTCAGCCTGCAGGCCCTGGGCTGTGAATGAGGAGGCTCCACTCCCCTCTCACTCTGCCCAATTCTCTTCCAGTCTCTGGTGGGAGGAAGGAAAGAATGGCTGCAGGTATGGGCTGGTGCAGTCAATAAATAAGTACCTTACCAGGCCCTGTGCTGGGTGCAGGAATTGCATCCCGTAGGGCAAAGTGTGGCTCACCCTGGGCCACCTGTAGGGAAGACACTGGAAGAAGACAGACAGAAGAAGGCAGGCTCTCGGCCCATCCGCCTCGGCTGAGAGAACATCAAAAGCGCAGTTGGCCAGAGCTAGGTTCAGGGCAGCTCTTCCTCTTGCCATTGCCCTGGGCTTCTTACTTAGCTTTGGCTCCCTCCTCTGTAATGTGGGAATGATACGACCCCAACCCTAAGGGTCACTGAGCACCTACAGGGACAGCACACGGGGAAGCCCTCAATAGAAGTCAGTTCTCTAAGACCTGGGCTTGGTGCATCTCAAGCTGAAATCCCACTCCGGACAGTGTCCATCTTTGTACCAGATCTTTGGGCAGAAATGACAGTGGTGGAGCCAGTCTTTGCAGAGGAGAGAACTTTCTGGACCACCCACACCTCCATACTGCCTAAAACAAAAGGTCAAGAAAACCACTTTTAGCAAAGCTTTTAAATGCTTTAATCAAGGCTCTTCTGTGTTGGCGGCAAGTACTATGGAAGTCAATGGAAAAGTCGATGGAGGTCTATGGTTCAGAGGGAGGAGCATATTTCTTTGTTCACATTATAAGCCGGAGCAGACAGCAGACTGCATTTCTTCACTCCTCACTGTCCATTTCTATTCGTAATGCTTAGTCGTGACAACTCCATATTTTTTAAAAAAAATATATATATATATATATTTATTGATTTAAGAGGAAGGAAAAGGGAGAGATAGAAACATCAATGATGAGAGAGAATCATCGTTGGGCTGCCTCCTGCATGCTCCCAACTGGGGATCCAGCCCGCGACCGGGCAGGCGCCCTGACCAGGAATGGAACCTTGACCTCCTAGTTCATAGGTCAACACACAACCACTGAGCTATGCCAGCACTCTCTGCCCCATCACACTCAGTCCCCGCTGCCCTTGTCCTCCATGCCCTCTCCAAGCACCGCTCCTGGGTTCGCTGCCCATTGAGTGATTGGCATGCAGGTGCCGTTTACTCGCCAGCCTTGTTCTAGGTGCTTCATTGTGTTTTCGTCCTCAGCCATGTCTTAGGAAGAGGGGGTGGCAGAGGGATAAAACGAATTGTTGTTGATGGTGGTAGTTGCACACAACCACATATATGACAAAACGGCAAAAGACTGTGCACACATATTGTACCAATGACGATTTCCCGGTTTTGAAATTGTACTGTAGTTGCGTAAAATGCAACTATTGGGGGGAATTCAATGAAGGCTTCATGGGGACTCTACGTATCATTTTTTCAACTTCCTGTGATTCCAGAGTTAATTTACAATAAAAAAGTTAAAGACCATCTCACAAGCTAGATGCGGCAATAAACAGATCTGTGGCCATGTGTCAAGAGCTAGCTTGTGAGTGACCGTGGGAAGCTGAAAGCTCTCAGGAGCCCCCGAGCTACGGCATTTCAGGATAAAGAGTCCCTTTGCCTCAGTTTACCAACCTAATCTAAGCTACCATTGTTGATCGCGTCCTTCATGATTCCTGAGAAAGATGCTAAAATAAAAGAAAATGCCTGGCATCTTTACCCATGTCCCAAATTTTCAGTGGGTGGCTGGGGACCTTGAACTAGTGAGTTTCTGCCTTCCAGCGATTCTGCTGTGGGCCTGGTCTGAGCCACATGGTCTCTGCAGCTGCCCTCCCAGGCTGTGCTGCTGAGAAGCCCAGGAGCACATCTATGTGCCCAGTGGGGGGCGGCAGCTCTCCTCACTAAGCAAGCAGGGCTCACATGCTCGGCCTCACGCTGCTCAGCCCCGTGGTCTCTAGAGAGTAGGGCTGCGGAACGCAGGGGGAGGTGGACTTGAATCTTAGCCTCCACGCTGCCGGCAGGGGGCCTGGGTGTTAGTGACTGTCTTGGAAGGTCATCTTCTTATAGATCTTTATAGCCGGTTATGGTTTGTTTTCTAAGTTCTTCCATTGCTTTTCAAAGATAATCTATAAAGGAAATTCTGACAACGCTCAACTGCAGAACCTTGTGCCCAAAAGTGTATTTCATTCTAAACGTTATTAAGTAAACTATCCAACTGAGAGAACAGTTCAGAAACCGCAACCACCCAAAGACCGGGTCACACCCAACAGTGTCCTCCAGCCCAGGGCACCTTGGGCCTGAGGACACATCAGTGAGTGCGTCCCTCATCAGAGAGCATGGCCCTGGAAGGGGCCTCCCACGGATCTGAGGACGTGTGAGGAGGGAGGAGCCTGCGGGCAGCCTCGCCTTGCGTCGCTGAGGTCTCTAACCCTGGGCTCCAGATGAACCGAGATCCCTGGGGAGCAGCATCACTGAGCCAGGCCATGCGCATCCCAAACACATGTCTGTACAGAAATAGGGCCACATGTGAGGGCCCTGCTTTTCCAGAGACACAATATAAAAGATTAGATTCTGTAGTGCTCTTCCTTCAAACTTCTTAAAAACGGAATTGACTTTGGTATCACTACCCTTTAGACAAGGGCAAATTTGATAGTCGGTGCCAAGAAAAAGAGTTTTCTGGGGGTAAAAGTTCAAAACCTTCTGTTTCTGGTTATCCGTCCTTGGAAAACAATGTAAGCCAGCCCAATGGTTTTGCTTCTACAGTTTCAATGGTTTTGTTTCTATAGTTGCATGACCCCAGTACCTGACCACATTACTTTTCTCCTTTGAGAGAACTCCGGCGAATGAATGGTTCCAGGCTCATTGTACCTTGTATTGAAATTTGAAGCTGTTTCAGGCCCTTTGTGGAGGGCACAGATAGCTGTGTTAGTCACATGCGCATTCCACGCTAGCTGTCCTCCCCTGTCACTCCGCCATTCCTCCACTTTCCTCACTGGCCCCTCACAATGCAGCAGAGCCCGTGGTGGGTGTCTAACATGGGGCGTGCTCTGGCTGCCAGGCACTTGGCAGGGGGTCCTGCGGGGTTCCTGCTAGAAGGCCCTGCAGTGGCAGAGCCCAGCACCCCAGCGAGCCTGGTTATGCCGCCTCCCTGCCTTCAGAATGGTCTGGCCTTGTGCTGTGGGAGACACAGGTGGATTACAGGCTCTAGGCTCATCCAGACTTTGCAAGTATTTTCTGCTTGTAACCCAGGCACAGAAACTCCTTGGAATTCAGCTCAGGGTGAGGGGGGTGGGCAGCCATTGTCACTGGAATTATAGGCAAAACCCTGGCCCTTAAAAGCTCTGGTCCCCGTGTAGGGGGCCGGCCTCCGGAGGGCTAGCGCAGTCATCAAGAGCGGGGGGACCGAGATCGGAACCCTCCAGCACAGGCCAAGCTTCCTGGGCGGTTGAAAACTCTCAGAATGGACCACATGTCTTCTCCAGCAACGAGAAGCTTGAGGTCACCGGAGTGTCCAAAACACAGCCAGATATTTTTAAAGGCTAACTGTGTGGATCTGCATGGCCCTTGGCAGCCCAAATAAAAAGGCACAGAACCATGGCCGCTGAGCCCTCGGAAGGCTGTGCGCTGCCCCTGGCCGTTGAGAGAAGGGCTGGGAAGGAGACACAGAAGAGCCCACAGCATAGACACCACCTGCTTTTAATCAATTGCTCCACAAACACCCCAAATGCACAGCAGGTGATCCTGAAACTAAGCAAAGGAATTACAATTTATTGAGCACCTCCTTGAGGTCAAATTGGCTAGATCCCAAAGGCCACGCTGGCTGCTGCAGCAGAGCCTCGCCATAAGCCCAGGCTGCCTGCGTGGCCTCAGTGCCTAGGACCAACCATGTGGCTGGGGCTTCCTCGTTGTGTCAAAGCTCCCCTTCCATTAGCTCACTAAGCATGTCCTGGAGCACTATGCACTGTTCCCAACTGCCCCCAGCAGAGAGGGAGGGAAGGAAGTTAGGGTGAGGGAGGGGAGGGTAAGGGAAGGAGGGTGGGAGGGAGAGAGAGGAGAGAGAGAAACATCAATTGCTTGTCTTCTGTAACTGCTCTGAATGGGGATTGAATTCACATCCCAGGTATGTGTCCTGACCAAGAATCAAACTGGCAACCTTTTGTTGCATAGGATGATGCTCCAGCAACTGAGCTACTCCAGCTGGGCAGCAGCTCACTCAGTTTGTATTTTCCAAAGGTCTCCATGCTTAGAGCCGTGTTGGGGCGATGCCAGGCCAGCACAGAGTGGCCGTGGAACATCCTGCTCCATTGGCCTCAGAGGGCCGTGAGGAAAATGTTAACACAATGGAAATGCAATCGGCACAGGGCTCAGCTGTCCCACAGGGGCCAGCTGGGGCCCAGGTGGGTGTCTAGGGTTATCTCTATGGGTGAGAGAAGTAATTTCTGCACATTTAACTCGTCCCCAGGGCAAGAATGAACTCTTCCACTTGGCACTCATTTTTGTATGGACACCCAACTTAGTGCCATAGCCACAGCTGAGCTCCTCTGCCCCTCCTCTATCTACGCCCTCTCCGTCTGGGACAGGGATTGAGATCCTTACCTGTGTGGATAGAGGCAAGCATTGGTGGGACAAAGCATCCCTCGGACTCTGAGAACAATAGAACAGGAATGGCCAGGGAACCACCCCCAGCTGTAGGGACAGCTACCTGATCACTGAGTGACATTGTACACAAGGCGTTTATAAGAGGGTGGTCTGCAGAGGCAAAAGGCGTTTAGTGAAGTGACTTGTGTCAGACTTGATGCAAGAAGAGAGAAGCTCCAGGGAGTGAGAAAATGGACACACAGCCATGAGTGCTGTGGCCCTGGGGAGCTGCTGCCGGGGCAGTGCGGGGCCAGCTGCTGTGGTTGATGCCTCAGTAGTCACCCCTCTGTGATAACAGAACCCTGATGCTGTGGGAAACCACCTCCCCTCAGTGTGGTCTATATCATTGGGAGGGACTGACTCCACTCCCAGGATGTGGGTGGGCACATGACCCTGCCATGGCCTATGAAAGCACTTGGTTGGTTCTGGAATGGGTACTAACCTAATTGGGGCAGATGAAAACCACTTTGGGGGATTTTTGCTAAAATTACTGAGACAGAGCATTCCTTGTGTGGCAGACTTCCTGCAGGATTGGCTGTTGGGGCGGTGATGCCCTTACGCTGGGAGTCTGCTGAGAACAGCCAACCCAGGAAACCCCCGCTGTGAGACAGGGAGTCACGGGTCCTGAGGACTTATGAGCCCAGAGATCTAGCTCGCCTGGAGCCAGACCTGTCTCGCCATCAGGTATGTGAGGTGATGGCTTCAGTTAGTTTGAAATGGCTTTCCACCACTGTCACTGGGGCATTGCAGCGAAATCCACATGTGGAGATGGAAGCTTCTATGAAACAGGTGATATGAGGTCCAAGGCTAAGCACTCAGCTTCTATATGCAACTAGGGCTCCACTATTGTTGAACTGCTGAAGTATATCCAGCTCAGCTGGTAACCAGCCACACCGCCTCCAGAGGCCCTGCTACCCAGGCCTCCTAGACATTTGCCCGGCATGTGCTGGACTCCACACATTCCACCAAGGAAAGGGTTATTCCTGAAACAACAGGGGCTTCTGCTGGCAGCCACTCAAATGGGTCTTTTGAAGGTCACCAATGGCCCGTGTTCTACACAGGTCACTTCTCATCTTACTCAGCCGCCCAGCAGCATGTGGTCATTTGATCAAGCAGAGTTGACCACTCCCTCCTTGAAACACAAACTGACTCTCATGAAATATTCCACACCTGCCATTCCTCCTGCCTTTCTTTTTAAAAAAGATATGTTTTTATTTATTTTTATAGTGAGAGAAAGGGAGAGAGAGAGAGAGATAGAAACATTGGTGAGAGAGAATCATCGATCAGCTAGCTGCCTCCTGCACGCCCCCCACTGGGAATTGAGCCCACAACCCAGGCATGTGCCCTGACCAGAAATTGAACCAGTGACCTCTTGGTTCATGGATCACTGCTCAACCTTTGAGCCACACCGGCCTTCCTGGATGTAACTTTCCGTCTCTGTGCTCGTTCCTCCCCATGTCCTTACCCATGAAAGGTTGGACGCCCCAGGGCACAATCCTTAAACCTCTTGCCCTGGTGCACTCATTCTCCTGGTGATCTTACCCAGTCTCATGCTTTAAATTCTATTCCAGACCTACATCTCAGCAGGGCCTTTCCATGGACTCCAAATTCACCTACCCAAAGGCCAACATGACATTCCGCCGGGCTGTCTGTGGGCATGTCAGAGCTAACAGGCCCCACACGGAGCTCCGGCAGCACCCCCAGCGCCGCTCTTCCTTGCTCCTCCCCTGGCATGTTCCAGTGCTCACAGCCAGATCTCTGGGCCTCGCCTCGAGTCCCTTCTCTCCCAGGCACTTACTCCACACGTGACTTGTCAACAGATGCCAGTAGAGGTTCCTTCACAACGTCCAGAACCTGGGCACTCCACCCCATCTCACGGTCACCCCGTTTCCAAGCCACCATCACTCCTAACCCAGATCACTCCTAACTGCCTCCCAGCTCTGCCTTTATCCCACTGTGCACCAGGGAGACCCTTCCAGAACCAGGGAGCCTCCCTGCTGCCAGCCACCTGGCGCCAGCCCACCACCTGCCTACCCTGCTCCTCCCTCGGCCCAGTCTCTGCACACCTTGCTTCTCTACTTCATGCAAATTTTAATATTGCTTCTCGGTGAGGCCTTCCCTTAACACCCCGCCTAAGATTTCAATCCCTACCTCTATCTACTTTTATTTTATACCCATACTCCTATCGTCCCCATGGGCAGGAGTTTGACCGACTGGGAGTTAGATGTGCGCTGACCACCAGGGGGCGGCGTGGAACATGGTGGGCATCACTGATGCGGCTCTGGCAACGGGCAGCAGTGGAGGCGCTGCTGGTCCTGATGGGTCCCCACGAGAGCGGGACTATGGCGGGATGGTGGAGCAGGTGAGCAGGTGGCGCCAGGCCAAGGCGGGTGAGAGTGGGGACCCCGATTGCCCTGCCAGTCACCCCACAAATCGGCCCTGATTGCCGGCCAGGCCTAGGAACCCTACCCATGCATGATTTTGTGCACAGGCCTCTAGTCAAATATGCTTTCAGTGTCACTAATGTAAATTGTTTTCTGTCTATCTTCCTTGGGAGACTATAAGGACAGGGAAGAGTTTGAGTGTTTTGCTTGCTGCTCTGAAAGCAGCAAACACCACACATAACAAACTATCGATAAGTGATTTGAATGGCCTGGGGGTCCTTATTTCATAGTCCCTATTTCATAGTCAGTTGAATACCACCTCTGGGACATCCCTCCCTGCCCCACCCACACTCCTGGACAAAGCTAGCCACCACCTTCTTGCGTTCTCATTCCTAACAACGTGCCAAATGGTTTCCCCGGCCTCAGGGAAACGGGGGTCCTTGTGAAGGGCGGCCTTGGCAGGTCTGGAAGCCCAGCATTCCCTGCAAGGAGGCTCCCTGTCATAGTGTGTAAAGTGAGTTGGACCCGCACACCAGCGTGCCTTCATTTAGCTTCTGAGTTTTCTGAGAGTCTCCTACAGGAGGACAGACCTGGGATTGTTCACACCCTGCCTGAGGGCTGATGCCCAGGCTGGGCCTGGCCTGGCACCTCTTTGCCAACCTGCACCCACCCACCACAGGCAGACAGCTTTCTGCCATTTTGGTCTGGAAAAGCCACAGACCACGTGGGACACATAGGCTGTTTGCAGGGGTGCGGTCGGCAGAAGGAGCTTTGGGAGGAGGAGGAGGGAGGAGGGGGTGGAGAGGGGACAATAAAGGGGAAGGTGGACTGCGTGCTCCTGGCGTGACAGCTTTACAGTAGGATCAGGCGAATGAGGTCAGAGCCAGGCCAGAGCCGGCCAGAGAGCACAGCTAGGCCCGCCCACACTTACCTGAGGTGGAGGGGTTCCTCTGAGGCACCTTTCCCCTTCAAGCTGGGTTGGAAGGAGCAGAAGCTACACAAAAAGGAAAGATCATCTCATCAGCAAGAGGCAGACCCTTCCAGCACCAAGGAGACATTTTCAGAGCCAGGCTAGGGACGGGTGCTGGGCCCGCCAGCCCTCCAGCCACCCCGTCTGTGAGCAGCAGACCTGGTGCCCCTCTGACCGCCCTCAGCACGTCTGCATCGCACACTCAGCCCTGATAACAACCACAACAATAAAACAATGTCACCATAAAAATACGTGTCTTAGATTCCTCCTCTGCCAATCTCACCACGCACGGCTGTACCCTGGGCACAGGTGCCATCTCAATTTCAGGCTCACCGAGGAGGGCAGGGTGCTGGTGGGCACCACTCACCACTGAGCTAGGGACGCACAACTCCTAGATTAACTGAAAACGTTAGCGCCCAGGAATCACAAGGGAACACAAACATGAGGGTCAGCCTCGCACGCCCACTGCTCAGCTCGGTCTAAAATGGAACCTGAAGAAAATATCAGGAGGCCGTACATAGGCAAATCGGAAGAACCTCAAAGGGAGGCTCACAGCTACTGGAGACGTGTCCAGCGCTGGGCAGACAGCCTCTCTGCAGGACTGGTTTTCTCCTGTGGGCACAGCAGCGGGGCCTGGTGCCAGTGACCAGCCAGGGCCACCAGGAAGGCTAGGCTAGACCCTCTGAGTGCACATGGCCTGGACCCTTCAGGTCAGGATGTCAAATCTCACCTCACAACTTCCGGCCAAAGTGGAGCCAAACAGCGCAGCTGTGACTCCAACTCCTGTGGGGTCTGTTTACGGCTGGGCACCTGCCTTCCTCTGTCCCCTCTAGCTTCCCACAAGTCTCTATCTATTATCTACAACTCTAATAGTAATACAAATAAATAAATATTAGTATTACCTTTTTCTTAGCTTATATTGCTTAGATGGATTAATCTATTGGGAGGGAGAGAAGTTAAACTAAACAGCAGGCTTCTCTCTTTAAGGGAAAATATGCTCGCGCAGAAGTTGGAAATCAGTGTTTGGAATTCTTTGCAATGAAATGTAAAGTTAGAACAACTAACATTGGCAACTTGGATCAAAAGGAAAGATAAAGCCAAAGAATTCTTGGATAATTAGAAAATAAAACCAGAAAATTCTGGAATGCCTGTTAAATCACCAGTTTCTGAAATATGTTGTGTCTGCACAATTTTTCCTCCTTCAGTCATTACTGTCCTAAACCCCTTCAGTCCCTGAGATGAAGCCGGCTTCCCAGGATGGAGCAAAGGCTTTCTCTATGCTTTCAACAACTCTGTGGGTAAGTTCTTCCTGGTGTCTAACCTGAGGATTCCTCGTGTGGGTCTAGGACAGTTCTGTGAACAGCGCTGAGCGGTCCCTGCTCCTCGGCCCCCAGCTCCTGGTCAGTTTGCTCAGAGGAGGCGTTTCCAACCCTTACCTTTTGAAGACCTTACTCCGATCGCTGTTGTGGAAGACAAAAAACTTGGAGCATCCATTTCGGAAAAAGATCTCCAGGGCAATGTCCTATAAAGAGAAATCCTTTTACTGCTCCTGAAGTTCCCGGAACAGCAGCACCGCCAGGCAGCAGAGTCCCCGAAAGAGGCCGCTGGGTCTCTGTGCCACCGTGAGAGGATTGCAATCGCACATGGACCCAGAGGGTAGGAAACGGAGATCATGCATGTGCCCCAGAAGATCAGAACGTAAGAACTGAGACGATTTCCCATGAACACCTGATTCAGAGAGGACGGAGACTTAGCTCCTCACAATGAACATGCGCCCACAATCTTTCCGCTCAAGCCGATGAACTTGCCACTTGGACTCTGGCCGGATCTGACCCCTGTGGCTCCTGGCCCATGAATACCGCGCCCACACCCTCAACGGGCTCCCCTGTAGTTTGCACAGCGCGAGTCCCATGGTGACTCCTCTGCTATTTCTGCAAAAACTCGACTTCTGGTCACTCAAACTTGCCTCAGTTTACCTCTTTATCCAGGATAACACAGGCAACCCTTCCTGCCAGCCTCTCACAGGGCACGGAGGCCTCGTTGACAGCAATGAGCAGGGTCTCCACAGAATGGGCAGGAGGGGTGACCTCCAGTTCCTTTGGCTGAAGCAGGAAGCAAGGGCCCCGCTCCGGGGACAAGAAAGGAGCGAATGCCTAAATGACCTCTACACAATTCCCTTTCCTCTTCCTCTGCCTCTGCCTCCCTCTCCCCTCATCTGATCCCCACCAGGTAAATGACGGATTTGAGCAGTGATAGAGCGAGTCCACACAGGGGATGAGGGGGCCAGGGCTGGAGGGGCACAGAGGAGCGAGGCCTGGGCCTGGGGGACGGATGGGTGGCTCAGGGTCAGACTCGTGGCGGGGGGAGGTTGGGGGGCTGCGTCCAACCCGGAGGCAGGTCCTGCTTCTGCCGGGCTGGATCCAGTGCTCAGTCAGTGCACAGGCTCCTGAGCAGACGGCGTATTTGTACTGACAGTGCAAACCCGTCCTCTACAGGCGCACATAGAGCCTAGGTGTCTCTATAAATAGAAACATAAATAATGTGCCAATAGATGATGAACACAGAATCCATAGGGGCTATGGCTTCCCCGCAGCCTTGAGTGCCCATGTCAGACTTCCGTCTGGAGAATCCCGCGCTGGACAAGCGGTGGCCAGTGCCCACTGTGCACAAGGCCTCCCGATTCTCAGGCTCCCTGGAGACAACCCCCGCTTACAGGGGGAAAGAAACTCACTTACTGATACCTGTTTGCCATGTGTGTTACCTCTAAGGCAGATAGATAGTCATTAAAAATTTAATTCTTGATATTTAATATGTGCCAAGTGCTGTATACATAATGGCAGACAAGACAAGAGGAAACAGCAGCCCAGAGAGGTGCCCAGTTGTGCAGTGCTGGCCACACTGCCCAGGACCCTTCAACTCAGCCCCTTCTGACTCAGCCCCTTGCAAAGAAATGCATGAGGTCAGGCAAAATGAGGACTGGCCCTTTGTGGGCAAAAGCAGCAGAGAGGCGGGGCAGAGGGAGAGCGGTCAGAGGCCTGCAGCCTGCTGGGCCCTCCTCAGCAGGACCCGATCCTTTCTGATACTTTTTAAATGAATCACCCCTCCCTCCCCGCAGGCCTCCCTGAGCTGAATTACACACCCTAAGAAATTTACAATGGAAGGCACTCTCACTCCTTTTTCAGGTGAAGCACTGCCCCCTGTTGGCCTTTGCAGGGCAGACACCCAGCAGAGAGGGTGGAAGCCCTGGTCCCTCCCCTCCTCTCCCCTCCTCCAAGGGGTCCTGATACCACAGCATCCAGGAAGCACCCCCCCCGCCCCCCCCTCCCCCCGCAGCTTCACCCTTGCAGAGGCTAGCTGCTGAAGGCAGGTGTGTGTGTGCGGCCACCGGGCCCCAGAGGTCTTCCTCCCCTTGCCACTGAGCTGTTGCTTCTGAACCTCTCCCTGGAGTGGGGATGCACTAGGTGGTGCTGAGCCGGCAGCCACTCTGTCTCCCAAAGGAGCCTGCTCTGTTTAGTGCCTGGGTGAGCCCTCCAGGGACCCTGGCTGAGGGACAATCAGTAGATCTCTAAACCACTGGGCCCAGGGAATTACCAGGCGCTTGGCGAGTGTGGGGAGGGGAGGAGAGGACGGCAGGCAGCTGAGGGGGTCCACGTGGTCGGAACAGGGCAGACTGGCACTCAGCTCCCGGCATCAGCTCTGCCCTAAGGCAATGACACTGCCTGTCTTGTATTCCTGAAGACCCAAGGGGGTCCCGGAGGAGTGTCCCTCCCATTCAGAGGGCATCCATGGCACCTGGGCCGCCTCTCCCCTTGCCCTTTCCGTGGTGTACCTGCAGGAGGAATCGCGCCTGCCGCAGCTCCCGGAGGTCCCCGTAGCTGTGGCGCCAGCAGGAGTAATGGTCGGAGGACCTGTCTTTGCTGCACAGGTTGAAAATGAATGGATCACTGATGCTGAAAGGACAAGAAGACATCCAGTGAGAGGGTGTCCAGTGGGCTCGTCCCGCCCTGGCCCACAGCCCCGACTGAGTTTCTGGGACACCCTGGGGGTTCCAGGGTGGCTGCGAGCAGGGTGCCGGCACCCCCTGACCTGGTAAACCCTGAGCACCATCCTCATTAGCCCTGCCCTGAGCAGTAGGAGGGGCAGCAGCCTCACCAGGTGAGAGGACAGCAGGCCTGGGACAGCCTGCAGGACAGGCGGTGGCACTCGGTGACGAGTGCGAGTAAGCAGTCCCTCTGGGCACAGTGTCCACACGGACTGGGGGAGCGTGCAGGGGATACTCTCATCACGTGTGGAGAAATGTCAGACTCCGGAATCGGGCAGAGAGATGCCGAGACTCCACCGGAAGCCCGGTTCAGCATGCCCTCGGCAGCGTGGGGACAACGCCCACCCCAAAGGGCTGTGGGCCGGGATGCAACGCCAGGGGGCTGGGAGCAGTGACCACAGCCTCAGCAGTGACCTCGGGAGCGCGCGCCCAGAGATAGGGACCAGCCACATGGCAGTGGAGGCCAAGCCAGGCCAGAGCCACTCCCCGAGGTCCAACGACTCCCGTGGGCAGAGGAGGGCCGGGGAGGCCCGGGAATTTGGTGAGCATTTACCTCAGAGAACCACGTGCACACGGTAGTCACTGAAACACCGTGGCAGCCACAGGAAGCTTTCCCACCGACACTAAGGGCACCGAGAAGTGAGTGTGTGTTGGTTTTGGACAGTGACCTCTCACCTGAGTGCCGTGGTGGTTCAGAGTGTGGCCAGGAAACAGAAGCTCTGAGAAGATGCCCTTTAGGGCCTGAGCGATGGAGGGCTTCCAAGGACCTCAGCCTCGAGAAGCACGTGCACCCCGACCCCAGACCCCAAGGACCCAGGGTGGAGAGGGCCCCACCCAGTGCACGCAGCCAGGCCCTCCTGCCACCCAGCTGCGGCTGTAGCCGTGGGCCAGCCTGCACCAGCCTCTGTGTCCCATGTCCACCGAGCAAGTGGGCGGCCCTCACTCAGGCCCGCAGGACCTCCAGCCATGGACAGGGCTGGCGTCCAGGGTCTGTAGTGCTAACAGCTTGGACTTGTTACTATGCTGAACGATCGCTGCTGGGTAGAAGGGAGAGTTACTCGAGGACACAGCCTGAGCCCACTGTTTTTTTGGTTGCTTGTTTGTTTTAAATATTTTTTTATTTATTTCAGAGAGGAAGGGAGAAGTAGAGAGAGATAGAAACCTCAATGATGAGAGAGAGACATCATCGATTGGCTGCCTCCTACATGCCCCACACTGGGGATCGAGCCTGCAACCCAGGCATGTGCTCTGACCGGGAATCGAACTGTGACCTCCTGGTTCATAGGTCGATGCTCAACCACTGAGCTACACCGGCCGGGCAAGCCTGAGCCCATTGCTTAGCCCCCTGCACAGCCAGGCCCCAGGGACATGGGTTCCATCCCTTTGCAGCTCCTCCTGCCTCTGTGAGGACAGTCCTCCAGGAGTCCTGCTCGGAGCCATGTTGCTGTAGGACTGACTGATCAAATACAAATGTGGCTTCGTTCTGGATGCTTCTGCCTGGAGGCCTTCATTGAAACCCACTGCTACCTGGGGCCCTGTGTTCCTTATTAACGCCCCCCTCCAGGGTGAAGATCAGCTTCCCCTCAACTCCTCGGACTCCCAATGAGGCCTCAGAGGGACTCTGGTGCCTACCCGTGGCTGCGCCAGCCAGCATCACGGGCTAAAGCACTGGTGAGAATGGCAACAACTCCATCACCAATTATTACTCCGTCCAACATACAAGCATTGTCAGAATTCACACCTGAAATGTGCTCAGCATCACTCGCTCTATCACAGACTCTCTACCAGACGCTGTCGCCTGGCTCGTCTCTGTATCTCTGGAGTTGACCACAGAGCCCGGGACAAGACCGACTTTCAGTAAGTACTTGTCGCATTGAACTAACAGAGAAATGATGCCTAAATGCCGACTGAAGGGAGGAACTATCCAGTTACAAAGAGCTAATTGGACGGTTTGGATTTCCACCAAATGAATCAAATGCTCTACCTTCTGAACCTGACCGCCACTGCTGAGGGTTAGATTGTCTCCCCTGCCCCCCCTCAGAGATATGTTGAATCCCAACCCCCCAAACCTTAGACTGAGACTTTATTTAGAAATAGGTGAGTGGCAGAGGTAATAAAATTAAATGAAGTCAGAAAGATAGGCCCTGATCCAACATGACTAGTCCCCTGTATAGAGGGAAACAGACAGAGACAGACACGCTCAGGGGAAAGGCCCTGTGAAGACACATGAGAGAAGACAGCCAGGTGACAGGAGTGACGTGTCTACAAGCAAATGAACACCGAGGATGGGGGAACTCAGAGGCCAGAAGAGGTAAGGAGGGGCCGGCCCCGGAGCTGCAGAGGGAGAGCGTCCGCCCTGAGCTTGCTGCCGACTTCCCGCCTCCAGGACTGAGACACCAATATCTGTGTTTTAAAGCCACACAGTTTTTGGTACTTGCTTACAGCAGCCCTGGCAACCTCATGCTATCAGCCGAAAGGCATCCATGATAGCAAAGTCACACTTTCTAGGAAGGCTCTGAGGGTCTAGAACACTCCACAGCCCGGAGGGTGCTCGGCTGGAGGGCGTGCGGGTTCTTGAGTTTCATTTCTGGTATTTTACGGACCCTCAGAGCCGCTTTCAGGGTCTAGTGCTCAGCGTACTCAACTTGAGGCCGTCTTTTTGTTCAGGGTGGACTTAGCTGTATTTCTAACTGGCTTATGTATGCATCTCCCTCGGTCTCCATAGGCAAGAGAAGACTCAATCCCCATTGATCTGACAGGATCGAGCAGCCGGTGAGAACTGCAGTGCAGCAGCCCAGCCCTCGAGAGAGCGCCGTCTGGTTCGCAAACCCTTCTGGAGGGGCGGTGATTAACCTTGCCCAGGCAATCCCCATTGACCGTCCAGGATAGCCATTTGTTCTCACTTTACTCCTACATGCATTCTAGAAAAGTCCATTTCCAGACAGGGAAGGCTCCCTGGTCCTTCCAAACCAAGAGAGCACAAGCAGCCTAACAAGTGGGCTTCTATTAAAGTGTAGATGTGGATCTGAGTGCTATGAGGGGCACCTCATACACAATATTCTCCTGATCAATAAGAGCTCATCTAACACTGACTGGTTTAAACCAGAGCTGAGGAGTGAAGCAACGGCTCGTGCGAGTCACTGCATGGGCTCGCCCTGAGCTCAGGGGGCAGGAGCTTCCATCAGCCCCCAGAAAGGCACGTCTGCAGGCCCATTGTCCGTATTGATCAGTATCAATAAAACATGAGCCAGGAGATGGGATGTGTGTGCCAAGTATTAGTTATGCTTCTCCTGCCTTGGGAAAGCACAGAGGACTCCCAGCAATCGGTAAACATTTGGAATGAATAAAAGATGAAAATTATCAGAGAGAAAAATGCCAAGCATTTTAAAGCAAATCTCGATCAAAGGAGGGGGGCTGACATCTATTTCCCACACTCCTTAAGCTCCTGCTTCCTGACCGGGGCTGGAAATGACATGACACCTGGGAATTAAACCTCTTCGTTATCGGCAGGTCCGACTCTGACTCCTTGTCAATAGTCCACAACAGTGGCTCTCAGTTGGTTACCTCTCAGCATCAGGATCAGCAGAGAACTTGGTAAATCTCAGTCCTACCCCAGATCTGCCAAATTAGAAGCGGGGGTGAAGGTGGGTCCCAGAAGTCTGCTTTAGCAAGCCTTCCAGGTGATTCAATGTAAGCTAATTGGAGCGTCGCTGGGCTAGCGAAGAGGGGCTTTGTCATCATGTGAGCCCTGGCTAACCAGGAAAGCCCAGGCTTGTCTCTGGATGAAGAAATCGTCATCCAAATTTTTCCAAAAGCAACGATCAACTGAAAACGTACAACTTGACAACTGTAGTCCTGGCAACAGTGCAAACATGGCCAATGTGGTCCCAACAGCTGGACTCCATAAGCACAGAGAATTCATCAGTAAGAGCCTGATTGAACCCAAACGGACCAAATGCAGTTGATCCTTAAAAAGATCCTCGGAATGTCCTGCCAAAGACCTCTGGTGTGGTTGGTATAAAACGACTCTTCAAATTTCTACCCAAATCTCACCCCCTGCAAGCCCCAGATCTTCCTCAAGCAGCCCTTCCTCAGCACACCCCTCCCTGTGCACCCCGAAGAGTCCCCCCAGACCAGATGCTCTGTCCTGTGCTGCTAGTGTGCCCCACACTCTTTCCAAGGAGCCTGTGTGCTGGTGGCACTTGCTGAGCATGGTGGGGCAGTGCTGATGTCTTACATGAGTGAGCAGCCAGCAAGCTGTCGAACGAGTGGGCTGGTGGGACTGGATTCCATGACAAATGACAGACAGAGAAACCCTCTTTGTCCCGTGGTCCCCACACCAGGGGAGGCACAAGGAGCTGCCCCACTGTTATGCATCCCGGATGTCAGCTTTGGGGAACCATGGTCAAGAGTGTCTGTGCCTAAAGGTTCTTCTGTTTTATCTCATGGTTCAGTTTCTGGCCCAAACCCAAGCGCACAGTGAGAACAAGATGGGAGGGTAGCTGAGAAGGAGATTGGGGCTCAGGGAGGAGTCCGAGGGGCAAGTGGACACTCACTTGGATAAGCAGTGGCGGGTGCAGTAGACGTCACCCACGGGGGAGAGTGTGAAGTTCTCGCAGATGTAGAAGTGCTGCTGGCCAAAGAGCAGGAGCGCCTCGGAGACCAGGTGGCCCTGCACGAGCACCACGGAGTACTTCTGTGTCACCTGCAGGGAGGGAGCACAGTCAGGCTGTGGGCAAGAGAAGCGTGGCTGTCACTGGTGTGGGGGGCAGAAGGGCAGAGCTGGAACCGGTTGGGCTCCTGCAGGGGGGGGAGCTCCACCCTGTAAGAACAAAGCCACTGCCCCAGCGCTGCACTGCGCTTCACAGTCTAAGTGGCACTTCTGCACCCAACACCCCGTTTAGTTACCTGCTCTCCCCAGGCCAGAGCCCTTCCCCCCCACGGCGTGTGGGTGAATGAGTGCTTGTTGCTCCCTGCGCACACTGACAGCCTTCCTCTCACAGGAGGCCCCTCCACAACCGCCCTGGACATTCTGTAGTTAACAGTGAGGAACGTGTTTGAGCACAGGCTTCTCAGTTATGGAGGCAAAGGAGCTTGTCCAGGGACCAGCTGGGAGGTGGCCGAGCCAGGACAGGAACGGGTCTGCCTAGAGCCACAGTGCAAGACCGGTGCTGCTGTCTACAAGGCCAAGGCCAGTCCACGCGTGTGCAGACGGGCACTGCCCCCTCCTTTCAGACTTCAGGGTCGTTCTCTCGGCAGCTGGAACGTTGGCAGCTTTCCAGAATTGCCACAGCTGGAGATAGCGCCAGCCAAAGGTTGCCTCCCGTCCCCAGGGCAGTCTGTGCCCATCAACTGGCCATCCAGAGTGGAACTGGCCACCAGTGCCCAGGCAGGAGGACATCCAGAGCTCAAGCGCCTGTGGAAGCAGCTGAGCCTCCGCTGAGACCACCTCTTCCCTGCCCAGCCTGGACCTTCACTGCCAACAAGCTTCCGGGCTCAGGGTTGGCTTTCCAGACCTGGCCAATGGCTTGGTGTGACCCAGACTCCTACACCAAGGAGGGACTTAGCGGGTCTTTACATGGAATATGTTTCCAAAGAAATCAGTGAGGGGGTAAGTCAATTCCAGACGATGAGAACCCGAAGGGACCAAGAATAAGGCCAGCCCCAGCATCTCCTCAGGGTAATTCTGTGCCGATTCCAGTTACACAAAAGAGGAGCTCACTTTGTTTTTATCTTTGCTTCTGACCAGATGGCCACTGTAACCCTTTTACACACGAACCAATATAATTTTTACAACTGGGCAAGGGAGGTTCCACTCTAATTTGTAAATCAAATTAAAAGAGCTCCAGAGACAAGAATCTCACCAAAGACTGGAGCCACGTTTCCTGCTCACCTTGGGGAGCAGGGAGGAGGACACAGGAGAAAACAGGCCCTGCGTGAGCTATCCGGCTTCTGTGTTCAATGCGATTGGTCCGTGTGGGCCAAGGGTCACCACAGGCTCGTCCCACTACTGTCCAGGACAAGCCATTCCTGAACTATTTCTCCTGAGGACAAGCCAAGGGTCTCGGTTCCCGGAACAGCCTGCTGGGGACAGCTGGCTCTCCGCCTCTCCTGCCTCCACTGGACCTGGCCCTCAACCTCCTTCAGAGCCACTTCAACACGGACTCATTTACAGCTTCACTCATCCATCCAGGTGTTTATCAACTCAACAGCTATGGTCTCAGCACCTACTACCTGCCCGGCTCTGAGCCAAGCGTGGGGATAGAGGGCGGGACACGGTAAGCAAGAACCCTACTCTCACGGGACTGCAGTCCAGTAGGGGAAGATGGCTGGCACACAAACATGACAACCAATAAATGATTACGAATTGTGATGGGTGCTGAGAGGGGGAACCGGGGTGCCTGGTGATAAGGCAGAGAGGAACTTGGGGCATATTTTAGAAAAGCTGAGAATTGGAGGATGGGCAGGGCCAGCATGGACAAGCTGGGAGAACACATTTCAGGGAAAGAGAGCATTCCATTCGGAGCCGAGGCAGGGAGGGAGAAAAGAGAGCAGTATGGCTGACACAAAGCTGGAAAGTGGGGGTGCTCAGGTCATGGGGTCTTGAGGCTGGTAGGCCCATTGAGCTTCATTCTGGTTTCAATAGAAAGCTGAGGAGGGGTCATCTCTGAAAGATGCCACTGGCCACTGGATGGAGGAAAGATTGGAAAGAGCCAAGAGTGGAAGGAGGGTCATCAGTCCTGTGGGCACTTCAGCGGTCCTGTGGAGGGATGACGGCTTTGACGGGGTGCCAGAGGGGAGTGCGAGGAAGGGGAGAGTGGTTGAATCAAAACAAGGAGAGGTAGAACTGACAGGAATTTCTACTAGACAAGCTGTGGGAAACCAAAACCAAACCCAAAACAGGAAGGATTGGGGATCATGTCTCCTTGTAGCCCGAGGCAGCGAGTGGAGCCCCCAGCCCCCTGGCAGCTTGCCCAGAGGCAGCCCCCACTGTGGTGTGGCTGTACAGAAGGGACCACACATGCACGCCCAGAATATGCACCTTGGCACAGCATTGCTTTCCGTTAAAGACACCTGAAAAGCAGCAGGCACAGCAGGGCACCTGGCCTCGCCGTGGCTTCCTGGGAGCAAGCAGTGCAGCCGCATATGAGTCGAGGGAAAGGAGTTCGGAGTCCAGGCCGAGAGGTCTGTCCCAACACACTGGGAGCTAACCCCGTCTTCCTCCAGCTGCCCACCTGTTTCCGCTCCTCCCACAGGGTGCTCTGTCCCACCCCGTGTGCACACACGGACGCCTACGCCCTCGGAGGCTCCGTGTTCCTGCGACGGCTACGTGCACACGTGAAATCAACTGTGTGTGCTTTTCCTGTTAAGCTGTGTCTGTCAACTCCAGCCTCAGGCCAGCCAGACACTCTGATAGGAGGGCAGAGGGGAGGCTTGCCCCTCCCATGGATACTCTTCCGAGGAGCTTCTGTGAAATCATAGGTAGGCTTTTCACACGGCCCCATTGTACACACGCAGCGTATTGCTCTTCTTGCTGTTCTGCTCTGCCTTCCCTTTAACAGCCCACCTTGGAGACCTTCCAAGTCGCTCTCATGGGGCTGTCCCACCTTATTAATGGGTGCGTTGCACTCCGAGGTAGCGGCGCAATCCCCTCTTCCTTTGGGCTGTTTTCTAATGTTCTGACATTACAGAGGCAGCTGCAGTGCCCAACAGTACAATGTCACTTTGCACACAAGTAAACCTGTGGGTTGAATTCCTACAAGTAGGACTGCGGGCCCCTGTATGGCATTTTAAACTCTGGGAACTATTGCCAGATGCCCTCTCGCAGGCGCACCAGGTACGCTCTCGCGGCACTGTTAGCAGGGCTACACCAGGCTTTACCCTTTTTTTTTCAGGTTCACGTGTGACACCTGGAACGGTGGCACCAGCCCTGGCCTGTGCACCGCTAAACCCTCTCCCTCCCCACGGTGCCCGCCTTCGCCCATCCTCTGTGGGCAGCATCGCCACGGTCTCCAGGTGCTTCCCGTCGGGGAGACAGTAACGATGAGAATAAATCAAACCGCAAGGAAAATGTCGGGTGAGAGCTGGGTTAATAGCTTAAAAATTGATTCTGCTAGAAAAATATGGCATTTTAAAATCTGGAAAATGAGCCCAAGTGAACTGCTACCTGCTCTCCCACTTCAACCCGCCCTGTGAGGGCTCCACCCCGAGTTCCTCGTGATTAAGAAGTCTCTCACGCCACCTGTCTATCGATCGCTTTAGAAAGACTGGAACTTCTGCTTCATAAGTGGAATTTCTTCGAGGTGGGCTAGATGAGACATCGTCACTCCTGACTAGGAAATGGCTAAGTTGTGCCCACCCAGGGCCTGTGCGACAGGGACAGGTGGTGGGGAAATCCAGAGCTGAAGGCAGAGGGCAACCTGTACTGGGCCGGTCCTGGAGGCCTCGCAGCAGGTCCTCTTGGAGCCAGGCCCTGGCCCCTTGGCGAGCGGGAGGTCCGCGCAGGTGTGCCAGGCCCTTCCCCACGCTCCGCATCTGCAGTGAGTGCAGCGCCCTGATTTCCAGTGCAGCGCCCTGATTTCCAGGAGTGGCTGTGCACAAAATCTGCCAAATATGCCAAAGAGCATCTCTGAAGGTGTTGAGGAGGGCTGACACGTCAGCTCCACATTCTAGAAAGTCCACCATGGGCTCCCCGAGACGGGAAGTTCAAACATGGGAAGGTTAAGGCACTTCTTCACTAGGTTCAGAGCTGCCACGTGAGGGGCTCAGAACAGAGCTGATGTGTCCACCCTCAGATAACTGTGCAGAGTCTACTGCAGAGAATGCGTTAGCCCGCCCGCGTGTATCCTGCGCCTTCTTACGCCTCTGCCTGCCGAGTGTCGTCTGCAGGCCCGGTGACCTGGCAGGTGGGAGAACCTGCCCGGTTTTAGGAAAGCACAGCTGGCTGAGGAGAAGGGGGGCTCACAAAGGAGAGAACGGATGTGAGTGAGTTATGTTGGCTGCCTGTGGAGTCTGGATCCACTCCTCACGCCTCGGTCACGTGGAGATGAAGCATTCAGGCACGGTAGCAATTGAAGAAAAGCGTAAAACGATACGGAGGAACGATTTGGTGAACACCGATTTGGCAAGTCTGAGAAGAAAGGCAGTGTGGATCTCTGCACGGCTCAGCTCTCAGGCAGACGCCGCAGCTAAGCCCGGCCGCCCTCCTGCGCCGCCTCCACAAAATACGCCCAATGTGCACGGACCCGCACGGGCGCCGCCAGCCCTGCCACGTGGAGGCCGTGGATGGAGGGGCCGGTCCCAGAGGACAGTGAGCTGCGAGTTCGGGGGCTGCTCCCCACCCAGGGCCAGCATGAGCTGCATGAAGCAGGACCTGCTGCTGGTGGTTCAAAAGGACGGTTCTCGCTGGGGTAGCTCTGCCTTTTGGGAAGCCTGGGCCTGCGGGCCTCGGGCCTTCACTCCGGCTGGAACATGTGAGAACACCTGGGCGCGTGCCGACACTCCTGTGCCCAGGCTGCATCCTAGAGGTTCCCGCCAGCGGTGCGGGTGGCCTGGTGTCTGCACTTTAGCAGGCAGCCCCGGCGACTCCGGTACAGGCCACCTGGAGACGGTACCTGAGACACAGGCTGTGGGCACCAGGAGGCTCTGAAAGGTGAGGTCTCACCTCAGGAAGCCTCTCTCAGGCCTCCTCCAGGTGGTGTGCAGTCATTGAACGTGGGCGCTGAATGCGCCTTGTGTGCCCCACACACTCCTAGGCACACAGGGGGCAAAGGGGGAATGGAGGCCTCCAACAGGGGAGATGGAGTGCAGACATCCCGGCCCAGCACAGCAGGCAGCTGCCGGCGCTCTGCCGGGCAGAGCAGGGTGCTCGGCCCTCATGAGGGTGACAGAGGTGACATCAGAGAAATGGTTCCCAGGGAGGGGACCTCCAGGCTGGGTAAGGGGTTAAAAAGATAAAAACATGGGGGAGCATTCCCAGGCATAAAGTCTAGAGCCAGCTGAATGTGTTTGCAGATTGCAGATAGTTCTGTTTCTTTAGAGTACAAGGTCTGAGGGGTGCGCGCGTGTCTGTGTGTGTGTGTGTGTGTGTGTGTGTGTAATTAAGGGTGAGGGAGGCACGTCCAGGGCCAGCGCCCCCAGGAGTGACTGTGTACAAAATCTGCCAAATATGCCAAAGAGCATCTCTGAAGGTGTTGCGGAGGGCTGACACGTCAGCTCCACATTCTAGAAAGTCTGCCATGGGCTCCCCGAGACGGGAAGTTCAATAATGGGAAGGTTAAGGCACTTCTTCGCCAACAGACTACTCTGTGAAAATCCCAAGCTGGCCGCTGCTCTCTGCTGTCCGCCCAGAGCAGAGGGCTCTCCCTGTGAGCCATTCCTTTCTACCCAGGCCAGGCCGAGACCTCACCCTGAGCTTGCATAAAAATGCGGAACATTCCATTTTAAATGTAAGTGAAGAGGACAGGAGTAGCGAAACACCCCCTGCGGTCGGGCCTGAGCTTCGCTTCCCGCCTCCCAGAGCAGCTCATGGAGGGCACAGGAACCCTCCCTGCAGCACAGTGGCGACTGGGGCGCACAATTAACATGCACGGAATCCACCACCCTTCAGGGCAAATAGAGCTGTTTGCAGAGAAACGTGTTTGTGGCTCTGGGAATCATTAATCAATGACACAGAGGCAGCCCAAAACAATTACTGTCCCAGGTATCGCTGGAGGCGACCACAGCGCCAATGTTCACATAGAGAAACGAGCGAGCTGCTGCCACCCTGAGCTCAGGCCTGCTGCTGCCCAAGGCCTGGGGCGCAGGGGCGGGGGGCGGGCCATCCAGAAGCCTGGAAGGAGGGTGTGCTCTGGAGCCCCCTGGGCTGTGTCCAGCGAAGGCGATAGATGTGTGTGTTGCTGAGACGCTGAGAGGAGGGGCCAGGATCTCCCTGCAGGGCGGCTTGGCCACCTTAGTGGCGACCCTGGGAAGGCAGGTGCTCCGGGTATGAGCTGGGCACACACCCGCCACACACACTCTCTGGACAAGCTCAGCTTTTTATTAGAAAAAGCACCCGCCACAGGTTTCTGAAGAATCCGAATTAGGGAGTTCCCAGCTGGCATCCAACACTTGCTACAAACTGTCTGCACACGAGCAGAGAGTGTTGGCCAGGAAATGCAGGAGCAGCTTCCTACACTCACACACACCTGCGTGCACGGGTCTGCCATGTCTTTGAACACATTTATGGTCAGGGTCAGTGCCACAGTCCTTCCTTCCTCTGCTTCCAGCTCCTGTCCTCTCAGGAACGCCCAGGCCAGCAGGTTGGCGTGTGCTGGGCATGCTCTGTGCCAGGCAGAGACCCCTTGTGTGAGGGACCTAGAGGCCTGCCCGACTGGCCACCGCTAACCAGAGAGGTCCTACAGGAAGCTCCCAGCCTGGGAAGGTGCTGAAGGCCAGGGTGGCGAGAGTTTACACAACCTGCCTGAGGCAGGATGCTGGGAGAGGTGGAGAGTGAGGTCACATGGACTTATCGAGAGACAGGCCTGAGCTGGAGCCTAGCAATTCCAGTTAGCGGCCCCCAGGGCCCCGTTTTGCATCTTTGAAATGGAACTGACAAAGCCTCCATCACAGGGCCACGGTGACACTAGGAATGACGCTGAATGACAAGCACACAGCAAGGGCTCCAGGTGACCAGCTGCCAAGGTTGCCAATGACGCGATACCCAGCGGGATGATGCCCGAGTCTGTGTGAGCACTCAGCCTATGCCAAGCTGCCCTGCACTAATTGCGGGCATCTGCCTGCCTGGTGCTGGTGGTGGGAGAGTTGCCATGGTAGCCAGCCTTTGCCAAGCCATGGCCCAGCTGCCCCCTGAGCCAGGGTCCCCAGGCCATGACAGCAGCCCTGGTTACAGCTGCAAGCAGGTGGCCTACCCCCGACCCCTACAACCCCTCTGCTCCCTCGGCTGGTGCCCGGCATGTGGCCTCCTGACATAGCTATGTCTCCCACTGGGCAGAGCATGTCATGCTTATGTCATAGAAGAGAGACAGGGTTGAAGCCAAGCCTGCCCTGCTTGAAGCAACTTAAGGCAGACTCAGACGTAAGTAGAGGTCTGCACCTTGGGGGAAGGTGGTGGAGGGAGCAGGGCACTGTGGACAGGTACACAGACAGGCTCAGCCAGCAGGTGGGCACTGGGCTATGAGGAGCTGGCAGTGGAGCTCTCCGGGGCCCGGTCACAGAGGCCCTGTGCCACAGCCAGCCCGGCCGCTCCACAGGGAGTTGTCTAGTCTAGATCTGACTCCCTCCTCTGGCCCGGTGATGTTCTTGAGCTCCGGGGCCACCTCCCTGTGCTCCTCCCTCCCTCAGGTTTTACATTCATGGTCTCCTCGGTGTCACCACACGTCACTCCAGGCCCCAAGCCCAGCAACTTCCCTCTTTTCCACACAATGTGGCATTTTGTAGGGGGCACAGAGCTCCTAGAGGGGCCCAGCCCAGCAGATCAGGTCTCTCATGGGCTCCACTCTGACCCACTGCCTCATCATGAACATCTCCGAAGGCCAGCAGGCCCAGGCAGACCCTCCACCCCCGATCTGCCTCCCTCACCTACAGTTCCTGCCTCCTGGAGCCAGAGCTGCTGGGACGGTTTGAATGAGAGCACCTCTGTGAGCACTGGCAGGCATTTCCTACTCCCTCGGCCATGGCCTAGGTACCAGGGATCGTTCCCCATCCCCCTCTTCTTGGAGGGGGAGAACAAGTCCAAAGGGACCATTAAAAGAAGAGCAACCGCCACCTTGACAACGGCAGCCGCAGCCACTGAGCTCCGACCCCCACGGGCACAGTTCTGGACAGAAGCACCTCTCTCTGATCTTCCACACAAACTGATGAGTCAAGGACTACAGCCCCAACGTCACTGGGCCTGAAGGGGTGCAGGGGGTGGGGGCTGGGTCTGTGTACGGCCCACCTGTGGCATCGCCCACCTGCCCCCAACCCCATGTCCCTTCTTCAGGGAGCAGGTGTGGCTGGTGGTCTGGTTCCTCTGGTCCTGGAGGAATTCAGGCTGAATTGGAACTATCTGCCCCACAACTTCCCAGGAACCAGAGGTAACAAGCAAGCCCAGCGACAGGAAGGAACACAGCTCATGAAAAGAGCACGTGCGACAAAGGCATAGCCTCCTTGGCCTGCCCTGCTCGGTCTCCCATTCAGGGGCTGAGCCCCCAGCCCAGCCGGCCCCTCCGCAGGCGCCGGTGCTAAGGGGGACCAGGGCGGCTCCTGCTCTGCCAGCTGGTCCTGCCCGCCTGTCTGCACCTGGTGCTCCGCTACCACAACCAGCCAGTGCGCACTCTGACAGCTTCCTGCTGTGCCGCACGGAGACCCAGAGAGACTGACGTTCACGTACAAGACAGGAGGGGGGAGAACAGCCTCTACCTTGTCCTGTCCTGCCTCTCGGGCGCTGTCAGCCACCCTCCTTCCTCTCCGCCCCCACCCCCAGGAGCTGGGAAAGGAGCCACCTGTGGGCTGCAGGCTCTTGCTCCCCCAACAAGGCCTCTGACAGACATGCCACTGGGTGAGACAGTCAGCAAAGCAAGACTCAGAGACTAGCACAAACGCCACAGGCATCGTGCTACACAGCCTGGGGTTGGGCCTTGCTCTTGGCTGTGATGAATGCTCCAGACCTTGCCCACCGCCCAGCCCGCAGGCTTGGGAAGTGCGTGCCATGGGCCAGCTGCAGAGGCTCTCCTGGGAAGAACCAGGGAAAGAACTGGGAGAGGACCCGGTAGGGACCCTGAGAGATGGGAGGGTGGCAGGCAGTGTTCCAATGCTGGCCCCCGGAAGCCACTCGGATGAGCCCACCACACCCGCACCTGGGCACTGCTCCAGGGGCCGGAGCTCCTACTGAGGCCCACGGTGCCAGTGTGCTCACCGGGGCCTGAGAGGCGGGCGCTGCGGGGACAGCTTGGACGTAGCGCTGGGGTGTCCAAGCACCGCCCCCCCCGCAGGCCCTCATGATGTGGATGCACCTGGGTGGTCAGGCTGCAGGCGGGGCCGAGGTGCTGGACGACGCGAAGGTCAAGAATTCTGCACTGAAAAGTGCTCTCCCAGGATTAGAAAGGTTAGAGCACATTCACTCAGCAGTTCATCAGTGCGATTTACACCTTCAAGGCATTTGGGTGCAGGCGTGCGGGTCCCTTTGCACACCTCCCTGGACACACGCTCGCAGCGCGCTCCTTGGATTCTCAGAGGGAAGGGAGTGGTCACCGTGCCTGTGAGTGAGGGGGGCCTGCTCGCTCCTGACTGATCGTCCTGAGAGAACAGTCATGATGGGCCGTCTTACCTTCTCATGGTCAAGAAGCTCCTGTAAAATGACTTGTCTTTCCCGACACAGTTCCAGGAAATCCTCGGAGTGCTGACTTTCGTGCAGGGACGGGAAGAAGGTCAGCCGGGTGCAGTCTGCTGCCACCTCGTCGCTCTCGCCCTCGGCCTCCCTGGGGGTCAGCTCCCCTGCAGTGGCGTAAAGGGACACAGTGTTGGCACGAGCCACCCGATGTCACCAGGGGTGGGGTGCAGTGGGGCCTGAGTCGCTGGGAGGAACGGCCAGGGCCAGGGGAGATGTGACTGGTGTGCAGGTCCGCGCGTCCCTCACTGCTGCTGTGAGTGGACACACCCCGAGGCTGTGGGTGGTCAGACACCTCAGGTGGACCCCCCAGGGGAGCCCAGGCTGGGCTGCTCGCCAGGGTTTGTTGGATCTGAATTTCACTTTGAAAAGAGTGTTTGTTGTTGTTTTAATTATGGAAGCACTATCTTCTAATTATAAGAAAAATCTGGGAAAACCATGAAGCTGTGAGAAATAAAACAAATGTGTACCCAGAGTCAGTACTGACAATAGCAGCTGCCGTTCAGTAACACTTCCCTGTGCTGGGACTTGCAGGGGCACTTTCCATCGGGTGCTGCCTGGGTGGGAGAGGCGGCGGAGCCGCAGCTGATGATGGGGAAACTGAGGGAGGCCGCGCTGTGCGCAGGGTAAAGGGCTGCCGAGACCCCAGGCACTAACCTTTTCTAATATTTTTTTCACTCAAGATCATATCATGAGCACTTTCCCATTCCACTGGGAGTTCTTTGCAAACAAGACACCACTGTGTGGAGCCTCAGGATCCCCTGAGCCCTCTCCGACTGGTTGGTTCTGCCCTACCATGAAGCTGGGGCACTGCAGTCCACGGCCACGGCCATGGCCACAGCAACGGCCATGCTCCTTTCCTAAGGCTGCACCCCGGGCCTGCCCACTGGGTGCCAGCTAAGTACACACCCGCTGGATTTCTAGCTACGACTTCTCCACCCTGTCCTGGTGTCCACCTGCCTGGAGCGGTCATGCGCACCTGCCTGCAATCCAGGGGCTGCAGCCATTTTCTTTATGCCAAGATGCTCACCTCTTTGACCTTATCCCTGCCTGGAACTCTCCCCTCTGGGTGAATGGCAGTGCCTGCTGCTCACAGCGCAGCCATACCGGCTTCCCCAGCAGGGAGAGCGCGGTGCAGTCACAGGGACCAGGGACTCAGCAGACCAGACAGAAGCCTGGTGAGGTCAGCACACCTCCACCTGCCCTCTCTGCAGCCACCTCCAGAGGAGGGCTCGGCAGGTTCTCACTCTGATCTTTGAGTGTGGGCCTTGGAGTGGAGAGATGAGAAGCAAACGGATATTGCAGTGTTACCCTAAGTCCTATGACCCCCCAAATCAACCTGATCAAGCCCAGTATCCTCACTTCCGGGCAACACTGCAAACTGGCCAGAGAGCCAGCTCAGCAGGAAGCCCAACGCCACGGTCCCAGATACAAGATGATCAACACTAAGAAGCTGTCATTTGGTTACAGTGTGACACTAGCTGCAGCCTTGGGCACAGTGCACTCACAGCCAGGGAGTGTCCGAGCCAAGGCAGCCTGAGAGAAACCACAAAACCAGGCATTGCGTGTGTGTGCGTGTGTGTGTGTGTGTGAATGTGTTCTTGCCAAAATGACTTCTGAGAAGCAAACCTGTAGCAAGTTGACTCATTCAATTTCCTCCATGAAAATTATACAAATAAAGAGTAAGCATAAACTTAAAATATTCAAAGTATGTTTTTTGTTTGGGAAATACTACACTTGTATTTGGTCCACTTGCTGCAGTGTCAGTTACCTATAGTCAAATGTGGTCCAAAAACATTAAATAAAAAAATTCCAGAAATAAACAGTTCATACGTTTCACATTGTGAGCATTTGAGTCGCATGATGAAAACACTACGATCTCACCCCTCCCATCCAGGAGGTGAGTCTGCCCTTTGTCCAGCGCCTCCCCGCTGTCCGCTCCCGTCTGTCAGTCCCTCAGTAGCCATCTCAGTTATCAGAGCAACTGCCACCAAGTCGCAGTGCTTGTGCTCAGTTATCCCATTTTATTCAACAACGGCCTCAAAGCGCCAGGGCAGCGGCGCTGGCAACTGGGATACGCCACAGAGAAGCCACAGTGCCTCCTTTAAGCGGGAAGGTGTGTGTGGGGAGGAACACCACAGTACACGGTCCTGCAACCTGCCCCGTGGTCAGGGGCTGCGACACTGACTATTCTGTCCTGTTTACAATCAGAGAGGTCAGGGTGAGAAGCATTGATATTTCACCATTTTTACACTAAGATGTCCTGTTGTTTTCCTCCCGTGTTTCGGGTCACACACTGAACATGTATTTGTACTGTCTGGGGCACTTTTAAGGTTTCCCTGATTCAGCAAGTTGACAAGATAGATTCCCTGAAGAAATGTTTACTGTGGCCACGTTACTATAAAGTCTGCCCTTGGGCGCTCTGGGTCTGGGACAGGTCCCGCTCGGTTCCAGGAGCACATAACGCACAGTCGGCCTGCCCGCTCCAGGCCTGCAGCATCTCTTCCCAAGATATCAATTCCATGTCGCTAATAAGACCTTAAATAAAACCAATGACTGGTTTAATTTTAAAATAAAAAAATAGTTGATAAACTGAATACCTCCGTTTTCAGCATTTGTTTGAGAAATATCACCATTTCTGTCCTGGCTTTCCTGAAATAAAATCAGAGAAAAAGAAATTAAATCCTGGGTACTACCTATATGCACCCCCCATTCCACATATTCACAAACACATAGACATGCACGTGACCCCTTCAAATAAATCACATACTCAAGACTCAGACGCGAGAAAACGCTGAATCCTAGAGGACCACAGTAAAAAGCAAGTATTAATGTTCCTGAGTCAAAGGGGAGAAAACCCACAATCTTCCACTAAGTAGAATTACAGTAATTACCCAAATGATGCCAGAGTGGGATTACATAGCACCCGGGCCTGGGGAGCAGGCACCGCGGAGAGGCTCGGGCCAGAGCCTGCTTTCACGGGCAGCCCTCGCTGGTCACCTGCACGCTATGAGGGCTACTGATTTTTTAAAAATGTATTTTTATTGATTTCAGGGAGAAGGGGAGAGGGAGACAGAAACATCAATGATGACAGAGAATCATTGATTGGCCGCCTCCTGCACACCCCACACTGGGGATCAAGCCCACAACCGGTGCATATGCCCTGACTGGTATTTAACCATGACTTCCTTGTTCATAGGACGACACTCAACCACTGAGCCATGCCGGCCGGGCCGGGCCACCTATGTCTCCTGCCTCCATTTCCTCAGAAATGCATTGTGGGAGAGTACTGTAAGCCACCGGATGTTCATTGGCAATCCATTAGAAATTCAGTGTCTATTGAATAAAAGAATTATAATTTTTCATTGAGTTTTATAAGGATGTAATGTGGATAAGAGGTTCTGTGTCACAGACTAGAAAACAAACTCAACACTGACTTGTGTTCCAGTGTCTGGAAGGCTGGCTTTTAGAACATCCCAATCAGGATTGTTTGGTGAAGAAATACAAATCTAGTAACAGATGTTTCTACTCCACTACCAATTCAACTGGCTCCCCAGCCTTTAAAAGGCAAAAATGTAAGTTCAAGGACATGAGTTCAAGCTTTCGTACAGCACACTGCGGTCTGCTGGACTCCACTGCTTAGGGCTCAGTGAGCTTCCATGCATTTGGACTAAATGGGTCACCGGCTGGAGCTTGCAGAAGTGGCCAAGTTCAAGGGATTTCCACTGTAAAGGTGTTGTGCAATGTGCTTGCATAACTATGTCTAGAGCAGCAAACACCTGTGCCAGCTGACAATGACCATCGCTGGCTTTTTCCAAACTCTGGACTCTGTGGACGTCAGTGTGGCCTGGGTCCCTGGTGCCGATCTTCACCACTCACCCACTCCTCCACTCATCCACCCACTCACAGCTTCCTTCCTCCGCTACCTGCAAGGGGTAGCGATTCTTTTTTTCTGTTAAACTGCATCAAGAATAACGCAGAGCAATCCTGCCTTTCCCCACATACGTTTTCTCCCCTGCCTGCCCACATCAGAGCTCTTAGAAGCACCCCAAGAGTCCCGATGAGAACAACACCGGACAGACAGAGAAGCTGCGAAGACGGCCCCCCAGCCTGCCTCCGCACCCTGCTGCCTGGGACCTACCTGGGGCCCTTCTGCACGCTGGGCCTTGCTGGGAGACAGGCGTCTGAGGCGCTTCCTCATGCGCGCAGGCCCTTCCCTCCAGTCCAGCTCCCACCGGTGACAGGGTGTGGCTTCTGCTGCCGGGGCCCACAAGCCCAGCTCCCCGAAAAGGTGCTCCTGGATTCGGGCCCAGGCTTTGGCGGCCTTGATGTCACCGCACCTCCGCCTCTGCGGAACAGAGCAGTGGATGAGAGTGCTCCCCTGAACATGGACACGGTCTGTCGCAAACAGTCAAACACGTGGAAAGCCCCTCGTAACTGGCCTCAGAATGCGGATTGTCTCAGATCTAAGTCAATCAGCAGTAAAGCTCCGTACCACCTTCTCAGCTCGGAGCCCCAGTCGGGCCTGCTGCTAAGAACCAGCCAGGCTGCCTTCTAAGAGGCTCGATCCTTTCTTTCTGGGCTTGGAGGCTCTGCTGAGCTTCTGTCCTTCCACCTGACCTTGACCTCTCCCAACCCTGCTGCATCTGACAAACAGTTACTTGTGAGCGAGCCTGGCGGCTGTGCGATAGATGTGTGTTTCTGGGCTGCAGGCTGCACATCTCCTGACCCCTGGAGACTCCCAGGAGAGCTTATACGGAGGAACCTAGACCAGGTAGCATGGCTTACGTTGATCAGAGCCTCTTTCCCCCGCCCTTGGGCTCCACTGTTGCACCATTCCTTGGCCCCTCACCCACCCCAATACGCCCAATGGCCCTACACCACTGTTCCCCCGTCGTGGCAGGACATCTAGTGCTGGCCTCACTGCCTGTTTGCAGTCACTCCTTGACTCCTTGCCCTGCTCTTCACTTGTAAATACCTTCTGGCTGGAGCAGTGCCATTTAAGCTCCTCCTTTCTATGCCTGGCACAGGCTTTGGAACAGAGCAAGTACGAAGTAAAGACTGGAATTAGTAAGGTTCTAACCTATACATTATGTTCTATTATTATCAATTGTTTTCTTGTTAATTTTGTTAACAAAACCCACTGACCATAGCTTGAGCCATGCAAACCTGCATGTGGGACTTCTGCCTCCGTGCCCCTAGGGCCTTCACCTCCCAGGAAGGAAGGGCTGCCCACCTTAAAGATAGGGGCTCTCAGGCTCAGATGGCAGCTGAGGGGGAGGCAGACCTGAGAGTCAGACAGCGAGCTCAAAGCGTGGCAGCTGCGCCCTTCACCTCTCCCCAGGCATGGGCCTCAGAGGTGCTGGCAGCGCTCAGCCTGCCCTCGGCACTGGCACCACCGCCCGAGGAGAGAAGGCAACGCCCTCGTGTGGGGCAAGCACTGCTGCTCCAGCCCTGCCGGTCCCCACCCTGTCCCCTCCCAGCTCACGTCTCCGTCACTTCTTTCCCTTCCAGGTCACTGATGACTCCAGCTTTTTCCTGCCTCTCGACTTCGCCCAGGCCCTCCCTTCGCCAAAAACACTTCCCAAACTGCTTTAGTCTATAGTCCTCCTTCAGGTCTCCACTTAAAAGGCAGTTCCCTTCAGATCTGCCCAAATTAAACCCTTTTCCCTGTTATAAGCTCTCCTTGCACCTGTGTTTTCCAAGTCTATTGTTCATCGTGTTATAATGAGCTGTTTATTTCTGCAGTTATCCGATGTCTCTCTCCTTCAGCGGGAAGCGCTCTGAGAGTGAGCGGGGCCTGCCTGCTTGCAGTGTGCCCTCGCTCCCGGCAGAGGGGCCTGTGGACCCTGAGGGGACCCATGCAGACACATGGGCAGCTCCTCCTCTGCTCAGACTGTGGCTGCAAATCCCAGGCACCATTAGCCCACCATTAGCCGGGCTGACTCTTCCCTGACCAAGCACTGACGCAGGCCGCAGGCCGTCTAGAATTTAAACCAAAGGCCCTTCTGATTGTTACAGGGGTTCAAGTCGGGCTCCGGGCTCTGTGTAGAGGCAGGAACTGTTTTGGTTTTACCTGCACGTGATCTTTGTATAACGATGCATAGAGCTCTTGTCCTTTTCTTCTGTAGTTTTCGATACACGACACAAAATCCTAGAGAAGAGAGACAATGAGCCACAGCTTAGTGAAAGCGGATGTTAGGTAAGAACTTCTCTGCTCAGACCAACACCAAAGGAGGTGACCCGGGATCTGTGGTCACGTCCATCATAACCTCGTGAGTAAAGACTTCACCTAAGCTGACACACACACACACACGCACACACATGTTTGTGAGTTACTTCCACTCCCAGCTTGTAGCCGACAAATCCTCCTCCCAAGAATCACAGAAAAGCTGGATCTGAATGCTCTGCTTTAAGACAGCAGAGAGCTCCCAAGAGAGCCAAGACTTCGGGGGGCAAGGTATCAGAGGGGAGCCCTCACTGACATGGTCTCAGTGCCTAATACCTGTGCTTTTTTATTTCCCTTCGAGATATTCCAAGTTTGCAAATGCGTAAGAGGCTGAGGAGCTGAACAGAAACTGGTGGCTGAGAAGCAGGGAAGCTTGACAGCGCCTCTGGGAGTCTCGGGGGGCTGAGGAGAGAAAACTGGAGCTCAGGCTCACCACGTCTCCCAGAACTTAAGGAGCCAAGAGCCCCAAATAGCACAGTAAAGAAAAGGAGCCCCACTTTCTGCATTGGTGTTCCCCTTTAAGCAGTTGCCCATGCGTAAGCAGCGTGGGGTTAAGGCTGAGAAATAAGTAACACTTCCCACAGCCTGAGGCTGTAGAAACCAGCAGGACTCGGGCTTTAGATGGGATCTCGGAAGGCTGCACCATCAAGGCCCAGGAAGACCGGAAACAGACCAGGCTCCCAAAACTGAAACCCAGCTCCCAGCGACCGCCCTACTGCAAGCGCATCCCAGAAGGCAGAGAAAGTTCTCTTTGGATGCGGTGCCTCACCTGAGCTTCTAATAGAGACCTTCATGCAAAAGGCTCAGCAGTCAAGCAGGAATTACTGGATGTGCCCACAAAATGATCAATAGAAAAATAAACATGTATCCAGACATTAGACTTGTCAGACATGGACCTTAACATAATGCAAGCAATATTGTCCAAAGTGAAATCTGGAGAATTTTGCAAGAGACATGGAATCTCTGAAAAATAACCAAATGAAAATGATAAACCTGTCATATGAATTAAATAAAATAAGAAATTTTATGGGTGAGTTTAACAGGACAGAGGATAAATGAGGTTGCAAAAATACCCTTGCTAAAATATGATGAGATAAAAATATGGGAAATATTAAAAAGATAGAGATAGTTAGGTACATGTATAATATGGAGAAAGCATATAACACGAGCCTCAAAAGGGGAGTAGAGCAATATGAAAACTTAATGAGAATTTTCTGAAATAAATGAAAGCCATCAGCCATAGATTTGACAAATTCTACAAACCTAAATAAAACAAGAAAAATATTTTTACTACCACACATAATTCCATCACAGTAAAACTGCAAAAACAAAAGATGAAGAAAAATATCCAAAACCACTCAGGGAAAAGTCATATTGTCTTTCAAAATAGAACAGTAAGAATGGAAGAGGGCAGCCCTGGCCGGATGGCTCGGTTGGTAGGAGCATCGTCCCGTACACCAACAAGATGCAGGGTTGACGTCTGGTCAGGGCACATATCTGGGTTGTGGATTTGACCCCCAAGTCAGGTGTGTACGGGAGGCACCCAATCAATGTTTCTCTCACATTGATGCTTCTCTCTCCCTTCCACTCTCTAAAATCAATAAAAACAAATCTTTAAGTGAGGTTTATAATAAATAAATAAGAAAGTGAGTACTGACAATGTGTTCAAGAAACTTGACTCTGAAGAAGGAAGATGGCTCTGGGGGCAGAGCTGACAGGTGAGAGGGAGGCTATGATTCAAGTGGACGGCGAGGCCCGGGGAGGTGGCAATGGACGCCAGCAGGTTGAAAGTGAAGGAAAGAGAAGCGTCATGATGGTGCAGGTTCTCTGGGAGGAGAGGTAAGGATGGGGTCAGCAGCCCACGCAGAGGTTGACCTGAGCTGGGGAAGGGGAGGCCCCACATGCTCTAGGCTCGAGGGAAGGACCTGAGGATGTGCAGCTGCAGACGCATGTGTAAGCGGGACACTGGGAAGCGAGGCGGGTCACACCAGGTGGCTCCTAGCTCCGGGTGGAGGCGGGGTAAGGGTCTGCCTCCCCGGAGAGCTGAGCAGGGGCCTGGAGCAGAATGCTGAAGGTCCGGAAGAGTGGAGTAGGAGGATGGAAGGAGGAACTGGCCAAGGAGAAATGACTCCAACAATACAGAAAGTGGCCGTGCCAGGAAATGAGCTCTTGGATGCTGTTACCAGGTGTGTCTCCCCTGCTTGCGTTTCCACCCTGCCTATCTCGGTGCTCAGCACACACTACTTTCCCATTGGCCTTTGAGGCCTTTTGTGCCCTGGAAACTGGTCCCTCTCAGGGTGTGGAGACAGGAGGAGGGCAATTCGGGTCGGTTCAAGGGCAGAGGCTCTGCCTGGGCGGCAGGGAATGTGGCTTGTTGATCAGGGACACATTCAGAACAGAGCTCCGTGTGGCTTATTGGAGCTAAATAGCCTTTGCTTAGCAACTGCCTGTGCATGAAAGAGTTAGAGCCTGTGAAGTAGAACAAAGGGCCCACGAAGGCCATCTGGAGACTTGAGGGCATGCAGAGCTGGATTAAAGAGCTGTGCCCGCTCTCCCAGCACCTCCTGGGAAGGGCTTGGCTAGAGGGTACAGATCAGTCTTTGGAATGGGAACAGGAATGTCCCATCTGGAGGGTCACCTTTAAGTGAGCTGACCTTAAGTTGGTGTTGCCCACCGTGCCAGAGACACCCTGGGCTGGCCAGCTGCCGTGACCCTCCTGCCCAAGCTGTCCCATAGGAAGCGCCTGCTGGCTACTGATGACAGTCATTACACTTGTTTGTTTAAAGCCTCATTAGTCTTGTGTCCACAGTTGTGTGGCCTCACAACAATGAGAAAGGCCAGCATCTGAAGGCAGCCCCTCAGACCCTGCTCAGAAACTTGGAGCCAAGATGACAGTCGCAGGCCTTGCCCCAGCCACGCTCTGCACTCGCCAGGCCTGGAGGGAGCTCAGCAGCGAGAAATGTCACGGCTTCGCGTGCACAGACCTGCTGTGTGCTGACACCTTCCCAACCTCATTTTAACCCTCCGACTCTCCATTTTACTGCTAGTAATTTATTCCAAGGGCACTTAAGATATAAGCCCAGGGATTCCCTGGGCAACATTTCCCACCATCCTATTTATAGCAGCACAAGATGAAATGGTTCAAATTCAACACAGGAGGGGTGCTTCAGCCTTATAAAGCTCATGTGGTCACCAAGGCTGTCGCAAGGGCCAGCACTTGCCCACACAGCACCTTTGTAACTGTCCTGGACCTGAACGGAGGGCTTGAATCATGGAGCGAAGGCTTCATTTCAGCTTCATTCTGCCACTCTGGCCAGATGTTTCTGCTCACAACCCACACAGCCGTCACTGAAGCCTCGGTGTCAAAACTATTCAGATATGAGACCAAGTTTATGACAGACCAAGATTTTTTGAAGGAGGTTAGAAAACAGTATGGTAGCAACAACAGTTAAGTCTGTATGGATTTGCATGGAAAAATAGCAAAGAACATGCAGTGCGCTGGTCATGAGTGCTGCCTGCCAAGCATTCCTAGCTCTCTCCTCCCGAGGTCACCCATCCTGCTGCCTCAGAGTGAGGCGAGGCCCGGATCCGTGTGTAGGCGCTGCAGGGCTCCTGAGCAGCTGGCTGTGCCCCTTTCTAACTGTGATGGCAGCGCTCGATGTCCAGGCGATGGCTGCTCCATGAGCCAGTGAGCTGAGTGAGGCTGAGACTCCCGCAGGCTCCCTGCCAGCCCACGCTGCACCGGTAGCACAAGTGAGAGACAAATCTTCGCCATTTTAGGCCAATGAGATTTGGGGGTATCTGTTACTGCAGCATAACCTAACTTCCCCTGAATAATACACACATAAAATATGTTAGAAAGGGTTGTAGTGGAAATGGATTTATATTTGTGATCAGTGAAAAAAGATCAAGAGCACTAAAGTGAAAGCAAGTATGAGATGAATGAAATACCATGAGAAAAGTGCTGGAACAATTTGAGCAATAAGACAAATTACAAGCTTAATGAATTATAGCCCAATGTATACATATAGATGAGTCCCTACTGATATAAATAACATTGAACAAATAAATTAAGGGGGGGAAGAGACAAACCTTCCTCACAGAAGAACTTCAAAGAATGGAGGTACATACCTACCCCCCAGGAGGCAGAACTCAATTGCTTACCCCACTAAGGGTGGGTGGGCTTAATGCCTGGCTTCCGAAGGATCAAGTGTGGAGAGGGAAAAACAGTAGCTTCCCAGTGAGGAGACCTGCAGGCTCCTCATGACCATGCGCTGAAGGCTGACATCACCAGGCAATGTCATACGGTGCTCTGCAGCCCTTAGCTGATACGTGATGAGAAGGGCACTTCTCTGTGGAATGTCTTCCAGAAAACCCATAGCCCCAGGCTGATGATGAGGGAAAATATTAAACAAACCCAAGTTGAGGCATATTCTATGAAACACACCTCAGAGACCAGCATCTCTCAAAACCGCCAAGGCCAGGAAAAACAAGGAAAGTGCGCAATTGTCACCGAGTGAAGAAACTAAGGGGATGGGATAACTAAATGCCATATGGATGGTGTCTTCACTGGGTTAGTAGGAAAACTGGACAAAATAAAGTCTGGAGTTTAGTTACTAGCAATATACTAATTAATATCACTTCTTAGCTTTGACAAATGCACCATGTTATGTAACATAAGATGTTAACAAGGGGAAATTGAGTGAGGAGTATATGGCAGTAGTGAATAAGATGTGAAAAGTATATAAAAGGTATTTGGAATTAAAAAGCACATTGAAAAATACAATGGGTTTCTCACAACCCTTTCACCTAAGCCCCATCATGAACCCCATGGGGGATGGGAGTCCCCACTCTCTCGGTTGGACACAGTCCTATGTTTCTTTTGGGTGCAGACAACTCATTGTACAGAGTGTAATTCTCATGTTCAAAGACAAATAATTTTTAGTAAATCTTGTTTCCCCAAATTGCACAAGCCAACCATGTCATCAGACACTTAAAGAAATAGTAATTGGCCCCAGGTGGGCACACTGCCTGAGGAATGTGCAGAGGCTGGCACAGAATTCACGAAACCACGAATGGCATCATTTTTGATGAATAGTTAAGGGAATTTTAAGAACATTATTGACAACTTGATTTCCATTTTATGAATATATTTTAAAAGGTTACCTCATATTACATGACCTCAGTATCGGCAGTCTTCTTCACAATTTTTAAAGTTCCTATATTCACTAATAATTTCACAAAGGAAAGGCAACAGCCATGCTATCTGTCTGACTTTAGTGACAAGTCTAGTTCCTTTAACATCGAACTTTCTTTGGCCAAAGAAACAAGTGACTTGTTTGAGTTGAACCCGGGTGATCTCTCATTCATCGAAGCTGAAGTAAACTCAAATGTGGAGACGGGCCCCCCGTGTGTCACATGTTCCCACTGATCACTCTCACTGGTCACCCCGTCATGCGTCGGTCACCTCTCCTCCACTGGTGGGTCCGGGTCGGGGGCGGGGGCAGGGGTTGAGTAAGCGTGCCATGTTGCCGGGGACAGAGAGCAACAGAGGGACTCATATCTGTGAGCGCTTTGTAACTGCATTGCTGTCTGCTCCCTCCAACACCCTCCCAGCTCCTGCCACGCAGCCTAACCCAGCAGGGGCAGCGGCTGCACCACAGTGGCGGGCTCCCCACCGCCTGTCCCTGGAATGAGCTCCCAGAGGCCACTGCCCACTCTGTTGCCCAAGGCCTGGCAAATGGAGGCAGCAATAGAGTTTGAGATACTGAAATGAAGCTCACAGAGCCTCCTCCCTCCTCTGAGCCAAGTTCTCTGCAGCTGGCCTTCCTCTGCCCGGAGTAAAACATTCCTGGCGGTCAGGATGAACAAGGCCCGGTAGGGTCCGTTAACAACACCTCCAGGTCTGCGAAGGACGAGGGTCAGGAGCTGGGCAGGCCTGGCTCTCACAACCACTGCCACAGTGAAAGCCACCTGCAATTCAGGATTTTTCTTGTTGCAAAACAGTCAACAGGCAGTTACCTCCCCAGTTCCGTGTTGTGCCTCTCGCTCCCGGCTGCAGGCACGGACCGGGGGCCTCCGAGGGTATCTATTCTACGACCCGGGCCAGGAAGTGCTTTTTTCTCCCAGGACCCAGATAATGGCACTTTTCTCTGCTGCAGAGACATAGCCTCTGGATTCTTAATAAATGTCAAGCGATAGCAGAGTAATAATCATATTTCCAGCAATAATGACAACAGCGGCTCAGAGTGGGTGAGGAGGGACCCGACCACCCAGGGCAATTCATCTCCTGTTAAATTCACTCACAGATTAATTTCTAAGATGTACGGAGGTTTCTAATTTGTCTTTGTTGAACTGTGATGCTTTGATTAAATTCAATCATCACGAGTACTTGGGGGATGACTCCTGGAAAAACAACAGTTCGGTGTAGCCAGGGACAAGAGCTTCAGAACTGCAGGCACAGGCCTCCCAGGAGCCTCCCGCTCGCCTGCCCGGGTCTCTGCCTGGCCGGGACCTCCCTCAGGCCCTGACAGGTGGGGAGCGCCACACCGCCCTTCCCTCAACTCAGCCCCGTCTCCTCTCGCTGGCTCCTGTCCCCTTTTCCTCACAGGGGAGGCTCCTAGAGGCATGGCCTATGCAGGTGGGGGTGGGGGGTAGGGGGGCAGGCAAGTTAGACACTGAGGTGTGGGAAGGGGTCTGGGTGGGAGGTAAGTGTGAGGATCTATCCCAAAGGTTGGAAATCCATGGAACCATCTCTCCAAACACCTACTGATACTGAGGTGCTTTTATGGACTAAATCGTTTTCTCCAAAATGTCCGTGTTGAGGCCTAACTGCAGCATCTCGGGGTGTGATGGAGGCCCTTGGAGATGGGCTTTTAAAGAGGTGTCCATGCAGCAGGCCCTGCAGTGGGCTCTTCCTTAAAGGAGGGGGGACGGGGAGCTGCAGACAGGAGTGCTGGCTGCACCCTCGGGGGCAGGCCTCGGAGGACGCACCCGCCAGCCTGGGCTCGATGTCCGGCCCCAGGGCTGTGAGAACAGTGGCTGTGAAGTCCCAGCCGAGGGCCTTGGTTATGGCAGCTCAGCACCAACTCAGCGCCCTCGCTGCAGACAGCGCGGGTGAGCCGTGGACACCGCAGCGGACACCGCCGAGGGAAAGGGACCAGAGGTCACGGGAGAACGTCCTCAGGCTTCATGCAGGGACAAGGCCACTTGGGCAGAGACCACCTGCCGTCACCCACCTCGAGCAGGCCCCTCAGCCAGCCCTCAAGACAGGGCAGGGCTGGCGGCAGTCTGGGTCCACACCGCGAGTTCCCCGAGGGCACCGGCCACAGCCTGCCCCCACCCCCACGCCCCACCCCCAGCTGCACACACACCTGCGCTCCTGGCACTGCAGGAGGTCCCAGGGGGCTCCCGTGGTCACAGGCACCTAACCAGCACCAGCCCTCCCTCCCCCTCAGGCGGGGCTCACAGATGTGGCCTCTGGGAGGGAAAACAGGCCTGAGTTTTTCTTCTCTGTCTTCTTCAGCCCCCAGTTCCCAGCACCCCCTCCAGTCTAGGCCCTGTGTTGGCCCTGGAGGCTGGAGGGGGATCAGCCCACAGCGTGCCCCCCAGGACCTTGAGAACCCACCCCGGGAGATAAATAAGAGACTCGTGTTCCCATGGCAGCGCAGCTCTGCAGCCGCACAGGGTATGGCCTGGCTGGGGGGACGCAGGGTATGGCCCAGCTGGGGGGACACAGGGCATGACTGGGCTGGGGGGATGGGCCACTGTCAGAGGCCTGTGTTCTCAATGTACAGGGCCTTGCAGATGCGCGACTGTAGTCTTCACAGGCTGCAATCTAGCCAGCAGCCCAGAGGCAGAGGCCACACCTATCCCTGTCCCATCACCAACTTGCCTCACACCCTTCCCCCTCCCTCCTCCTCCGCCTCCTCCTCCTCGTCTCAGCCCAAACCCCTCCAAGAGGCGCAACAGGCCTGCTCTTGGCTGCGCACCTCTTGGTCCCTACACCTCTGGTCACACTGTGTCGCCAGCCTGGAAGGTGGGCCTGGCCAGCCAGGGATGGTGACTCTCCTTGTCCGTATCCCCTGCTCTTCCCACAAGGGCTGGGATATGGTGGGAAATCAGTGAATGGGTGTGGAAGGTTGAGGAGGGACCATTCGCAGCAGAATCGGGTGTGATGCCTCCATGTAGATGAGAGCTCAGATGCAGATGCAGATGCAGGTGGAGTCGTAGACATGGGGGCTCTCTGATCCCCTAGAGAACTTGGCCCAAGCTGGCAACTGGCTCAGCCCCTCCTGCTGGGCCACTTGCCCTCTGCACTCCAGCCATACAAGCCTCTCTCACTTCTCAATGCACAGACTCACTCCCACCCTCGGGCCTTGACACACCATGCGCGGGCGGGGTCTGCTCACACGCGCTTCCCAGAGAGGACAGAGAGCCCCACCCCAACGGAGTCCCGGCACAGAGTCCCAGCAGAGCCACGCCGCAGCCTCCCGGACACAGGCTCCTTCAAGCACCGTGTTGCCCGAGGACCTCAGCCGCTCCCATTACGCTAGTAAATCAGCCCACAGCAAGGACCGGCCTACCCCTCGGCTCCCCCACAGCCAGTCTCTCCCTTCTGTCAGGACAAAGAGCCACGTTTGCAGCAACCCCCACCCACAGCAACGCCAAGCGAACTTCAGAACTTTCTGTTCGGAGACTTTGAAAGAATTTTTTAATTAACCAAAATTGTTTCTCCTAATAGATGGGTCCCAGGGTGAGAGCGCGCTGTAACTCACTAACTCACGTGGCAGGCGCTGGCGGCCGAGCCGAGTGGGGCCTGGCGGGCTGTGAATGGCAGCAGCGCCTCAGGAGGCCCCGGCTGAGTCTCCACTCCTCGGCCATCTGCCGCTTTATTCTTTATTTCATTGGCAACGTTTCGTCTGTGAACTCTAAAGTGTTTTTGCATTGATGAAGGTTTAAGTTTTAAGTATTCAAGTTTAGAGAAATAAACAAAAAATGTTTCCCCATCCATAAGTAATATATATATATATATATATATATATATATATATATATATATATATATTTAAGCATTCCCTGGGATGATGATACCGTTTCCTCCCCTAATCACAGGCTAGTTTTTAGAATGTGGGTTACCTCATATTAAGCAACCCAATATACAAACATCTGAACCTCAGAAGAGATTCCTGGATATGATTATCCTTTAAAGTGAAGGACTGTATCCCGTTTTCAAAAGGATTCAACCCAAGATTAATCTGTTTTCATTCACAAAATCTTGATCAATGTACATTTTTTCAGAACCCCCTTCTACTGTGAGTCTCTTTAGATGTCACCTAATTCGAGAGGCAAGTACCCAGACTACAAGGACTCCTGAGGTGAGGACCCTGTGCTGTTACTCATTTCTATAGTCTTAGCGTTCGTTGTTGAATTGCATATAATGCAGTATTTCTACATTGAAATACAGTGGGTGAGCAGCAGACGTGAGCTGAGGTTACCCTGGGTGTCCCAGCGACAGTCGTCAGATAGGGCACATGCACAGCACACGGTGCAGGGCACAGAAGACAGGCAGGAAGTAACCGGCAGGAGGAGGCGAGAAGTCTCGCTGCCCTTTTCAGACTAGACATTTCTGTTGGGTGAAGTCTTTGGAAAAGGAGCTGAGCATCTACCCCTAAAGAGTTTGCAAAACATGATTCAAGGTGGCTTTCGGTGGGCAGTGGTGTGACCTCGCGCCGAGAATGCCGTGTTGCTGCATGGAACTCACGTCACTCGGCACCTGCCCTGGAGGGGTTCGAGCTATGGTCTTGCTGCTAAAGGAAAAACAACTTTAACCTCACTTCCTGTGGGGCCAAGCGCTCAAAAGAGTGCCCTCAGGGTGGCAGCCGCTCTCAGGGGACAGAGCCTGGGCGTCGTGGGGCTTCTGCGGGACCCTGGGGCGTGCCGGGCCTCTGTGCCAGCGACGGGCGAGGAGTGTGAGGGGCCACGCGAGTGCCGTGGGTGTTGATTATTCCTTTACTCTCGGACCTGGCATTCTTGTCATGATGACAGAGTAGACCGCGTTTTGAGGTGGGTTTTTAAAACAAACCTCTGAGAGGAAAATTCTGGTAGAGAAAGTTCCATCGGCTCCGTAGGCAGGTGCTCGCAGCCGGAGAGGGGCCATCCCTGGTTCCGCAGCGGGTCCTTGGCAGATTCGGTGCCTGCTCATCCGCCCTGTCCTGCGCGTGAACCGGAACAGGCCCCTCTGAGACTAAGGAGAGCGAGGGCCCTCCTCCAGGGGTACTGACCCCGCTGCTCACTGCCTGCGAGAGGAGCTCCCCCAGAAGCAGGAGGGTTCACCCCATAAACTGCCATCGCTCGTGGAGCCTGTGCAGGCCAGTGTCCTCCCACGAGGCCGCCGCTCGCTGCTGCCCAGCAGCCTGGCATCCCCAGCCAGGCATGGTGCCAAGTTGCCTGCCCCTGCCCAGCCCGGGGAGCAGCCCTCAGCCCATGCCCACAGCAGGGAGCAGTTCGTGGGTCAGGGGCTCTCCATGCCGGGCCTCCACACTGACCTTCAAGGGCACAAGGGACGGTCTCCCAGGCTATTGTCCTCTCTCTGCCTTCGTCTGAAACCTTGTTCACATGAAGCCGGTGGGAGTGGGTCGGCACCACCCACTCCATCCCTGGAAACTCGTTCAAGCAGAGGTCGTGTGGTTCAGGGTCATGAGCGAGAGCTTCCTCCTCACGGAACAGGTGACGCTCAGGCTCACCCAGCCCAGCGTCTGTGCCACCAGACGGCAGAGGTGGGCATCACGCCCATGAGCGCTCAGCACAAACCAAGCTCCAGTGGGAGGTGGGCATCCGGGTCCAGCGAGGGCTGTTTAAAGAGTAACCTCGGGCCTTCAGGTGGTGGCTTCCATCTTGGAAGTGTCCTGTCCAGCACACGTGAGGTTTCGGGGAGGATTCCGCCCTGAGGAGGTCTCTGTGTTTGCACTCCAACACGCTCATTCCAGGCAGAGCTTCATCAGAAGCTGAGGGCGCCCTGAGTGTGGGGAGTGTGAGCTTGCAGGGCCCTGTCTGATCCTTGCAGCCTCTCTCCTGCCCACGCGAGTCACCTGCGCTCAGAAGGCCACTGATTACTCTCCAAATCTGACAGAGAGGATACGATAAAAGATTTTCCCTAGAAGTCTGTAAAGGGTAAACACAACTAGAGAATTTAAGTTACAGAAAGTTTTCAGAAAAAAAAAACGAGTTACAGAAAGTTTTCAGAAATAAATATCAGTTGTGATATTTTTAACACAAAGGACACAAACATAAGTGAACATATTAAGTAAAATGAACAAATCAGAACAAAAGCAGAAAGCAGGGAGCAAACACATCAGCTACCCATGCTGCGGCACGTGGTGTGGAGCCTGGCCGCGATACCACGGCAGCTTCTGCTTTGCCCGAAGAAAGCGCCCCAGCGAAGTCGCTCCAAGCGGTTTTGAAATGAATATCTGATTCGAAACTTCCCCTGTGCCTATAATCACATGCTAATTTACATTTTAATTACTTCCTAAGAAATCAGAAGCATTTGTTGACAGTAGAACATGATGTCAGCTTCACAGGCACTGTTGGTGGATGCTTAATGGACTTAATTAGGTAATTAGTGATGTTAATTATCCTTCTATTATGAAGATAAAGATGCCTCACAAATGATGCGCTTGGTAAAGAAACATCAGTAACGGTATCCGTGTTTGCTTTGTTCATTTACTTCTATTTTCAAACTCCTGTAACAGACCTTGTGATAGACTAGCAATATTTCATATTTCCTTAAAACGAAAAGGGAAAGCCACTGCCTCCATGGGCCCCTGATGGGGCTTCCCATTATCCTGAGCCCTAACACGACAGCGACACTACTTCTCAAACCCCCGCTGCCGGGGCCTGTCCACTGTCCTGCTATGGTGTAGGGTTCCTTGTTCAAGGGCTCCTTCCACGCACTTCCCACTGGGGTGATGGGCGGTTCCAAGATCAACTGTCTGCAGAATGGTGTGTGTGTGTGTGTGTGTCTGTGAGAGAGAGAGAGAGAGAGGGAGAGAGAGAGAGAGAGAGAGAGAGAGAGAGAGAGAGAGAGAGAGAGAGAGAGAGAGAGAGAGAGAGAGAGAGAGAGAGAGAGAGAGATTAGGGAAGAGAGGAAATGAGAGAGAAGGCTGTGGTTGAGTGCCCAGATCACCAGAAGGAAACCTAAAGGGCTAACTCACCCTCGGGCTGCCCACCTGCGTGCATGTCCGTGACCCCCAGGGCAGGGTCCCCACGTTGCCCGAGGACCCACGCTGCTGTGGGAAGTCAATTCTGGGTGCGATGCTGGAGCACAGCTGCCTGCGAGAGCAAGGCTGAGATACACGCTACAGGGACTCCACTTCCAGTTACACTGAGAACGGAAGCTTCAGAGGAGTAAGAAGTGAAACTATTGGACTTGATACATTTTCTCTTTCTTGTTCCCAAATCCCCCCACAAGCAAAGCACAATGAAAGTTCTTTCCGGAAATGACCCTACCCAGACACACCACAAGGAGCACAAAGGCCGGGCTGAGCAGAGGGCAGTGTTGGGGTCAGTGGCTCAGGAAAAGCATTGAGAGAAGGTAGGTCATGGGCAGCCTTGCCCGCCACAGCCATGGAAGCCATGGTCACATCTGCAGAGCGGTGCACGGCTTTCAGTCTTTTTATTTTATTTTTTTAATTTTTTTAATATTTGTATTGATTTCAGAGAGGAAAGAAGAGGGGGACAGAGAGAGAAACATCAATGATGAAAGAGAATCATGGATCGGTTGCCTCCTGCATACCCCCTACTGGGGATCGAGCCTGCAACCCAGGCATGTGCCCTTGACCAGAATCGAACCTGGGACCCTTCATTCCACAGGCTGACGCTCTATCCACTGAGCCACACCAGCTAGGGCTCCGTCTTTGTGAGTCTTTTGTTCCTCAAACAGATAATTACTTGCTCCCATTTAATTACTTTCTCACGAGACTTCCCACCTCCTAGCACAATGGGTTTCCAACCTCACACACCCGGGTGGTAGCGTCTCGCAAAGGCTGTGACCTCGGCTTTCCACTCACTCTCTGGGTCCCAGGTTGTGACGTTCTGTCTCTCCTTCCACTTATTCCTTGATTGGCTGTCTCCCTGCTTCCCCAGCGAGAATGGACTCCCAAGTTCTCACCCCTCCACTTTAGGAATTCTCATGTCTGCCTTCCCTCAGATCGGGCCAGCTCTGAGAAGCATCTCCTGTGACAGTTCTTTCCCTCTTGCCCACACTCATCACTTTGAATTTACTACAAGTTGAAGTAAAAATATTCCCAGTGACAGTCTTTGGAATTTCAGACTGTTAAAATGTCCTACAATCTCTTCAAGATCTTTGACTTTAACCCGTTTTACAGACCTTCCCAGGGAATTCTGACTACAGTTTCCACGGATGTGGTCCTACTTCCTCAGCTGCTACGCTGGACTCTACCCCTCATGTCCCTCCCTTCCTTCCCAAGCCCATGCCTTTCTCTGTCACAGTCTCTGCTCAGCACTGGGCTCTCCAGAGTCCTGAGCCTTTTCCACAGCTGAGTGCACCTCCAGGGCCCTCACCCACTGAGCACTGAGCCAGTGCCCTCACCCACTGAGCACTGAGGCAGTGCCCTCACCCACTGAGCACTGAGCCCATGCCCTCACCCACTGAACACTGAGCCAGCGCCCTCACCCACTGAACACTGAGCCAGTGCCCTACCCACTGAGCACTGAGCCCATGCCCTCACCCACTGAACACTGAGCCAGTGCCCTCACCCACTGAACACTTAGCCAATATCCTCACCCACTGAACACTGAGCCAGCGCCCTCACCCACTGAGCCAGTGCCCTCACCCACTGAACACGGAGCCAGTGCCCTCACCCACTGAACACTTAGCCAATAACCTCACCCACTGAACACTGAGCCAGCGCCCTCACCCACTGAACACGGAGCCAGTGCCTTCACCCACTGAACACTGAGACAGTGCCCTCACCCACTGAGCACGGAGCCAGTGCCCTCACCCACTGAACACTGAGCCAGTGCCCTCACCCACTGAACACGGAGCCAGTGCCCTCACCCACTGAACACTGAGCCAGTGCCCTCACCCACTGAACACGGAGCCAGCGCCCTCACCCACTGAACACTGAGCCAGCGCCCTCACCCACTGAACACTGAGCCAGTGCCTCACCCACTGAACACGGAGCCAGTGCCCTCACCCACTGAACACTGAGCCAGCGCCCTCACCCACTGAACACTGAGCCAGCGCCCTCACCCACTGAACACTGAGCCAGTGCCTCACCCACTGAACACGGAGCCAGTGCCCTCACCCACTGAACACTGAGCCAGTGCCCTCACCCACTGAACACTGAGCCAGTACCCTCACCCACTGAACACGGAGCCAGTGCCCTCACCCACTGAACACTTAGCCAATATCCTCACCCACTGAACACTGAGCCAGCGCCCTCACCCACTGAACACGGAGCCAGTGCCCTCACCCACTGAACACTGAGCCAGCGCCCTCACCCACTGAACACTGAGCCAGTGCCCTCACCCACTGAACACTGAGCCAGTACCCTCACCCACTGAACACGGAGCCAGTGCCTCACCCACTGATTACTGAGCCAGTGCCTCACCCACTGAACACGGAGCCAGTGCCCTCACCCACTGAACACTGAGCCAGTACCCTCCCCCACTGAACACTGAGCCAATACCCTCACCCACTGAACACTGAGCCAGTGCCCTCACCCACTGAACACTGAGCCAATGCCCTCATCCACTGAACACGGAGCCAGTGCCCTCACCCACTGAGCACTGAGCCAGTGCCCTCACCCAATGAACACTGAGCCAATACCCTCACCCACTGAACACGGAGCCAGTGCTCTCACCCACGGAACCAGTGCCCTCACCCACTGAACACTGAGCCAGTGCCCTCACCCACTGAAAACTAAGCCAATACCCTCACCCACTGAACACGGAGCCAGTGCTCTCACCCACGGAGCCAGTGCCCTCACTCACTGAACAATGAGCCAGTGCCTCACCCACTGAACACTGAGCCAGTCCCCTCACCCACTGAACACGGAGCCAGTGCCCTCACCCACTGAACACTGAGCCAATACCCTCACCCACTGATTACTGACCCAGTGCTCTCACCCACGGAGCCAGTGCCCTCACCCACTGAACACTGAGCCAGTGCCCTCACCCACTGAACACTGAGCCAATACCCTCACCCACTGAACACAGAGCCAGTGCTCTCACCCACGGAGCCAGTGCCCTCACCCACTGAACACTGAGCCAATACCCTCACCCACTGAACACGGAGCCAGTGCCTCACCCACTGAACACTGAGCCAGCGCCCTCACCCACTGAACACGGAGCCAGTGCCTCACCCACTGAACACTGAGCCAGTGCCCTCACCCACTGAACACTGAGCCAGTGCCTCACCCACTGAACACTGAGCCACTGCCCTCACCCACTGAGCACTGAGCCAGTGCCCTCACCCACTGAACACTGAGCCAGTGCCTCACCCACTGAACACTGAGCCAGTGCCCTCACCCACTGAACACGGAGCCAGTGCCCTCACCCACTGAACACTGAGCCAGTGCCCTCACCCACTGAACACTGAGCCAGTGCCCTCACCCACTGAACACGGAGCCAGTGCCTCACCCACTGAACACTGAGCCAGTGCCCTCACCCACTGAACACTGAGCCAGTGCCCTCACCCACTGAACACTGAGCCACTGCCCTCACCCACTGAACACGGAGCCAGCGCCCTCACCCACTGAACACGGAGCCAGTGCCTCACCCACTGAACACTGAGCCAGCGCCCTCACCCACTGAACACGGAGCCAGTGCCTCACCCACTGAACACTGAGCCAGTGCCCTCACCCACTGAACACTGAGCCAGTGCCTCACCCACTGAACACTGAGCCACTGCCCTCACCCACTGAGCACTGAGCCAGTGCCCTCACCCACTGAACACTGAGCCAGTGCCTCACCCACTGATTACTGAGCCAGTGCCCTCACCCACTGAACACGGAGCCAGTGCCCTCACCCACTGAACACTGAGCCAGTGCCCTCACCCACTGAACACTGAGCCACTGCCCTCACCCACTGAACACTGAGCCAGTGCCCTCACCCACTCAACACTGAGCCAGTGCCCTCACCCACTCAACACTGAGCCAGTGCCCTCACCCACTGAACACTGAGCCAGTGCTCTCACCCACTGAGCACTGAGCCAGTGCCCTCACCCACTGAACACTGAGCCAGTGCCTCACCCACTGAACACTGAGCCACTGCCCTCACCCACTGAGCACTGAGCCAGTGCCCTCACCCACTGAACACTGAGCCAGTGCCTCACCCACTGATTACTGAGCCAGTGCCCTCACCCACTGAACACGGAGCCAGTGCCCTCACCCACTGAACACTGAGCCAGTGCCCTCACCCACTGAACACTGAGCCACTGCCCTCACCCACTGAACACTGAGCCAGTGCCCTCACCCACTCAACACTGAGCCAGTGCCCTCACCCACTCAACACTGAGCCAGTGCCCTCACCCACTGAACACTGAGCCAGTGCTCTCACCCACTGAGCACTGAGCCAGTGCCCTCACCCACTGAACACTGAGCCAGTGCCTCACCCACTGAACACTGAGCCACTGCCCTCACCCACTGAGCACTGAGCCAGTGCCCTCACCCACTGAACACTGAGCCAGTGCCTCACCCACTGATTACTGAGCCAGTGCCCTCACCCACTGAACACGGAGCCAGTGCCCTCACCCACTGAACACTGAGCCAGTGCCCTCACCCACTGAACACTGAGCCACTGCCCTCACCCACTGAACACTGAGCCAGTGCCCTCACCCACTCAACACTGAGCCAGTGCCCTCACCCACTCAACACTGAGCCAGTGCCCTCACCCACTGAACACTGAGCCAGTGCTCTCACCCACTGAGCACTGAGCCAGTGCCCTCACCCACTGAACACTGAGCCAGTGCCCTCACCCACTGAACACTGAGCCAGTGCCCTCACCCACTGAACACTGAGCCAGTGCCCTCACCCACTGAACACTGAGCCAGTGCCCTCACCCACTGAACACTGAGCCAGTGCCCTCACCCACTCAACACTGAGCCAGTGCCCTCACCCACTGAGCACTGAGCCAGTGCCCTCACCCACTGAGTACTGAGCCAGTGCCCTCACCCACTGAACACGGAGCCAGTGCCTCACCCACTGAGCACTGAGCCAGTGCCTCACCCACTGAATACTGAGCCAGTGCCCTCACCCACTGAACACGGAGCCAGTGCCCTCACCCACTGAACACTGAGCCAGTGCCTCACCCACTGAACACTGAGCCAGTGCCCTCACCCACTGAGCACTGAGCCAGTGCCCTCACCCACTGAGTACTGAGCCAGTGCCCTCACCCACTGAACACGGAGCCAGTGCCTCACCCACTGAGCACTGAGCCAGTGCCTCACCCACTGACCGCTGAAGTGTCAAAGCACTGAACTCAAAGGCATCGGGGACCTGGAGAATCCTCAGCCCTCCCACGGTGACGGTGGCAGCCTTCTATCTGCACTCTGCCTCTCTTCTCTGCAATGTTTGTGTGTCATGATCTCTTTATAGTAAAAATAAGTATACAGACACATTTATGCATGGAATAATATGATGTCTGGGATGTTGCTTCAAAATTATTTTGTGCAGAGGGAAAAAGTGGTTAGTCATGGACATGAGACAAGATTGGTAATGAGTTGGAAATTGTGGAAGTGATGTATCGATGCATGGGAATTCATTTTATTATTTTCTCTACTTCAATATATATTTGATTTTTAAACAATGGTCTTTTAAAGAGATAATGGGTAAAGTGGCAGAGCAGATGGTCAAACATGTCATTTTCCTTGCCAAGGACCTGAGGCAGGACTGCCCTTAACACAGGTGCTGGTCCTGCCAGCGTCTCAGCCAGGGCAGGGCTGCTCACGCTGGGGTGAGAGAAGAGGGGCCTGTGCCCACATTCGGGAAGGCAGCCCATGGCAGGGCACAGTCGCCTGCCCACACAGGCAGCTTTAGAGGACCCAAGGGCCTGGGAGCACATGTCTAGTGCTTCTGTGTTCCGTGTCCTTGCCAGGCAGAGAACTCCAACACAAAGCATGTCCTTCGTATTTTAGCGAAGTCGGTGTGTCACCCTGGCCTGTGGTGCCTTCCCATCCATTCTGCTACTTCCTGTAGGACCCTGGCTTCCCTACATGGCCATTCCGGCTTCAGAAACAGCCCCTGAAAGCGTGCTCAGCTGTCTCCGAAGCCATGGAGACACACAGGAGCAGGGCGGACTGTCCAGGGGTGTGCTTCAGTGGGGCCCACCTGGCCCGGCATGAGACGATGTGTAGTTGCTCCCAGGAGCAGAGTGGGGGAAATGAACCTCACACTTTGCCAGACAAGACACAGGCCAGGCAGCAGCACCCCCAGAGGGGCTCCCACGGCACCCTACCTTTCTCCTCTGGCCTGCTCCTCCCATGCCCCGACACGCCTCCGCCCGGCCTGCTCCGCCTGTCTTCTGTGGCCCTCTTCCCCGCTGCTCCTCTCATCCTTGCAAAACAGGGTTCTCCGGCACGTTCTTTAACTCCCACAGCTCTGACGGCTGCAACCCCTCTCCCACGAAATGATCCACAGCCCCCAGAACATCCGCCCTCAGGGTCCCTCACTCCAGTCTAACCTGGACATTCAGAAACGTGCTGCTCCCCTGTTTAACGGCCACCTGTAGGCCACGGCTCCCCCACCGGACCCCATGCTCTCCTGCACCCACCGAGCCGCCAATCCCAGGCGCATCACCCTCTCAGCCCCTCCCCCGGGCCCAGTGCCCATGTCCGTGCACTGTTTCCATTTGCTAACTCTGAGAAACAGACGACGACACACTTGATATTTTGGAATAACTTCAGGTTTACAGGAAAGTCCTAAAGATAGGACAGAGAGCTCTTGCCCACCCCTCACCGGTTTCCCATGGTGACCGACACCATTGCCAAGGTGTGTGAGTCAAAACTAAGACACCAGCACTGGCTGTTGATGAATTCATTATAAACAATATCATCTGGAGCTGAGCGGTGAGCAAAGTCAGAGCCCAGCCGGCGAGGATAGGGGCAGAGCCCTGGCCTTCTTCGTGCTGGCGAACTCAGGCGCCCGGGAAAGCCCAGACCCCACCTCCAAAGGGCTGGCACCACAGCCTGTGCCCTGGCAGAGACCTCGTCACCAGGGCCCCAGAGGGGCGTGAAGGGGCCCTGGAAGAGGAAGAAGGGGCTGCGCCTCTCACACCGGCCGTGGCCTCACCCGCTGAGCTGCCCGGAGGAAACGTTTCTGCCAGGAGCCCAGCGGCAAGAGGGATCGGGCTCGCCCCACGCCCCGCACCCCGCGCCCCGCTCCCAAGAACAGTTTCTCTGCGTGTGGAGCTGTCAGCTGCTGACATGATCAGGAGTAACACCAAATGAATAATGTTTCCTCCAAAACCAGCTCCCTTAATTACAACGGAGAGACAGAAGACGCCGAAACGCCAATTTCACGCACTGCGCCTGAGTAATGTCTCCGCTGCCTTTTCCAGATGGCGACCTCGCTGGAGGGACTGATGATGTGGGCATATTTAGGGAAAAACCAATAACGGAGTCTTTAACCTTCAACAACAAAAAGCGTGTTGTACAAAATGTTCCTTGGGATACATTAGAAAATATCAATTACATTGCTCACTGAGGTGTAATCAGCTGTAATAATCAAAATTAATTTTTAAAAATAATTAAACAGACCCCAGGGCAAATAGTTGATGCTCTTATCCTATGACATCACAATGCACATATGTACCTGAGAAGCTGTGCCTTCTGTCAGCTCCGTGTGCGGAGGCGTGACGAGTGCGGGCGGCGGTGAGCCCCGCCCAGGACGGAGCCCGCGTGGGCCCCGCACTGTCCCTAAGAACCTCCGTGCAGCAGGCACCGTGCCCGGCCCAGGCTGAGCTACTGGCAGAGAATGCTGCTAAGCAAAGATGCAGTTCATTTTTAAAATTAAAACATAATCCACTTTGTTTCAAAAATAATTTGGCTTTTAAAAATCCACAGGTTATAAGCTATAGAAAAGATACACAATCAGGTTTAAGAAGAAACAAACAGGGCTCACATAGGAAGGAAGAAGCGGGGTGGGGGTATGTGTACATGTGTTTTGCAGAAGTTTACCCCACTAGGTACATGCAGTTATGAGTTGGGCCACGATTTATCTCCCAAGCTTCTGAGTGCCTGACCAGAGAGGAATGGAAGTCACCCAACCCTGCTGCTCAGGAGGCAGAAATCCCAGTTCTTCCGGAACACGGCCGGGGGTGATGTCCCGGGCTGTCCCTCTCCACTCGTCCAGCCCCTCCACCTTAGGACACTCAGCGCTCGCCTGCCTGGTGCCTTTGTCTGGTGAACCCCTCGGCCTGACCGTTCTTTCCCGGAGAGTAACAGGCTCACGTCCTTCCTTATTTCTCTGCTCCATACCTCCTGCCGGGGAGGGCGGCTGACCACCTCCATCCAAACAGCCCGCACCCTCTCGCCACCGTCTTCCATCCCTGCTCTATTTCCCTCACTGCAATAGCACCCCCACATCCATGATTTTATTCGTCTGTTTACTGCAGATCTTCACCCCCCAGGAAGCAGCCGCCATTAAAGCAGAGAGTATGTTCGTTTTTTTCTCTTCTGTAACTTCGGTGCTTACAGCGGACACAGAGTCAGCACTTAATGAATATTTGTTGAGTACGTGAATGAATGAACGAATGAATGAATGAGACCTTAGTTGGTGTAGAAACAGCTTCCACAGCCTGCCTTCACAGAAAGACAGAGCCAGTTTCAAACGTTCCTTTTCCCAGATCTCTCCATGAGTTGGGTTAACAGTGCTCAGCCATTGTGACCCTCCTGGCTCCAAACAGTGCGGCCTATTCGGTTTCTTTCAAATGAGCTGGTCTCTCAACCTACCTTCCCCGGAATCAGAGGCAGCTGAGCGGAGCCAATGGCAGTGACCTCGAGGGAGTCACCCTGGCACTGGCAAGAGGCGGCATCAATAGCCTGCAATAAAATGCATGTCTGTGCCCAGCAGCCCAGCCGTCCCTTCCCTGGCTCCAAGCCAGACAGGCCTGACCTCCTAGGGACAGTGCTAACTTGGTCAAGGAGCGAAGCGAACCGAAGAGAGGCTGGGTCCCTCCTGACACACGTGAATTGGTCCAGAGCAAATGCTTGAGCACAAGCAGGGATGCTCCAGCCTCCAGGCTCAGTGCAGCGACGCCCGTGTGGGATGGGCTTCCCTTGGTGGAGAAGGCTCTAAGGTAAAGAGGAAGTGTGTAAACTGTCTCCTATTTCCAGAGACTTGCCGTTTTCTGTGCTTCCTCATATTCTGATGTAGACAGCGCATTCCCACTGTGCGCCCAGCAAGCGGCTCTGAAGGCATGACATGGCCTGAGGCCCTGCACTCGGGCTGGACGGGAGGCCCCTGCACTCTGCCCCCTCTTGGCCGCACAGCCCTTGACTTACATTCCGTTTCCACATCTGCAAGTGGGGCTCCTGAGAGCTGTGTGCTAGCAGCAGCTGATACAAAACCTAAGTAAGTTATTCACTCAGGCAGCCAGGGAGTCTGCCCACCAACTCGCTGCCCAGTGTTTCCACAAGCCACCGAGCTCGGACACGGCCAGCCTGTTTCTGAACCCAGGGGGCCACAGCCCAGTCACACTCATATCCTGGCCTCCCTTCCGTGTCCGGCGCTTCTCCCTATGTCCTGAAGCCTCCCGTCTCGGGAGCTCCGAGCAAAGACACTCCCCTAAACCTAACCGTGCTGCTGGCAAGCGCAGGATGCCCTTCACGCCTCACTCCTCCCCAGACGAGTCACTGACCACAGTGGACACATGGGGACAGCAGAGCCCAGACTCTGAGCATGTGGGATCTGGAGTCAAGCTCACTTTCCAAAGTTCAATGGGCAGAGAGCTCACATTGTGTCACGTGTCAATCAAGATCTACCCCCGCTTCCTGGGGGCCCTTTCCCCCCAGTTTCCATGGTTGTCTGTCCCGTTGTGGAGGTGAGGAGGGAAGGACTCAGGGACGTTAAGTAAACTGTCCAAGGTCTCCTGACCCTCCCTACGGCCATGTTCAGTCAATGACCACAGTCAGCCTCTGAAGATCAGTGAGCCCAGCATTAGAATATACACTGACCGGCCAGATTATTATGACCACCCCATCAGTACCTCATTGGGCCACCTTTTGCCTTCAATACTGCGGTGATTCTTCTTGGCATTGACTCCACGAGATGTTGAAAGGTGATGCGAGGAATCTGACACCATGCCTGATGAATAGCACTGTCCAGTTCTATGAGATTTGATGGTTGTGGAACCAGCTGCCTGATGGCTCTTTTAACTTCGTCCCACAAATGCTCAATTGGATAGAGATCTGGTGATTGTGGGGGCCACCTAAGCAAGGTAAAGTCTCCTGCATGTTCTTAAAACCACTCCTGCACAATATGAGCACCGTGGCATGGCGCATTGTCTTGTTGGAAGAAGCCACCTCCATTGGGATACGCCATCAACATGATAGGATGAACTTGATCAGCAATGATACTTAGGTATGTTGTGCCATTCATCCCACATTTATAATGATCTGGCCCTCTAGCAACTTCAGTGGGAAATTATAGCTAATTTGCCTACAAACATCAGGTGGTCATAATAATCTGGCCACTCAGTGTATGTGTTTCCCAAAAAGAGCCTGCACGCTCTCGCAGAACCTTGCCTCTTCCTCACCAGGAGGTAGTCCTGCCCTTGAACCTGGACAGAACTCTGTGCCTCTCTCAGCCAAAGGGACCCGGCAGAGTTGATGCTGTATAGCTTCCAAAGTGAGGTCATAGAAGGCTCTCTCTATCTATCTATCTCTCCCTTTCTCTCTCTTTCCTTCTCTCCCTCCTTCCCCCTCCCCACGGAAGCTAGTCCTGGAAGCCCAGCCACCAGCCTGCACAGAAGCCCGGGACAGCTGGAGAAGCTGTATATGGGCAGACCAGCAGCCTCAGCTCAGGTCTCAGCCTAAAGTCAGAAGCAACCACCAGTTGAGTAAAAGGCCCAGACATCTGGGAGGAGAGAAACCCCCGGAACCTGGTATGCTCCAAATCCCTTTCCACAGTATTCACGATCGCACAAACTCACTGCTGGTACCACACAGCCTTGGAGAAATGAATTAGAAAGCCCTAATGCCTCAGCCCCACCCTGGAGGAGGCTCTAACCTGCATGCCAGGGACAGCGCCAGTATCCTGTCCCCCTCGCTGAGCCCACACACCCAGTGCCCGCTGAGCTGTGGGCCAGCGCTGCCTGTGCACACATGACAAGGAGCAGGGGTCGCAGTTCCCTTTGGTTTTTAATGTCATGAGGAACACCTGCTCTTGGTGCTCGAGGAGAGGCGTGTGCACTTGAAGTTAAAGCCCAAGACCTGGCTCCCCGGAAGCGGCCTCAGCTGGGGAGCCACAAGCGCCTGGGAGAGCGCAGAGGAGCATGGAGTTAGATTTGTCTAGTGACAACAGAGAGAGAGGCGTGGCTCCTGGGGTCTGAAGAAAATGCCACGCATCTCTAAGGAAAGGGGTGTGGCTCACCTCTGTCTTGCACTCAGGGTCCTTGGCCTGCCGCCCCGGGATCAGCCTCATGGCTGAGGACAAGCTTTCACTCCACGAAGTGACTTTGCTGTGATGTCCGACATTCGAGCGACTGGCCAGAGATTTCTTCTCAGACGCTGGGGACCGGGAAGCAAAGACTGTCAGAGGGGAACTGAGAGGAGCACACACTATCTCTATAGCTGCTGGGCGTTCAGATGCCAGTCAGCGCTGCGATAGGGGACAGCCCAGGCTGCAGCTCACATCGCTGGCTTCTGACTACGAAATACGGGACGGGTTTCTGCATCCCGCCCAGCTTAGACCCCTGGCTCCACAGGTCACTGACTGCTGCGCAAGTTAGCTAAAGTTCTTAAGCCTCAGTGCTCTCCTCTGTGAAACGGGAATAAGAGTATCTGATCTCCTTGTGGTGTCGTGGAGAGTAAATAAGATTATGCGTTTAAAACACAGGCCCTGAAACATAGAAAGTTTGCAAAAATATGGTTGTTGGCAAAAAGAGAGCCATTTGTGAGCAGTACGGTCCAGCTCACCATGATTCCCACGCTGTGTACATGTGAATAAGAGGGTAAGCGTGTCCTGTTTAAGTGAACTTTTCTCTGAAATAGAGTCTGACATTTTGACTTCAAAGTGTACATGTATGCACACACACACTCGCCAGGGCTAGTGGGGGAAGCCAGTGAAATAAGAGGTGCTGTACCGCCAGGAGCCGGGACCGTACACCCGGACATAACCAGCTCTTCACTGGCTATGACCTCGGGGATTCTGGGAGACGTAAAACACATATGAGCCATAATTTGACAGCAATGGCCTCTTTAAAAACAAAATGAGAACATCGTTCTCACGGTCGCACTGATGAGCATGAGGGTAAAACGTTGCATCGTTGATAGAATGCGAGGGACACTAATATCTTTGGGATGAACACTTCCACTTGGAACTCGCAGGAACCAAAGCTCTGGTGGCTGCACTGTCAGGGCAGGACAAAGCTCTGGTGACTGTCAGGGCAGGACCTAGACCCCCAAGTGCGGCCCCGGGTGAGCGCGGACATGGCGGCCCTCCCATCTAGGAGATTCTAGAATCTCTCACTTGCTTGGCACCTCTGGTCTTCCCTTCACCTGTGATGCAAAGCAGCGTTTAACCTTTGTGAGCCAGGATTCATGAAGGTTCCTTATGTGAACCCCACCCCGATGGATGAGGGAGAAAGGCTGGTGGAAGAGGCCCGGCCCAGGGAACTGGGGAAGCTCTGGACCCAGTGACAGAGACCTAGGTAATGCTGCCAGGCCTTGAGCATCGTCTCCTCCCAGAGCGGGGTGACCTCATCCATCTTCACTTCTCTCTCCCCGGGTTTGACGGAGAGATCGATCTTGAAGGTGTCCTCCAGCTCCTGCCATCTCTGCGCCATGAGCTGCTGCCAGAGAGCATGCACGGTCCTCTGGATGCTGTGCTGGACTGAGAGAGAGGGCGTGTCAGCGGACGCCTCCGGAGAGGGCGCACCGGCCCTGCTTTCATTCACATCCTGTTGAACATCATCCCGGCTCTGCAATGCTACCGACATCTATGTGAGCTGGCCCTCCCTGCATCTAACTTCCCACCACCACGCCCTGCCGGCCTACATGTCCAGAGCTAGGAATCGTGATTGATGGGTCCAGGGAACCTCTTTCTCTCACCTCCCAATTCTGTTAGATGCCTAACGGCTGTGCCTGTGAGGGTTCCCAGAAACCGAATTGCTTCCCCCAGAAAGCTCCTCCAACCTGCCCTATATTAGCCTCTCAGAGGAATGGACACCCAAACTCAGACTGTGCCCTGGCGCCAGGACCCAAGGCAGTCCTCTCCCCTGCACTGGCTCAAGGTCCCCACCAGCCACCCATCTCAGTGCCTGCATTTGCCCAGATATGTACAAATCTACCACGCCGCCCTGCCTGCTCTGCCCCACCACTGTCACCCCATGGTGGTGCCTAAAGCCCTTCTGACCTTGGACCCCTAGCTCCCCCTTCTGTACCAGCCTCTACTTTCTGCTTTTTCAGCCTCAGGGGATGGGCATTGCTCAGTCCACTCTGCCAGCTAAGTCCCTAAGTGCTAATGTTCATGCTGTCATTAACACTGTGAGAGTAAAATTTAAATTCACACGATTTTTGAGCACCGGCGTTGGGTACCTATCTAACCAGAACACAGGCTCCCGTGCCTACCTCTAATATCACAAACTATCCCCTGTAAGTGGCAGCAAGCCAGCGTGGTGGGAGGGGGTCTGCTGAGGCCCCCTGGCCCGGAGGAGCACTCTCTCAAACACATGGATCCAAAGGCTAGTTATTCTTTTACAAACTGTCAATCCCTTTAACTTGACATGATGCTAGCAAGTCCAAACATTCCCTCCATTAAGCCAAATATTTCATGAAAGAAATGAGTTTATTTCCTCCATCCCCATTTTTCTAGGGAAGAAGGTCAAAGAGACAGCTATGTAACAGCTTGAACTGGGATGGCATGCCAGTCGCTCTATCTAGTTGCCCAAAGGAAAACTCAAGAGACCCACCGAGATGGGAAATCAACTTACTGTGAGGTCCTCTGGTTCTTAGTCGAACCAAGTCCCTTAGAGCTCTCTCTTCTTCCATCCATCCCTCCACCCATGCCATTCCATTTTTACTATGCAAAAATCACTCCAATTTTATTCCCCATCAGGTTATCCTGCTTTAATACTACATCATTCTGGGATTTTTCAGGGCTTTTTCTGGCCTTTGAATGTCTCCTTCATACATGTTTCCTCATCTTGGGAAAGATACACTGAAGAATGCAACCCTAGCAGTTATCACTATCCATCTACTACCCCCCAAATAAACAGCAAATAAAATGTACCATCAGTCAAACTTGGGGAGTCATCCACTCTCTTCTCTCTCATGTCTTCATTTGGAGAAAGAAACACTTGATGATAAGGAGTCATTCTAGGCTTGGGTTCCAATCCAAATCCTTCAGGATAACTAGCAGACAAGAGATTTTCCCTATGAAATTCAGTTCTTTGGGATTGCACTATTGTTCTTTATTACAAACTAAAGGCCCAGTGCACGAAAATTCATGCACTCGGGAGGGTCCCTCAGCCTGGACTGCACCCTCTCACAGTCCGGGATCCCTCAGGGGAAGTTCAAGCAAAGAGCGTATGACAACGTCCACGACAGCTATCATACAATAGCATCCTGGCAAAGGGGAAACACACCAGCCTGTTATTCCTGTCTGGTTAAAGCCACTCTGTGCTCCCAGCAGACCCCCGTGAACCCTCTCCTGGTTTCCCCATCGTTGGACTCAGTCATTTCTTTTTGCAGCACTGAACTCTGCCTCTGAGTGCCCTGACCTCATCCTGCTTGGCATGGGGCTGGGCCAACGCCAGGGGCCTGTGGCCAGCGCAGTATGACAGGCCCACACTCGAAGGGCCCCGTGCATGGACTCCTCCGTTACCACAGTCATTTCTGAAGAAGGGGCCCTCATTTGCACTCTGCCGGGCCCACATGTCCTGGAGTCGGTCCTAAGTGGGGTGTGGTGATTTACATACTAGGCTCCCCGTGAGCTGTGTGCTCCAGGGCCCCTGGTCATGTCCATATCTATGTGTCCTCTCGTCTTGGTCCCTCAGCCCACCAAGCAGAACATACACTTGGTACATGTTTTCGGATTGAACCAAAAATGACAAATAAAAAAAATGAAAAAATACAGCATATGACAATGTCCACTCTTGAAATTTCTAGAATGAAGTCCCTTTGGATCTTGGAGTCCCTTTGTAAACAGAGGATGTTCAGAGGGCGGGACTTCAAGCACACATGCAGCCGGCACCTCCTTCTATCACCTACACCTTCAGTATGGACAGGAGCCAGTTCTCAAATACAGGAAGCAAGGCCTCCCTATTTAACCCACACACTGACAGTGGATGCTTTTATTGCAAACAAACTAAAAGGCAGGTGCTTACTCTAGTCCAGGGCGCTGGTAGCATTTTCCAGTGCTTCCCAGAGAGTAACTGTTTTGTAATGTTCAGTAGTCAACTCGGCAGGATTTGGGGATCCTTTTCCCCAGTAATTTGTACGTAACTTGTACTGGGACAAATACAATCAAGGACAAGAGCAAAATAGAATATCCCACAGTCCTCTCTGGCTCTGCACTCAGCATGGCTCTCCACTGATGAGGTAACAGTTGCAGGCAGCATGGCACCAGGCACTGGTGATGCCCGGATACACACACTCCACACACAGAGAGCAAGTGCACGTGCACAGAGAAATCCAAATGTTCCCAAACATGGGGCTTCGAGGAAAGGATTAGTGAGATAAAGTTTTTGTTATTGGTATTTCTTACACAAGTGTAGTTATGGTTGTTATTTTATATCATGAATTGTCTATATATTTTAGTCTGTAAGCAAAATTATTCCTGGCTTATATAATAACGAGGCTCAGGGTCAAAGAGGCTAACTGGTCAGCAAGGATCAATTTCTTTTATGTTTTTTCATTCTATGGTTTCTCAAATGTTAATGTTCCTGAAATCTGCCTGCATCATAAAATCAAAGTGCATATTTAATGTTGGGGTTTCCTGCCTCCAAAATAAATCAATGAAGAATCTTACAACTAAGAATTGTGGAGATAGTGTAAATTATTATTTTACGATGATTCTAGACACTCAGTCATACGGACAGGTTTGAGGAAGACCTATCATATTATAAACATTGCACATAACTCAGACAACCAGATCCACAAAGGGTTCTGTCATTCTATTGACCTCAGCAGGGCCCCTCTGCAGGTTCCTTTCTCCCTGACCGCAGTGGGCACGCGAGCGGCTCCTGGAGTCTTACCTCCCCTCGCTGAGCTGGAGCAGACAGTGCATGAGGCACAGCAGGAAGCTGGCGTTGGAGTTGTAGGTGGCGAAGATGATGTCCCAGTGCTCCTGCAGGAAGTGCAGGACGCGGAGCAGGCCCAGGCCCTCGGAGAGGGACTGCTGGGGCTGGGAGAGGCAGTACAGGATGACTTTATTCAGGCTGCTATATAAAGTGCTGATGGTGCTGTCCCTTTGTGAGGAGGCATTCTCAATGACCTGGTCATGAAATAAACACACACAGGCCTGCTTGTGCGCACTGTACGGTTTTAGGAACGGACCCCGTTAACTGAAAATGATACGAGCTCAGTCTCTTCTGTATTTCAAAATTTGGCAGGATCTAAAAGTCAAATGGGACAACGGTCTCTACCTTTGAGCTTCTATTTAAGTGAGTGATCAATAAAGGCAATTCAAATCATTGGGTTTACCAAAATTTGGTGTAAGAATGTTAAATATACCACAGTCATATTATGGAAAATAGCCAGGGGGCCAGAGAATTCTGAAATATAGGTAAGAAGGTTGGCCCTCGGTGTATAAGAACATACTATTAATAGTGCCTAATTAAAACATGTCACTAACTGTCCAGCGTGTTTACTAGTACAGTATTGCAGGCACCGTGCTAAGCATTTCTGCACTGGGTTCCACACATCGCCTCATTTAAGCATCCTAACAGAACGATGAAGTAGGCACTAAGATTATCCCACTTTAGAGATAACGAGGCTCAGGGTCAAAGAGGCTAACTGGTCAGCAAGGATCAAACTCACACCAGGTACTTGACCCTCTCTGAGCCACCGTACATCTGAAGGAGCAGCTTAACACTAATTGGTCCATCCATTTACTCGGCTTCATCAAAAAGCCAAGTACCATCAGAGGGGTGCTGGGGCTTCCAACTGCACTCTCCCCAGGAGGCACAAGGGGAAGGAGGGGGCCCACATGGGAAACTTGGGTGGGAAGGTAGGGGCTACTGGTTTGCAGCCTTAACACTAATTGGTCCATCCATTTACTTGGCTTCATCAAAAAGAATTCATAAAACAAAAAATGTGTGCAAAACCTCCAGTCTATTAGAAGGTCATTCATTAGCTATAGATTGCTCTCTTAGAATTTTATGGGTACTGTGATTATTTATACTAACGAAGTTAGTTTTATTTAAATATGCTGTAATTTGAGATTCATATTTTTATCATTGTCTTCTGCTCCTCAGATCTGTCACATCTTTCAAACGGAGGTTAAGAGTTATGAGCGCCACCAGCAGGAGAGAAGGATGGCAAATGTGGGCAGCACTGACAGACCTCGGGCCAGACACCCAGAAGGCACATCAGCCCCAGCCGCACCCACTCTAAGGCATTAGCTCCGAGTGTTCGCTTGGACCATTGGCAGCTGCTGTGGGCTGATCGTTGGTGGCCCCTCCCAAACTTCATATGTTGAAACTCTAATCCCCAGTGGGTGGTATGAGAGATGGGGTCTTGGGGGAGTGACTAGGTCAGGAAGCTACGGCCCTCGTGGTGGGATTCCTGTAAGGACAGGAGGAGACCAGTGAGAGATTTCTTCCTCTCTGTCCATCATGTAAGGACAATATGAAGATGGTCAACTGCAAACCAGGAATGGGGCCCTGAGCAGACAGGAGACCTGTTGCCCCTTGAGCCTGCGCTCTCAGCCTCGGGAACATGAGGCGTCACTGCTGGCTGCTGAGCCACCCAGTCTGTGACTTTGTTAAAGCAAGTGAACGAAGGCTCTAATTTTATTTCCCAAGGATCTGATTTTAACCTTTTCAGAGCTGGCAGGGCTACTGCTCCCTTTGGAGTTCTTCTTGCAAAGAGCTCTGAAGACATCACTTTCAGCCTGGCCAGGCACTGCGTTTCAGCCTGGCTGTCACCCAGGAGCAGTCCTGGGGTCTACAGGCAGCTCCCAGACAGAGGGGCGCTGGGGCTGCCAACTGCACTCTCCCCAGGAGGCAGGAGGAGAAGGAGGGGGCCCTCTTGGGTTCCTCGGCAGAGGACACACCAAGGGCAGGAGGTGCTGACAAGAGAAAGTGCTTTCTCACCACCGCAGGCGTCCCACCGGCTGGGACCACCCTGGACCGCTGTGAGCTCCTCGAGCAGGGCCCTCGAGGAGAGAGCAAATGGCCACTTGATGGAAAGGTTTCCAGGATGAAAGGAAAGGAACCCAAAAAGAGTTCAGCTCTAGAATTTTGAGATGGTGTGAGTCTATGTGTAAAGAAGCTGTGCACATGTACACACACTTACACCTAAGGGTGTACCTACTGCACGCATTTGCATATAGGGGTGTGTTTGTGGATCTATCTGAGAGAGAGTACACATGCAAGAAAAACAGGGCTTGGTACAAACAGACTCTTGTCTCGATTTCAGGAAGGCCCAAGCATGACACTAAAGCAGAAAATGAAATGGGACTTTTGAAGATAAAGACCTTTCTGCCCCTTTCTTTGTTGATGAAGAATAACAACCATTAAGATGAAACTAACAATCATAATAGAGTCTAGAGGGGGACAGAACTCAGTTGCCAGCATAGGGGACCGTGGCTCTGACCACTGAGACGGACCTCCGGTGGCCTGAGGGACCCGCAGGACCCCCACAGCCACCAGGTACTGCCGGGGCTGTGAAGGTCCTGCTCCTTCCTCCTACCCATCTCAGGCCGTTTCTAGGGAGGATCGCAGGTCGGTCGGACCACCTGCACAGCAGCAGCACGTCAGACGGACACCGGTCGGCAGTTTCCACACCACCATGGCCAGCGGGGTTCTTACCACCATGATGTGTTCCGTGATGAAGAGCAGGATGTGCCTGGGGTCTGCTGAGAACATTCCACTGTACAGCTTCTCTACCAGCTTCTGGGTGAAGTGGGTGATGATCGTGAGTGAAGGAGCAGCAGCAGCTTCTGAGTTTGGCTGAGGCTCCTTATCGCCTAAGGTCAGGTGAGGAGACAGACGGAGCCTGAGACATCCTCAGAGTCTGAGTGGCCTTCTTTCCACAACATCTCCAATCCCTCTTGGTCACCACCTACATCTCACTCACTCTTCATACCCATTGTAGCCCTCTGTGTACCCCGGGCGCTGAAGATGGGGCTTACCTACAGGTGTCCAATGAAGACCCACCTATTTAAATAAATTGGCCTTGAACAATGTAGTCAGTGATATAACCCAGTGGAGAGGGAGCAAGTGTGGGGCACTGCCTCTTCCAGCGGCCATTTGGAATGAGGGTGGGGGCACACGGCGGCATAAGGCAAATAGGAAGACTGTGTGGTGACCCGAGGCCCTGCTGCGTCAGGCAGAGGACGAGGCTGTAATGTGGGTCATCTGTCCATGCTCTCACCAACACGCCAGGCCTTGTTCTCAGATGTGAATGCTCTAATCTCAGCTAGTCCTAATAACAACCCTCCGAGTTAGCCTCGATTGCTGTCCTCACCCACAGGCTCAGGCACCTGTCTGCAGTCACACCACAGCCAGTGACAGCCAAGAGCAGAGCTGGGATCCCAAGCTCACACCTTCCACCCCCTATCTGCCACACTGCAGATACTCCAGGAGAAAGGCCAGTAGCCAGAGTGTCCATGCTGTGAGGCGAGGAGGAGTCCAGAGATGAGTTGTGTCACTGAGGAATTCATGGCTCAGACACCACAGAAGGACTATGTTTAAACTCATCGGGAAGGTGCGGCTGCCCTGAAACTAAGGCTTATGAATGAAGCATCAACCTGAACCTCTTAGAGGCAATACAGCATCCGCACCCGGGTTCATTGTTTAAGAAACATTTGCTGTGCCCAGGGATAGGTGCAAAGATGCTGAGCAGAAGGATGCTGAACTGCAATTGACATCTCAGCTCCCCTTATGGGAAGAGGACACAATTCTACTGAAGGTGGAGGAGAAGTGGTTTTAGCTCAGAGGGCAGAAGGCCTTTCTGCCTCCGAGTGGCCCACCGGTGGTGCAGATGCCATGGAAAGAAGTAAGCATGCGCTCCCCGGGGTCCCCAGGCAGGACCAGTGAGCTCTTATTGCAGCTTTGCAGAGAACATCTTCTGCGCTCCTAGGAGTCCTGCAGCACAAGGACCCAGGCCTCCTCTAGGAGATGGTTCTCCTGCTCAGCTGTCAGCAGGTTGTGTCATAGCAGTGAGGAGCAAGTCACCCCACTCACCTCTGAGCATCGACACGTCACCTCCTCTCATCATGTGAAATATTTCCATGGTGGAGAGCAGGACCTCAGACTGGAAGTCTCGCTTCTGTTGGCTGGTGGCATTGTCTGGAGAAGCCTGGAATCACACCCAGAACTCAGACAGTAGCCACCCGGCCATCATGCCCACTCAGTGCCTACCGAGTCCCCTTGCCTGGCCGGAATGCTAATACCACCGCTGCTGGGAGTGTGGGCTGCCAACAGCTCACACCTGCCCCTTCTCCAAGGCACTGCCTTCTGCTGACCAAGTTGGCTACCCAGGAGGCAATGCCCACCTCCTGAGGTGAGAAGGCAAGTCAGGGTGGCCCACCAACAATGACCGCCTGGCAGGTGCCTCAAGGTGGGGCCACCACTGGGATGCAGATAGCACACCAGTGCTCCCCTTGGGGCCAGGCTGTGGCTGAGACCATTTCCTGGCTAGCTTCTCCCTCGTCCTCCTGGCATCCTTTCTCTGCCCCCCTGTGAGAACAGCCCTGAGAAATCTCTTCTATTCAATCTCTGCACCAGGCTCCGCTGCTAGGAACCTGCAAGACCTGCCCTTGGTCATCTATTCACTCACTGTTCCCTGCTCTGCCAGGGCCTGCAGGTCCTGGAGGATTCCCTCCCGCCACAGCGCTTTTCCCAGGAGCTATTTGACTATGAGCCAGCTCTCACAAGAGATCAGCCCCCAGGTCTCCCTGCACATCCCCCTCGCGGTGCTGGGCCTCCCACAGTGCCGTCCGCTGTGCACTCACCTCCAGCAGCACCTCCAGCGGCAGCCACTGCTTGGGGCTGGGAGCTGCAAGCAGGAGATCCCTCAAGAGGAGCTGCATGAACACCCTCAGCTGTTTCCGTGTGGGGTGGGACTTGGCAGGAGCCTGTAGACCCTCCACGATGCCCTCACCTTCAGCCTCGGCCCCAGGGCTGCTGGCATTCTGGGCGAACTCAGTGGTGACCCCCTCAAAGACAAGAGAACCCCAGTGTGAGTGGCTCACACTGCCTCAACGTGCTTTCCTATCTACTGCTGAGGGGTGCCTGGGTGACATTCTGATCAAACACATTAACATGCAAGGAAATTGAGGATCTGCAGAAGAAGGTGGCTTGCCCAGAGTTCATGGCTCATAAGGGTGCCTGCTCTGTCCCTGAGGGAGGTGGAGTCCTGGAGAGAAGCAGAGCGTGGAGCTAGTGTGGCCTGAGGGCTTAGCAGAGAAGCCCAGCCGTGTCCTGGGCAAGTCCCTCCTCCTCAGAGCCGCAGCTCTCAGCAGCAAATGGAGATACGAAAGGGACACCACAGAGATGGGTGAGCTCCAATGAGAGTCACGCAGGCCACAGTGCCTGCCCTGCACATGGTCATCAGCTGGGCCCACCTCCTGGGGCCCATGTCCTGCCAGCCAGGCTGTGGCGATGGTGACAGGAGGACCCTCAGGGGAAACAGGTGCTAGGCTTCAGCAAGTCCTGGCCTCCAAGTCCCTGAGGCACCGGCCTTCACATGCTCATTTTTACTTATAAAAATACAGGGAGATTAATGAAGCAGGCACCATTAGCCCAGCCACGTCAGAAAAACAGAGATGCTGGGAGGCGGATGACATGCCCAAGGACACACAGCCAGGGACTTCCAGTTTCTGCCAGTGACATTCCAAGAGCATTCACCTGCTGGCACCTCCCTTTGCACATTCATAAAATTAATGTGGCCATTCTTAATTAAGCCATAAAATGGATTTAATGGCACCTAGGGAGGTGGTGGCCACATTAATTAGCTCTACGCGGCCTCAAAAGGGAAAGACGCCATATAAATTTACAGCAGGCCGCAGGCTCTGGCCACCAGCTTTCTGCATGAAGTGAATCTGTCACATTTTCTGTGCAACAAAGGCCTTCTGGAGCAGACTTGAACCGGGACACGCAAAGGAGGTGTGGAGACACGCAAAGGAGGTGCGGAGACACGTGCTGGAAGTGGAGCCAGGGGCCCACGTCAGAGCCTGGCTCGTCTGAGCTCGGCCGGGGAGGTGACTTTGGGCCAGACCCGCCCCCAGGCAGAGACCCTGAACAGGGAGGAAGAGCCAGCCAGCTGGAACCCGGACTCAGCAAATGGTGAGCTCGCCCACTGTGGCGGCTAGAGGAGGGGACCTAGGCTAAACATGTCAGGACTTCCGGGTTCTGGCCACCTCCAGGGGACCTGCTTGGGGGGTGGTGAGGGTCAGCCTGCAGGGCTGTCCTTCCTCCCTGCCCAGCCTTGGAGGCTGGGGTCTGATCCCCCACCCCTCCAGTGCATCTTTTCCCTACTCTTATTTGTCTGCTGTATCACTTTAGTTGATATTAACCCAACAAACCATTTTATCTTTTTGCAAATCTAGTCTTTATATTTAGTCTTTTATTAAAACAAATTACTCCTGAATTTTATTTGGCCATTTGATTTGATTTTAAACTGATGGCGATAGAAAGGGTATGGGCTTTATGGTGAGAGTGTTGGGGGTAGGGAAGGGGCTATGGCAAGAGATGGGTGAGGTTTAAATCTTGGCTCATCACTTAGTAATCAGGAAACTGTGATGTTTTCCTCTCTCAATGTTTTGCAGGCTAGGCTAGGTCCTAAGCCCCCCACTGAGCCCACAGGACCTTGCCAGCGCCGTGTCCCTGCTGTGACTCTCCCCCTCTCTGCCCCCGCCCCCGCCCCCTGCCCCCGACTAACACACACCACCGCACAGGCTGCCAACAGGGTGAAAAGCGGGGTGGGAAGCGCCGGGCCCAGGGCTGTTGTGGGTGTCCAGCGGGTGGAGGCTGTCAGGGTGCACACACTCCGCTCGCTCACCTGGTCCTTCGGGAACACTCGTGGAGCACACTGCCTGCCTGCACTCGCCCTCCTGACCCTCCGGGCCCTGCCGCCGCTCCTTTCGCTGCAGTGACAGCCTTGCAGACGGTGTCACTAGCTCCCGTTCCCTGTCCATCTCAGCTTCCTACACCGTCAAGGAGGGTGACCGGCAGGCCTCTGCCCTTCACGCCCGTCATCACCCGCTCCTCTCGGCTCCCAGACTCTCACTGCGTCCCTGGGCCTGGCTCTGCCTCAAACTCTCTCACATCTCTTCCCAGAGCATCTTCTACCCCCACACTCACACCTCATCCTCAAGACCCAGCCGGTCCCTCTGCCCCCAGCCGCCCTCTGACTTCAAGGAGTCCCGAGTCACGGTCTGCAGACTGGAGGAGGGTTCTGGGGACAAAAAGCAGAGGAGCACCGGCCTCCGGTCCGCCCGCACCCACCCACTGGGTCTGGCCCGCACCCACCCACTGGGGACGGAGTCTGTTGTTTCGCATTATCAGTGGGAGGGAATTCCATAGAGAATTGGACGTGATCTGCCATCAAATGACTGAGGTTCCTAACAACTCGAAAAAACGACTGAATCTGAGTTTAAAAGACCTCAAGCTGCATCCCAGCCGAGAAAGGAAAGTTGCTGACTCACTGTTCCGCCACACTGCCTTAAATGCCTCTCATTTGGGGGGGCAGCAATCTTGCCCTTTGCTCTTGAGGGGTGACACCCTTTGCCCCTGATTTCACTGGGGCAGGGGAGCAGCGTGTCCTACCTTGTCCGTTCCCAGTGGGAAGGTGACAACGGCCAAGGTCTGGAGGAACTCCGGGGCCCGCCAGGCGGGGTCCTGGGGGTAGGCGCTGTGCACCTGGCCCAGGAACTGCAGCACGCTGGCCGGGAACTGGTGCTCCCCGGCGCCGTCTCCAAGGCCTGTCGGGGGCTGAGAGGCACTGGGTGAGGCGTGTGTGGGAGCCCGAGGGTTGGGAGTCTAGGAAGGAGACCTGCTCTCCGAGACTCTCAGACACCTCACTGCCAGGCCCCTAGACGACTGGCACTGGCCCTGGCACCGCCCAGGGAAGGGATTCACATGCACAGGATTGGTCTGCGGCTTCACACTCTCTTTTCACCTCTCACCACCCTCTGAGGCAGGCCCGCATTTACCCCTACTTCCCGGATGGGAAGACAGGCAGAGCGGTCAGAGCTTGCCAAGGTCCCGGTGGGTAAGGAGCCGAGCCAGGCGCTGTGACCCTGCCTCTCTTTCCCGAATGTCCAATGGCCTCTAATGACTCGGCGTGGCCTCTGTGCTCAGGGAACTTGCCAATCAGGGTCGGCTCCAGCCTTTCAGAGCCCAGCTGTCTGCTCCCAGCGCTAGACCCTGCCTTGGCTTATGTGCTCCCAGGACTGGCAGAACTTGAGGAGCCCCCTCCCCACCAGCCAGGGATCTGGAACGGATCATCTACTGAGCCAACATCCAGTCCCCAGAGGGACCTGGGAGCCTCCACACCACCACCACCATAACCTGGCCTCGGTCACACGGCTGAGCCTCCATCCTGGCTGCACACGAGTGTCCCGGAGCTCAGCTCCCTAAACCGGCTGTGCCAAGTCACTCTGTCTGGAGATTGGCTCCAGCCCCAGACTGTCCAGCTGCTGCCTCAGGGCCTGCCCTAGCATGATGGACAGCCTGCAATTTGAAAACTGACCCACCCTGCAGAGCCAAGCCAACAACCAGACGGAGGGTGCTCAGCCTGCTCCTGTGATTGCGCTAAGTGGAGGTCAGGTCCTCCCCTAGCCAGTTGCTCAGCCCCCTCCCTCCACCCCCCCCGCCCCCCCCCCCCTCCCCGCTCCCGTCCATGGCTGCCTCATTTCCCAGGAGCTGCTTCTAGACCTGGCCCATCTGCATGCGCCAGACATCCTGTTTAACAAGTAGATACCGAGTGCCTGGAACTGAGCCTCATACTAGAACACTCAAGCCTACTTATAGAAAGAAAGGCAATGGGCACGGGGCAGCTAGAAACCTGATTTTAAACTGGATCCTACAAGGGTTTGGTATGGGCTGAGCAGGCAGCAGAGAGAAACTGCTCCTGGGGCCCCCACACCCGGCTTTTCCCCAGGTCCTAAGAGCACAATATTGATTTCCAGAGGAATACCAGCGATCAGGTTCAGAGAGTGGTTTCTGGAGTTCAATGCCTGGTTCGAATCCTGCCTCTGCCTCTTACTGACAGTGTAGCTTTGGCCCAGTCCCTTCCCCCTACACCTCCAGTCCCAACTCTGTAAAGCAAGGATTGTAACATGAGCTATTTCATTTGGTTGTTGTGAGGATTGAATGAGACATTTGGTACCTCGGGGCTACTTCCCAGTGACTAGCACAGGGTAAGCAGAAGCAGCTGGGAGAGGACTTGAACTTTCAGAAGAGAAACTTGGATTTTGTGTGTTGGCAACCAGGACCCCTGAAGGTTCTTAGGCAATGCGGTGACCTGGACTGTAGGGCTAGCGCTGGACACACTGTCACATGCTCCTGCTCCATGACCCTGCCTGCGTGAGCTAACCTCAGCTCTGTTTCTACATTAGACAATGGAGATAACGCTGTTTCAAAGGATTGTTGCACACGGTGACTGCTGACCATCTGAAAGACCAGTAATGCAATACATTGGAAGAGACGTGGAGCAATTGGAACCTTCCAACTAGAGTAGCAGCTGGTGAGAGTGCCGTTGGCACGTCACGTTGGAGAACTATTTGGTGCTATCTGCTAGAGCAAGTCATGTGCACAACTGATGGACCACAATGTCACCCCTGGGCATATTTCTTTCTCTTTTTTAAAAATATATTTTATTGATTTTTTACAGAGAGGAAGGGAGAGGGATAGAGAGTTAGAAACATCGATGAGAGAGAGACATCGACCAGCTGCCTCCTGCACACCTCCTACTGGGGATGTGCCCGCAACCAAGGTACATGCCCTTGACTGGAATCGAACCTGTGACCCTTCAGTCTGAAGGCTATGCTCTATCCACTGAGCCAAACCAGTCAGGGCTCCTGGGCATATTTCTAACAGAAAAATATGTATGTCTGCCCAAAGATATGTACAAAGCAGCTTTATTCCTATTTCCAAATGGAAGAAAAAAAACACTCACAAGAATAGATAAATAAATTGTGATCAATTATCACAATAAAATACTACTCAATAATAAACAAGGATGAATTACTGACACATACAACATTATGAGTGAATCCCACAAACATAAGGATGAGTAAAAGAAGCCAGATGCAAAGAACGCATACTCTCTGGTCCATTTCTATCACATTCAACAAGAGGCAGACTACGCTGTGGTGAGTTAGTTACCAATGGGCAGGGGAATAATGTCAAACCAAGTGAAGTTCCGAGCAAACAATAATATAAGAAAAGATAAGAGAGAGAAAATAAACTTTGAGAAAGATATGCTAGAGTTATTCTCTACAATTAAGTTTCTGGTCTTTTTCGATTATCCTTCAGTTTTTGCCTTTTATATTTTGGTGCTTGTCTACTGTACTTGGCACATGAGAGTCTAATGACAGACATCTTCATTGAACCCAACGGCCGTGAGTGGCTTTGCTTCTGTCACGTGTTTAGATCTCAGAAGGTTGGGTCTCGCTTACTGACCAATCTGCGAGTCACTCCTGTAACACACCAGTGAACCATTTTATGTTTGATATTATAATGTAAATCTTTGGTCTCATTTTTTTACTTCTCTCAGCATGCCATGTATTTTCTTTATTTTAAATGCTTTCATGTTAATTCTTTTGTTTTGCTTTTTAAAAAATGAAACTAATTGGTTAGAAAGGTAACAGATTCCTGATGCTGCAAACAGAAAATACATCTTTCCAGGCACCCAAGGTTAATCGTGACATTAGGCCTGCGGTGGAACTCTGAATAGCTCCCAAAGACGGGAAGCGTGCAGATCACATGCTCTGACTAGGACCCAACAAACCGAGATGGGCAACCACAACGAAACAGACAGCTCAACCACGTGGGTACCGAAAAAGATGAACCGAAGGCCTTTAAAACTGCAAGCACAGAAACTCTAGAAAACAACCAGAAAATGAAGATGCCAAACATCAAACTCTCCGAACTAGCCAGAAAAAAACCCGGAGGATGATCGGCTCTTTAATAAGCCCACAGGCCCCGGCTTTTCCAGTAATGGGAGGAGTGGGGCAGAGGACAGTGTGAACTCATCAGTGAAGAGTAAGAAGGGAAAGTAACCACAAAAATTAAATGAATTAAAAGAGATGATTTGTGCAAATTAAATAATTGGGAAGATTTTTTAAAATTATAAATTACCTAAACTAGGTCAAGGAGACATTTAAAAGCCTAAAAAAGTCAAAAACAAAAACAAAAAAAAGTCAGGCCCAAGAAGTTTCATATAAACAATTTAAATAATATAAAAACTATGAATTTAATATATTCCTAAATGTAAACAATGAGTTTTTAAAATAAAGCTAGTATAATTTTGATATCAAAAGCTGACACTGGCCTTCATGTCTTAAATAACCTCGCCTCCCACCTCAATGGCCCTGGGTGGCCTGAGGGCTCTCCAGGCATCACGACTCCCCCCCCCCCCCCGCCCCCCCCCCACACACACACAAACAGGTGGATGCAGGCCAGGAGGCCAGGCAGACAGAAGTGAGCTCCTTGAGGGGAGCGGCCCGTCTCCCCGCCACAGGGCCCTGCAGCTCCTGATGGAAAATGTTACCCAGAAACGCTCGCTTTGATGAACGCATGCATCCCCCAGTGAAGAAAGTCAAACGACTACGCAACTGGGAAATGGAAGGCTTTTGGCAAGAGTGGCTGCACTGCACTGAAAACATTTCGGCTGGTTCTCAATGTGCACCTGAGTTATCCCAGAGCTGCCTTGCCCCTTCTATCAAGGATTCTGCATAACACTTCTAATGGCTGCCATCACTTGGACACTGCTGGGATAACTCCCTAAGAATTATCCCACCAACCTTGTCTGCCCCCCTCAACCCCCCCACCCCCACCACAGCATGTGGGGAAGGGGCTCACCCGGCTCATGGTGGCCTTCAGCATCCTCAGGAGCAGCAGGGCCCCCTCCATGCACAGCCCGGCCCGGAGGACTTCCTCTGCGCGGTGTGCCCGCAGGAGCCCCTGCAGCGTGGCGTCCAGGCTGTCCTGAAAGAGGAGGAGGGCTGCAGAGACGCCCGCCAGTGCAAGGAGTGTCTCACAGCCCCGTTTGGAAAGACGGGACAGCAAACCCCTCGGCAGCGGCCGCTGGGGGAATTTCAGCCGCTCGGTGCCTGAGGGAAACACGCATGTCCAAGAAGATACTGAAGACCCCGATAGCCACTTGTGCCGAGATTAGCGCTTCAGTCTGACACCACAGATACTGTCCAGTCAGGGACACTGGTTCTTTGCAATGAGACTAGAGAAGGCGCGTGAAGGCTCCAGTTCAGGGGAAGGTCAGGATCCTTGCAGGCAGGCCTGACTCCGCCTCTTTAACGGGCTTGCAGAAGCCATTCCAGCCCTTGCACCTCCGTTTCCCTCTCCGTGAAATAAAAATTGCACTATCAGCCCCACGGGGTGGTCATAAATACCAGGTGAGGCAAATATCTCCCAAGGCTCCTGACACCAGCAGCAGTTGTTCCCTGGACACATCCTTGGAGCGATGACAAGGCAGGGTTTTGTGAACTTAGTACAGTGTGCAGACCCAGCTGTGGAGATGGGCTTTGTGCCACTATTATTATATATCAAGATTTAGATCATCCTTCTGTTTGCAAAGCTATGACCCTCTCCATTTCAATTCAGGGCAGTTCAACTCAACTCAGTTAAGACCAAAAGACAATTTCTGATGCTGCTATTTGCCAGGCACCCAAGAAGGCGAGTAAGAGGCAGGTCTGTTGTCCAGGCGCTCAGTGCCTAAAGAGAGAGGCGGACGTGTAAATGTGTCCGTGCCACATATGGCAGAGGATGCTGAGGCACTGGCAGGATGGCTCCCCCTGGAGGGGGTGAGGCAGGTGACCTGGGAGGGCGAGCTCATTAAAGGCACAGGCTGAGCAAGCACAAGGCAGCTGCCTTGCTTGGAGGTGACTCAGGAGGATCCCAGCATGAGGGCAGCAGGGAGGGAGCTGGGCAGCTGTGGGGCAGGAGACTCGGCACATGGAAGGTTTGTATTCGAATATCGGGGAGTACCAGGGGCACCCCTAAGGTGAAGGCATGACAGGCTCTGATCTGTGGCGGCAGCAATTGGCCTCCCCCTCCCCCACCTTCATCATGGGTTTCTCTAGCTGTGCCCAAAGGAGAACAATTCACCAGTGGACTGATGAGAACGGAGAGCTGCTAGGAGGAGGATGGGGTAGAGGTGGAGGAGGTCAAGGGTATCTGAAGAGCCAGCCAAGGGGTGTGGCAGCTGGGGAGAGAATGGGTCAGGACAGTGGAAGTGGGAAGAATTGGAGCGAGCTAATGGAGAGTCTGAGGGAACTGCCTTGGTCATGTGGCAGCAGAAATCCCTGGGGGCCCCAAGGACCTACTCTGGATCCACCCGTCAGCTCTGTGAGTGGCGTCTGGAGGAAGAAGGCGGACACGATGAGGTAGACTTCCGGAATGTGAACGTGGTGGGCCAGAAAGTCATTCAAGACCCGGAATCCAGGAAGCAGGCAGGGGCCCTGGTCAGGCGCAGGAGGGTGGCTCTTCAGGTTATCTATGAATCCGAAGGGGCACACAATGCCACTGAGAACAATGCAATTGCTTACGGCCACGGTGGGGACTGGCACACGAGGGAATCCCCTGCCACCCACTCCCCCCAGAAATGCCAGTTCGGAATACACGCCATCACACAGGGGCACAGATGATGCTCCACAGGATCCTTTCCCTGTCCCTGACATGCGCACCCATCAGGATGTCCATGCCCTCTGCGCAGCGTTCCACCCAGGATCCCGCAGGCAGGCCGTCCTTAAAGCGCTCGCGCAGGGCGGGGCTCGACAGAAAGTGCAGCAGCAGCTTCAGGCCCAGCACAGTGGTGCTGGGGTGCAGGTGGCCCTGCAGAAGCAGCAGAAACCAGCCGGGCCCCAGGCTCAGGAACACCTCCTCCATTGTCCTAGGAGACCAACAAATGCAAGCGTCATGTCCAGAGACGATGAACAACATCCAGCCTTACTAGTCACCTAGGAAGGCAAATTAGGATTAGCATCTCAATACCACGTAGCAAGACACAGATCGCATTTTCAAGGAACAGTAAAAGAAACGCTGGCAGAGTTGCTGCAAAGTGGTTGAATTTGTCTATGAACAGCTGACGTGTAAATTGGTCAAAGGTTTTCAAAGCAATTGGCAACTATGTATCAATAGATGTGAAGCCTGCAGGCCTAGGGGGAGCTGTACTCCACTGATATTCACACTCATGCAGTGTCTGATGGCCATCCTTCTAATTACAGCACTATCTCTATATATAAAAGGCTAAGCGACCTGCCAACTGGCCAGTAGTATGATGTGCACTGACCACCAGGGGGCACATGCTCAACGCAGGACAAGCGACAGCAACTTTGCAAAGTGCCCTCTTGCACTCCGGGACCCCTCAGGGGATGTCGGACTGCCGGTTTTGGCCCAATCCCTGCAGGCCAGGCCAAGGGACCCCCACCTGCCAGAGGGACCCGGGACCCGGCTCACTCTGCAGACTCCCTTCGAGCCCTGGCACCACCCGAGGTGTGGCAGGCCGGGGAGGGACCACAGGAGGTTGGCTCCAGGGCATGTCCAGCCCATCTCACCCAGTCCCGCCTTGCCAGCCACCTTCTAATTAATTTCCTTTCAATGTGCACTGGGCCTCTAGTGGTCATATAAAACACATAATGGTTATTTACCTCCCTTTTGAAATACACTGGTCAAAACTAATCTAAACTGAATTATTCAAAGTGTCTGCATCTTTATCAGTTTAGGCCAAAAAAAATTACATGATTTACTATCAGGTCCAAAAATGATTTTAAAATGACGAGTCTGGCTAATACAGACTTGCTAGAGGGAACTGGGGAGCAGGGAGATGGGCAGCAGCCCTAGAGGCAATGGCTCAGCAAAGACCTGGCCTCCTGGGAGCAAGGGAAGGTCTGCCTGTCCCAGACAGTGTTCTCAGCATCAGCTGCCAGACTAGGCATGGTGAGGGTGTGGCCACCGGGCTAGGAACCAACAGACTGTTCTGTCTTCTAGCCCTGTCTCTGAACTAACTAACTGCATGACTTTAGCAGAACTCTTGATGTGCTCTGGTTATATCCTCAATGATGGTGATAGTGATAGTGATGGTGATGGTGATGGTGATGGTGATGGTGATGGTGATAGCGATAGTGATGGTGATGAGGATGAGGGTGAGGGTGATGAGGATGAGGATGAGGGTGATGCTGGTGGTGATAGTGATGAGGTGATGGTGATGAGGATGATGGTGAGTGTGAGGCTGATGGTGATGGGTGATGGTGATGAGGATGAGAGTGATGGTGATGATGGTGATGAGGATGATGGTGGTGCTGGTGGTGATGGTGATGATGGTGATGAGGATGATGGTGGTGCTGGTGGTGATGGTGATGGTGATGATGGTGATGAGGATGATGGTGGTGCTGGTGGTGATGGTGATGGTGGTGATGAGGATGATAAGAATGAGGTTGGTGCTGGTGGTGCTGATAATGATGGTGGTGTTGGTGATGATAGAAGTTCGCTTATGGAGTATTTACAGTATCCTAGGCACCACAGTCCAGGCTACCCACATGTTAATTTCCATCTACAGCAAGTACTATTTTTATCTTTACATAGATGAGTAGAAGAGAGGCATTGAGGTCTTGAGTTACCTCCCCAAGGTCTCTGGGAACAGAACTGGGATTTGAACCCAGGGGGTCTAACATTTGAGCCCAGATGCTAAGCAATACACTACATTTCCTTTTCAAACATAAGGGGAAGGAAGGGTTTAGACTAGTTCATCTCCAAGTTCCCCAGTGTTCTAATTCTAGCAATGTAAATACTTATGGGCTGGCAAATCTTTAAGCACTATCTGCAAAGCGGTTTTACTGAGGAGTAACCCCCACTGCTCCCCCAAACATACATAAACACTAAAATATCAATTTGGAAAGAGCAAGGATCTGGGCTGACATGCTCAGCACCACACCCTCACATCAAGGCACAGTGTCTGGCACATAGTAGGTGCTCAACAAATGACTCCAGGGTTGGAGATAAAGCAATCAGTGGGAGAGAGGCTGGGATTTTCTGATTATACATCATTTTGAAAGTTGATTGAAGGCAGATACTTCTTTTTCCAACTTGGGAAAATAACTAGGTAACTAACAGTAAAGAGCAGAAGAATTTGGCAAGCCTTTTCCTTGATAGATGTTATTTAGACCAACCATTTCTCCATTCTATTGTCTGCCAAATAAAGGACATCAAAATTAATTGTCACAACTGCCAAAACAATAACAATTACACTGGAGCAATGGTGACAAAAGGAGTTTATTGTAATTATACCAAATCTGTTTTGAGTTACTATGCCCATTAAACATTTTCATTGGAATATCTTAGGGCAAGGTCTGCTTTATCGGGTGGCGGGACTATAATTTTCTCTCTGACTAGTGCAGAAGACACATTGCAGACAGCTGACTCTGAGATACTAAACTTCTCATTAAGGAAAGGTTTTAACACCGAGCCCTGTACGAGGCAACCTAACGCCAAGTCGCGCTTCCTGGAGCTACTTACTCAGAGGACAGATGAAGTTGGGAGGAAGACACTACTCCGAGCAGCATCTCCAGCAGCTGGTTTCTGAGCCAGATTGTCTTTCCAGATGTTTGGCTTCCAGCTACAAAAGAGGCCATTTAGATTTGAGAGGGAACGGATGTAAAGAGACTTATTTTCTGCAGTAAGCCATCACAGCCTCCAAATGCTTATTTCATTCAGGCATTAGGCCATGGAGGGGACTCCAAATTTTGTCATTCAATTCTAGACTTCAATACAATGCTTTTAAAATATTTTCAGAAAATGTTCTTAAAGTTGCCTCTAACTAGAGATGTTTTCCATCTTCTTTCACACACACACACTCCTTAAAATCTATCTTACAGAAGAGGAATTCTTTAATTATCATGGGCTGCAATGTTTCTTGAGCATCTAAATGGCCAGGTCTAGCGAGGCATTGGGGGTAGCGGGTGCAGACCCTGGTTCTCCACCTCGGGCCCTGCTCTCCAGCAGCTCCCAGGCGAGGCTTTGGCACGCCGATGCTGCGGTAAAAATAGAGCTTGAGGAGTAGCAAGAGGTTACAGACCCAGTGGGGAAAGGAGCTGTACTTCTAGGTGTTATTAAAGCCCCAAGGCACAGGTTAACATTGTCTCAACAGATGATATTCTTACAAAAGATCCTGAATGAAGGGCAGCTGACTAAGTATGCTCACCGTTGGCCCATTTTCCATTCATTCACTCCCTAGGTTGGCCGTTTAGTTTACAGCCACTGTGGGCACAGACACCACGCTGTAGCGATGGAACTGCGGAAGCTGTGGAAGACTTGGCGTCAGATCCCCCTCTATTTGGGTTCTGGCCCACGTTCTTATTAAGGCCCTAATATCTGAGCCTCAGTTTCCTCATCTGCAAAATGGAAATGGTAATGCCTACTTTTCAGACTAGATCTAGGAGAAGAGGGAACTTGTTCAGATTGAGCAGCGCTGGCCAGGAGAATCTTTTGCGCCAGCCCTGTCCATGCAGTAGCCACCAGCCCCCTGTGGTTATCAAGACCTGGGACTGTGACCGGTGGGACTGAGGGATGGACTTTTTAACTGCACTTCATTTCAAGTCATTAAAATGGCACATGGGTTTGAGGCTCCCGGGCCGGACAGCACACCTGGAGGGCAGGACAGAGCGCAGTGCCTGCTCCCTCACACAGGCTCCAGCAGAGGGGACTCGGAACACGACAGCTGCTGCTCTGGGCCTGGCGGGGCGACACTCAGAGACACAGCCCAGCCTGTGCACAGAGGAGCCCGGGCTTTAGAAGCACAAGGTGACCAGGTGGCTCAGAGCGACTGGGAATGGCTAGTGCAGAGGGCACAGGGCAGGGCAGACATCCCTGGGAGGGAGCCGCACACGCAGCATGGACAGCGGGCGGCCACTGCGATTGGGCCCCACAGGGCTTCCAAGTGCGGGAGCCGGCCTTGGCGCAGGGGGGCCATCGGGAGGCAGGCATGGCTGGGCCTGAGGCCCCCGCTGGGCTACAGAAAACTGCGTGTTATCTAGAAACCATTCCAGGCCAGAAAGAGGGAATATGCAGTTCAACTTGATGTGTGACCCTAATCATAACACTGTGACCTCACAGGCCCCTATTTGGGAACAACCCTCAACTCCAGCGCCTTCCCTCCTTTGTCTCAGCCCCGCCCTCTACACCCGGCCCAGCACGTGTGGCTCTCAGGCTGGTGGCTGGAGCGGTCTCCTCACCAGGCCCCGAGGGCTCCGGGACCCCGTCCGCGAAGATCTGCCGCTCGTCCACCGAGGCGGGCTGGAGGGTGTACACCAGGAACAGCGCGACCCTTAACAGAGAGGACAGGCTCAGTCGGGCTCCTGTTGCTGAACACACGTGAAGGTTTCCTACACAGAACACCCCAATGCGGCTGCAAGGCAGGGTTCGAGAGGAGCACGCTATTCTGTAGTTAATGCAATATTTCCGGAGACTTCTACTGTCTGTCAGCATTCATCAGAGCAGTTAACTGGGGCTGCCAGGTCAACAGAGCAGGTGGCGATGAAGATGGACCAGGTTAAATGTCATGGGCTGGGCTGTTTAGAAAGTCTGCAAAGGGCAGGCGCACTGAGACCTCAGCCAGTGGTGATGGCTGTGCCCTTAGAAAGTCTGAATTCCTGGCACGACAGGTGTGTCAGCACCGGGGAGAGGGGTGCCCACAGCCCTGCTGGGGTCTTGCACATGCACCCTCCTCTCAACAGAGACCTAGAACCCGCCCTGCACTGAAAGGGAGGGAGGCTGGGGTGAGTGTGGTCAGGGGAGGGCTGGGCCTACAGCCCCTGGTAAACCAGCCCGAGCCCTGCCCTTGCCCTGGCAGCTGGGGGCAGTACCTGAGCAAGTCCTGGACACTGAAGTGGCCCCTCAGCTGCCAGCCCAGGATGGCGATGATGGTGGGGATCCTGGAGGGGGCGAGGCCAGGCTCATTGAAGAGGAAGACGAGCCTGGGTATCAGCTGTGCCTGGTGGGCCACGCCAGCACTCCGGGGGCCTTCCCTGCGAGCCCGGGAGAGAGGCGGTGAAAGCTTTCTGTGCTTCTGCTGAAAAGGCTTTCCAGGCCGGCGTGCTCTGTGGCCCTCGGCTCCAATGCCGCCAAATGAACCCCGAGCAAAGACAGCCACCGGAGTGTGACCCTGAGCACCCCACACCCAGGCCCGGCCTGGCGAGCCGGCTGGTGGGCGCGCTTCCTGCCCCCAGCCACACAGTGGGTGAGCACTCCGCGGCAGTCAGGGGAACAAGGCAGAATTCAAGCACCCTCGGCCCCTCCTCGAGCTCATCACATGCTCTTTCCAGTAAATTCTACTCCCCTCCCTCTCCCCCTCCCCCCCAGAAAACAGCTCCAGGGTGCACACCCACCTCTTAGAAAACAACAGGCACAGAGAGAACATGGAAAATGGGAAGAAAGCAAAGGTGGAGGGAGGTGAAATGGGTGGAATGCTCCTTCGGGAAGTGCCTTTTTGCTCTAACATCTGCCACACTGGGTCCCTGACACCCTGACACTGGAGAGGCAGAGCCAGCCCAGTCTGTGTGTCTGTTGCTTGTGAGCACTGGCATCCCCCCCCCCCCCCCCTCCCGCCATCTTTCCTGAGCTTTCTCATCGCAGAGCTGAGCAGACTGCTTTCTGCATTTGTCTCCCCTGCTGCCCGGAGGGCCTCCTCCCCCTCTCCCCTTGCAGCCCCAGAAGCCCTTGAAATACAATGGGGACAGGTTGCCCCCCTGCCTCCCTCCTCCCTTATCCTGATCACAGCCCACAGCCCCTGGGTTTCTTCGGGAGCCACTGCTTCCTAACTCCCCTCCACTCCCAGAGGTGTAGTCCTGCTCTGGCCTGTGAGGGACCAAGCAGCCCTCGCTGGGCTGTGCTGAGCACAGGAGGTGCCCTGAGGCGCCTGCGGCCCTGCCACAGAGACCGCGGAAAGGACAGAGGAAGAAAGCAGAGACTAGATGGGGACAGACCTCAGATAAAGCGGTGTGAGTGGCGCCAGCCCCAGGGGAGCTCGGTCCCTTTCTACTGTATGAGCAATGAATTCCTTTCTCCACTTCCTCCCACCCCTTTCCTCTCTCCCTTCCCTGAGTCCATTGGAGTGCTGTTCTGCCACTTGCAACCAAAGTGCCTGGACTGCGGACTGCGACTGCCCTGCCTGCAAGGGGACGGGCGGGAGACACCAGCGGAGAGACGGTGGGAGAGGTGTGTCCCTTCTGCTGGCCACACTGGGCCCTGATGCCAGAGCCAGGAAGCTGCTTCCGAGGCCCCAAACCTGCAGGGGAGACACACATGCCCACATGTGTGAGCCTCGGGGAAGGTGCTGCTATAGACTGTATGTTTGCGACCCCCAAATTGTGTTGTTGTTTTTTTTTTTTTTTGGTTAATCCTCACCCCAGCATATTTTTCCACTGATTTTTTTGAAAAAACGGAAGAGAGGAGTAGAGACACAGAGAGAGAAACATTGATGTGAGAGAAACACATCACTTGGTTGCTTCCTACACTCACCCTGACCAGGGCTGGGGATGGAGCCTGCAACCGAGGTACATGCCCTTGACCGGAATCGAACCCACGACCCTTCAGTCTGAGGGCCAAAGCTCCACCCACTGAGCCAAACTCGCTAGGGCTCTCTGTTGCTGTTGCTTGTTATTCCCCTAAATTCTTATGTGGAAACCTACCCTCGGCAGTGGGCTTTGGGAGGGGAATAGGTCGTGAAGGTGATGCTCCTGATGGGATTAGTGCTCTCACGAGAGACCCCAGTGACCTTCCCTGCCCCTCAGGTGCAGACAGTGAGAAGACAGCCACCTCCACATTGGAGGCGGGTCCTCACCAATGGGGGCCACTCCTAACTCCCCTCCACTCCCGGACCCTCAGCCTCCAGCCTGGGAGGAATAGATTCCGCTGTTTATAAGCCGCCGTCCTCGGCAGTTTTGTTACAGAAGCCTGAGCCCTCTAAGCCGGACGCGCTGCCTCAGGGGACACGCACTCAGAGAGAGAGAGAGAGAGACAGAGAGAGAGAGAGACAGAGACAGAGAGAGAGAGAGAGAGAGAGAGAGAAAGAGAGAGAGAGAGAGGGCGAGGGTCGTGGGTGTGCCCTGCCCTCTCAGTCCCTTTTCTGGTGAGAAGCCCTGGCTTCTAACGTCCAGCGGCCGAAGCCCAGCCTACCTTGGCGACCGGAGGATTTCCAGGAGGTGGGAGAAGAGGGATTGCTCCACGTTGTCCGCGGCTCTCATCCAGAGCTGGAAGACAGGAGCGTTGGTGACGCACGGCCGGAGAACTGGCCCCCGACAGTGCGAACGCATAGCGCCCTGGGCTGGTCTCCTGGCCTGGAGTCACCAACCCAGTTTCCCTCTGGAATCGGACCCAATCTCCTGACAGCGTGGGGGCTTTGCCCGGGGAAAGCTCGAACACCCCGTCTCTCCTCATCTCCGCGGCTGCCTGGCCCTAAACGACGGGTCTAGATTCACCAGGACACCTGTGCTAACCAGTGTCCGCCCAGGCCAGGCCCCGCAGCCCGGGGTCCACACGCCAGACTCCTCATCCTGCAAGGCCAATGCCCGTGTTCCCACTTCAGAGATGAGAAGACAGGGCCCAGACAGACCAGGCGAGTGACAAGTCCCATTCACCCCCAGCAAGCGGCAGGACTGGAATTAGAAGCGGGCCTTCCCTTTCCGGTTTTACGCTGTGGTAACGAAACACCCGACTTGTGCGTGCAACACTTTCCTCATAAAGCCAGCAGCGCGGCCCACGCCCCTCCTCCTGCACAGCAGGACCGTGACCGAAGCCAGAGGGGAAGCCCCGAGATCCCGGGAGTGAGCTTACCACCGAGGCGGTTTCCTTCACAGTGAACAAAAGGCAGCTGCTATCCGTCCTCTGGGGAAAAGTGGATGGCATCCTTCATGTCGCATTTCCACTTCCCTTTAGAGCAGTGGTTCTCAACCTTGGCTGCACATTAGAATCACCTGGGAATCTTTTTAAAATCCTGATTTCTGGGCCTCATCCTCCGGAAATTCTATTTCTTTGTTATGGGGTGGGACCACAACATTAGTAAGAAAGAAACAGAATTTCCTGAGGATGAGGCCCAGAAATCAGGATTTTAAAAAGATTCCCAGGGGATTCTAATGTGCAGCCAAGGTTGAGAACCACTGCTTTAGAGGGTTCTATTTCTTATCTCTAAACACAGCCATTTCCTAAGGCCCCAAACCAGATGTGGGATTGTAACAGTGCATTTGTCTGGCACCAAAAAGAGCTCACATTTACAAACTACCCACTGGCAGCGGCACAAGGTGCCGGGCAAAGGTCGGAAATGATGTCTGCATGCAGTAGCGAGAAGACTGAGGCTCCGAGACACTAAGAGACTTGCCTGTCGACCCTCATGTACTAATCTGCAGAGACTGGCTTCAAAGCCCGATCTAACTCCCTCTTGCCTCCTCCCTGTGCTCCCCAAGAGCCATCTCCTAGAGATTGATGCACAGGGTCAGTAATGAACCTCACGCAATGACACAGGTGGCCGTGGATCAGTAATGAACCTCACCCGATGACACAGGTGGCTGTGGGTCAGTAATGAACCTCATGCGATGACACAGGTGGCTGTGGGTCAGTAATGAACCTCACGCGATGACACAGGTGGCCGTGGGTCAGTAATGAACCTCACCGGATGACACAGGTGGCCATGGGTCAGTAATGAACCTCACCCGATGACACAGGTGGCCGTGGGTCAGTAATGAACCTCACCCGATGACACAGGTGGCCGTGGGTCATTAATGAACCTCACCCGATGACACAGGTGGCCGTGGGTCATTAATGAACCTCACCCGATGACACAGGTGGCCGTGGGTCATTAATGAACCTCACCCGATGACACAGGTGGCCGTGGGTCAGTAATGAACCTCACCCGATGACACAGGTGGCCGTGGGTCAGTAATGAACCTCACCCAATGACACAGGTGGCCGTGGGTCATTAATGAACCTCACCCGATGACACAGGTGGCCGTGGGTCAGTAATGAACCTCACCCGATGACACAGGTGGCCATGGGTCAGTAATGAACCTCACCCGATGACACAGGTGGCCGTGGGTCAGTAATGAACCTCACCCGATGACACAGGTGGCCGTGGGTCAGTAATGAACCTCACCCAATGACACAGGTGGCCGTGGGTCATTAATGAACCTCACCCGATGACACAGGTGGCCGTGGGTCAGTAATGAACCTCACCCGATGACACAGGTGGCCGTGGGTCAGTAATGAACCTCACCCGATGACACAGGTGGCCGTGGCTCCATGCTCTTGTGGGGGAAGCAGAAGAGCACAGTGACCCAAGTCTATCAGGAGGCCAGTGTAGGCATAAGCCATCCCTCTGGGATCCCCAGGGCCTGGCATCACACCTACCACGTGGTGGGCACTTACGAAGAATCCATTATTTTTTTAAGAGTGGATGTACAGGAAATCCAGGTGAACTGAGCACGCTGCGCTAAGCCCGAAGCAGGCTGGCAGAGTCCCCGCCCTGCAAGCTCACTCCTGCTCAGTGCACAGAGTGGGCGCTGCTGCGTGCAGAGCCCGGGTGGGCTGTGGGGGCTCCAGTCAGGCACCTCAAGGCACAGGTCGAGGGCCCTGCACACGCGGCATCTTCGCTCACAAAGGCAGTCTCTGAACAAAGGCCATGCCAGCGTGGGAGCTGGAGAACTGAGAGTGCAAGACATGACCCCAGCAATCTCCTTGCTGCTGTGCCCCTGCCCCTCCTCCCTCCAGGGCACTGGAGCAGTACCAGGTTGCCAGAGCATATCGGACGCTGCCCAGCCCTTTCGGAAATTCCTTTACATTGTACCAAATAGGCTGGGAATGTAGACAGTTGAATCTTTTGCTGCTTATCCTGTCTTATAACCCCTACTAAGGACTGCATTGAGATGGCTGATTTAAATATCAAATGGATCATGTGTCCAATTGTGCCCTCTCCCACCCTGAGACCATGGCACCTGCCACAATGATCTGTTTGTCCCTTTTAAAAACCAGAAACCTAAGACTTGACTACCCTCCACTTCCTGTCCCTCCTGCTCCTCAACTGCCCCCCTCCCTCGCCACTGTCTGTCCAGTCATCACAGATCCCCCTTCTCCTGTAACTGATTTTCTTGTCTCCAAACCCACCCTCTTTTCCAATGACTTGTGCTATTAGAAGTTGATTCTCCCAGTGGTATTTTAACCACCCCTTTTCCACTCCTTCCTCCTCTCGGCCAACAACCAGACTCAACTCTCCTATCTTAAGCCCTGAAACTTCCTCCCTCTATTTTCTTCTCTCTTCTTCGTCAAAAGCCTGCCTCTACTTCCCTCCTCTCCACTCTTCACCTGCGTCTGACCCATTATTTATTTCTCATTAGGTCTGTCATTACTTCCAAGTGACCTCCCAATACAATACACACATCACTGCCCCCATTTTACTTGAAACTCTTCTTGTCATCTTAAATTTTTATTTTGTTTTACTTTGGTGTTTACTGGTTGCTTGTTTTCTTAGCCTTAGCTTTGAAGGCACAGCTCACTCGAGGATGCCGGTTCCCAGGGAGGGTGGTGCCCTGGTCGTTCCAGGAGCAGCTGGGAGCTTGGGGGTCCCGCACAGGTAGCTGCTGGGCGGCTGGTGCCAGGGGTGCCCTGGAGCCCAGTGGCGGGGCGGGGCATGCTCTCTTGTCTCTCTGTGCAGGAAAGCAGGTGCACAGGGAGCCGGGTACCAGGCCTCGCGGCGGCCTTCACAGGCCTGGCGCTCATCTCAGACCCAGGCCACAGGGCACTTCCTGGCCGGGCTCAATTCGCTGATGACTTCCTCAGGACATGGAGAGCTACAGTAGCGAATAGGATTGGCCTTCACTTTTCAGGTTCCCGTCCCGTCCTTCTTTGGTTCAGGTGTCAAGATCAGATAATCAAATAACCTGGGAGTGTTCCCTTTTCAGTTTCCTGGAGGAGTTTTTAAGGCTGGGAGGGCCTACGTCCTGACAGGTGGAACTTCTCTACAGACACCCGGGCCTAGACCTTCCTTGTGGATTTCGTTTGTAAGATTTTAAAGCAGTGATTCCAGCCCTAGCTGGTTTGGCTCAGTGGATAGAGCGTCGGCCTGCAGACCAAAGGGTCCCGGGTTTGTTGCCAATCAAAGGCATATACCTCAGTTGCAGGCTCCTCCCTAGTCTGGGCCCTGGTCGGGGTGTGTGCAAGAGGCAACCAATCAATGTGTTTCTCTCACATCAATATTTATCTCCGTCTTTCCCTCTGTCTTCCACTCTCTCTAAAAATCAATGGAAAAATATCATTGAGGATTAAAAATAAAAATAAATAAATATGATTCAATTTATTTGATGATTATGGTCCATTTAAGTTTTTTTTCTTTCTTTTTGAGTGAGTTTGGGAAACTTACATTTTCTTGGAGATTGTTCAGATGAGCTAAGGGTTCACATTTATTGGCACAAAGGTGCCAGCCCTACTCTCCTCCCCCCTCCCCCTGCTCATCCCCATGGACCTCCCTCCTCCCCCCTCCCCCTGCTTATCCCCATGGATCTCCCTCCTCCCCTTCCCCCTGCTCATCCCCGTGGATCTCCCTCCTCCCCCCCTCCCCCTGCTCATCCCCATGGATCTCCCTCCTCCCCCTCCCCCTGCTCATCCCCATGGACCTCCCTCCTCCCCCTCCCCCGGCTCATCCCCATGGACCTCCCTCCTCCCCCTCCCCCTGCTCATCCCCATGGATCTCCCTCCTCCCCCTCCCCCTGCTCATCCCCATGGACCTCCCTCCTCCCCTTCCCCTGCTCATCCCCATGGACCTCCCTCCTCCCCCTCCCCCTGCTCATCCCCATGGACCTCCCTCCTCCCCCCCTCCCCCTGCTCATCCCCGTGGATCTCCCTCCTCCCCCCTCCGCCTGCTCATCCCCGCGGACCTCCCTCCTCCCCCTCCCCTGCTCATCCCCATGGATCTCCCTCCTCCCTCCTCCCCTGCTCATCCCCATGGATCTCCCTCTTCCCCTTCCCCTGCTCATCCCCATGGACCTCCCTCCTCCCCCTCCCCCTGCTCATCCCCATGGACCTCCCTCCTCCCCCCTCCCCCTGCTCATCCCCGTGGATCTCCCTCCTCCCCCCTCCGCCTGCTCATCCCCGCGGGCCTCCCTCCTCCCCCTCCCCTGCTCATCCCCGTGGATCTCCCTCCTCCCCCCACCCCCTGCTCATCCCCGTGGATCTCCCTCCTCCCCCCTCCCCCTGCTCATCCCCATGGACCTCCCTCCTCCCTCCTCCCCTGCTCATCCCCGTGGATCTCCCTCCTCCCTCCTTCCCTGCTCATCCCCATGGATCTCCCTCCTCCCTCCTCCCCTGCTCATCCCCATGGACCTCCCTCCTCTCCCCTCCCCCTGCTCATCCCCATGGACCTCCCTCCTCCCCCTCCCCCTGCTCATCCCTGTGGATCTCTCTCCTTCCACCCTGCCAGCATTATTTAGCATCCTTCCTGCCTTTATCCTGACCAATCTCAGCAGTTTATTCTATTAGAGCCAGTTATTAGCCTCATTGATCCTTTCTGTGGTTGTTTCTTTCCTATTAAAACAGTTGATGTTTTCGTCTTCATTATTCCTTCTTTCTTTCTTGGAATTTAGTTTTTGTTTGTTTTTAGTTTGTGGTTTCTGTTTTGTTTTGTTTTTCAGTTGTTCTAACTTCTTAACCTGAAGCCTCTGTTCATGAATTTAGAATGTTCTCTCTCTGACAGGCACGTTGAGGGTGTAAAGTTTCCTCCAGGCCCCGCTTCCAGCAGCCTCCCCACAGCGCCTCGATATGCAGTGTTTTTCTTGTTGTTCAGTATAAACCAATTCTCATTGAATTATAATCCTCATTGATCCTCTTTACCTCACCGCCTTTTGGAAATTCAGGTTTCAAATCTCCCACCTGGATTTCTGCAACAATCTACGGACCATCTCCCTGCCTGGGGGTCTTGCCCCTGAGAAATAGACCTAAAGTAAAATTCTAATGTGTCCCTGAGGTATCAGTAGTTTAGCCAAACTTGTTAATAATCCAAAATTTATTTATAAAGCCTTTACTCTAATAATTCCAAGGAATTTTTTAATTGAGGGGGATGTATGCACAAAAGTACTGTGTATAAAAGCGCTCATTTATAGCAATAATACATGGAAATAATCTAGGAGTTTGACAACACGGAATGATGTCAGGCACAGCACAGATTCCATCCTGACCACGGAACAATGCTTGCAAAGTCCATAATCTATACATATAAAAGCCTAAGTGACTGAACGACCTAATGACTGAACAACCGGTTGACTGGTCGCTATGACACACATTGACCACCAGGGGACAGACGCTCAATGCACAGGATCGGGCTCCCTCCTGTCTGGATCGGGCCTGTGGGGATCTGGCCGAAACCAGCTATCCGACATCCCCCGAGGGGTCCCAGATTGCGAGAGGGTGCAGGCCAGGCTGAGGGACCCCACAAGGTGCATGAATCCGTGCACCGGCCTGTAGTAAATTGATAAATGTTTATGTTAATGGGAAAGGATAGGACTAACAACATCCACACCAAGGTCATAACTGATAAAACATAGAGCTGGTAGAAAATATAACAGCACTCATAGACCTTAACAGGCAGCACTCAGGTCGACAACAGTTGTCTGGGTTTCAGAAATAGTTTCATGCCCCCCCCCCCCCCCACACACACACACTTTTATCTAATTTAAAGCATTCTGTAATAAGCATATATTATCTCTAACTTTAAAAAGTTTTAAAAATACTTCCATGGACTCAGGCACACATGGACTAAAATGCATGTCCTGTGGCTCAGTCTTTCGCCCTCTCCACCGGCCCCCTCTGCCTCATCTCCTGGCAGGGGCTCCCCAAGCCGCTTGCTCTCAGTCCCCTGGCTGCTTTCATCCCCCAGCACGCCCTCTGCCTGGAGGTCCCTCTGGGAGCCTCTGTCAGACTCCGCCTAGCCCTGAGCTGCGAGGCTGAGCCGGCTCTCACTGCCCTGTGCCTGCCTCCCTCACACCCACACACTGGTGCCTCCTGCACCTGTCCAGGCTCCGCAGCTGCCTGGAGGGGCTGCCTCCTGTCATCACTGCCCCGTGTGCACTCCGTCAAGGACGCTTCCTCCACGGGCCTGCCCACGCAGTCTCGCTTCCTCGCTGCCCTCCGGCCTGCCCCCGAATCTCTCAGTCACTCCTTTACGGGAGCCTTTGTGAACAGCAGGCCCCAAAGGAATCGGTGCATCCCTTTTAGTCCCCATACATAGTATATGAGGTACCGCCCTGCAGTTCAAAATCCTTTCCCAGGTTGCATCTGGTTTACAGAAGACGCTGACCTCTATTTCACCATCGAAAATGCAACTCAGAGACTTGCCCAGGGCCCCGGGGCGGGGGGATGGATTCCAATATGAAGCTGGGGGCCTCCCCTCTCAAGCCTTTGGGGTTTCCTCTCACAGCCATCCCGCCATCAGGAAGCCAGGCTCCCCCCTCAACCCCCCTGCAGGCTCCCCCCATCTCCATTTACCTCAAAGTCACAGAGGACGTGCTGGAAGACCCCCACATTGGTGCGGGCGGGGGGCCCGAAGCCCAGCTCGGCAGTGCCCGCGACGGCCAGGATGAGCTGCAGGACGCGGTGGGTGAGCAGGGAGCTCTTTTTCCTCAGGAGAAACGCCATCACCTGGAAGGTCAATGCATGAGCAGCTGGAGCCAAGTGCCTCTGAGGCCTCTCCTCGCCCGCTGTCCCCTGTCCCCGGAACCCTGCTTGGCGGGGCTGCCTCCTCGGCCTGTGTTCCCAGAAGCAGCTCACACGCCCACGGCTGTGCTGCTTCCCTGCCACTGCCCACCGGTCCACCACAGGGCCTGCTCCTTCCCGACTCTCCCTCTGTTCCCAGAACACCCCTCGCTCTCTCCTGGTTTCCTTCCGATGCTCAGGGCTCTTTCTCATCCACCGTACTGGACCCCACGTTCACAGCCATCCCATCCCATCCATGCTGCCATCACCAGGAAGGCACCGACTACCCATGGACCCCGATAGCCCCATCACTGAGGCTGCAGCCACCAGACATGCCCCTGTACTGCGTGCGCCAGACTCTGGGAACTGGCAGCTTCCGGCACCGGTGCCAGGGGCGGCCCTGGCATCCCAGTGGCCCGGCCCATCTCAGACACCAGTACGACGGATCCCCAGCCTCCTGCTGCTGCTGACCTCAGCCTCACAAAGTCAGGCTTGTAGCCAACCACTGGCACCTGGGTCCTCATCCACCCATCCCCTCCGGTTCTCAGCTCAGCTCCCCCACAGCTCAGTCCCTGCGCCTGGATCCGAACCAGTCCGCCCCTTTCCCCATCCGCTCAGGCCCCTTTCAATGTGCCACTGGGAATGTCTGTGTTCCTCCAAAACCTGTGTGTTGAAACCTTTGCCTGGCAACATGATGATACCTGGAGGTGGGTCCTTTGGGATGTGGTGAGCAATAGATGAGGTCCGGAGCGCAGGGCCTCACAGAGGGGCCAATGTCCTTACAAGAGGCATGAGACCTGCCTCTCCTGCTCTCCGCCATGTGAGGACCAATCAGAAACTGGCCTCTGTGATCCAGGAAAGGGCCCTCGCCCCACCTGACCAGGCTGGCACCCTGGTCTTTGACTCCCCAGCCTCCAGAACTATGCAAAAACGAATGTCTGATGTTACAAGCTACCCAGTCTATGGTATTTGTTACAGCAGCCCAAACCAGGACAACTGTGATCATCAAATACTCAGGATCTCCTTAGATTGCCCTGGTCAGGTCTCTGACACATCTGAAACCTGCGACACCCTCGCCCGCCTCCGCCACCAGCACAGTCAGGAGGCTGAAAGCTGCTTGAGGAAGGTCGCCCCCACTGGCTGGTTCACTTTACACTACCGGCGCCGAGTGTCCAGCTGGCTCGCGGTCTAACTCTGTTTCTCCAGCAAGCTGGTTCTCCTTGTCCGAAAGACAGTGGTTCATCTCTCCTTCCTCCCCCAACCTTCCTTCCCTGCTACCACCCACCTCATACTCTGCTGAGAAGACAGAACCCAACAGCCATCCCAACCCTCATCAATAACGCCCGCACTGCATGCCTTCCTCTCACAGGCAAGGTCCTACCTGGCCTCCAGCCCCCTCCTCACCTTCACAGGACTCTGTTTCTTGAGATAATTCTTCTCTTCTCAAGTCATCTCTCTCTCTCTCTCTCTCTCTCTCTCTCTCTCTCTCTCTTCCTCCCTCCCTCCCTCTTTCCTTCCACCAACAGAAGGCTCTAGTATTTCTCTTTTTAAAAATAGCCCTCCCTTGAGCCCGCATCCCTCTAGCTCTGACCCCACTTTGCTACCCCTCTCCTCAGCAAAACTCTTGAAAGCACTAGGGGTGCATTCTGGCTCCACGTCCTCACCTATGTTCTCACTTCTACCCCCTTCAGCTGGTTGCTGCCTCCACCTGACCACCTGTCCACCTGCCTTAGCAAGGTCCCCAATGACTCCCAGGTGCCAAATCCCCTGGAAATACATCTGTCCTCAGTTTGCTTCATCCTGAGCATTGTCTGACGGCACTGGCCTTCTTCAAATGCTTCTTCCTTCAGAACCTTTGGCAGTTTTCTTTAGTTTGTCTTCCCTCTTTCTTCCCAATCTCCTTCGTTGGTTGGGCTTTAATCATATTTCCACTCTACAAGGTTAGCTCCTTATTTCTTCCTCTTGAGTTCTCTTCTCTATTCTCTCTACTCCTCTTTGACTATTTCATTAGTTTTCTTGGATTAAATAGCATCGTGCTGATATTGATGGCTCACATTTATGTCCAGCTCAGCTTGTCCCTCTAAGCTCGAGCCATCTATCCACTTGACAACTGACTTTTGGTCTCACAAACATTTCAAACTTAGGAGGTTCCAGTAGCTCCCTCCTCCCTGCCTGCTGCCTTCTGGCATGCATACCAGCTGATCTCCTGAGCGGTCTTCCCAGACTGCTCGCAAGGACCCCAAGTCTCTCCAGGTTAGGAACGCAGTCGCAGAGCAGACTGGCTTCTATCTCAGTCTCCTGCTCAAATCTCACCCCTCCGATCCACCTTCCACATTCGTGTCAAAGGTCATTCTGAAGCATTAATCACTCCATTTCCCGGTCCCAAGCTTCCCTGTGGTTACTCATCATTTCCAAGGTAGAAACCCATGCTCCCTGGAGGGCAGATTTCTGGTCCTTCCCTCGCCACCCCCGGCTGCCTTGCAGTGGCTCACACCTGTCCTTTCCCCGCAGCCCTGCGGGGCAGCTGCGCATGTTTTTAATGCCGGTCTGAACGCTATCCTTCTTTCCCAGACAATGAAAATCCATCCTATGAACCTCAGGATGTCACCCAGGCTGAGAAGAGGAGAGTAAGTAAGTTGGATGAAAATAACAAGTAGAAAGATATATGCTTTCCTTGTGCTCTCAAATCCACTCAGCAAATCAGCAAATAAATACAGAATGAACGTCTGAAAAATGATGAGGTCCCCTCCCAAGAGAGCTGGTGCATTGAAGACCCTCGCTATCATTCTCTGGCTCAGTCACAGGCTTGACTACAAACCTACTGTCGAGCAGGCGCTCTCAGGGTGCAGCAATGGACAAGCAGACCAGGCCTGCCCTCCTGGAGCACGTGCTGCGGGGCGAACAGACCCCAAACACAGCCTGTCTAGGTCGTGCCGACTGGGCCCGCGGGTTATGCAGAAGAAGAAGGGATGCGGTAGGATGCAGCTCTTTAGAAAGAGGCAAGGTAGGCAAGAACAATAATAACCTGGTGTCTTTACGTAAAGCCTGTCATTGCCGCCCCCCCCCCCCCCCCCCCCCCCGGCCCCAGCACTGCCAGCCTCCCTTCTGAATTCCCATGAAGACATAAATGCCTGGAATGTTTCTTCTTTAAGCCACAAGAAGACTTTATAGACTTTCTTCTTCTGCCTCCATGTGCACATTAAAGCCCTGAATCTGATGGGTTCTTTATTCAAATGAGGTATACAAAGTCTTCATCTCATAATATTTATCTGCCTGTCCTATTAGACAGTGATATAAATTAAATGTTTATGCCCCCCCCCCCCAATTCATATGTTGGAACGTAATCCCAATGTGATGCTATTAGGGGGTACAGCCTTTGGGGGTCATTAAGTCACGAGGGTGGAGGCTCTAGTGGGAATAGGGTCCTTATAAGGAGACCTCAGGTGCTCCCTCAGCCTCCACCCTGTGAGGACACAGAGAAAGGTGGGCGTCTATGAACCAGGCGGGCCCTCACCCACACGGTCTGCCACACCTTGCTGTTGGACTCCCCAGCCTCCAGAGCTGCGAGGCACAAATGTCTGTTGTTTATACCCGCCCCTCCACCGTTTACGGGGTTTTGTTACAGCAGCCTGAACAGACTAAGACAGACAGTGAGTTCCCGGGAGGGAGAAGCTAACCCCATTTTGTTCGGACCGCATCCCCGGTGCCTAGCACGGTGTCTGGCCCTTAAGCAGCACTCAGTCAGCATGAGCAGAGCAAAGAAAGCCAGGGCTACTCCTTGCCTCTCCCACATCTTCCTAAAAACCCAGGCAACCGACTCCTCTGGTCCGCCAATCGCCATTCTGTTTTCTTTTTTAAAAAAATGTCTTTATTGATGTTTTAGAGAGAGAGAGGAAGGGAGAGGCACACCTCCTACTGGGGTCAAGCCTGCAACCCAGGCATGTGTCCTGACCAGCAATGGAACTGCTGACCTCTTGGTTCATGAGTGGATGCTCAACCATTGAGCCACACCAGCCTGGCCCACCGCCTTTCTTTTTCACGAGGCTCTTTCGCCTCCTACCCATGTGTGAGGCGGCGCCTCTGCAGCTCCCGGCACGTCCTTTCCCCCAAGGCACGTGCTCACGTGATGGGCCCTTGCTAAGTACGGCAGCGAGGAGACGGGGGCAGGAGAGCCCAGCACTCTGTGGAGCTCGGAGCTCCGGGGAAGAAGCTGGGGAGCCACTGAGTGGCAGGTGCGGTGGCCCCGGAAGAGAGTCTTGGACACACTGCGATCAGTTTCTACTAAAATTGCCTTGTTTCTGTCTGTTTCATCCTTCTCGATATACCACGAGAGTACATGGGGCTTTGTACCTTGTGGGAAATGCTCACAATAATTATTAAAATCCCCAGCCCCAGCAGATACCTAAGTGCTAAATTGGCACAATTCCCACGGCTGCTGCCTTTATCAGTATAATAAAAAACTTGTATCTACCAAAAGCCCCAATTCTTGACTTTTAATATGAACACAGACCTACCCATCACTATCACCACAACATTTACTGAGCGTCTGTCTGGCCTCAGTCATGCACTGGCACCAGCGAGGAGTGCCAGGATCAGAGGCCTGCAGCCCAGTGGCGACGAGCAGGCTCTACAGAGTGCGTGTGGTCAGCCCCGGGCACCGCCCGGTGCCGCGGGCAGCTGGAGGCGGCACACGCTCAGCTCCGGGCTGGGAGCCTGACCTGGGAGGTAAGAGGGAGCGGACCTGGGAAGAGACTGAGATGGCACTGCCAGCCCAGGGCACGGGTGTACCCAGTCACGCGGGTTTAGCTAAGGGAGCTGTGCAGCGCTGGGGGAGGTAGCAGTGCCGGGTGGGAAGCGCTGTGGGCGGGGGGTGGGGCTGAAGCACAGGGGCAGCGGGTTTCACAGGCCTGAGAAAGTAGTCCCGGGGCCTGGAACGAGGACTAGCGGGTAGACGCCGCTGGAGAGTCCACGTGGGGAAAGGTGTGGTCAGGTCTCAGTGCAGAACTATGACTGCTGCCACCAGCTTCGTGGGAGCAGCAGGAGGAAGGGCCCGTCCAGCTGTGCAGCTGCCCAGTCAGAGCGGGTAGGCCTGAGGGGACATCACCCTGATCTCCTTGCTCAGCTCCTGGCTTAGGAGCAAAAGGCAGGGATGCTGTCTCCCAGCACCCTGCCCAGGAGAAGCCATGGCAGCCTGTGTGCCCCTGACCTTGTCTAGACTTGCACCCGAGGCCTGCCCTGGCGCCTCCTTTCCCACGGCCGCCCGGCCGCCCAGGAAGGCTCCAGGGCTGCGACCAGTCCCATCTGGCTCTGCGAAGCGCGAGCAGCCGTAAGTCCCAGTGCACACAGACAGCAGGCACCCTGAGCAGGCACTTACTAAGCACTCAGCACACACTCACTCCCTTGATCATCACAACCTGCACAGCTACCATCACTCCCATGTACACAGGAGGATGGAGGAGCAGAGATTTAAGCCTAAATAAAGATGGCCAACACTTACAGAACACGTATTCTGCGTCAGACATCATTCTAACCCTCCATCTGTATTAAATCAGTCCTCCCTGCACCCCATGATGAGGGGCACGGAGTCTGTACCAGACCAGGGGGAAGCTGCACGTGGGGAGTAATCATCCAGGTTAAACAGCAAGTTGGAGGAGTGGGGGATGCAGACCTGACGTTCCGGCTCCGAGGCCTGGCCTCTTCGCCATCATAGACACAGGGGCGGACCACAGACGATGCTTCAGTTCCCAGTGAAGGTGCTGGCGGCCACACAGGTGTGCATCCTGTCCAGCCAGAGTCCCTCCCTGGCCGCTGTGACCTGGCCTCTGCTGGGGGCCAGAGTCTCCAGACCTGACCTCTAGGCTCCCCTTCTCCAGAGTCACTGTGGAGGGACTGTCCCCCCTCAGGGAGTCGGAGACGCAGGTGGGGGTGAGATTACCTGGTACCCAAAGATGTGCTGCATCAGGCGATCACACATGACATTGCTGGTCAGGACCAAGTGCAGAACTTTCACAGCTGCGTACATGGTGTGGTCATCTGTTGCTAAGGAAATGAGGCCCAGGAGGATGGCAGGCCCGCCAATGAAGTCCAGGCTGCTGGCAGCGGGGCTGGAGTGGAACACCCTTACCCCTGTGTGGGACAAAGGGGCATCCCATCAACAGGCATAGCCTCTCTGCATGCTGGGTAACTGAGCTGCCAGCACCATGCCACCTTCCATTCAGGACAGAGAGCCTGTGCACAGAGGACTGGTTGGGAGGAGGGGCCTATGCACAGGGAGAGGGGGGAGGGGCAGGTGCACAGGTAGAGGGGGGAGGGGCCTGTACACAGGGAGGGAGGAGGAAGGGCCTGTGCACAGGGAGAGGGGGGAGGAGGGTCAGGGGCTTAGAAAGTCTTAAGTCACTGGGAGAATCTATGCTGAGTCCTTCAGATCGCTGCCCTCCATAGCTGTCTGGAGTGCAGGAGGAGCCAGATGCCTTCGGTGCCACCTGAGTCTGCTGGCTCCTCTGACACCTCTGCCCCTACATCCTGCGGCCCTGGGTGCTTGCACCAACTCATTGCTTTGACAGTTGCTGGCACAGAGGCCCACTGTGCCCACTACATGGGCTCCATTGTGCACAGATGCCGGCCTGGAGAGCAGCTGCGTTTACTACCAATTAGATGCAGTGAGGTGAGCTGACCTCACTCAGTGTGGAGGCCAGCTCCCTGGCAGGGTTAAGCCCCCAACTCCTCCCCCCCTGTGCTGGCACCACCCTGGCTCCACCCGCTGTGTCCTCACTGCCACTCAGGACTCCAGGCTGCACAGGCGCTGGCACGCGCCAGCCCTTCTTCCCAAACAGCGCAGAGGCTGAGGCTGACGTACCCAGATGGCCCACAGCCACGGCTCCGATGGTCCGAAGAGGGCCTGGGAGGTGGCCAGCACAGTTTCTCAGCAAGAACACGGGCATGGCATTGTCGCGGGATGAAATGTTCATCTAGAGAGAGTGGAAAGCGGGGAGCTCTTCACCCTCCCTTTCCCGGGAAGGAAGGGGCCTTGTCACAAGCTCCGGGAGGGCGGGCACCGAGTCCTGCCCAGCGCTAGCGCCTGGCTCTCGGGAAATGCACATGGGCCCATCCACGTCGGAGGCCTGGAACCCAAGGCCCGGCTCTCCTGTCCTGCCTCCCAGCTGCGGCTTAATCGAGGGGGCAGCTTTGGTTGTACAGTTGTGCCACGCATGTCCCACCTGCTCCGTGAGGAGCCGACGGGGCGGGAAGGGCCCGGCACGCCTGCAGGTGGAGCGTGCTGCAGAGGCTAGAGTAGCCACGTCCCGCCGGCTCTCCATCTCTGCAACCTGGCCTCACTGCCCACAGAGCCCGGGAAGTGGGCCCTGGCCTCCCCCGTCGGAAGGACGCTGCTGGTAAGGCACTTCCTCATGCCCAACAGGGTCCACCCTGAGCCTGCTCACCAGCAAAGGCAGGGCCTCTGCCTGTGACGGTGGGAGACTGAGCACATCAGCCAAGTCATGAGCAGTGAGCACGGAGCTCTGCACGCGGAAAATGGGTGCTCAGTGCCGCAAAGGGTTTAAATATTCTGTTTGTTCTTGCTCTGCTGTGAGGAATGAGAGCACCTACGCTCTCCTCTGAGCAATTACAGATCAAAGGTTTAGTCTTGTGGGAGTTCATGGGGAGTCATCGACTATGTTAGCAAATGAAGTGGGAAGCACTCCTCATGTCCCCGTCTGCACATGCGCAAACACCCAGCAGCACTCACTCCAGCATTAAAAGCTGAAGGCAGCCCTGAGATCATGATTCCGAAAGGGCAGCAAGTGACATGAGCAGGCGTACCTCCTTGGCAATCAGGCGGCTGTCCACCTCATTGTACGTGCTTCTGATGTCCGCGACTCTGGTGGTGGACGAGCTGGCCACGTGGAGGCCCATGGACACCCTCTCCTCGGCCACCAGGGGCGCTGTGTCTGCACCAGGGTCTGCTCCTGAAGGAACATGTCTCCAGTCACTTCTAGTCTCATTGCACAGAGAAGAAAATTAGTCCTCAGAGCATAAAGATCTACCGCTACTGGCGAAGTAACCATCAAAAGAATGTTCGTTTCTTCTTACATTGTCTGTTGGTGTTGTCACATGTTGTTACTTTGTATGCTTGCATGTTGTGTTCACATGTCTCATATTTTGCCCCTCTCGGGGCTTCTCTGACACATACAAAATCTTGGATAAATCTCACAATGGTAACCCTACTATGATACAGAGGCCTTCCAGGTGTGAAATTGCTACGTTTGCAACACCTATCAAGGGCGCAACCCTGCTCCCCCAAACCAGAATGATAAGGATAAGAAAGCGACCTATAAGGAAGAGACACAGGCTGGGCTGACAGCCTGAGGCGCTCCAGTGAGCGGCATGTCCCTGGGCAGCGCCCTGTGTGCCAGGACTCTGGGTCAAGGAGAGCCCCGTGTGCGACTGGAGAAGCAGGTCAGAATGGTCAGTGCAACTGGCTGGACACCTGACCGGCCGCAGTGCTGGCCAGCGCTTAGCCAGAGGACAGGAAGACGGAAGGAGGCGCGGGGCCTAGAGAGAGCGGTGCTCAACAGCTCCTGGCCGCTTCGCCATCACATGTGGACTGAGAGGCACTTAGCGCCCTTCCCAGCTGGGAGCTGACCCCTTAACTCGGCGGAGCGTGGAGAGCTATGCTCCCGCTTCAACAGCCGACAATCAATAACGAAAATGTGGATGTTTTGTCTGCCTGTTTAATAATTGAAAACAACAGTGTACTTTAGTTAAAAAGCTCCTTCATTAAAAGGAATGTATCTTATTCATCTCACTCTCTTCTCCTCTTTGCTGATGGTATGACCCACCACTCTCCTCCATCATGAGCTTTGGATCGGAAATATGAAGGATGTTGTCATTTCCTTTCCTGGGACATTTTCTGTTGCTTGTGAACATACAATGATCCAATTACACAGGTCTTCCCGACTGACCGGCCAGTGCTGAGGTTACTCTTTATAAATATGCCATAAATAAATGGATGTCTGGTTTTAAAATAAAATCAGCAAGATCATTATCAATCAGAACACTCCACCTTGGGCAGGCACAGCTTGGAAGTTTCCGCAGTATCTCGGGCCGAGTTTGTTAATAACTTCCAGAGTTTCCATTGAGACGGCTTCTTCAAAGAGGTATGTGGGGCCCAGACGCCATGTTAATGTCGACCTTTGCTTCCAAACCCGAGGGGTAGCGATATAGCCGTAAACATCCACAAACGATGATGGCTCCATCGAAAGGAAAGGTCCTGGCAAGGCCTGAATGTATAACATCTGTTAACAGGAAAAGGGTGGGAGGTGGTTAACTTTGGGATTAATCAAATAAATACCTGTTCACATAAAATGATGTACGTCATTCTTCTCTCAAGGTGAAAATTCATTTTACCTAAAAACATTACAAAGATAACTCTCAAAGCTGAGAAACAGGGTAGCAAAACAGTTTATGAAATGCTAGTGAGAGTGGGCGACACTGCGCCTTAGGAAACAAACTGAGGAGTAGTGAGAGCCCTGAAATGTCCATTTGTGTGTCCCAGTCATCCAACTAAGGACCGACGTGTCCAGTATTGACACGTTAACTTATGTACTGAAAATAATTACAGATATACAGAATGGAAAGAAAGGAAATCACCTCTATTTGCAAAGGATATGTCCATGTAGAAAATCCCAAGGAATCTACAATTTAACAAACCACCCCAAACTCCTAGAACTAACCAGTGAGCTCAGCAAGGTCCCAGGATGGATACATGATCTACACACAAAAGTCACTGCATTCTAAGTCTAACAATGAACATGCCGACGCTAAAATCAAGATCAATACCATTTACAACTGCTCAAAAGGAAATGAAGCACTTAATAAAACCTGTGCAAGATCTGCATACTGAAAAGTCTGAAAGGATGATACGTGAAGCAGAGGAGACCCATGTAAAGGAAGGGACAGACTGTGCTCCTGGAGAGGAAGACTCAACATAGTGAAGATGTAATTTCTCCCAAAAATGATAGATAGGTTTAACGCAACCCTTTCAAAACCTCAGAAGGCTTTTTGTAGACAGACAAGCCAATTCTAAAATTTATATAAAAAGACACTGGCTCTAGGCTTAAACAAATAGCTTAATAAGTAGATTAATTCTCCTATTTTGAAATATTGGGTACCACTCCACCCAATATTAAGGTTTATTATATAGCCACACTAGAGGCCCGGTGCATGAAATTCATACACGGGAGGGGTCCCTCAGCAGTTGGACATCACTCTCGCAATCCGGGACCCTGGCTCCTAACCACTCACCTGCCTGCTTGCTTGATCGCCCCTAACCACCTCTGCCTGCTGGCCAATCACCCCTAACCACCTATGCCTGCTGGCCTGATCGCCCCTAACTGCCCTCTCCTGCCAGCCTGATCGCCCCTCTGCCTCGGCCCCTGCCACCATGGCTTTGTCCGAAAGGATGTCCAGAAGATGTCTAATTAGCATATTACCCTTTTATTAGTATAGATAATTAAGACAGTATGGTATTGGTAGGGGGATAGCCATGTAAACAATGGAATAAAATAGAAGATCCAGAAATAAACCCATATGAATATGCCCAACTGCTTTTTAACAAAGGTTCAAAAGCATTTCAATGGTGCAACAGTGGCTTCTTCAACAATCAATGCTGAAAAACTGGACATTCATAGGTAGAGAAATAAACAGCAACCTAGACTTCATGCCTTACACAGAAATCAGCTCAAAATTTATCACCAACTAAAATATAAAGTTTTAAACTAGAAAACACTTTTTAAAAGCATAGGAGAAAATACTCAGGCAAAAAGTTCTTCAACTTGACACCAAAAGCAAGAACTATAAGAGAAAACTGATAAATTGCACTTTATTAAATAAGATATTGGCTCTGAAAAATCCATGTGAAAGAAGATAAAAATAAGCTATAAATCAGGAAAAAGTATTTGAAAATTAAATACTTGACAGAGTACTAGTATCTAAAATATATAGAAAAACCCTTAAAACTCAACAGTAAAATCACACAACGCAATTAGAAAATGAGCAAAAGACATGAACAGACATCACTGAAGAGTATATACAGATGGCAAAGAAACACATGAGAAGATGTTCAATGTCATTAGCCATCAAGTAAATGCAAATTAAAAACATACCAGGAAGAATTAACATTGTTAAGATGTCCATACTACCCTAATCAACCTATAGATTCAATGTGATTTCTACCAAAATACCAATGAAATACTTCACAGAACTATAACAAATAATTCAAAAATATATCTGGAACCACAAAAGACCCTGAACAATCACAGCCATCTTGAGAAAGAAGAACAAAGTTGAAGGGATCATACTACCTGATATCAAACTACATTACAAGGCTATGTTAATCAAAACAGCATGGCACTGGCATAAAAACAGACATAGAGATGAATGGAACAGAATAGAGATCCCAGAAAAAACCCACACCTATATGGTCAATTAATATTTGATAAAGGAGGCAAGAACATACAATGGGATAAAGACAGTCTATTCAATAAATGGTGTTGAGAAAATTGGACAGATAATGGCAAAAAATGAAACTAGACACCCTTCTTATATTATGTACAAGAAGTAGCTCAAAATAGATTAAATATTTAAATGTAAGATTTGATACCATAAAAATCCTAGGAAAAAATATAGGCAGTAAAATCTTGGACATCTCTCTTAATAATATTTTTTTCTGATATTCCTCCTCAAGCAAGGGAAACAAAAGAAAAAATAAATAAATGGGATCACATCAAACTAAAAAGTTTTTGTATAGGAGAGGAAACCATCAACAAAACAAAGAGACAACCCACTGAATAGGAGAATATATTTGTCAATGCTACATCTGATAAATGGTTAATATCCAAAATTTATAAAGAACTCATACAACTCAACACCAAAAACAAACAATCCAATCAAAAAATGGGGAGAGGACTTGCATAAACACTTCTCTAAAGAGGACATACAGTTGGCCAATGGACATGAAAAGATGCTCAATGTCACTAACCATCACAGAAATACAAATTAAAACCACAATGAGATATCACCTCACACCTGCCAGAATGGCTATTATCAATAAGTCAACAAAAAACAAATGTTGGTGAGGATGTGGAGAAAAGGAAACCCTTTGCATTATTTCTGGAAATGCAGATTGGTGCAGACACTATGGAAAACTATATGGAGGTGTCTCAAAAAATTAAAAATGGAACTGCCTTATAGCCCAGAAATTCCACTTCTTGTTATATATCCAAAGAAACTAAAAACACTAATTTGAAAGAATATATGTCCATTGCAGCATTATTTACAATAGCCAAGCTATGGAAGCAACCCACTTGTCCATCAATAGATGAGTGACTGAAAAAGCTGTGGTACATTTTCACAATGTAATACTTTGGCCATAAAAAAGAAGGAAATCTTACCATTTGTGACAGCATGGATGAACCTAGAGGGCCTCATGCTAAGTGAAATAAGTCAGTCAGAGAAAGACAAATAACATTTGATTTCACTTATATATGGAATCTAAAGAACAATATACCTAAACAAACAAAACGGAAATAGACTCATAGATACAGAGAACAGACTGATGGTGTTCAGGGGGTTGGAGGGTTGGGGAATGGGGTGAAAAGGTAAAGGGACTGACGAGTACAAATTGGTAGTTACAGAACAGTCCTGGGTTGTAAAGGACAATATAAGAAACATAGTCAACAATATTGTAATAACTATGTATGGTGCTAGTTGTGTACTGAAAATATCAGGGGAGAAACGTTGTAAAGTATATGATTGCCTAACCACTGTGCTATACCCTTGAAACAAATCCATAATAATATTGAATGATGCCTGGCCAGTGTTGCTCAGTGGTTGAACATCATCCATGTACCAAGAGGTCACCGATTTGATTCCAGGTCAAGGGCACATGCCTGTGCTTTGGGCTCAATCCCCAGGGAAGAGCATATAGGAGGCAGCTGATAGAGCTTCTCTCTTCATCAATGTTTCTATCTCTCTCTCCCTTTCCCATCCTCTCTCTCCAAAATAAATCAATAAAAATATGTTTTTAAAAAGGTTGAATATAATCTTTAATTGAAAAAAAATTTTAATTGAAAAACACACCACTACACACTTATCAGGCTAATTACAAAATGGTGACAACACCGAATGCAGAGAACCTGAGTCATTCTTGCTGGTGGGAATGTGAGATGGGGGACAGCCGCTCTGGGAAATAGTTTGGCAGTTTCTTATCGAAGTAAACCTGTAATTGCCACAGGACCCAGCAGCTGGACAGTTGGGTATTTACTTCAGAGAAATGAAGACTTAAGTTCACACAAAAACTGTTCACAAATGTTCATCGTGGCTTTATTTTTAATAGCCAAGCCCTGGAAATAATCCAGGTGGTCTTCTGTGGTTATGTATCCATTCCACGGAACACTACTCAGCAATAAAAAGGAATGAACTATTGACACGTGCAACAACTTGGGTGAATTTCCCAAGAATCCTGTGAGTGGAAAATCTAACCCTAAATGATTATATTCTAGATACACACACTCCTGGGGGAATTTGACTGGACATGGTCAATTCCCAGCACCTAACACAGTATGGAACACATAGTAGGGGCTCAATAAATAAATAAATATGTAATGAGGAAGGAAGGAAGGGAAGGGAAGGGAGGGAGAGAGGGAGGGACAGAGGGAAAGAGGGAGGGAGGTCTAGGATTGATAATGATTGGAGGGAAAAGCTAATTTTCTGTTTTGGAGAACCTGTTCTTCTCATTCTCCCGCTGCATCTTTCTGATGACGGGTACATTTTATTTTTGTAAGATATTCTTACCAGAGGACGGCATCACGTTTACCTGGAGGTGTCTATAGAGTTTAGGTTGTTCTAACCTAATGAGTGTCAACCTGGGCTGTTTTGCCCCACGCCAGCAGAGGTCTGGAAATGTGGGGACATTTTGGTGTCACAAGTGGGGACAGGGCATGCTATGGCATCTCGGGGCCCACAGACTGCTCAGTGTCCTAATATACATAGAATAGACCCCACAACAAAAATTACCAAAACGGCAATACTGTTGACATTGAGAAACCCTATTAACGTAAGGCTCTCCATCCTGGCTGAGTATCCGCTCACCCGGGAGACTTTGGAAACACTGCCAAGCTACCTCCCACGGAGGGTCTGCAGTGACTGACCCGGGACGTGGCCATCCGGGCTGTCCCTGTGCATGGGAAGTGTGGCCGGTGAAGACGCCCTTCGCTGCCTGGCTTCCCTGGGACCGCTGACTGGTGGCTGGAGCACGATGGTCAGGTTCCTCCGCTCCTGGCTCCTCGCCCTTAAGCCTCAGGACCGCGGTGACTAAATGCCTGTGATGAGGCACTTCCTCCAGATGTGTTCACCTCTGTGCCTTCCCTACATGGGGACTCGTCCTGTCCTGCCACTCCTGCTCTGAACCTGGCGGGACATGTCAGTGTCCTCACAGCTCCGGCACCTTGCCCTCAGCGTGGCCGCAGTCCAGGCCAGGGCACGACTCACCGGACGCCTCTTACAGAGTTGGCCTCTGGCCCTGCTCAGACCTCCCTGGGAACTCACAGGGGATGTAAAAAGTCTTGACTTTTCGCTCTAGAGCATGTTTTCTTATGCCTGTTCTTCCGGTCACAACAGTCACCACTACTCTCATCTCCACGCTTCACCTTCTGCGTTGGCTGTGTGACCTTGATCACATTTTGTAAAGATGCCCTTTTATGCCCGAGTTCAGTCAAGTGTTCGGGACAGCAAGGGGGCCTCACTGGATGCCAACCCCGCTGCCAAGAGAAAGCACAGACCTGGATGAGGCCACCCAGGGTGGTGCGGCCAGGAGACAGGGGTGGGGCGAGCGCAGCTGGGGACCATCTCACCTTGGCTGAGCCAATGGCCTGTCCGTCCAGGTAGGTGGAAACGGTGCAATTCCTTTTCATTTCCTTGGTGACAACCACAGCCAGGTGATGCCACTGCCCACAAGCCAGCAGCTGGCCACACCGGACCTGAAGCTGGCGTCCGGCAGAGGGCTCAGCGTTGTCCTCGGGTTCCATGACATCTGGGAGAGAGAACACAGGTCTCCCATGTGGCTGGGGCTGCAGCAACCCAGGAGGCGGAGCCTGGTGCCAGGGAGGCTGACCGTGCCCTGCTTATAAAATAATGACAGCAGCAGCGCTCCCTGCTGAGGTCTTGCTTTGAGCCAGACCCTGTTCTGAGGACTGCTCCAATATCAGCTCATGTCATTTTCATGACAACCCTGTGAGGGAGGCACTATGATGATCCCCGTTTTATCATCTGAGGCACTCGCCCAAGGTCACACAGCCAAGATTCCAGCCCAGGAGTCAGACTCCAGGTCCTCCCCACACCAGGCCGCCTCCACAGTGACGCACATGTGCTGGCCACGTCCTCAGAGGGAGCGGGAAAGGCGGGTCCTGCTGTGTAAAGGACGCCAAGCCTCCCTGGACCTTCCCACCTTTCCCTTGAAAGTGACACTTTCCGGGTTCACAGGACAGGTGTCGCCGGGATGCACTGCGCTTGGCCGTCTCAGCCCCTTGGGGCCATCACAGGCAGGTGAGCGTAGTGCGTCGGGATGTGATGATAGAGCTGGGACCTGCCGCCAGCACGGCTGGGCGAGGGCCAGGCTCCTGGGCTCTGCACCCAGAGCTGCTGACTTTGCCCCACTCCCCCCACGTGTGGGAGAAAACAGCTGTGGTCCCAACACCCTACCCAGAGGCTGAAACTCTTTCTCTTCTGTGGACACAACCAAGGAGAGATCGTCCGGGCAGAGGCTGACGGAGAAGCAGACGAAGGGCTGCTCGGTCCGGGCCAGGTGGCGCACCAGGGTCAGGAAGCGCAGCGGGTGGCCCTCGAGGGCCGAGCTGTGCCTGCTGACCAGGAACCAGCAGGAGAAGGTCAGGCCGGAGGGCGGAGGGAAGGGCCTGGCAGCACCTGTGGTCAGAATACAAGTGCCCTGAGGCTCTGTGCTGCTGGGGAAGCCTTTCAGTGTGGCTGTGGTGGTCCTACTGTGTGCCAGCACTGAACCTCGACTCATGCTCATTACATCAACCCCACCCAGAGGATGCTCTTGTCTGCTTACTCATCCTCTCAGGGAAAGTCATAATCCCGCCAGGACTTGAGCCTAGACCCTCAAACACTCTTTCCAATTCTGTCCACCATTATCCCATGCTGCCCTGCCAAGGGAGCAGAGGGCACAGCCCTGAGACCCGCCCCCAAGGGAGCGGAGGGCACAGCCCTGAAGCCCTGAGACCCCCCCCTTTAGGTGCAGCCAGCTGTCCTGGGTGGGCAATGTGCTCTGAGGGGCAGAGGGTGGCCCCTGCAGGGACAGGCTGCCCCTGAGCAGACCCTGCCCTCCCACCTCAGGGCGGGGTTGGCACTGCCAGTGGGGCCTCACTAAGGAGCAGAATCACTGGGGCCCCCACATGCACCAGTTCCCGTAGAAACACTGGCTGTCTGGCCAGAGGGCCTGGCTCCCAGCAGGGACTGTGCTGTGCACAGCACGCCCAGGCCCAGGCCAGGCCTCTCATGAGCCCGGGGCAGGCTTGTTCCTGAGCGGCCATCACAGGGAACTCCCATTTATCTCCAGGGAGAGTCGGAAAGTGGGGTGAAGGAGGGGTGAGGTGTCCATTTCAGCCTCGTCAGCCCAGGCTCAGGCGCCAGGCCCCTGACCCACAGATCAGGGCTGGCTGGGCCTCTCTGTGCACAGCCTGGAGGCGGGGAGGCGGGGCCTGGGACCCACAGTGAGCAGGACACCTGCCCTAAGAGGTAGGACAGAGGGACGACTCACACGCACAGACCCGAGAGGGAGGCTCGGGCTCTCTGGACACTCCCGGAGGAAATCTGAAGTCCAGGCCTCCTGGGGACGCACTCCCCAGGCAGAGGGAGGGGGCGGCCAGCCGAACCCGGGCAGCACCTACCTGTCCCAATCCCTCCGGAGACCGAGTACTCAGTGCTGGCTCCCATCACCGTGGACAGGGTCGGGATAAACAAACACCTGGAAAGAGGACAGCGCCCGGCTAGTGACCTGCCCTGGTTGTGACCACTCCTCTGTCTCTCCGCAGGGGCCTCACTTGCTCTTGGACCATGAGACTCCGGGGACAGAAAGTGGTTGACGTGGGTCCTATGGCCTAAGAACAGAACCCAAACTGGAGGCTGGAAGAGAGAACATTCCAGAATGCAGACACCCCAGAGGAGCCGCCCTGAGAAGCATGAGAGGATGGGGCGGGGCTGAGGGGTGGGGGCGGGCGGCGTGAGCAGCCATAGCTCCCTGCTGAGCGGTGGGAGCTGATGGAACTTTGTAATCAATGCTATGCTACATCTGAGGCACCAGGAAAGTAATTAAGTGTATTTTATATGAAAGGCCGCCATACCCATAACCTTCCACGGACATGTCAAATTCCACGAAGGACGGAGCCAGGGCGGCCCGCTGAGGCTGCAGGTTGCGCGGGGAGGTCATGGAGATGAGGCTCAGCGCTGTCTGGAGGGCCGGTGTGGGGCTCTGGGCCGATGGCCGGCGCCCGAGGGCCTGTGTGCCTGCGGGACATGGGCTGGAGTCCTGGGCTCCTGCAGGGCCCTCAGCAGTCACCCCCACCACCACCTGTGGCCCTAGGGCAGCAACAAGAGCAGAGCTGTGGCTCTTAGCATTCCTAGCCCCTCTGACAGTAGCCCCCACAGTCAGCGCAGCCGGAGGAGGCTCTGCCGTTACCCCGCTGGTCCCTGCCCCGTGAGGGCAGCTCTCCTGGGCCGCCCACTGGGCTCCCTGCGGATTTTGATAGCACTGCACTGTGGTCACAGCCTACTCCCCCCAGAGACTTCTGCTGTCGTCCCCTTACACCCCCTTCTGTTGCCGTCCTGGCGTGCCCAGGGGTAACCGCTGGCCGAGGCTTCGTCTTGGCTCGCCGACCTCCTTCCTGAGCAGCCTGCCTCCCTGAAAGCTCGAGTCTCCAGCTCTGGCCGCCAGCCCAGCCAACTCTTCATTCTTGCTTCCCAACTGGGACTCCCTGCCTTCATGTTAGGTGACCTTACACTTAGTGTGTCCGCAGGTTTCTTTTCTCCAAGCTAGTTCCCTGGACCAGCATCCTCCCAGGAGGCCTGACACCGGGATCCACCCGATGCTTTGCCTCCTGACTCCGGCCCTGAGCTGAGAGCTGCGCAGCCGTCATGGGCACCGCCGTCCAGAGGCAGCGCAGGCACTGCAGTGCTTCTGCGATCTGGGCCCAAGGCTCAGGCTCCCGCTCACCCTCACCTGTCCTACCCGGGGCAAGGCCATCCTCCTCGGAGATCTGCCCTCCCTCCGGGACCACCTAGCCCTCTGCCTTCCTCATTTGCTCCATTGAGCAGCAGGAAAACGTTTTAAATCTGCTTCCCATTTGCTGTGAATGAGGCCTTGTGAAGAATGCCCGTTCTCTTTGAATTCCCGTTACCCGGCCTGTCCTTCCCTCCATCCTCACCTGGGCGTCCAGAGGCCCCGCCACGCACACAAGCCGACCCAGGGATTTGCGTTGCAGCTGCCGGAGGTCGGGGAGCTCCAAGGGCTAGAAACTGTCTGCATACGACACCAACACAGAGAAGTGAATGGAGGAGACGGTTTTCGGCAGCTTCCCCAGCTTCATCTAACGCTTCCCTGCACGCCCCCCCGCCCCGCCCTTGCTTCCTCTCTCTGCCTGGAACCCCTCCTCCAGCCACGCTCCCAGCACCCAGAGAGCTGAGGAGTTTAGAAGTTTTAGGTGCGTTGACATGACCAGTGACCAGCTAGGAGCCTCGACTGGACCTTGGGAGAAAAAAAATGTGTTGGAAAATAGCTGTCAGACCTTCTCTGTAAGTTTCTAGTGGGGTTTACTAGGCGCCTAAGCAGGCACAGCGGCACTGCCCGGCAGCTGGCACCTCCAGAGGCAGAGCCTGGCCCTGAGCCCCACGTCTGTGGCCAGAAGGGTGTCTGCCGTCCCCTCTGCACATGGTCCTGTGGCCAGCACAGGCCCCGCAGGCGTGCACCCGGGACTCTGCCCCCAGCACCGTGGGTGGGTGGCCCGGCCACAGGGACTTCGGAGCTTGGCCTCCCTCCCAGCCTTTTTCGCCTCTACCTTTTGTCTTATTGTCTCCCCCGCCCGGTACCTCTTCCCTCCAGGACACGGTTTCAGGAGGGGCTGCCACCGGGCAGTCTCTGTCCTCCTGCTTGTCAGGAGTCCTGGCTGCTGCCCTCAGCCAGCTGAACTCACAGCCGCCCCCTCCCACCCCACCCCGTGTGTTCTCACTGTGGGTTCCGTCTCCTGGCTGAGGAACTTCACACAGGCCTCAGGGCTCAGGGAGGCTGCCCTGACCTCTAATCTCCAGGCTGTGGCTCTCCCAACTCTGCTCCAGCTCTCCCTGCCAAGCATCCTGCCAAGCACCCCCACCAGGTACCCCCACCAGGCACCTCCACCAAGCACTCCCACCAAGCACCTCCACCAAGCACCTCCACCAAGCACTCCCACCAAACACCCCCACCAGGCACCCCCACCAAGCACCCCACCAAGACCCCCACCAGACACCTCCACCAGGCACCCCCACCAAGCACCCCCACCAAGCACCCCCACCAGGCACCCCGCTAAGCACCCCCACCAGGCACCCCCACCAAACACCCCCACCAGGCACCCTGCTAAGCACCCCCACCAGGCACCCCCACCAAGCACCCCCACCAGGCACCCCCCCAAGCACCCCCACCAGGCACCCCGCCAAGCACCCCCACCAGGCACCCCGCCAAGCACCCCCACCAGGCACCCCCACCAAGCACCCCCACCAGGCACCCCCCACCAAGCACCCCCACCAGGCACCCCGCCAAGCACCCCCACCAGGCACCCCCACCAAGCACCCACCAAACACCCCCACCAGGCACTTCCACCAAGCACGCCCACCAGGCACCCCGCTAAGCACCCCTACCAGGCACCCCCACCAAACACCCCCACCAAGCACCTCCACCAAGCATCCCCACCAGGCACCCCGCTAAGCATCCCCACTGAGGGTTCTGTAATGTACAGGGCCCTTTGACTATTGTCCCCTCTCGCCGAGACCAGCAGCTGGGGGGCCTCTGTCTGCTTTGCGGGCCCTCACTCTCCGCACAGCCTCCGGGCTCCGCCTGGCCTGGCAGTGGCAGTGCTGGGAGGGACGGAGGGGCATGGGGACGGCGCTCTGGGCACCGCGCCTGCCCACTGAGCGTGAGCGCGCTGACCCGGGCTCGGCGTCCCAGGCGCAGCACACGGTACCTTAGCACATCCGGTTCGATGGCCTGAGAAGCCAACTTTTCAAAAATCCTGACGAGGCCGCCGTGCAGGGCGCTGCTGCCGGTGGCCAGGGCCTGGCGGCAGGCGGCCATGAGGGTCCTGAGCATCCCCGCCTCGCACGCGACCTGGCGGTTCTTCTCCGACTTCACCAGGCCCTGGATGTGACTGGCCACGGAGCACTGGATCTCCCGGGACAGCTGAGGGTAACCAAGCCGCGGTGAGTCCTTGAGGCCGGTGTCTGCGGGACTTTAATAGGCTCCCACCCAGGAGGCCGCACCCCTCACAGCCTGTGGCCACTGGGCGCCTGCCTGTCGCGGGCCCTCAGCGTGGCTCACCGCAGGGGCCTGGAGCCAGTCTGTGGGAGGGCGTGGGCCTCTGCGCTCCGATGCCAACAAGGCGACCCTAAGACAGGCTGCAAACCAGCAGGCCAGCGCAACTGCCCAGGGACGGGTGCCCTTGGCTGCGATGTTGAAGTAATTTCTGAATTCACTGACAAAACTCATAAGTCTGGAGATTTTACATGAATTCCAGACATGTGGCCTCTCTCAGGACACGGACAGAGTCTGGTCAGGCGGGTTTGCAGTCCCCTGTCTGTCGAGAAGCAGCTGGGGTGGCAGTGGCGGCGCCCTCGGATGGCTCCCCCACACGTCCCCACCCAGCTGGCTCCCTCGCTAACAGCCCGCCTGGGAAGTGGAATTCAGCTGGGAGTGAGGCCGCAGGAAATACCCCTCCGCTTCACGTAAGGGAACACTTCCACCCTCTGGCCTTGAACTTCCCATTGTCCAGAACTTGGATTTTGGTAACTACAGTCCTTCAATTTGGGGGGAGAGTTGGGGAGTCTTGGGTGGGTGGGAATATTGTATAAAGCAAGATGCAAAAATACCACCACAAAGTATTATTAGTAAGAATTAGAAAGAAATGCTGCACCTCCCGTTCTCATTACCAGCCTTTACTCACTGCTTCGGGGCTTTCCGGGCCTTTCTTTTGTTTGTTTTGCTTCTTCCCCTCTTCCCCACACCCAACACCACCCCCCAAGCAGGAATACTTTAAATATGCAAAAAAGAAAAAGTTTTCAAAACGGAGAAATGCTGATCTTGCCTAATGATGCCACAAGTTTACTCCAAAATTGCTCAATGCCCCGTAATGGAGGAGGGAAGATCGATCGCCCTCATTATCACTGCAGCTCCATCAATACCAATATCGCCTTGTTTTGAATAAAATGTGCTGTTTTTTTCAATGTCGGTTCCAGTAAAATGGGGTTTTAGTGAAAATATGAGCAGTAGCAGGAAACTGCCTCCCCTACAAACGGATTGATTTTCCTGACGCAGATGCAGGACAGGGATGGTGGTCAATTAGGACTCGGTGGTGAGCGCGCAGGGTCACCAGACCGGCCCGCAGGCTGGTCCCCAGGCAAACCACTACCCAGCGCTCTGCGGGGCGGCTCACTGAGAGCTTCTGCCTTCTCCACCTAACAGCTGAGCTTTCAAGTCGTCCTTGTCCAGTGTGGATGTTCATTTTTCTTTATTTCTCTCCTCCTGCTGTATCTCCTGGTCCAGAGCCCATGCGGTCCTGGTGGGGTTTGTCCGTCCAAGAAGGCATGGGCTTCTGACACACATGGAGAAACCACCGGGCGTCCAGCATCTGCTTCCCCCAGACACTCAGAAAGAACTAGAAATTTATATCGAGCCACTCAAATGTGTCAGAGTTGCTTGTTCCAATTTGGTTGACATATCCTTTATCTGATGATTTCAGAAGCGAGATAGTGCAATTTCAGTGACCTCAGCTTTTAGGATCAGAGAGGCACATGGGGAGCCAGGATACATAAAGCCCAAGGGTTTGTTTTGCTTGACAAGCTATTTTAGTTTTTATCTTGCTTCCTTCGTTCTCGCTTGCCGTGCCTATGTGGCCTGCTAGGCACGGAGTTGGTGGCCTCGGCTCAGTGTGAGCAGCCCCGACCGAGATGAGTGGGGGTGCCTGCTCCACCCCTGCTGCCTTTTTTTGTTGTTCTTACAAATTACAGACATATGATGACCAACACTTCCTGGTAACAGAAGTGGAGCATCTTATATTTATAAAGTATTTGTCTCTTTCAACTTTACTCCCATCCCCTCCGTGGCTCCGCTGTGCTCCAGCCCTTTGCTGGACGCCCTTTGCTGGCTGCACCAGGCCCTTCCGGCTGATGCCCAAGTGGGAAAGCTGTTTCCCAGCCCGTCCTCTGCTGAGCTCCTACTTGTTAGTCAAGGCACAATCCGCGCCCTCTCATCTAAGAAAGCTCCGCTGACTGTCCCACCTCAGTGATGAGCAGCACCGCACTGTGGCAGATGCACTGCACCTGCCTGTCCTCCCTCTCCCCCGTCCCCACGCTGGGAGCTGCAGCGGAGTCCATAGCTCTTCATCCCCGTCTCCAGAACACCTATCGCTGTGCCTCAGATGCAACCGCTGCCTCGTCAGTGCGAGCACAAGGCACAAGGTGTCCCAGGACATAGGGTGCCCTACCCCAGGGGGCTGAGTGGGGGCAGGAAGGGTGAGGTGCCAGTTAAGTGTGAAAGGGACAGCCGGGCAGCAGGGGGCCTGGTCTGTCTGGGAGAGGACACGCTCACTCGTGCAGACACCAAGGGACCAGTGTGAGCATGGCCTTCCCAGGAAAGGCTGGGGTCCTGGGCAGTTGTGAGCCTGGCTCATTCACCCCAGCACCCAAAGCCCCCCATGAGAACCAGCAGGGAGACCAGCTTACACATCCACCGGGAGGGTGCCTGCCCAGCCTGGGACCTGAAACACCATGGAGATAGCTGGGCCAGGGAGCAGTGGGGCCCAGCGGGGGCTCCCGGAGACCTGGCACCACCCTCCAGCCGGACCCGTCCACCCGTGGCTGGGCCTCCGCCGCACCCAGGAAGCTCACTTGCTCTGTGTTTCTCTATCGCTTTGGTACAAAGTAAACTGCTGACACAATTCTTTGTCAAGAGACATTTTAAACAGGTTTGTTATTGTTAACAGATTTCCATCCACGATTCTCTGGAGCAGGTCCCTGAGCAAGACGGTAGGGAGCACAGTTTCTTCAGGGATGAGGGTCCATTCACAGGGACTATGCTCCAGGCCTGGTGTTGCTCCAGCTGCAACAGTCCCTCCTCCCCCTCCCAGGTGCTGGGCACACAGCACCAACTCAGAAGCGGTTTCGTGCTGACCCGACATTAACTAACGGGCTAGGTGCTTTCTCTAGGCCTGTCTCCTCAGCTCTAAACGAGCGTAATGAAAACGCCTCGCTCACAGGAGGCTCTTTGTGGGAGTCGATAGAAACAGCATCTGTGAAAGCAGCTTGCTTACAGGATGCAAATGTTTTGAGGATTATTCACCCCCCTGGCTGCAGTCCTCTTTCCTCACCTGCCATCAGTGGGGCTCTCCACCTGAGCAGCCAGCTCAGCGCAAGGAGCACGCGCCTGGCCTGGCCTCGGGTCCCATCGCCAGTGACACAGCTGACGTCACCGGTGCTTCCTACTGGCAGGCCATGCTTTCACGCAGGAGCTCATTTAAAGCTCAGGCAAACACCCTGTGCAGGCGAGACTGTCGCCCATTCACAGATAAGGGAACGAGGCCCACACTGAATCTGGCTCGCTGGGGTTGCCTGGTGAGGGAGGGGCAGGAATTCCAACTGAGAGATCCAATCTCAAGGCCACTCCATCTGCAAGCACTGCCTGCAGGCCCCATGCTGAAGCTCAGAGGGCGCCAGCCAGCTCCGGGCTGCAGGCCCCATGCACCTGGCAGGTGCTGTGCGCAGCAGCGCCCATCCTCCTGCAGGGCAGGGGCGTCTCGAGAAATGGATCCCGGCAAAGCCAAGTGAAACTGGATCGGTCACTGGGAACCCATCCTCCCGTGTTAGGCCAACCCCCAAATTTTACAGGGACCTAGTGCTCACGGCTCTGCCCACAAAAAGGCTGCCTGAACCTAGCCACACGCACAATGCTGGCCATGAAACACACCGACATGGGTTTGGCGGTTCCCGCCATCCCGAGAGGCCAGGGCCCTCTGCGCTGCCAGCAGGTCAGGCTCCCATAGGCCACTGGCTCCGGTGGCTTCTCTCCACCTCAAACCAAACACCTGCTTGCGAAGCCCAGGGCCGAGCTGCTCAGCGTGCACAGCCTGCGTCCTTTTCTGCTAGTGTCTGCTCCTACGGGGCCTAAAGCTTTCCCTGTAACCACGTGTCCTTCTCTGTCTTTTATTGTTCTGCCACCAGTCAACCGGCACGCGTCTTCCCGCTCTCCTTCTCCCAGTCTTTCCTCTCCGGACCATTCCTCTCAGGGCCGGGGCGGCTTCTCAGGCCCTCACCACCCTGCTTTGTCGCCTCGGGACAGCACAGCTGCATGTGTTTGAGAGGCCAGGGCACCATTCCCCACTTTGGCTGGCACCAAACCTCCATAGGCACAGCTGGAAAAACAGTTCAGGGTCGCGCTGTCCTCACACCACGTGGATTATTGCTGCCCTGGCACGGAAGCCCCTGGGCTCCCTCACACCCGCTCTTCTGCGCTTCCTTTCCAGACTGTGTGTCTGTGTGTCTGTGTTTCTGTCTGTCTGTGTGTCCATGGTGTGTGGTGTGTCTGTGTGCCTGTGTGTCTGCGGGGTGTACTGTGTGTCTGTGTGTCTGTGTTTCTGTCTGTCTGTGTGTCTGTGGTGTGTGGTGTGTCTGTGTGCCTGTGTGTCTGTGTTTCTGTCTGTCTGTGTGTCTGTGGTGTGTGGTGTGTCTGTGTGCCTGTGTGTCTGTGTTTCTGTCTGTCTGTGTGTCCGTGGTGTGTCTGTGTGCCTGTATGTCTGCAGAGTGTACTGTGTGTCTATGCGTCTGTGTGCCTGTATGTCTGTGTTTCTGTCTGTCTGTGTGTCTGTGGTGTGTGGTGTGTCTGTGTGCCTGTGTGTCTGTGTGCCTGTGTGTCTGCGGGGTGTACTGTGTGTCTATGCGTCTGTGTGCCTGTGTGTCTGCGGGGTGTACTGTGTGTCTATGCGTCTGTGTGCCTGTGTGTCTGCGGGGTGTACTGTGTGTCTATGCGTCTGTGTGCCTGTGTGTCTGCGGGGTGTACTGTGTGTCTATGCGTCTGTGTGCCTGTGTGTCTGCGGGGTGTACTGTGTGTCTGTGTGCCTGTGTGTCTGCGGGGTGTACTGTGTGTCTGTGTGCCTGTGTGTCTGCAGGGTGTACTGTGTGTCTATGCGTCTGTTGCCCTGAAACATGAGACAAGCGTGGTTATCGCTGCTGACTTTCCCTCATGGGTCCAGACCCATTGCTGAAGCTGCTTGAGACCCTCCACACCATCCTGTCGCCTTCTGTGCGCATCAGTCAGGCAGTGGATCGAGTGCAGAGACCGGAAAAAGTACATCATTTCCTAAGGCCACACAGCTGACGAGTGGCAGGCCTGGCACCAAGCCAGGCCTCACTCCAACCCCATGGTTTTAACGCCGCATCGTGTGCTCATAAGGAGGAAACGTACTCCCTGACAGGGCCCTAAACTGACGGTGTACAGAAATGTTGTATTTGGTGGGCATAGTTTGGCTTTGTTTTTATTTCATTTCTCCCTAATTAGATGTGAGTCCTTTAGGTCCTTCCCTACAGCCACAGGCCTTACCGCTCCCTCCGACACCTGCCTAACTTACGCATTTCCTTTACCTCTCTGGCCCCAAGACACTGAGTCTGCAACCCCTGTGCCCTAGGCCAAGTGTGAGCAGCTATATTTGAGATGCAGAAAAGGGAAGGGGACTATGTGAGACAGAAATAATGACGGCAAAGGGGATGAGAAGACTGGTCCCCTGGTCATTGGCCAGAGCTCATCCCTCCCCGTTTCCCTCTCGCTCCACCGTCCTCGGCACCGCGCCTGGACCCTCTCGTCTCCAGGCCAGAGCCTCTCCCTGCTCTACTTAGGAGACTATCCTAGAAGTCCCTGGAGCTTGACTGGGGCCTGAGATTGTTCCACTCAGAAACAATAGGGGTATTTGGGGCTCGGGTTCAGAACGAAAGAGGACGAGGAACCCAGAAACTGAACATAGTTGGAGTCTCTAGTGTGTTATAATGTAACACAGCAAGACTCCTACTTTACCGGTTTCCTTGTTGGAGGAAATGGCTCTCCGTAAATAGCCTGCCTGACACGGTGCTCTCCAGGGCTATTACTGCTGTCGATATTGTAGTTATTTGAAATTCATATGATTAGTTCAACGTGTGTGAATTACAGGCTAATTCCAGAAAATGGCACCTTTTCGGAACTGAGGGACAAATGAGACGAATGCAGCGCCTCGCCCAGCTTCTTCCTGTGCCACCAGACCAGGCGGGAGCTTCCAGTAGAACCTGGATGTACCAACAACCACTCGATGTTGTTGCTGCTCCCAATAAGCTCCCATGGCCACCACTTCTTCTTTTTTTTTTTAAACATATTTTTATTGAATTCAGAGAGGAAGGGAGAGGGATAGAGAGATAGAAACATCAATGATGAGAGAGAATCATTGATTGGCTGCCTCCTGAATGCCTCCTACTGGGGATCGAATCTGCAACCCGGGCATGTGTCCTTGACCGGAATCGAACCTGGGACCCTTCAGTCCGCAGGCCATTGCTCTATCCACGGAGCCAAACCAGCTAGGGCTGGCCATCACTTCTTCACAGGAAAAGCCACCTGGCACAGAGGCAGGAAGACTGGGAGCCTTCTCCCAGGGACACCGCCACTGGCTACAATGTTAGCTCTGCCACTCACCTCTGCAAGGTTCAGGGCCTCATCTGCCAAGTGGGAGTAGTGCTACCTGCTGGCAGGGTTCCTACAGGCACTACGTGAGAAAACGCGTGCTAAAGCGGTCGCTGCACCACCCAGCAGTGCTTCCTGGGAGGATGTGTCTGCCCACCATGCTGAACTCCAGCATCGCTTCATTTCCTCCTGATGACAATGCCACAGGGAGCGATCACCCCACACTACAGCCACGGAAGTTAAGGATCAAAGGGGTTAAATAATTTCCCATGGTCTGTGGCTGTGAAGTGGCATCTGCTGTCTTCAGAGCCTGCACCCTGCTTTCATACAGTGGGTGCTCATTAAACATCATGTGCCCTGGCCGGGCAGCACAGCTAGTTAGTGTCATCCCACTGTGCCCAGGCTGCGGGCTCAGGGACATGCAGAGCCAGCCGATAAATGCAGATAAGTGGAACACCCAAAGGGTTCTCTCTCTTCCTTCCCCTCTTTCTAAAATCAATAAATAAAGCCCAGCTGGTTTGGCTCACTGGGTAGAGTGTCAACCTGTGGACTGAAGGGTCCCGGGTTCGATTCCTGGTCAGGGCACATGCTCAGGTTGTGGGCTCAGTTCCCAGTAGGGGGTGTGCAGGAAGCAGCCGATCAATGATTCTCTCTCATCCTTGATGTTTCTATCTCTCTCTTCCTCTCCTTCTCTGAAGTCAACAAAAATATATTTTAAGAAAATAAAATAAAATCAATAAGTAAAATTTAAACATCACAGTAGTGATGGTGACGACAATGGATGACAACCCAATAAAGTTCACTTCTCTTCACATGGTGTTCAAAGCCCTTCATAACATGGCTTCAAACAGCCTTCCAGCCCCACTCACCGCTTCTCTGCCCACAGGACCTTCGTGGCCCAGCTGAACTCACCAGGGGCCCTACATGGCACCTCTTCTGTGTCTGCCTCTGTGCCTGAGCTTCCTTGCCTTCTTCCTCCACCTACTGTCATGGGCACATCTTTTCCTTAAGCTCAGCTCCGGTGTCCCCTCCTCTCTGGCTTTCCCTTCGCTCGGTCCCAAGGCCTGTGGACACACATTTGTGGCAGCCTCAGAACGCTCTTCCATTTTCTATACTCCTCTGCCACCCACTCTCAAACTCGGGCTGTGAGTCCCTGTAACACTCATCTCTGGCTCCTCAGGACACCTAGGAGGGGGTTGCTAGTTACTCACAGCAGCAAGCACATCTATGGCAAGACCCTTGCAGCTGCTGAGCACCCCGGGAAGGGAAACTGTCCTGTTCCTAATTCGTTATTTTTTTTCCGAGACCAACTCAGCCTCAGGAGGACTTGAGCTGAACTCCGTTTCGCCTTGTGCTGGGACAGCAGCGTTCATGTCAAGTTCCCACAGCACAGCTTTAACGCCGGGGATGGTGCAAGAGGAAACCAGGCCCTCTGGCGGGTCGTTTCCCAGAGCAGCTCGCAGTGCTAGTGTTCTGGGGAAAAAGCAAACCGCTTCTGGGTTGTGAACAGAGCAGAAGACAGGGAGCCCAGTGGGAACTCACAGTCCATCTTCTTAATAACACTGCCCTCTACTGGCACTTCCTTTCCTGCTCCTTTTTCTGCAACAAAACCCGCGGCACTGCAGCCCTTTCCAGCGTTTCCTCGTGTGGGTTATTTCTCACTTGACTTACTCTTCTATTTGCTGTTATGAGGCTCACCCCCGCCCCCTCAGAAATTAATTACTGCAATTATCCAACTTTGAATAGCACTGGTTTGGCATCTGCAGAAAATATTTGAGAAAATGCACCACTACCTTTCATTTGCATATTTTAAAGATAGGAGAAATTACACTTTTCCTAAATTATTTACTGTGACCTGAATAGAGAAAAGTCACATACCAAATGGGATTTCATTTTCATTCTTAACTTGTCTAATTACCGTCCTAGACTGAGAGGGAGTTCCTGCCATATACTAATGTTTATCTGAAACCCAGGCTCCCGAGGCGCTAGGAGCAGGGAGGGCTGGGCACTGTCCTCTGAGCCACTCCATCAGGCGGTGCCCTGGGGGAGTTTGCACAGCGCACCAGGAGCAGCCGTCTGAGTGCTAGGACCATCCCAACCACCGGCGTAGTTCTCACTGAAAGTCCATCCATGGTACCAACCACAGCCACGGAGCCAGCTCCTCACATGAGGAGACCCCCTGGAAGGACGCGCAGGCTGCATGGCCTGTGTCCCGCGAGAGCCACGGAGGTGAGAGGCCAGTTCACCAAATACATGTTGGCCGTAGGCCTGGGAGTGTCTCACGTCTCCCCTCAGCAGCAGAGACCCGAGGAAGTTACAAAGCCCCCTGAGCCTCAAGCACATGGGAAGCAGGGACATTCTCCTGTTGGTGAAAGCGTTCCTGCATCGGAGAGTGTGTACCAGTGTCCAGGAGGCCCCAGAGAGGCCTGTCTTGAAGGCCCAGGCAAAGAAAGGAGGGTCCAGACCTCACATACCTGAATGACTGGAAGGCTTTGGGGTTGGGGATCAAATATCTCTACCTTTCAGTCGGATGCTCCAGGCAAATGTGGCGGCAGTTTTGGTGATGGCCCTTAGCACCCCCTCCCTCTTGTACACTCATGCTGCCCCCCACACAGCAGCGGGCATGTGTCCCTTCCCGCGAGTCTAAGCTGAACGCTGACCAACAGCTCCTGCTTTGGTGCCTTTCAGAGCCCTGGGCTGCCATGTGGCCGCTCAGAGAATCCACCTTGAGGGACACAGGCCGAGGTCAGGAGCAGAGGGCTCCGAGGCAGAGACCTCGGGATCCTACCAGCAGCTCACACCAAGGCCTGGGGACCAGAGCAGTGAGGTGCCCGGGAACCCCGTGCATCGGAGCAGCCTGGGAGGTGCCCGTGCTGCGAGGGGCAAGGCCAGCGGTGCCCGGAGGCCGTGAGCTGTGTCGGCTGTGGCTGCTGAACTCCTGACCCACAGAAATGAGACAATGGCCATCATCGTTACCTGGGCAGCAGTTTGTCACACAGCGACGGTAACTAAATGAGCAACCTGATCCATGTTAGCCCCATCCGCTGCTTCTCCATGAATGTTGCAAACTATATGGCGCATTCATGTCACTATTCAATGTCTCCCTACTTGTTGGTTTGAACATCACCGTGTCGTCACTCGTCAGCAGAGAAACAGGGACCAGAAAAGGGTTTCAATTACAAAGGGACACGCAGACTGGGACAGCGTTGGTCCTTCGTCACTCCTTACCAAACACTAATTTCCCCAATGAACGCAGCCGCCTTCCCCGCTCCCCAGCTTTCTCCTCCCCTCCCCACCCCTCCCTGTGACCTCGGAGGCCTGCACCATGCTTCCTCAGCCCTGTCATTCCCAGGTGGCGATTAGTAAGGCCACGAGTTGTCATGTCTTCCTACAACATGTCACCTCCTTTAAACTCCTAGACAAGGCAAAACTGGGCCTGGGCCTCCACCCCCACTCTTCCTGCAGAAGCCACGAGACCCGCCGCCAGGCAGGACCGCGTTTAACGCCAGGTGCGCCAGTGGGAAAGCCAAGTCTCCACCAGAAGGAGTCAAAGGTCAGCCACGTGAAAAAGGCAGACGTTGTATCACAAGTACCTGGGGGTGGTCGTGATGGTACAGCCGAGGCAGCAGCTGGACCATGATGCACAGGGCCCCGGGGTGCATGATCACGGCATCACCTTCATCCGTCCTGCAGACAGAGGGGAAGCACACGTCAGCCTGAGCCTTCAGTCACTTCTGTTTTCCACAGACCTTTCTGGATCTTTCTAAGAGAGGCCATGACACACATCCTCAGTCTGCCACTGTTGCCTACATGACCTTGAACTAATTAATCTGAGCTAATTTCCCCAACTATGCCATGGAGCTAACACTACTACATTTTCCTCACAGGGGTGTAGGGTGATGTTTCTGTGCACCGAGGCACAGTGCCTGGCAAAAAGTTGGTGCTCAACGGAAGTGGGCTCCCTGGTTCACTACCCGTCTCTGCAGATACGTGGGAGATGTTGAAGTTCTCACTTTATGTTACACACACACACACACACTTCCAGGCCTCTTCAAGCTGCTGTAAGCACACTCCCCAAGTCCCTCCACTGAATGCAACTAAAACCCAGATGGGATGCATGAGCAGCCTCCTCAGAACTCTGAACAGTGAACAGCAGCAGAGAAGGAAACCAAGCCCAGAGTACAGGCAGCTGCAGTGAGCTTCCTGGAGCCCCCAGCCCCCCTGCAACGAGCTCGCAGGGGCCTGAAACACAGAGCCATGCACCGCGTGTGGACACGACTCAGAGATCCAAGAAGAGGCCTCAATTTCTGGTCTAAGGAGCAGGAAAGGAGGCTCCTACAAGCCACCCACCATGGCGGAGAACCAGGGACTTTTTGTTGGGTTTCTCCTTTCTTTCTCTCCCAGTTATCAGGCAACCCCACGGAGAAGCCATGCTAGGCAGGCATCTGGGACTCACGGGAGGCGAATCCTGCTCTCTGACTAGAGGAACTACGGTCCCAGAGTGTAGGCAAAAGCCTCATTGCTTTGTCTCTTTTTCCTCCCCCTGCTTGGCCCCAGAGACAGGTACAGTGTGGGAAGTGTGTGGTGAGCAGGGAAACAGAGGCCATGCATGTCTAGACAGGAAAGGAAGGGGCCAGGGAGTCAAAAAGTGCTGGGGAGACGGTGAAGAGGAAAAGGAGTACAAAATGAGGTCACTGAGTTCTGTATCAAACTCTGGGCTCAATTCCGAGCTGCACATGTGTGATCTGGTACTAAGCCACATTCTAAGGCTTTGAGAACTGAACTTGGTGGCAGACCGCCACCCAAGACTGGCTATCGCCTGGGGCAACATCCAAACACGCTGCAAAGTCTTTGGAACCTGAACTCATCCAGAAGCTGGGGAAGAAAATGTGGCCTGAACCCAGCTGGGCCGATTGCCTGGTAGAGCAAAATAATCAACATTCTGCAGAAAATGTTAGCAAGAGCCAGAATCCATAACGTTCCAAATGCCCAGGATACAATCTGAACTTATTCAGCAGAGAATGAGCCAGGGAGACCTCAATATCTCATCCAGAAAAAAGGTACCAAGTCTGAGATGACACCGATGTTGAATAATTGGACAAAAACTTTAAAACAGCTATTATTTACCAAACTCTAAGAAGTTAGGGCTAATACTTTTGAAATGAATGAAAATCTAGAATGTCTCAGTAAAGAAATGGAATCAATAAAAGAAATCAAATAAAAATTTATGAACTGAACATGACAGTAACTGAAATGTTTAAATCTCACTGAGTGAGAACAATAAGAGAATAAGATGAGAGAGGAAAGAGTTCATGAATTTGAAGATAAATTACTTGAAATTGACCAATCTGACAAAAAAACAACAACAAACAAACAAAAAAAAAACAACGAAGAACGTTTCAATGTCACACATCATGAAACCAAAGAATCTAACTAATATTCCAGTTGTTGGAGTTCCCTAAGAGAGGAAGAAGAGTGTGGTGTAAAAATAAAACATGTTCAGGAAGGTTTTAGCCAATATTTCTTCAAATTTGGTGAAACACATAACCTTAAAGATACAAGAAGCTTAGCTAACCGCAAACAATCAACAGAAAAGTCCATGCCCAGGCACATCATAACCAGCTGTTCAATCCTAAAGACAATGAGAAATCCTGAAAGCAGCCAGAGAAGAACAACACATTACACACAGGGAAACAGCCGTGTGAATGACTGTGAGTTTTCTCATGAAAAAGCAGAAGGCAGAGGAACAATGTTTCTAAGTGCTGAAAAGAAATGCACAGAATTTCCTATCCAGCAAAATATCTTTCAGGAACTAAAGCAGAAATAAATATATTCCCAGGTGGAGGTAAGTACAGAGAATTTCTTGTCATTAAATTTTCTCTAAAAAAATAACACTAAAAGAAGTCCTTCAGATGAGAAGGAAATCATAACAGAAAGGAACTTGGTATTTCAGTAATGAAGAAAGAACAACAGATGCCCTGACCGGTTTGGCTCAGTGGGTAGAGCGTCGCCTGCGGACTCAAGGTTCCCAGGTTCGATTCCGGTCAAGGGCATGTACCTTGGTTGCTGGCACATTTCCAGTTAGGGGGTGTGTAGGAGGCAGCTGATCGATGTTTCTCTCTCATCGATGTTTCTAACTCTCTATCCCCCTCCCTTCCTCTCTGTAAAAAATCAATAAAATATATTTTTTAAAAAAGAAAGAAAGAACATGTAAATGTTTGAATAAATATAATAGACTATTTTATATCTTAAGTTATTAAAACAGGCATAATGGCTGAAAGCAAATTGTAATAAATAGAATGCATATGACAACTATAACAGAAACAGGGAGGACAAAGGGATCTGCATAGAGGTAAGGTTTCTATACTTTATTTGAAGCAGCAAAACATTAATTGTAAGTAGGCTGTTAAAAGTTAAGTATGTTTATCATACTCCTTAGAACAAGCACTAAAGAAGCTAAATAAAGAGAGAGAGTAAAGAGTTCAGTAGCTAAATTCAAATGAACTAAGAAAATACATTCAAATAATCCATAAAAAGGTAGGGAAAGAGAAACAGAGGAACAAAAAAAGAGGGAACAAAGAGAAAGCAAATAAGATAGTAGACCTAAATCCAAACACACCAAAAATGATTTACATACACCAATTAATAGACACATATCACAGAATGGAAAAAGCAAAAGACTAAACTATAAGCCATTTACAAGAAATCCACTTTAAATATAATAATATAGAGAGGTTAAAAGTAAAAGGATAGAAAATGTATACCATGCTAACTCTAATCCAAAGAAAGCTGGCGTGGCTCTGTTAATTTTAGAGAAAAGAGGACTTCAGAGGAAAGAATATTGCCAAGAATAAACAGGTTATCTCTCTCTATAAAAACCCAGTGACCGTTACAGTGGAACGACCAGGACGGCCAGAACACACAGTGACTATGACATGCACTGCAGCAGCCAACCAGCCAGATCTGGGCCAGATCGCCCCCAAAACCCTGATCAGGGTGGGGCCAGCCAGCCAACTGCCTTGGCTTGCAGAAATGTGGGGTCCAGGGACCTTGGAGGTGCTCGGTCTCAGGCAACTGCGCGGACACAGCTCTCCTTTGGCGGAAGTGGACCTATGATCAGGGCGCCGGAGTCTGGAATGGGGTGAGGAGGCTTTCCTGGTGGCCACAGCAGTCCCTGCAGGCCGCGCACAGCACCTGGGTGTCTGGCCCTGGTCACAACAGTGGCAGGAATAGGGGCCACAGGGCACAGGAGGAGGTGGCACACAGGGGCCAGGAGGCGTGAGGCCCGATCTGGGTTCTTACCCTGCTCACTGGGCCCAGCAGCACCAGCAGGTGGGCCATGGTGTGCAGCAAGGCACTGAGCCACTGACCACTGACAGGAGGGGAAGTGAGCCAGGAGGGCAAGGCCCTGTGCCAGCCAGAGCCTCAAGCGGCGAGGGCGGGGCCAGAGCTGGAAACCCTGGAGGAGTGGGCGGGGCTGCAGCCCCGTGCCTTTTTGGCCTTGGCCTTGGAATTCTGCAGGCAACCAGTGTACTGCCTACCAGCACATCAGAGGTCAGCCCCGCTTCAAGAGAAAGGACATGGCAGGAAGTGGCAAGGCCACAGGAGGGATGGGAAATGTGGCCATCTTTGGGAAACACAGCTGCCACGGTCTTCAGTAACTATGAACATATATAATCTTTGGTCTCCATTCTACAGAAGAAGCTGAGACTCAAAGAAGGGAGCCTTCCACAACACCTCACCCACTTCTCAGACCTGACCCTGTGCAGCATTGTTTTCGTTGAAAGAGGATCCAAAATGTTTTTAGATCTTTGCTATTTTAGGCAGGAAAGAATTTAGCACAGGGAATTGGTGCTTGGGAAATCATCGGAAAGCTGGAGGACTGGGTACTAGGCTGGGCCTCCAAGAAAGACCCCCTGCACAGTGGGAGGAGCTGCCCCCTCAGCCACAACTGAATTCTAGGACATTCTGGCACAGCTGTGACCTGGGGATCAGGAAACTGCTGCCCCCGCAAGTGCCCTCCAGCTCCCACAAAACAGGTCACTGGGCACTGTCTCTGCCACAACTGCCTGTGCACAGCCTGGATTCCGCTGCAGAAAACCTCCACATCTCTGCAAACATGATCACCAGCAGCAAACAGCCCAAACTGTCGGAAGATGCCTCTGCCCCACTTCTGCCTTCAAAATATTGTGCAAGCGCATCCAACTGGCAGAAATGGATTCATATCCAGAAACCTAGCTGCAAAGGAGTTTGGGCAATTTCAGACTTTTGTCTAGGAGTGAGATCTTGCCAATGTACCTCATGTGCCTGGTATTGATTAAAATGGGGTCGGGCTGGTGGGGCTCAGAGGTTGAACATCGATCTATGAACCAGGAGGTCACGATATGATTCCTGGTCAGGTTTTGGGCTTGATCCTCAGTAGGGTGGTGCAGGAGGCAGTTTATCAATTATTCTCATCATTGATGTTTCTATCTATCTCTCCTTCTCCCTTCCTCTAAAATTAATAAATATTTATTTTAAAAATGGGGTTATGCTGTATATATGTGTTATAACGAGTTTTTCATAGATCACTAATGTCTTTCCTGTTAAAACCATACTTATAGAACATTTAGTTATCATTAATTTTAATTGATCTCAGAGAGAAGAAGGAAGAGAGAGAGAGAAACATTATTCCATTGTTTCCTGCACTCACTGGACTGGGTATTAAATCTGCAACCTGGGCATGTGCCCTGCCTGGCAATCAATCCACCACTTTCTGGTGTATGGGATGATGCTCTGCTGGTACCCTGACCCCAAATTCCAGCCTCCAGAACTGAGAAAAATACATTTCTGTTGTTTAAGTCACACAAATTTATGGTATTTTGTTATAGCTGCCTGAGCTGACTAATCTATACTAATAAAAGGGTAATATGCTAATTAGACCAGGAGACCTTCTGGGAGACTGGCCAGGGAGGGCAGTTGGGGGCCTTGAGGCTGGCAGGGGAGGGCAGTTGGGGGCCTTGAGGCCGGCAGGGGAGGGCAGTTGGGGGGCCATGAGGCTGGAGGGGGGATGTTGGGGATGAGCAGGCTGGCAGACAGAGTGGTTAGGGCAATCAGGCAGGCAGGCAGGTGAGCGGTTAGGAGCCAGTGGTCTCGGATTGTGAGAGGGATGTCCGACTGCTGGTTTAGGCCTGATCCTGGCAGTCGGATATCCCCCGAGGGGTCCCAGATTAGAGAGGGCTCAGGACGGGCTGAGGGACACCTCTTCCTGTGCATGAATTTTGTGCACCAGGCCACTAGTACTGTATAATAAAAGCCAAGCCACCAAATGGCAGAACGACCGGAATAATTGGAACAACTGTGGCCCCTCGCCCCGACCAGCCCCACCCCTAATTGGCCCCCATCGGGGCAGGCCGACTGGACCCCACCAGTGCGTGCACAGATTCATGCATCAGGCCTCTAGTATTACATAATGATTAAAGGAGGCATAGCATCTAAAATGTGCAGGCACTTCATCAAAGAGCATCAGAATTTGTAAAAACTGAAAGAAGTAAAAGGACAAATCCTCAATTATATATAATTCAACACTCTTTTCTCCATAATTGATAGAAAAAGTAGACAGAAAATTATCAAAGATATAGAACTGAACACCACCAACCAACTGTTATAGTTGGCATTTTAGAAACACTCCACCCAACAGCTGCAGAATACACATTCTTGTCAAGTTTTCATGGAACACGTGTCAAAATCTAATGGGCTCTGGATCATAAAACAAACCTTAAAACATCTCAAATAAAATCGTCCAAAGTGCATTCTTTAATCACAACAGCATTAAAGTCAAAGTAAATAACAGAAAGAAAGCTGAAAGGGATCCAGGTACTTGGGAATGAAACAACATACTTTCTTTTTTTTTACTGTGGTAAAATACACATAACAAAAGACTTACTCCCTTAACTATTTTAAGTGTACAGTCCAGTGGTATTAAGTACACACATGTTGTAAACAACATATTTCTAAATAGTCTATGGGTCAAATGGAAAGTTGCAAGAAAAATTTAAAATATTTTGAGCTTAAATAATAATGACCATAGAAAAGTTTGTGAGGTGCTGCTAAAGCAGTGCTTAGAAGAAAACATATAGATTGAAATGTTTACATTACAAAAGAAAAAAGGTCTCCGATGAAAAATCCAAGTTTCTACGGTAAGATGCTATTTAAAAATAAATCAATTAATAAACCCAGAGCAAATAGAAAAAGTATAATAAAGATAGTAAATATCAATGAAATTAAAAACTGGAAAACAATAGAGAAAATAAATGAAAGAAGAATTTAGGTCTTTGGAAACATTTCAAAAATTGAAAAATTACTATCTAAACTAACTAAACAAGAGAAGACACAACTATCAATATCAGGAATGAAAGAGAGAATATTACTACACACCCCACAGACATGAAAAGGATAATAAGAAAATACCATAAATAATACTGTCTACATAAATTTGACAATTTAGATGAAATGGACCAATTCCTGCAAAGCCACAAATTACCAAAAGTCAAGCAAGAAAAAAATAACCAGAATAGTTTGTACTTATTACAAAAACTGAATAGAGTTAAAAACCTTTCCTCACACACATACAAAAAACAACAACAAAAAACTCCAGGCCCAGATGTTTCCATTGGTGAATTCTAACATACGTCCAAAAGATAAATAACACCAATTCTACACAACTGCTTTCCAAAAATCAAGAGAACGCTTCCCAGTGCATTCTATGAAGCCAGCTTTACTCTGATATCAAAAGCAGACACAACTAGTACAAGAATGCTACTTGCCAACATCTCTTACAAACAGATGCAAAAGTCCTCAAAAACTAGTAGGAAGTCAAATGCAACTATACATAAAATAAATGAGGCAAGATGGTCACTTGAGCGCACTCCACGAATGAAAGCTGATTCACTACCCAAAAATCAGTCATATTAATGTAATTCATCATGTTAATAAACTAAAGAAGAAAAATAAACACCTGACAATATGCAGAAAAAGCATTTGAAAAAACCAACATTTCATGATAAACACTCTCAGTAAATTGGAAATAGAAGAACTCCTACATAACTTGATCATGGGTCCCTTACACATTTAAAAAATTCTCATTGTGAAACCAGGATGACATTTGACACAGGAATTATCTGTAAAGAATCAGGCTGACACCATACACAGACTAGAAACCAAACTTGAAATTACTGTGTCAAACCCTAACCGGTTTGGCTCAGTGGATAGAGCGTTGGCCTGCGGACTCAAGGGTCCCAGGTTCGATTCCGGTCAAGGGCATGTACCTTGTTGCGGGCACATCCCCAGTAGGGAGTGTGCAGGAGGCAGCTGATCGATGTTTCTAACTCTCTATCCCTCTTCCTTCCTCTCTGTAAAAAATCAATAAAATATATTTTTTTTAAAAAAAGAAAGAAATTACTGTGTCAAAATGCTTGGCAAAGCATCACCATTATTGTGAGGGTATCTAGAAAAAGCAGGAAGAACACACACACACACACACACACACACACACACACACACACACATGCCCCTTTGTAGGTAAACCCGGATTCAGAGCCTGGCTCTGTCACTTCCTAAATGTGTGACTTTGGCTGTGTGATTGATCCTTTCTCAGCCTTGGTTTCTGTATTAGTAATAGTCTAGGATTTGAGAAGAAATTAAATTAAAATAAGTGTTTGGTGCTCAGACTCCAGAGACATTCAACAAATGGCTATTGCTTTTCATCAGCCAGGACCACTTACTGAATGCCTCCTGGTGCTGCCAAATACTTCTCTGCCCTCTGCGAGCTGGCAGAATCAGCTGAACAGGTTCAAAGATGAGCTCCCAAGTTACCCTGCACACGTCCAGGAGGCCAGGGCAGAGGCTCCTCAGCAACACCCCCGCCCCCCGGCCCACCAAACAGACAGATTAGGGAATTCTCACCAAAGAGAAGTAAAGAGGGAAAGGCCTGGAATCTGGCCAAGGCTTGACTCACAGTGGGTAGCCACAGCCTCACTAAGTTCATTCTCATGTCTACAGAAAGGCCGGGGGACCAGAGAAAGGATGGGCTGCATGGAGCTTGAGAAAGGAAAGTCCTGGGCAAGACTCACAGTCAAAAGTCATAAATCACGCAAAGAAACAAGAGACCCTCAAGTGACAGCCACAGAAAAAACAGATTGTAGAATCAGACTCTCAAAAGACCCAGGTGGAAAAAAAGAATTATGATTCATATGTTTGAAGAAACAAAGGAGAGAAAAATATGGGCAAGGAGAAGAGCTATAAAATCATCAAGTTCATTTGAAAAAGAACAAAATAGTACCTAGAAATGTAAAATATGATCACTGAAATTCAAATTCAAAACCTCAATGGCTGGATTAAACATCTATAATAATAAAAGTGTAATATGCTAATTAGACCAGATGTCCTTCCAGACAAAGCCGCGGCAGGCAGGGGCTGAGAAAGAGGTGGCGGTGGCAGGGGCCAAGGCCCTTGTACAAATTTCATGCATCAGGCCTCTAGTTATGTTACAACCAGCTACTAAGAGATTCAGTGAGTTGGAAAAGAGATCAAGAGAAATTGTACAAAACACAGTACACAGAGACAAACACACTGAAAATGTGAAAGAAATAGGAGATATGAGAAACTGGAAGCTAGAATAAAGGTAAAGCTAACATATCATTGAAGTTCTAGAAAAGTATAATATAAAAAAGATAGAGAAGAGGTAGTAAATTAAGGAGAATATCCAGAACTGATGTAAGACACAGTTATCAAATTCAGGAATTCTGATAAATTTCAAGCAGAATAAATTTCAAAATAACCCAAATAAAGACACATTATAGTAAAACTATAAAACAAGAATCATGAAAAAATCTTAAAAGCAGCCAGAGAAAAATGACAGATTACCTTCAAAGGAAGAGTCTTAAAAATGCAGCTGATTTCTCAAAGGCAACACTGGAAGCTTTTGGCTCCCATTCTGTGCTGTGGGAAAATAACTGTCAACCAAGACTGTATACCCAGCAAAACTATCACTCAGGAATTATGGGAGAAATAAAGACATTTTTAGACAAAAACCAAGAGAGTTTACCAAAAATATTCTATAACTGTGGAAACTTGCCAATTAAATAAGGCTCAAGAATAAAACTATTAAGTCCAGAAAGGAAATTAGGAAATACTTAGTACTAAATTATATTGAAAGTACAATATAAAACTTGTGTAATACTGCTGAAGTAGTAGTTACCAGAAAATTCATATTTAAAAAATGACTGAAAATTAATCTCCTAATCAGTTAAATTAAGAAAAAGAATACCAGAACAAATAAACTCAAAGAAAGTAGAAGGAAAGAAGGACCAAAAAAGACAGAGAACATTTCTATATGAGTGACAGGATATGCTGAAAGTTAGTTCATAGGACACACTAACCAATGAACCTCTGCCAAGAACTCTGGGTGCTGGGGTCCAGAGAAGACACCATCCATGAGGTGAGGAATAAAAAGTAAAAAGGGTATTATAAAAAGCCTCAGTCAATAAATTAAAACTTAGATAAAGTGAGAAAATAGACTTGAAAAATAACTAAGAATGATTCAAGAATAAAAAGAAATGTATTCTGACAAGAATAAATCTTCTCACAAGAAAGCAGGAGGTGCCTGAGTTTCACTGCCAAGTTCCATCACAGGGACCAGAAGACGCGGGAGAGTGCCCAGCTCCCGCTGTGAGGCTAGCATAAGTTTGATAGTCAAGAAGGAGTGTAAAAAGCCAAATTTTCTCAGAAACAAAACTCCTTTAAAAATTAGCAAAGCAAATCCAACAATAATTATATCATGAGCAATTTGTGCAGGAATGCGAGATTAGAAGACCAATTAATTTACCAGATTACCCAATCAAGCAAACACAATCACAGTAGTTGGAGACTCAGCACCGACTGCAACATTAGAGTCTGGCCAAGGGGAGCTTTCTTCGGAGACAATGCCCTGCGATGCTAAGGGAGACGACAGAGAAGTGGTGGCAGGACAGTTTATCACACTGCGAATTTGAACTTGGCCGTTGCTGCTTTGGAGGAATGAAGAAAGACACCAACTGTTGTTGTTTTGTCCTTTCATTTCCCCTCCCGCTCCCGGGCCGGGCTGTGGCGGGTTCTCTGCCCTCCCTCGCTCTAGTGCAGTGGTTCTCAACCTGTGGGTCGAGACCCCTTTGGGGGTCGAACCACCCTTTCACAGGGGTCACCTAAGACCATCGGAAAACACATATATAATTACATATTGTTTTTGTGATTAATCACTATGCTTTCATTATGTTCAATTTGTAACAATGAAAATACATCCTGCATATTAGATATTTACATGACGATTCATAACAGTAGCAAAATTACAGTTATGAAGTAGCAACAAAAATATTTTCTGGTTGGGGGTCACCACAACATGAGGAACTGTATTAAAGGGTCGCGGCATAAGGAAGGTTGAGAACCACTGCTCTAGTGGGATTCTGTGTTGGAAATGAAAGTGAAATGTGGTTTGGGGCCACCTGAGCTCAGTGAGGAATTAGCCTCCAGAAGTGAGAGGAGCGACTGTCCTTGCCAGGGGAGGTGGGGACGGCAAGTAAGAACAGGAAGAAGCCATGGCTGGGAAGGACACTGTGCTTTGTGTCCTGGAAGGCAAAGGGCCTCACCATCCCCTGGCAGTGCCCAGAGGGGCATATAAGACAGGACAAAGCTGCCGGCACACACGGGAGGCCGGGCACAGGCACCCACGCTCCAGGAGCAGCAAAGATGCCAAAGAGAAAGTGAGCCAATCTCTGGAGTCTGCACCCAGTTTCCAAGATTGGTCAGCGTGCCAGACCCAAAGCACCCCACCACCCTGTGTGCCCTCAGATTGGTTTCCTATTAGCTCCCATGGTAGGGGAGCTTGGAGTCAGAGTTAACTTGGTTTAAAGAACAGAAAGTCATGTGACATTTCTGCACACCCAGCTTGTAGCCTAGGCTTTCTACCCACGCCACGTGCAGGATGTCTGGGTAGGAAACGAGAGACAGATACACTGATGACCCGATCGCAAAGCAGGCAGCAAAGCTCTACCTCTCCTCCAGGTCTGGCCACTGCTCGAAGTTGCCTTGGGGGTCGCTGCCAGCTTCTCCCTTCTGGGCGTCCACAGCTGCTTCCGGCCCAGCTCTGAGCGGCGCCTTCAGGTCCCAGCGCCGGTGGAGGGTGCCGCTGGCCATGCTGTCCAGGAAGCTGAGGATCTGGAGACAGCTCTGTATCTTGGGTGGGAAGAGGCTGATAGAAGAGAAGGCCACCCTCAGCAAATCAGCAAATGGCCTGGCCTTGGAGGTCTCCCCGGAGTGCAGAGCGGCTCCTTCTTCCTCCGGGGGCCCGAAGCAGCCCAGCAAGCAGAGGTCCTCGGCCAGCTTCTCGAAGAGCCCGTTCCTCCTGAAGAAGTCCCCATTGACAGGGTCCAGGTGCAGCGCTGCAGACACCGCACAGAGGGTGTGCAGGACCAGGCCCAGGGTCTGGCTGGGGGACACCGCCCCCCACATCTTCCCAGGGGGGTCCTGGAGAGAACCCTCCAGGTCAGAGAGCAGGGACAGCAGCCCATTGAACCCACTGGAGACTCTGAAAGCAGCACGGCCTTTGGGCGTCTCCAGGATCCGGAGGAGAGACTGAAACACCAACAACATAAACATGAGTCAAGGCTAGGAGACAGACCTTTAGCACTGAGCTCCCCCACATCCCGCCAAAGCATGGAGCTCTTCCCTCAGCGGCACAGGCACAGCCAGCTACCTGGGGCAATTCTGAAACATCGGGAGGTCAATGCTGTTCCTCTTCATTTTAGTTTTAGGTTGCCCTCGAGCCTTCTTTCAAATGGCTGCCTTGAAAGAGTATGCTCATTTATGGGGTGGGCTTACTGCCCCAAATCTCAAAAACAAGCTTTCCCGGGCCCCCAGCTCCTCCTTCTTCCAGCTTGTGCTCACACAGCCCCTCCAATGCCCCGATCAAAACTCTCATCACACTAAACTGAAGCTACTTGAAAACTGCCTCAGCCCTCCCCCAATGGCACACCGGACGATCAGGCTGCTCACTGCTGTGGAACACAGCACACATGTAAGCAGTCACTGAACAAATGAAATGAACCGTCTCTTCTATTGCAAAGGTCACTGCTCACAGTGAAATCTATACAATGCAACTCATTCTTACTCATCTCTCTCTGTGCAAGCATGGGTACCACTGTTAAATGTGGAATGATAGTAAAGGAATCTACTTAAAGTCTGGTGTGAGCTTATGAGGGAATCAAGGTAGAGAAGAGGAATCTTTAACGGGCGGAAACCCATAGATGACGCTTGCCCGAGAGCGCACGCGAAAGTTCTGGCTATTCTAACGTACAAGTAGAATCTGCCTTCTCCAGATTGCTGAGATTGTTACTGGGCAGACAAACTTTTAATTCCTTTTAAATCAAACATTTATTGTGCACTTACAAAGTGTTAGTCATCGAGCCCAGTGCATCGTATACACTGGGAATTTAATAAATGCTTTGGAAGGACTGCATTTAAAAAATTCCTATTCGGTGCTAAAGCTTCACACCTAAAAGTGAAGAATGTGTGGGTGATTTTAGATAAATATTAAAAGCCTCTAGTTGTTTCATTTAGTTATTTACTCTTCACAACAATTGCATGGGACCCCGTCCAGGCATCTTGGGCATGTTTCCCAGAGAGGGGCCAGGCCGTGAGATTGAGTTGGTCAGCTCTGGAGAGAGATTTGAATTGTTTTGTCCTTTCAGGTATTTAATGTTCTAGTGACACAAGGAAGACAATGGTCTGGACAGCACAAGTTAGTCAATTCCAGGATGCCTGAAACAGGCCGCAGGAGGGAGGTGGTGATGTTGTCTCTTACATGCACAGTTTAGGATGACAACCAATAGCATAAAGCTGGAAGTTAATAGAGAAACTTGTAGGATAGATTTATAAAAGGAGGGAATAAACTAGATAAAAACTCATATAGAGAAAGTCAAATAGATACTTAGTAAAATTACAGGTAACTATGAACTATGAAGTCATACACTTTTGGGAGAATAAGACAATTTTCAGCTCTATCCCTAAAATGCTGGCAATCCTAATCTAGAACCAGTGTTTATCTGTGTGCCCCTACCGCCCAGATGCTGTTATCTACTATTATAGCCTCTACAGAAACGTGAGCTGCTTGGTGGGAAGTCAATCCCATGCCTGGGTAGGAGGACACAGAATGGGCCAGGATTAAGTGAGTGCGCACAGGGGAGGACTCTCAAAGATGACAAAGCGCTTGATGGCCAAGGCGCTGCTGAAAGGGTTCCCACTGCTCCACCAATGACATTTTGAGAAATTCAAAAACAAGAGAAACATTGTAGTAACAAGGAAAATCTATGAAAGGCCAAAGTCCACAATTACGTTCAAAATTGAAAAATAATAACATAGGGTGAAGTAGAAAAATTCATCCTAACCAATATGGGCCAACTTTTTTTCCCCCTGGTTATAGAAAGACTTCTAGTGGTTAGATCAATGACTATCCACCAGAACTCGGGAAGACAATTGTGGAGAAACTGAATTTGTTATTTTGTTCTTTGAAAGAAACTCAGCATCAGGCCGATAAAGCTCAGGGCTCATGAGAGATGCAATCGGAATGGTAGAACAGACTGCCAGAAAGATGGAGGCCACTGAGTACTAAGGACTAGGCAATAACCACTGCTTTCTCCTCCTGGGTGGGGATATGGCCTAACTATTTCTTTAGTGGTAATCAACCTGTTCAGATTTGCTATTTCTTCTTGGTTTGGTCTTGGAAGACTATGTTTCCAAGAACTTATCCATTTCTTCCAGATTGTACAGTTTGCTGGCATGTACTAGTATTGTTCAGAGTATTTTCTTGTAACCCTTTGTATTTCTGTGGAGTCAGTTGTTACTTCTCTTTCATTTCTGATTTAATTTATTTGGGTCCTCTCTCTTTTTTTTCTTGATGAATCTGGTTAAAGATTTATCAATTTTGTTTGTCTTTTCAAAAAACCAGCCCTTGATTACACTGATCTTTTTTACTGTTTCTATAGGCTCTATTTTTTTTTATGTCTGCCTAATTTTATTATTTCCTTCTTTCTACTCACTTTGGGCTTTGTTTGTTTTTCTTTTTCTAGCTCCTTTAGGTATAAGGTTATATTGTTTATTTGATATTATAAATAACTAGAGACCTGGTGCACAAAATTCGTGCATGGGGGGGGGGGTCCCTCAACCTGACCTGCCCCCTCTCACAGTTTAGGAGCCCTCAGGGGATGGGATGTCCTCCTCTGCGGGAGACAACCAGGCTGATCAGGGGAAGGTGCTCCCCCATCACCCCGCTGCTGCTGCCACTGCCAGCCACTACAGCTGCAGGCCCTCAGCCCTCACCTCTCAGTGCTGGCCCTGTCCCCTGCCCACTGGTGGGTGGGAGGCAATCTGGGGCCAGGCTGCCTGGGGGAGGGACTGTGGGAGGTTGAGGTACAGTAGGTTGCACCCCGTCCAGCCTCTGCGAAGGCATGGTGCCTGAACCGGGCCCGTGCTGCTGCCTCTGTGGCTGCCTCTGCGGAAGGGGCAGCACTGGGACCAGGCTGCACCGCCTTTGCAGAGGGGGCGCAGTGCTGCCTTCTCACCACCTCTGCAAAAGGGGCTGTGTTTGGACCGGTGGCGCTGGAACAGCCCGCCCCCCCCCCCCCCCACCCCGCATGAGTGCCAGCCCAGCCCACCCCTCCCGTATGGCGCAAGCCCTAGGCCCTCACAGCCACTGTGGCTTTGTCTGAATGGATGTCCGGATGGACATCCAGAAGACATCTGCCCTAATTAGCATATTACCCTTTTATTAGTATAGGTTATATGCCAACAAACTGGGCAATCTGAAAGAAATGAATACATTTCTAGAAACATACAATCTTCCAAGACAATCAAGAAAAAAAAAAATAGAAAGTCTGAAAAAACCTGAATAGGCCAATAACCACAGAAGAAATTGAAGCAGTGATCAAAAATCTTTCAGCAAACAAAAGCTATGGTCCAAGCAGCTTTACTGGGGAGTTCTACCAATCATTCAGAGAAGAATTAAAACCTATCCTCCCCAGACAATTGCAAAAAATTCAAGAGGAAGGCAAACTTCCAAGCTCTTTCTATGAAGTCAGAATTACCCCAATTCCAAAACCAGATAAAGACACCAAAAAAAGAAAAAAGAAAAAAAAAGAGAGAGAGAGAGAACTATAGGCCAATATCTTTGATGAACATACTAGTAGATGCTAAAATCCTCAACAAAGTTCTAGCAAATTGGATCCAGCCTTACATTAGAAATATCATGCACCATGACCAAGTGGGATTTATTCTGGGAATGCAAAGATGGTACAATATCCACAAATCAATAAATGTGATACATCACATAAACAAATTGAGAGACAAAAATCACATAATTATATAAACCGACACAGAAAAAACATTTGACAAAATCCAACACCCTTTCTTGATAAAAACTCTCATCACAGTAGAACTAGAGGGATCATACCTCAACATAATAAAAGCCCTATATGACCAACCTACAGCCAACATCATACTCAATGGGCAAAAACTAAACTCATTTCCCCTAAGAACGGGAACAAGACAGGGATGCCCACTTTCACCACTCCTGCTCAATACAGTACTGGAAGTGCTAGCCATAGTGATCAGACAAGAAGAAAAAATAAAAGGAATCCAAATCGGAAAAGAAAAAATAAAACTGTCTTTATTGGCAGATGACATGATACTGTACATAGAAAACCCCAAAGACTCCATCAAAAAACTACTAGACCTAATAAATGAATTTGGCAATGTAGCAGGATGCAAAATTAACACCCAGAAATCTATGGCCTTTTTATACACCAATAATGAACTCACAGAAAGAGAAATGAAAAAAAAATCCCATTTATCATTGCACAAAAAAAATTAAGATACCTAGGGATAAACTTAACTAAGGTGGTAAAAGACATGTACTCGAAAAACTACAGGACATTGAAAAAGAGATAGAGGAAAACATAAACAAATGGAAGAACATACCATGTTCATGGACTGGTAGAATCAACATCATTAAAATGTCCATACTACCCAAAACAATATACAGATTCAATGTAATCCCCATTAAAATACCAACAGCATATTTCAAAGATATAGAATAAACTCTCCAAAAATTCATCTGGCATAAAAAAAAGAAGACCCCAAATAGCCACAGCAATCCTGAGAAAGAACAAAGTTGGAGGGATAACAATACCTGATATAAAACTATATTACTAAGTCATAGTTCTCAAAACTGCCTGGTACTGGCACAAGAACAGACATATAGACCAATGGAACAGAACAGAGAACCCAGAAATTGATCCAAGCCATTATGCTCAATTAATATTTGACAAAGGAGGCAAGAGCATACAATGGAGTCAAGACAGTCTCTTCAATAAATGGTGCTGGGAAATTTGGTCAGATACATGCAAAAAAGAAATGAAATTAGATCATCAACTTACACCAAACACAAAAACAAACTCAAAATGGCTAAAGGACTTAAATGTAAGATGGGAAACCATATAAATCCTACAAGACTCCATAGGCAGCAAAAGAGCAGACAGGTGTCTTAGCAATATCTTTACCGACACAGCTCCTAGGGCAATGGAGACTAAGGAGAAAATATACAAATGGGACTACATCAAAATAAAAAGCTTCTGATCAGCAAAAGAAACCATCAACAAAACAACAAGAGAGGCTACTGCATGGGAGAACATATTTGCCAATGTTATATCTGATAAGGATTTAATCTACAACATTTACAGGGAACTCATCCAACTTAACAAAAGGAAGATAAACAATCCAATCAAAAAATGGGCAAAGGACCTAAGTAGACACTTTTCGAAAGAGGACATACAGAAGGCTGAGAGACATATGAAAACATGCTCAAAGTCACTAATCATCCAAGAGATGCAAATCAAAACGACAATGAGGTACCACCTCACACCTGTCAGAATGGCTATCATCAACAAATAAACAAATGACAAGTGCTGGTGAGGATGCAGAGAAAAAGGAACCATCATGCACTGCTGGTGGGAATGCAGACTGGAGTTTCCTCAAAAAGTTAAAAACGGAACTCCCATTTGACCCAGTGACCCCACTTCTAAAAATATATCCCAAGAAACCAGAAACACCAGTCAGAAAGGACATACGCACCCCTATGTTCATAGCAGCACAATTTACAAATAGCTAAGATTTGGAAACAGCCTAAGTGCCCATCAGCAGATGAGTGGATTTGAAAACTATGGTACAGCCCTAACCGGTTTGGCTCAGTGGATAGAGCGTCGGTCTGCGGACTGAAGGGTCCCAGGTTCGATTCCGGCTAAGGGCATGTACCTTGGTTGCAGGCACATCCCCAGAAGGAGGTGTGCAGGAGGCAGCTGATCGAAGTTTCTCTCTCATCGATGTTTCTAACTCTCTAACCTTCTCCCATCCTCTTTGTGAAAAATCAATAAAATATATTTAAAAATAAATAAAAAAATAAAAACTATGGTACATCTACACAATGGAATACCAAGCCACTATAAAAAAGAAGGAACTTTTACCACTTGCAACAGCATGGATGGAACTGGAGAGCATTATGCTAAGTGAAATAAGCCAGTCAGAGAAAAATAAATATCACATGATCTCACTCATATGTGGCATATAATGATCAACATAATTTGATGAACAAGAATAGATCCAGAGACAAATGGCAGGGGAGGGGAGTGTTAGAGAGCAACCAAAGGACTTGTATGCATGCATATTAGCATAACCAATGGACACAGACACTAGGGTGGTGGGGGCTTGCCCAGGGTGGGAATTATTGCTGGGACTGGGGGTGGGGGAATCAATTGGGAAAAAAGGAGACATATGTAAAACTTAAGATAATAAAAAAAAGAAAAAATCTGAACAAACCAATTACAAACTATGAAATCGAAGCAATAATCAAAATAAGTTCAATAAATAAAAGTTCTAGACTGAATAGCTTCACAGATAAATATTACTAAACATTCAAAGAAAAACTAACACCTACCTTTTCAAACAATTCCAAGAAATTTAAGAGGAGTGAAGACTCCCAAGCTCATTTTACAAGAGGAGCATTATCTTAATTCCAAGACCAGATAGAGACACTACAAAGAAAGAAAATTATAGGCCAATATTCCTGATGAACATAGATGCTGAAATCCTCAGCAAAATATTAGCAACCTGAATTCAGCAACATAAAAAAGATCAATACATCATGATCAAGTGGGATTTATTCCTGGGATGCAAGGTTGGTGTAATATTTGTAAATCAATTAACATGATGCACCAAATAAACAAAATGAAAGGTAAAAATCATCTATATATATAAAAGCCAAGCGACTGGAATGACCAAACGACCGGAACAACCAGTCGCTATGACGCACACTGCGACCGGCCAACCGGCCTGATCAAGGGCGGGACCAGCCAGCCAACCTCCTGTGGCCCCTGTCCCCAGCTGCCCCCACTCCCAATCGGCCCCCGACTCTGATCGGGGGCCGGACCAGCAGCAAACCACCGGCGGCCCCTCCCCCCTGGCCGGCCTGGCCTGATCAGCCCCGATTGGGGCAGGCTGGCCGGACCCCACCTGTGCACAAATTTGTCCACTGGGCCTCTCGTATGATAATATCAATGGATTCATAAAAAAATATTTGACAAAATCTAGCACCTATTTATAATAAAGTTTCTCAGCAAAGTGGGAATAGAGAACATACCACAATATAATAAAGACATATATGAAAAACCCAAAGCCAACAACATACTTAATGGCCAAAAACTAAGAGCTTTTTCCTTAAGATCAGGAACAAGACAGGTGTCTGCTTTCACCACTCTTATTCAACACAGTATTAGAAGTCCTAGCCATAGCAATCAGACAAGAAGAAGAAATGAGGCATCCAAATTGAAAAGAAAGAAGTAAAACTGTCATTATTTGCAAATGACATGATATTGTATATAGAGAACCCTAAAGATTCCACCAAAAATGACTAGAATTGATAAATGAATTCAGCAAAGTAGCAGTATACAAAATACATATTCAGAAATCAGCTGCATTTTTATACCCCAATAATGAACTATCAGAAAGAAAAACTAATAAAACTATCCCACTTACAAATGCATTAAAAAATAAAATACCTGGGAATAAATTTAAGCAATGAGGTAAAAGACCTGTACTCAAAAAATTATAGGACACTGAAGAAAGAAACTGAAGAACATATACAAAAATAGAAGCATATAACGTGCTCATGGATAGAAAGAATTAACATTAAAGTGCCCATAGTCCCCAAAGCACTCTAGATTCAATGCAATTCTTACAAAAATACCAATGGCATTTTTCACATAACTAGAAAAAATAACCCAAAAAATTATATGATGAAACCATAAAAGATCCCAAATAGCCTCACCAATCTGGAGAAAGAACAAAGTTGGGGATAGCACGCTACCTAATGCCAACCTATACTACAAAGCCATGGTAAACAAAAGAGCAAGATACTGGTATAAAAACAGATATACAGATCAATACAACTGAATATAGACAAAAATGCCTACACCTATATGGTCAATTAGTATTAGGACAAAGGAGGCAAGAACATACAATGGAGTAAAGACAGTATATTCAATAAATGGCGCTGGGAAAATTGTATAGACACATGCAAATAATGAAACTAGACCACGTTTTTACAGCATATATAAGAATAAACTCATAATAGATTAAAGACTTAAATGTAAGGCTTGAAACCATAAAACTCCTAGAAGAAAACATAAGCTGTAAAGCTTACATTTCTCTTAACAACGTATTTTCTGACATGTCTCCTGTGCAAGGGAAATAAAGGCAAAAAAATAAACAAATGGGACTACTTCAAACTAAAAAGTTTTTGCACAGCAAAGGAAACCATCAATGAAACAAAAAGACAACCGACTCATTGGGAGAAGATATTTGACAATGATACATTCAATAAAGGGTTAATATCCAAAATTTATAAAGAACTCATACAACTCAATACCAAAAACACAAACATTCAATTACAAAATGGGCAGAGGACCCACCTAGACACTTCTCCAAAGAGGACATACAGTTGGCCAATGGACATGAAAAGATGTTTAATGTCACTAATCCTCAGAGAAATGCAATTTAAAACCACAATGAGATATCACCTCACGCCTATCAGAATGGCAATCATTAATAAATCAACAAACAACAAATGCTGAGCCTGGCAGGAGTGGCTCATTTGGTTGAACATGATCCTGTGCACCAAAAGATTGCCAGTTTGATTCCCAGTCAGGGCACATACCTGGGTTGAGGGTTCGATCCCTGGTCAGGCCACATACAGAAGGCAACCGATCAATGTTTCTCTTTCATATCTCTCTCTCCCCACCTCCTTCTTCTATCTAAGCATGTCCTCAGGTGATAATTAAAAAACAAACAAAAAAATGTTGGCTGGCAAGGATATAGAGAAAAGGGAACACTTGTGTCACCACTCATGGGAATGCAGATTGGTGCAAGTCACTATGGAAAACAGTATGGAGGTGCCTCAAAAATTGAAAATTAAACTCCTTTATCACCCAGCCATTTTACTTCTAAGTATATATCTGAAGAAACCCAAAACACTAATGTGAAAGAATACATGCTCCCCTATGTTCATTGTAGCGTTGTTTACAATAGCCAAACTATGGAAACAACCCAAATGCTCATCAACAGATGAGTGGATAAAAATATTGTGTTGTATGCAATGAAATATTAGTTAGTCATAAAAAGAATGAGATTGTATCATTGGTAAAAACATGGATGGACCTAGAGGGTAACATACTAAGTAAAATAAGTCAGTCAGAGAAAGACAAATACCATATTATTTCACTTATACGTGGAATCAAAAGAACAAAATAAAGGAATAAGAAGTACAAATTGGTAGTTACAAAATAGGAAATATAATTAACTAGAAGCCCGGTGGACGAAATCATGGGGGGGGGGCGGGGCGGGGAGTGTGCCTCAGCCCGGCCTGCCCCTTGGGTAGGGTCTCTAGGCCTGGCTGGTGATCAGGGCCTATCAGGGCTATCTTTCTCCCAGCTGCCAGCAGCTGGGCCCGCCCCCACCACTGCCACTGCTTGCCATCTGTGCAGCGCTGCCTCCCCTTTCCCACCACCAGTCGCCTCTCTCTGCAGGTGATAGGCTTGGGGTGCTATTGCTTGGCTGGCCTGGGCCTCCCTCTGTGGGGTAATTGGTCACGGGGTCCCCAGATCAATTGCCTTGCAGAGGGAGGCCCCGCCCACCAGGCCAGGGCTCAGTGATGATCAGCGTGCAGAGTGTGGCCTGGGCCTCCCTCTTTGGGGCCATCACAGAGCTCCCACCCCAAAAGAATGCCCCACTGGCTGGTGGCCTGGGCCTCCCTCTGCAGGGCAATCATGGGGTGATGGTGCGGTCCCATGACCAATTGCATTGCACCCGCCTTGGCTGGCGTGGTGCCAGTGCGTGTCGTAGCCTGGTCGTCCAGATGGTCATTCTGCTGTTCGGTCGATTTGCATATTATGCTTTTATTATTATAGATAATATTGTAATAGCTATGTGTGGTGCCAGGTAGGACTGCAAATATTAGGGGAACACTTTGTGAAGTATGTGATTTTCTAAGCACTGTGCTGTACACCTGAAACTAACACAAAGTAGTACTGAATGTAGATTGTAACTGAAAAGTAAAATATTTTTAAATTTAAAAATATAGAGAAAAGAAAAGAAAATACCCCCAAACACAATGGCCACAATTGCTACACAAAAAAACACTAGAAAGAAAGCTGTTACATACGGTACATTGAAATTTCCAATCTGAGGCAATTGCAAGAGCAAAATTAGATCAACTTTCATGAAACTGTGAGAGTGAAGGAGCCTCAGCTTTGACAAATCTAGTTATTACTAAACCGGGCAATGTACTCAGCATGTGTCTAGCTCAGCTCTCCAATTGCTGGCAACAGGGGAGACTACAAGAAATTGTGTTCTGTGATATTGTCTATTTGAGATTTTTCTTGTTTCTTGAGATAGGCCTGTACTACTATAAATTTCCCTCTTAGGACTGCTTTTGCTGGATTTGGAGTCGCTGTGTTTCATTTTCATTTGTCTCAAGATATCTTTTCATTTCTTTCTTGATCTCATTGTTTACTAGCATATTATTTAGCCTCCCTGTGTTTCTGTGTTTTTCAGGGTTGTTTTTTTTTTCTTGAAATTGATTTCTGGTTTCATACAAGTGTCGTCAGAGTAGATGTTCGATAATTATTTCAATCTTCTTACATTTATTGAGACTTATTTGTGGCCCAACATGTTGTCTATCCTAGAAAATGTTTTATGTGCAACTTGAAAATAATGCATATTCTGCTGTTTTGGGGAGAAATGCTCTAAAAATACCAATTAAGTTTATCTGGTCTACTTTGTCATTTAAGGCCACCATTCCTTAGTTTACTTTTGTTTGGAAAAATCTACACTGATGTCAGTAGGGTGTTAAAGTCCCCTAGTATGACTGTATTACTGCCTCTCTCTCCCTTTATGTCCATTAGGTGCTTAGTTACCCATAGGTGCTTCTATGTTAGGTGCACCTACAGGTAATTGTTTACAAGGGTTATAGCCTATTGTTGGATTGATCCAACTATGATTATGAAATGTCTTTTGTCTCTTACTATGGCCTTTGTTTTAAAGTCTATTTTGTCTGATATCAGTATTGCCATCCCAGCTTTCTGTCTTGTTTTGTTTCCATTTACATGAAATATCTTTTTCCTTCCCTTTACTTTCAAGGTCTGTGTGTCTACAAGGGGTCTCTTGTGGACAACAAATGCATCAATCTCATTTTCTTATCCATTCAGCTACCCTACATTTTTTAATTGGAGCATTTAATCAATTTGCATCTAAAGTGGTTATTGATAGGTACATAATTATTGCCATTTTATTATTCACATTTATGTTGTTGTTTTTTCTTTTGCTACATCTTAAATACTAGTAAGTCCCTTTAATATTTCTTGTAATACTGGTTTTGTGGTGATAAACTCCTTAACTTTTCCTTGTCTAGGAAGCTCATTATTCCTTCAATTTTAAATGATAACCTTGCCAGGTAGAGTCGTCTTGGCTATAGTTCTTGCTTTCCATCACTTTGAATATTCTATGCCAATCATTTCTGGCCTGAAAATTTTCTGTTGAGCATTTAGCTGACAATCTTATGGGAACTCCCTTGTAGGTAACTAACTGTATTGTTCTTGCTGCTTTTAAATTCTCTCTTCATCTTCAACCTTTACCATTTCCATTATGTTGTGTCTTAGTGTGGGCCTCTTTGGGTTTATCTTGTTTGGGACTCTGCACTTTCAGGACTTGTATGTCTATTTCTTTCACCAGGGTTAGGGAAGGTTTTAGTCATTATTTCTTCAAATAGGTTCTCAATCCCTTGCTCTGTCTCTTCTCCCTCTGGTACCACTATGAAGCAAATGTTGTTATGCTTGATGTTATCCCAGAGGTCCCTTAAAATGCTCTCCATTTTTTATTCTTTTTTTCTATTCTGATTAAGTATTGTTTGCTTCTACTGCCTTTCTTCAAAATTATTAATCTCATCGTCAGCTCCATCTCATTTGTTATTGATTCCTGCTAGTGTATTCTCTATTTCTGATGGCGTTTTTATGACTTCTATATCCTTTTTAAAGGTTACTATCTTTTTGAAGTTCTCACTGAGTTTCTTGACCATCGTTATAACAGTTGTTTTGAACTCTATATCTGGTAGATTGCTTACCTACATTTTTCTGGAGTTTTCTTGTGTTTTTTCATTTGAAAGATGTTTATTTGTCTCCTCATTTTGGCTGCCTCTTTGTGCTTGCTTCTATGTATTAGGTAGGTCTGTATGTCTCCCAGTGTCTGCCGGGTGGCCTTACATAGTAGGTGACCTGTGGGCCTCGTGGCACAGTTTCCCTGATGACCTGACACTGGGGCCAGAAGAGGCTGCAGAAAGATGTGCTGTGTCCGTGTAGCCTGTGTGAGACATTCACTCCCGACAATAGTATTTATTTCTCTGAGTTGGAAACACACTCTAACCTTGAAGTGTGTGTGGTGGTGCTTCCTTCCTGCCACTGACCAGCCAAGGGAAAGGCTGAACACGTGTGTGTTACAGTGAGCACTGTGCTGTTTAAAGCGGACCTCCAGCACCTGGCCATGTAACCCGTGCCCTGAGCAGTAAATAAACCATGAAGACATCAGGAAATCTATGCTCTAGGACAGCAGTCGCCAACCTTTCAGACCGTATGAACACCAGTGGCCCACGGACCACCGGCTGCTCTAGGATGCTAAATCATCCAAATTTATGTGAAGTCTTTCAATGGCTCCTAAACCATTAGAGGTTGTCCAGGACATATGTAATGAATGAAGCTCTTTTGGTTATCATATGACAAAACAAATACCAGAAAAGGAAAGCAATTAAAAACAAAACTAATCAGATTACAGTCCATTGTCTGAACACTAAAACCCCCTCTTCCCTCAAGAAACCACCTTCTACTTTTGTCCAATTTGACACCAGCTGTTGCTCAGAAGGACTCCATCATTCGGAGTGGTGAGAGAAGGCATTTCAAAAGGAGAAGCCAGTAATGGTTCCCCTATGAGCTGTGTCTCTCAGAGTGTCTGGTCCCTAAAATTCCGGGATGGCCCTTTTCTCCTCCTGCTGGGAGGGGGGAGAAAGGGATGGCTGTCCTTAATTGCTGCTTTGTTTGATTTATTAAATTCAGGGTCATTATCTAGAATGGGGTAATCTCATTAGAACTTAGACTGCTCTATTATTTCTTGGGATGGGGTTAATTTCATATTTGCAGAGTCATGTAGTAAAGAGTTTGAAATCCAATACAAAGGCTTAATTTCATAGAAACTAAAGAGAAACATTTCTATCATAAAGGGAAATAAATACTGTGCTACTTCAGGAAACAATTTGTCAGGAACGGGGGGCCCAGGAGAAGGGTCTCCATTACTGTCACTCAACTTTGCGTGACAATGCATCACCAGGGCAGGAGAGTCTGCGGCAGGGAGCAAATTTAATCAGCTGAAGTCAAAGTAATCAGGCTGGGGTTGACACGTTTCAGGAAAGGTCAGCGTTAAGCCCATTTTCTCCTCCTTAACTCAGTTACCGTGTCATCGGCTGTGAGTTAGTATTCCTCCAGCTTGAATCTATAAAATGGATGTCTGCTGCAGAGTGCTAACTACGTTAGGACTAACAGGATTTATTTCACATTCTATTATTTGTTCTTCCTCATAATTTTCCATGTGTCATGCTGGAGGATCGGTGAGGTAATGTGATTAAGCTCAGACTTGAGCGGCTAAATGTATATTAGCAAATCAATCTGAATTTGTGCATAACCCAATCATGGTCCCACCTGCTGTGGAGGGGAAATTCATTTGCTTGCATTACGCTTTAACTCAGTTATCATTTGCCAGGACTCGGTGGTGCGGTCTGTGTTGGTATGGAAGTGCCACTGGGTTCGGCCACACCTGCCCTAAAGTGGGTGTTTCTGGAGGGATTTCTCCTTGGGAGCAGCTGGCGGATTCTGCCTCGGGGAGTGCAGGGAAGGGTGACGCCTGAGGTGAGTGCCCTTCAGAGAAGGCAAACCTTCCTGGGGGGCTGGTACTGCCTTCGAGGACCCCCCACTCCATGCATCCCCCTCATGTGACGTGCGACCCACTTGGCAGGCACGTGCTCTGGCAGCGGCTGCTCACTACTTCCGGAAGGGCCTCCAGCAGAAGCTCACCTGCTTCTGAAGCCCCAGCGGCTTCCCCAGATGACTCGGGGATGTGAATCGCACAGCAGATTTCAGCAAACCGGTCGGCGCTCACATGACTCTGTGGTGGCCGAGTCTGGAATGCTCTGGGGCCCCAACCCTCCCCACCACCCCCTGCAAAGGCAGGAAGTTGCCAGCCCTGCGCCTGGGAGAGTAGGGCAGCTCCAGGCACCCCGCGACCACCCCACAGCGCCCGGCACCCCGGAGAAGGCAGCATCGGCCCGGGAGCGACTGTTAAAACAGCGCACAGTGCTTGTCCCTGACGACTCTCCTGACAGTGCGATGCTGCAGTGATATTGCATCTGTAAAACACCACAATGGCTTCACATGGGTAATGCTAGCAACCCAGTCCTCCTACCCAGGCAGCACTCCCATAGGCACCTCTGGGCGAGAGAGGAAACAAGATGGGCTTTCCATGGGCAAAGCAGGGCTCTCCTACGACGAACCAGACACTCGGACTCTCCGAGCAAAGTAAACCCAAACTTCCTTCTCTTAGATCTGACTGTCCGTGTCAGACACAGACGGAGACCCCGGCCGCTGCCCAGCGGAGACCACGGCCTGGCTGCCGGGGCCCTGCTGCCCTGCCCCTGGGCACAGCGAGGCGGGTAAGACCAGCTGCACGCACAGAGAGGAGTGCAGCAAGCAGCGTGGCGTGGAGGAGCGGCCACAGGCTTTAACTCACTCTCACTCGTCTTAGGTGCAAACCCCACGCTGCCATTTAGTGTCAGAAGCTCTCAGATGTGCGTCTGTGGGAACATTACGAGGCGAGGGGACCACGCAAAGGAAGGCCCTTCCCAGCTGTGAATAGCCATCGGGGCTTGAGGCCTTGCTCCTACCCTCCTTACACGCCCCTTCAGCCCCTCCACTTCACTCCGCGTGCTGGTGTCTCAAACGGCACTTACCTTTCCGTTTTGGTTTCATATAAATCACCTTCAATGGTGTTTGGCCCTGGAACTAACTCACCCTCTTGTTTCCTGTCACCTGTGAGCTACAGGGAAGTCAGGGGCGTGTGTCACCTTTAGGCCACGTCCTGACAGGAGCACTTCCTCCGCGTCTGACACTGGCTCCACCGGGCCAAGGGCAAAGCAAGCTCACTCATTCCCGACGTGAGTAAATGGCCATTGATCAGTAAGGCCGATGGTTTCATTTTCTAAGAGCAACTTTTCTTTTTTCATTCATAAGTCCTCCAGGTGCTGTGTTCCCATCACACGAGCGTGTACTAGTATTTCACACGGGCTGTGCTGTCCAGTGTGGTGTGCTATTAACACAGGAGCGTGCATTTCACACAGAGCCGCGTTGTCCCATGTGCTGTGTCACTGACACAAGCATGTATTTTATGAGGTTGTGCTGTCCAGTGTGGCGTGTCCCTGAGACACGAGCATGTATTTTATATGAGGTAGCGTTGTCCAGTGTGGCGTGTTACTGACACACAAGCGTGTATTTTATGAGGTTGTGCTGTCCATGTAGCATGTTACTGACACACAAGCTTGTATTTTATGAGGTTGTGCTATCCAGTGTGGTGTGTCACTGACACACAAGCTTGTATTTTATGAGGTTGTGCTGTCCAGTGTGGCGTGTCACTGACACACAAGCTTGTATTTTATGAGGTTGTGCTGTCCAGTGTGGCGTGTCACTGACACACAAGCTTGTATTTTATGAGGTTGTGCTGTCCAGTGTGGTGTGTCACTGACACACAAGCTTGTATTTTATGAGGTTGTGCTGTCCAGTGTGGCATATCCCTGACACACAAGCGTGTATTTTATGAGGTTGTGCTGTCCAGTGTGGCATGTTACTGACACACAAGCATGTATTTTGTGAGGTTGTGCTGTCCAGTATGGCATGTTACTGACACATGAGCATGTATTTTATGAGGTTGTGCTGTCCAGTGTGGTGTGTTACTGACACACGAGATTGTATTTTATGAGGTTGTATTGCAAATGCTCGAGAGGCTCCAAGTTCAGCCTCCTGGGGTATTTGCATTTTTGTCTGCTCTTCTCTTAAGCAGCATGTAAGAAAAGAATGATTTTTCTAGAGGCATAACCACAAAGACGAGAGGAATAAAAGCAGGAACAGCCACCGAACAGTGACGGCTGCAGGGCAGAGAGGGGGCGGTGGTGACATTGATATCGTCTCTACTGCTTTAAAGACACTTTGATGGGGACCAAAATATCCCAAAGAGAAAAGCATACGCCCCTCTCCACTGCCCAGAGGCGACCCTGGTTCTACCTCCCTGCGCCCGCTGCCACCTTGACTGCTCTGTTCCCTTTTGCGGCTCAGGCTCCCCTGTGCGCCCTCCTGGAGCGTGGCAGGAGCTCCGGGTGTGAGGGCTGTGGCCCCTGGACGCTGTCACAGGCTCTGCCTTGGGCCTGGGACCTGCCAGGGGCACCCTGAATGCTGGTGAGGCACCATAACAGCTGCTGGGGTGCCGCTGATTGGGACGGGGTGCCGGGAAGCAGCTGCTGCCGGAGACTGTATTCCCCGGCCCTCCTGAGGCCACGGGGAGGCCTGCTCATGGTTCTGCCCCAAGAACACTGGCCAGAAGCTACCCTGTGCCCGCTCTCAGCCTGCAGGATGCACTGTGCGATTCTCCATGCTCCAGGCCTGCGTCTGCAGCTGGACTAGATACCCGGGGGCAGCTGTCCCCAGATGACGCCCTTCCCCAGCCATTGATGGGACCACATAAGAAAGAAATGTCTCAAGTGTCCGCTACGAGGGCGTGGGGTTATTTGCTGTTGCAGCTGGCGCCACCCTGTGTATAATTACAGTGACCACCTGACTGACTGAATGCACGGCCCATGGTGTCACCTGCTACCTGTCCGTGGGAAGCCCAGCACAGAGGATGTCACCTTTAGGAGATCCAGTTTCAGCTGCAGCTCCCCCTGCGTGGACGAGCACAGCGCGCCCACGATGATGCTCATGTACTCCTCGGCGTTGATGGCTGAGAGCTGCTCCAGGATGCTGAGGGAGGCTCCCCGGTACCACTCATCGTCCAGGAAGATCTTGATGAAGGGCACCATGCCGTGGTCTTTCAGGACAACTGCAGGCCAGACAGACAGACGGGCAGGGTGATAGGGGGCTGGCACCGTAGTCTCAATAATAGCCCCTCAAACAGCCATCAGCCCCTCACCCAGGCTGGCCAGGCACCCCAGCGGGACCCCCACACCTGATCCGGGACACCCTTCAGGGCAAACCAGCCGGCCCCCACCCGTGCATCAGGCCTCTATCCTATATAATAAAAGGGTAATATGCAAACTGACCCTAACAGCAGAAAGACTAGGAATGACTGGTCACTATGACACACACTGATCACCAGGGGGCAGACGCTCAATGCAGGAGCTGGCCCCTGGTGGTCAGTGAGCTCCCACATGGGGGAGCTCTGCTCAGCCACAAGCCAGGCTGACAGCTGCCAGTACAGCAGGAAAGCTTTTCCTTACAATCCACAAGTTTGTTTTTGCTACATTTTTATGTGTCTCTTTTGCCCTTTAGAAATGTTATTTTCAAAATCTATATCCAGTGTTAAAAGCAGAACAGGAAAAGAGAAACTGCACAGCTGAGAATTAAAAAGAAAAACTTTTTCCCCAGTCAGAATTCAGCTTTGGGGAAAATTTTTTTTTTTTAATTTAGAAACCTAAGTAATACAAACTTTATCTAGATATACTTCTGCCCTTTATCTATATACTAGAGGCACGGTGCACGACATTCGTACACCATAGGGGGGAGGTCCCTCAGGCCGGCCTGCACCCTCTCGCAGTCTGGAACCCCTCAGGGGATGTCTGCCTGGCATGGCGGCAGGTGGACATCCCCCAAGGAGTCCTTAGTGCTGCCACAGAGGTGAGACTCCCACCACCACCACCACTGCACTTGCCATCATGAGCCCAGCTTCTGGCTGAGTGGCGCTCCCCCTGTGAAAGCACACTGATCACCAGGGAGCAGCTCCTGCATTGACTGTCTGCCCCCTGGTGGTCACTGCACATCATAGCTTTTATCTACACTAATAAAAGACAGTGGGGGCCCCTCGATCATCCCGCCGATCACCCCACAGATCAGCCCTGATTGCCGGCCAGGCCTAGGGACCCTACCTGTGCACGAATTTCGTGTACCAGCCCTCTAGTATAGGATATAAAAGCCTAAGCTACCAAATGATCGAATGACCAGTCAACCGGTCGCTATGATGCGCACTGACCACCAGGGCGCAGACACTTTAATGCAGGAGCTGCCCCCTGGTGGTCAGTGTGCTCCCACGGCGGGAGCGCTGCTCAGCTGACCAGCAGACTCCAGTCATAAGGCTCATGGCTGGCAGTGGCAGGAGCCTCTCCCAATCTGGACTGACTGGGCACAAGCCCGCGGCAGGCACAGCAGGGGCTGGGATGAGCAGGAGTGGCAGGCAGGAGCAGCAGGCAGGGTTGGACTGCTGATTTCAGCCCAATCCCTGCAGGTGACACTGAGGGACCCCAGTTTCCACATAATTCCCCAATCCAGGGCTGGTGGCAAATCTCTCTCCCTCTCTCTCTCTCTGCCAAAATTCTCAGTGAAAACAAACCAGAATTGAAATTCAGAACACATTTCATTTCCAGGTAGTTTCTTGGGAAGGGGAGATTAGAGAAATTTGGCTGGTGGTATGTTTTTGTTTAAAAGGAATTCTAAGAATCTTTTCCCAGGATTGGTTTTTGGAGGCTCACGTGGAACGAGCAGGAAGAAGTAATGGATTATCCCGCTGGCGCGATGTGGCCGTGACGGGTCACTCCACGAGGCAGGAGGCTCCACTCCCGGGCCAGGGGCTCCCTCTGGGGAAAGCCCCGTGGGGGCCTTGGAGAGGCGGGTTCCTGAGCTCCTAACCTCAGAGGCCTTCTGCCACAGGATTGTCACTCACACTCGGTGTAGCTGATCTGTGAGGGCCTCAGAGAGACCCCGAGTCACCAAGCCCCTGCTGTCACTTGATGCGTTGCTTCACGGCACAATATGTGCACGTGCATATCCGACACCCGCTGTTCAAAGCAGCACGGAGCTGCCTGGTCTTGGGGAGCAGAATTGGGGATGAGGGAGCCCTGGGTGCACCACAGGCCCAGCACATGCAGTGAACTCCCTGAAAATGGCGAGCGCTCTTTGCTGTATTTTACGATTTGGATGTTTTAAAGCCCATAGACCAGCAGGGTATTAGTGGGTTTTGCATGAACGTGTGGAGGGGAGAGACTCTTTGGTCTCATCATTCAGGATGTGCCTTTGCTTCACGGCCCCATTTATCAACTTTAAAGTGAAAGGTGTCCACCGAGGTGCCCACCGGTTTCCCGATGATCGCGGCCACAGACCAGCCACTGGACATGACCCGCTCGCGGTGCTGCTCTCTCCCTGCTGTGACCCGTGGTCAGCGGCCGTCCTTACCCGCGTTCCGGACGGAGCCATTCAGCAGCGCGACTACGGTCTCCAGCATCACACCCGTCAGTTCCCGCTCTGGGTCCCGGACACCGGGGCTGGGCTCTTTGTTTCCTGAAACATTTAAGAAGCAGTAAAAAATGTTAATGTGCACGGCCCGATCCCAAATCTCCGACTGCATCCGTTTCCTACCCTCTTACAGAAAGGCGAATCTAATGCTTCCATTGTAAGGGAGTGCACATCCCAGGTATGAAGATGTAACCCCACTGCCCTTAGAGCAATGGTCACCACATCAACATCTCCTGGAGGCTCCTTCCTAAAACCCAGGAGCTGGTCCCTTCCCTGGGGTTTCTGACTTAGAGTTCTTGAGTGGAGTCCTATCGCTGTGTCCCTAACCAGTCCCATCTCTGCTGTTGGGCAGGTGTGAGGGCCAGGCTTGGAGAACCACTGTTGTGCAGGATCCCCAAAGCCCTGCCTTCTTCACCTTCCTTTGGATCCCCGTGTGTGGGGGCGTGGAGGGTGGGGCGGAGGGAGGCTGCCAGCTCACACCACAGGCACGAGATGCGTGAGAGACCGTGGAGTAGACTGTGTCCCCAGTAGCTCCATGAGGGCACACCAGGCCTGTGTGCTCACCTGAGTCCCCAGAGCCGAAAGAGCCTGACTCAAGAGGGAAGTTCAGCACATATGTGGGGAATGAATGAATGAGTAAAGGTAGCACTTATTAACCAGGAGACAAAGTATCCAAGAAACAGCAAGAAACGTAACAACAGAGGCAGGAAGTAAGATCAGATCCATCAGCTCACAAGAAGGTTCGCATTCTCCGGGAGTGGTCACAGGCCTGGGACTGGGTTTGAGAGTAAGTCTACACCAGGCTGCGGAGAAGCCTGCACAGCTAAGCTAACAAGAAGCACTGGCCCCACGTGGGAGATACTCTTTGGTCTCATGGTTTAGGATATGCCTTTGCTTCAAAGAGCAGTAGAAAGAAGCACATACAAGACTCGTGGAGACCTGGCTCGGCGCCCAGCTATGCCCGACGGGAGTGCCTGCTCCTCAGCCCCGCACCCCAGGAGGCACGGTCCTTCTGGGCTCCACAGCGGTGGGCGTTCCTCCTGGCGGTCGTCTGTCTCCATGTGTGGCACAGGGTGAAAGGGGTAAGATGACTGACATTTCTTGAGTACCTACTATGCACCAAGCACGACAATGGGTCCCTTCAGGCACTTCCCACTGAATTTTCACAACAGCCATAGATAGATAGATAGATAGATAGATAGACAGACAGATAGATAGATAGATAGATAGATACTTCCATGTTACAGAGGGGAGAAGAGGCTCATCGAAGCTAAGTAATTTGCTCACGATCGCTGAGCCCCTACGCAGCACAGCCGGGTTCCAGCCCAGGGCCGGCTGGCCCCACGCCCATGCGCTCTCGCTGAGCATCTTTCCCTCAGAGGCCAGGAAGCAGGCAGACTGATGACTGTAGCTTGAGTCTGAGCAGAATTCCAGAAGGGCCAACAGCTTGCGAGCCCGCTCCCTCCCAGCCAGGCAGTAGGAGGAGTAGAGGCAGGAAGGTGGAGCGAGGTCAGCGACAGGCTCCTGTGACGCGGAGTCGCTCCAGGCGGCAACCCAGAGGGGCAGCTGTGGGCAGATGGAGGGAAAGCCAGGGAAACTGAAACGATGTTCATACTCTGATTCTTGTCTGAAAGTTGGCGGAGGTGGGGGTTGCAGACAACCACAGAGGGGCCCCAGCAGAGCGGGCCCATGGGTGCGGTCAGGCAGCGAGGGAACCCGGGCCAGCACTCCTGAGTGTGTCCTGCTGCAAACAGGGTCCTGAAGTCCCCCGGGGGGAGCAGAGGTGCTGATGCTGAGAGTCCAGAGTGTAGGGGCTGCAGGGGGAGGAACAATGCCAAGGAGCCATGGGCACACAGCCCAGCAGGGCACACAAGGTGTGGCCAAAATTCGGAGGGGCAGCTGAACGGCAGGGACCCCTGCTCCCAATGGGAGACCATTGGGCCCAATAGCACCGGGTGAGCAAGGCGGCCGCATCCAGGCTCCCCAGCCAGTCCCCACCCGAGCCCCACGCCTCTCTGAGCTCCTTTCCCTTGGCCCTTCCCCCGCCATCTCCCCATCTCCACACTCAGGCAACACTCGGGAAGGAAATGTGTGAAAGCTGAGAATTCATGGGCCTGAGATAGCTCCATGAGTCTGTTAAAATTACACCCATCCTGCCCTGGCCAGCCAGCCCAGTGGTTAGCGTGTCAGCTCATGCACCAAAGGGTCACAGGTTCAATTCCTAGTCAAGGCATGTACCTGGGTTGCAGGTTCACTCCCCGCTCTCCTGGCCAAGGCACATGCTGGAGGCAACCAGTCAATATGTCTCTCTCACATCGATGGAGTCTCTCTCTCTCTCTCTCTCTCTCTCTCCCTCCCTCACCCCACTCTCTCTGAAAAGCAATAGAAAAAATATCCAGGTGAGAATTAACAACAAAAACAAAACATAAAATTACACCCATTCCCCTCATCTCTCCATGGGGAAGCTCAGGCTAGTCATAGGAGATAGGGAAGCTGCTGCTCTGTGAAGTCATGTGCCCTGGAGTTCCTTCCCTGAGCCCCATGGGCCAGTGACAGGGCAAGCCCACTTTCTCAGTTGAGCTGATGAGCAGGAGGGTGGGCCTGCAGAACCGGCCCAGCTAACGGACGCCCAGCCTGTCCCCCTCCACCTCCCAGGCTTCTGCACACCTGACTTCCTCAGGACCTTGGCCCGCTTCCGCAGCTGGGCGAGCAGCAGGCCCAGGAGCCCCGAGTCCCGGAAAATGTCTGTGAAGAGTGGGTCCGCGCCGGCGATCCTGAGGACACTCTGCAGGGCCCTGAGGGTGCAGAGTGGCTCGGAGCTCTCCATGATCAGGCGCTGCACCTTCCCCAGGATCTCGTGTGGCACGTAACGCAGCTCGAACACCAGGGCCTCCAGAAGCTGGAAGAAATGTGTCTGCACCTGGGCCGGCTTCAGGGGCACGAGCTCCACGAACTGCGAGATGGGCTGCAGGGTCCACTCCAGCAGGAAGAAGTTGCGGGCGTTCCAGGCCCACATGGTCCTGATGGCCGAGAGCACGTGTGTGCAGAGGAGGGCGTCGCTGGCTTTGTGGAAAACATTCTGCAGGACCTGGAAGGCCTGGAGGTTCTTAACGGTCACCCCTGAAAAGGAAAAAGATTCTACAGGTCATTTCTCCTGCCTCTGCCTAGAGATGCGTGATTGCCTTATCATCAGGGAATACCGTTTAAGGTTTCTGTTTTCTAGCTCCTGTGGGTAGAAGCCTATCAGAAGTCCCGAAGCCCAGCTGCCCAGAGTGTAAGGCCCGAGCTGCACTGTCCGCGACGAGGTGGGCGAGAGCACTGGGAGGGTCACCCGTGTGTAAAAATGCACTGGGTTTCCAAGACATAGCAAAGAAACATGCAAAAAAGCCACTAACAATTATTTGTAATGACCACATGTTAAAATAGTCATACTCTGGATATGTTGGGTTAAATAGAAGGTATTATGAAAAATAATTTAAGCTGTTCCTATTTTTTTTTTATAAGGCAACTAGGACGTTTAAAATGAGGGAATGCGACTCACATTGTATTTCCATCGGGCAGCACTGGCTGAAGGATTCATTTCCATCAATTGAAATCAAATTATTTTAAACATTACCGAGCAAAGTCTGCTTCATTTGTAAACAAGCTGTTGAATAGACACCCCTGACCGCCCCCCCCCCCCCATTCTCCGCAGCTTGAAGGTTAGGCCCGTTCCCTCTGGCCCGGGGACACCCCCTCTGAGGCCCTGACTGCAGCCAGCCCTGCCTCAGACATCAGGGCCCTCCCTCTGGTCCAGACACTTCCTTGGGAGCTGGGGTCCCATCCTAGGGCTTTTCCTAAACTTCCTCCCTCCTCCCCACCCGCTCCGAGGCCTCTGCACTCTGGTCAGCTCAGGCCTCGGCACCGTTTCCCCAGATGCTCCCAGTCACTGTCTATTTCCCGCCTGTGCTCCCTGCCTTTAAACCTCTTCCCTGCCTCTCTGCCTGGACAGCCATGCGAGGCCTTGAACACACCTCTGTGCAGCGTGTCCTGACCCAGAGCCCACCCACCGCTGGAGTCACCGCCGCCCTGATGCTGTCATCGGTCAGGTTAGGCACATGGTCGCCGAGCAGGTACGGCTGCAGGTATGTGTGACCATCTCCACAGAGGATTTGCAGGGAGCGGACACCCAGTGCCCAGCACGGGGCAGAGAGCTGGCTGCAGAAAGCACCCCGCATGTCCCCTGAGCTCATCAATAAGCGTGGGCCTCGCCAAGAGCCGAGCAGGCACGGACCTGAGCCGGTGACCGTCTCAGGGCCGAGTCATTAGACCCGCAAATGCTCTTGCACCAGGGACGGTGAGGCCAGGGGCTCCCACTCCTACTTGATAGTCCCCCGCCTTTACTAGGTAACCGTGCACCCTAAGTCCCATCCAAGGCATCTAGAAAAACCTATGAAGGAGAGATTTAAATCCATAGGCCATCTCCCCAGATGTGTGACAGAACTAGACCTCAAGTGTTTGTTTCTTTACAAAGACCGGGTGGAAGCCTGGGCAGCCCTGTGAGGGCACCGTGCCCACTGCGGGTACCTGACCCGGCACCCACCCGAGGCCTCCTGGTGGAACTTGAAGCCTTCCAGCTGAGGGTAGGTGACACTGTCAAACACCTTCAGCTCCGCCCGCCCGCAGGTCGTCAGCCACACCACCAGCCCCAGGAGCTCCTCCAGGTGGGGATCCTCTTCGCGCAGGTGCAGCCCGTCGTACCTGCAGGGACAGGGAGGCGGCTCCTGGGCTTGGGGACCAAGAGCCACGTTTGCTCACGGTGCTCCTCACGGGGTGCAGAGGCAACGGGATTGACGTGCTGAGAAAGACCCCAAAGGTCCCCACCACGTCAGCACCGAGAGGCAAGGGCAGCGCCTGGGTAAGGTCAGCTGCTGGCCAAGGTCAGCCTTCGGCCTGAAAGTGCAACCAGAACACAGAGGCAGCCCCGGCCTCTGCTCACAAGGTTGCTTTCTGTGGCCCGACCCCAAAAGCCATGTGCTTTGGGCAGGAGCACCCCAAAATGAGAGCTTTCACATTTCTGAAGAGCAACAAAGGGGAAGAGTCTGACCTGGCCAGGCCTCCAGCCGATTTCAGGGCTGAGCACTGGTTCCTTAGCTGCTGGGAGGGGCTCGCACTGGGAGGAGGCCCTGCTATGCCCACAGTGTGTGAGTCAGCATGTGACCACGTAAGGCAGAAAGGAAAGCAACGAGCTGCCCGGGCCTGGGACAGCTCCTTCCCTCCTGCCTCCACAGGAAGTGGGGGCACCAGCACCCATTTAACCAAAAAGTGTTCAGGAGCTGCTGTGACCTAGGCCTTCCTGGTGGCGACAGCCAGGGGGTCAGAGTTCAGACTAATGTGAAAGGTGCGTCATCACAGGGACATGTGTCCCTGTGGAGGAAGGCCCTCTGGTTGTCATTTAGTCACATCATTTTGGAGACAGCACTGCGGGCTTCACCGCCAGACAGCAAGCCTGACTCAGCGGAGTCCCTGAGCCCAGTGCGGGCTGTGTCCCAGAGGAGGCCTGCTCACACTCGGGCAGAGCCGGGGAAGATGTGAGCCCCGCCGTGCCGTGCCCCTAAGGTCAGTGGCGTTTGCAGTCCCAGACATTCTGTGATTCTTCTCTTGGCTTACCCACCCCCACGCCCCAACCTGAAGGTGACGTGCTGGTCAGAATAGAGCCAGCCAGCTGAGTTCTCCTGACCCCGCGGAATAGTGTCTGCGCTTGCTTTCCCAGGGACTTAAGGGGTCAGGACTCAAGGGCGAGGACGGGAGAAGCTCTAGGAGACAGAAGGAGGCAGTAGGGAGCGTTATGGAGCCAGCGTCCCATCAGCGACTGGAGCCCAAGCCTCCTGGGCTCTGGGGGGCAGGGTGCCACTCTCCCCTCCACCCCCACCCCACAAGCGGTAACTTTGCTGGTTATTTATCCATCAGCTTCTGCCCATCACGGGTTGAGGACTGCTCGTGGGGGCCATTCCCGGCACTTCCTGCCCTTCAGCACATGGCAGCGCCCATTAGAGCCGTCCCAGAAAGCCCTCCAGCCCTCCACGTGGGCTCCCACGGCGTCTGTCGGGCGGGATGGCATGGAAGTGGTCCATGCCACCAAGGGACTTGGCACAATTATCACCACCAGCCACTGGCTCTCCAAGGGAGTGGCTCTGGCTCCCAAGCCCACTGCACGTTGAATTACTTTTGCAATAAAACTCTCTCTGGCCACACTCTACAGAGAGGTGTGTTTCAGACACGCGGGGAAGCCCGCGGATCTTTCTCTGAGGCACCCAGTGATTCTGAGGAGCGAGGTTCGGGGGTTCTCCCCACCAGGCACAGCGCTTACCGGAGGAACACTTTGAGCAGCAGAGGGTAGCCCTCCCCATTCTCAAACTCCAGGAGCAGAGCCTGGGAGACAGGGTAGGCGTCCTTCACGAAGCCCAGGACCAGGCCCGCAGCCTCGCTCAGCTCGGGGGCGGGGAGCGAGTCCGCCAGCCGGGAGAGGTTCTGGAGGCAGAGCTTGATGCAGTCCCTGGCTGCGGGAGGAAATGCAGTCTGCTCAGAGCCAGGCTTTACTGCTAGTCGTTCCCTCCTGCCCTGCCCCGCCCCCTCTGGGCTGCACACCAAGATGTGAGTTAATCCAAAGCATTTTTCTTTTGCTCTTGGATCAAGAAGAAGACTCCCCCTGGGAATCGCCATCCTGAGAGCAGGCTCTGCAGGTTGGACGGAGGCTGAGACAGGAGGGAAGCCTGTCAGCCCTCTGCTCCCAACCCCCAGCTCCTGGGAGGGGCTGGGCCACTGGGTAAGAGATGCCAAAGAAGCAGCTCCGGAGGTGGCAGAGAGCAGTCTGAGGACAAGTGCAGGGGAGGCCGTGGGTGTGTGCGAAGGAGAGGGGACAAAGATGGTGGGTCTCAGCACTAGAGTCAGGGGTCTGAGCCCCACTACGGGACACAGGGAGGTGGCTAAGCAGGGCCACGGTGGGGCCTGGCCATGGCAGTCCCCCAGGGCTGTGGGAAGCCAAGGAAGACTTGCACTAGATGAGAAGTATCACTGGATTTGCATTTTGACTGATCACTGTTTTTATGGCTCTTTCATGGGGAGAAGTCTCTTCCAAGTGCGAGAGTCAGGAGGAGTGCCAGAAAGTGAGAGAGAGCTGGAGAAGGTGAGGGAGAGCTGAGGAGGTCAGGGAGAGCTGGAGAAGGTCAGGGAGAGCTGGAGAAAGTGAGGAAGAGCTGGAGAAGGTGAGGGAAAGCTGGAGAAAGTGAGGAAGAGCTGGAGAAGGTGAGGGAGAGCTGAGAAGGTCAGGGAGAACTGAGAAGGTCAGGGAGAGCTGGAGAAGGTCAGGGAGAGCTGGAGAAAGTGAGGAAGAGCTGGAGAAAGTGAGGGAGAGCTGAGAAGGTCAGGGAGAGCTGAGAAGGTCAGGGAGAGCTGAGAAGGTCAGGGAGAGCTAGAGAAGGTCAGGAAGAGCTAGAGAAGGTCAGGGAGAGCTAGAGAGGTCAGGAAGAGCTAGAGAAGGTCAGGGAGAGCTAGAGAGGTCAGGGAGAGCTGAGAAGGTCAGGGAGAGCTGAGAAGGTCAGGGAGATCGCCTATCAAGAACCTGAGACAATAATAATGTGTACTCGGTCCCTGGTTTGCGAGGCCTGGGCTGCACCAGAGAGTCTGCATGTGGACGGGGCACACCTAGAATTCAGGGCTCGGCAGGTAGCGGCCAGCCCAGTGCTCCCTTGCCCACCTTCTCCTCAGCTTAGGCGCCCACAGAACCAGCCCATTTCTCACAGAGGTACAGTCTCCACCCGGTGGCAGGCTCCACGAGGCAGAATTGTTCTTTTCCAGTTGAGAATACGATACAGTGAGGACCCCACCCCTCCAATGGGTACAGCCTTTTCTTGGGCATCTCCAGCTCCAGCCTGTGAGTGGAGTGGGGGGACTACAAAGCACCTCGGGCCCAGCTCAGCCTGGACCATTACCGCTGGGCCTGGCCTCACGGGAACCTGAACTGGAACTGGGCTGCCGTTTCCTGTGGGCTCTGCCTCGGTAGGAGGTGGGCTTCTGAGCTTGGTCAGCCCTCACCGCGGGTGCCCTCTGTCACAGGAGGCCCCAAAAGAAGGCCGGCCGCAGGGCACGTGATTGTGGACAGGCAGGTCACACCAGCAGGCTCTGACCTACTCCCCAAAGACACCATACCTTGGGGTCAGCCCAGGGGTGCCTCCCAAGAGGCACTTTAGCTGGTGAGCTAAGGAAATGCCACCGAGCAGGCAGGGAGGCAGCTCAGGGAGCCTTTGTCACAGTGCCCCTCGAGTTGGCCTGGCACGGAGAGGAGGCCAACACCTCCTCCCAAGACGTGAGCCACGGCGGCCCATGTTCCCAGGGTTATCTGTGTCCTTGGGAGGCGGCAGGAGATGCTGAAGGACCAGCTACAACTGGTCCCGCTGATGGAGTTGATGCCCTCGGGGCCCTGCCTTGCTCACACAAGGTGGTGATGCGGTAGTGACGGCCGGGGGAACCCACTGCATGCCCGCGCCATCTAGGCACTTCAGATATGTCAACCCCCAAAGTGTCACCATCCAGTGAGATCTGCGGGACCGCCTTCCCATTTTACAGACAAGAAGATGAGGCGCCCAGGCAGTGAAGTGCCCGAGGTCACGCCACCGGAGAGCAGAGCCAGGTGTACGTCCCTGCTGCTGCCCCAGCAGACGCTGAGGCCCAGGGAGCGGCATCTCCAAGTTCAAATCTGATTCTCTTCTTGGAAACCCAGGAGCCTTGGCAAGCTCTTCAACGTACTAATCTGTTTCCCATTGCAAAATGGCATGATCGTCAACATCCATCTCCAGGAACAGATGAGATAACACACAGATGGGCCCGGCAGATTCTGGTTGACAGTATGTGAGCAGCGAAGGGACTCCCCTTCCCCTCCTCCAATGGAGCATCCAAATGAACAACAAAAGCACTTTCATGAATGGAACCAAGCACTACAGGGTCAGCTACTGGCCCAGGTGGGCGTCCATGAGAACCTGTGTGCCCTTCTCATTTCTGGTCGCAGAAATCTATCCTGATGCTGCAAGGGCATGACAGGGACTTGCTGTGGGAAGTGGGTCCCCGGGGACTTACCCTGCAGGTACTGGATGACGCTGAGGTCCTGGGCCTGGGAGATGGCCCTCAGCACGCAGAAGGTGGGCTCCTTCCAAAAGCAGCAGCTGTGCTCCCGGAGGCAGGTGGTGGCAATCAGCAATGCCTGGAGCTCATTCCCTGTGAGGAGGCCCTCCAGCCCCTGAGGCTCGCTGCAGATGTTGAGCAACATCTGAGAGGAAGAAGGAAGGAAGACCCAGGAGACCGATTAGAAGCCTCCTTGCTGCCGTGGACTTGCTCCCTGCTTTTGTAGAGCACTGAGGGTGCATATCAGCACAGAGATGGCTTTGTATGCTGTCACCTTCTGCCCAGACCAGCATGGTCACCAGTGCCACCAGCAAAGGATGAGGGGCTCGGGCTGTCTGAACTCTTAACTGCTGTAAAGGTAGGAGTTACCCTTTCCAAGTCAGAATAACAAAGAAGTGTTGGACTTGGATGGGTGTCTTTTTATATAGAAATGCCAGGAAAATGGCATTGACCATTAAAATACAGGGTTAACAGGACCCTGTGCTACTTAGAAAACAAGATGCAGCCTGGCCAGTGTGGCTCAGTGGTTGAGTGTCAACCTATGGACCAGGAGGTCAAGGTTCGATTCCTAGTCAGGGTACATATCTGGGTTGCAGGATCGATTCTGGGTTGTAGGGGTCATGCCGGAGGCAGCCAATCAATGATCCTCTCTCATCATTGCTGTTTCTATCTGTCTCTCCCTCTACCTTCCTCTCTGAAATCAATAAAAATAGATTTAAACTAGAGGCCCAATGCATGAAATTTGTGCAAGGGGCTTGGCCCTCGCAGTCGTAGCAGCTTGCCTCAGCCCTTGCAGCCCTGGCTTTGTCCTGAAGGTCGTCCGGAAGGACGTCCGGAAGGAGGTCCCGTCTAATTAGCATATTCCACTTTTATTGTTATAGATAATAATAATAAAATAAAATAAAAAGCCAGATGTATCCTGAATCCCTGGTTAGCATTCATGCCTCACTTCTCCACACAGCCATGAGCGCTGTCCTGTAACCTCCGACCTGGGACCCTTGTTCCCACCAACCCAGTCTCCTGTGGACTTGGGACACTGCCTATGCCCTTGGGGAGAGTCACAGCAAGCAGCACCTGCAGGGACTCACCCGGCCTCCTTTCTCTTGGGCTCTTGCTGGTTTAACGGGACCTTCTCCCAGCTCAGCAGGTACAGAAGCTCCTGCTATTGAATGCAGGCCCTCGGCACAGGGATGGAGGCTGGCCGGGCACCTAGGACTGGCTACAGACCCTGCACGTGGGTGTGGCCACGGCCCTTGGCTCAGATGACCATTCTGCTGCTTGCCTCCACCTCCCCATCACAGCTCTACCCCAACCGCCAGCTCTCAATGCCATTCCCTCAGAGCAGCGTCCTCCATGCTCCTCTGTGAGTCAGCCCGCGGGCCTCCCTTCCCAGCCCTGCCTTTGCCTTTGCCTTTCCCTGCAGAGCACCGAAGGCAGTGGACATGCTGACTTATTCGAGGGATGTCCCCCACTTGCTTCCACACCTTCCTGTCCCCTCTTCGAGAGGGACTGTGCCAGCTGAGGGATCGAGTCTGGCACAGAGCTGCACCGGGAGGAACTTCATACTTTTTATGGAATGAAATGAGGAATGAATGCAGGTGTGGGGGCGCATTCTGTGCATCCGCGGGCAACCCTGGAAAGACAGGGCCGAGCTCCCTCCCTGAGCTCACGGAGAAGCCACAGGATAAAGATGTGTCCACATGCCCAGCACTGTGTCCCAGCCGCATTCGGGATATGGTTACATCCAGGCAAATGGGGCCAGCGTTTCCAGGGTTTCCAGCAGGCAGAGTGCGGATAAGCCGAGGACGGGCCGATGCCTCTGGCAGCGATGCCTCTGGCTGGAGGATGAGTCTGCAATGGGTGTTCATCTGCATGCAGATGCTCAATGGGCAGCTGCACTTGGAAATCCCCAAACGGTCTAGCACCTGCTCTGGGAGGCACTGCCCAGGCGCTGGACACACAGCCGTGAGTGAGACGGCCTGCTTCCCACCCTCACCAGGGGCAGGGGCAGCAGTTGTCCATGGAGGGTGGCCCCCGAAGACAGAGAGCAGGACTTGTCAGTGGGGGGCAGGGAGCTGAGGGGGGGCATTATGTGAAAAGTTGCTGCTGGCTGTCAGTGGACAGGAGCGAGGGGCAATGACAAGAGGAAATCGCACTTTCAATTCAGTGGCCTGAGATGGCTTCTGGGAGGAGGGGAGGCAGCATCGCGGGTGGTGCGGAGCCCACTGAGAGTGAACTGGGGAGCCAGAGTCCCGGCTCAGCCCCCACCCACCCCTGAGCTCACGTTTCCTGTGTTTGTATAGAGCGAGGAGCACAGCAATGCACACATCCTGGGACGGAGGAGGTGACAGACAAGAGACCACAGCACAAGGGGCATGGCAACTGCTTAGAAAGCGTTGGCTAGTTAGTGATGCAGTGCAGTTAGCAAGCGCGTCTGAGGGGAGGTGGCCAGCGACAGAAGGTTCCAGATGCAGGCGAGGACTGGCAGGGCCCAGGAACGCGGGCTGGAGAAGGAGCTGGTGGGCCAAGCGGAGAAGGCACTCACGTTTCTGGGGAAGAACAAGGGGAGCAGGGAGGGATACAGAGGCACAAGAGGGAAGTCCGTCCTCCAGATGCCTAGGCCTCTCGCGTTTGCAGAACGTGGGGCGGAGGGGTGAGCTGGGCCTTGAGCAAGGCAGGTGGGAGAGGCTCCCAGAGGCAGAGATCGGCCCAGCCCAGAGAGGCTCAGCCCGGCTCTCACTCACCTGCACAAACATCCTCTGAACTTGAACATCGTCCTCTGAATGCTCATCCTCCTCCAGAGGAAAGACGAAGAAGAGGTACAGACACTGCAGGAGCAGGGCTGGGAGCCCCGACTCGGCAACGCTGCCCAGCGCCTCCTGCAAGGGAAGAGCAGGCCGTGACCGAGGCGGGCTGCCGGCACTGCCCCAGGCCCTTGATCCCCTCTCGTCAGATCCAACCTCACGACGGCCCACCCACCGGGAAGACCAGCGCCAGAGCTGCAGACAGAGGAGAGGACAGGGGCGCCTGCAGGGCCCAGCCTGTGTATGCAGCACCCGGGACCTTTTTCTAGGTGCCCGCCCGCAGCTCCGCCTGGATCACTGCGGCTGCCGTCTCAGTGTGCGCACACGTGCGTTTGCATGTGCATGTGCACGTGTGTGTGCGTGCACAAGTGGAGTTCATCTAAAAAGCATGCTGTCCACACAGTTAGAAAAACAGAAAGGAGAAGAGGCCAGAACCAGGAGTATCAGGCGGTGCTGGGCCCCCTGCCCCAAAGGCTCCTGGGCAGGCAAGGCCCGCCTCCCTGGACCCCTGGCTCTGCAGCGCCCCCGCAGGCAGCTCTCCCCACCCCTGCTCCACGGGCTCCCCAAAGGCAGCTGCTCACTCTCTTGGCTCTGGGTCTGGCTGCCCCAGCGAAAAGCCATCTTCAGGTCAGTGTTACTGCTCAGCTGGAAGCAGCCCTTCCCGGGAGCAGAGGCCCACTCTGTGCTGCAGCCCTCTGGCCACCGGGCTGGCAGGGCTCCCGCTCCCACGGGGAAACCCAGGCGGCCCTCCCTGGCTAACGCTGACGCCTGCTGCTCACACCGCATGCTGCCTCTAAGGCTCCTGGGATGCCTGTGTCACCCAGGACAGAAGGCAGCAGCTGCTCTCTGCTCCCCTGCCATTCCCAATGTCGCGTGTTAGACCCCCCACAGTGGGCACCCCAGCAGCCGGCAGACCGGGGAGTCTTGGGCCTGCCCTGCAAGGGGCCTTGGGCCATTTCTGCTGATGGCCAAGCTGCCAGGACACCGGCCTCAGCAGACCACTCAGGGAGGAGGACCAGGCCCCTCTTCACAGTGGGTGCGGGTGGGCAGGGAAGGCGGCGGTCTGCTAGCACTGCCTCTGGGTGAGCATGCTCGGACAGCACCTCCCTGTGCGGCTCCTTCCGTCTGAGTTTAACTGCAGGCAGAACCCAGCCGAGGCTCAGAGCACAGCCCTGGTCAGACGGGCTGCGGCCACACCCCACAGCAGAGCCTGGTCCTCACCCCGGCGTGGCCGTGGCGTCGCCAGGGCGGACTCAGTGCTGGGACGCCAGCCCTTTTCAATCTCACAGCGGCCCCAGCACTGAGGCGCTACTGTCCCCAACTCTCAAATCAGCTGCACCCGTCACAGTGACGTGCCGCATGTCACGGGCGGTCAACTGACAGGGCAGGATCCAGACCAGAATCCCCAGAATTTCAGAAGCCTTTCCTACACCAGAGGGGAGCCAGGGCGAGAGAGGAGAAGCCAGCTTCCTGGGAAGAAAGGCCCTGGGAGCCGCGCCCTGCCCTGAGCTGAGGCCTCCCTCCCGGTGGCTGAAGAGGCCAGGCAGTGGCTCCCGGCACTTACCGTGTCCGTCCCCGAGAGCAGGAAGGCCGACTTCAGGAGCAGGTAGCCGTCCTGCTGCGCATCCCGCTTCCACCGCAGCAGCTGCCCCGCGGCTGCCCGCGCTTGCTCTGACAACAGCGGAGAAGAGGAAATGTGTCAGTGGGTGATGCAGGGACTTGCTCACCAGTTTGCCCTCCACTTGCCACCCACCTGTGAGCTCTACCTTCACCTCTTTGGGGACGTCCACTTCCTGCCCTCCCCACAAGGCCGCCTGAACCTACACCCACCCTCACACTCAGCCAGTTACCCTCCTTGGAGGCCAGCCTTTAGCATGCAGTCTTCCCTGGTCAGCAACCGTCAATGGCTCCCCATTGCCAAGTAATAGGAGCAAGTTCCTCACCATAGACTTCCCACAACTGGCCTCCACCCCACTCTCTCTATTGCAGCCCCTCCATCACAGGGGTTCCTGCCTCTGCACCCGGCTCAGGCCACCCTGCCCGGAGCTCCCTCCACAGCCTTTGTGTGGGCTCTGTGCTTGGAAGACTGCGAGTCAGGGACCCCACAGCAAAACACGCGCCCTGACCCAGAGTCTTGTCTAGATCGAGTTCTCCACTGAACACTCAGGTGCCTTCTAGCCCAGCACTTCCTCCCAGAGGCCCTGCTCCTGTGTGTGTGTGTGGGGGGGGGGGGGGTGTCTCCCAGGAGCAGCAGTTCCTTGAGACCCCCTTCCCTGCTCTGCTAGCCTTTCCCTTGTTCCCAAGGGACTCGGTGGAAGACTGGGCCCGTGGTCTCTTTGGCAGGCACTTCGCTGACTAACTAGAAAGCAGAAGGGCAGAGCAGGGCCGAAGGCCTTCAGCACATGCTGCTCCCACAGGGCGCAGGACCGCTCCGCACTCACCCGCAGGCTTTCCCACCAGCACCTGCTGGATCTCCTGGGCGAGCTGGCTGGATACTTCGCTGGCCAGCCTGTGCAGGCTGGGAAAGCAGATGAGCCCCACGGAGTGCTCCCAGGCCTGAAGGCACACAACAGGTTGGTCAGAGGCGTCACAGCTCCAGAGCAAGGCCAGAGCATCACCTCCCTCTCTCCCTGCCACCCCTCGGCACAGGCTCAACACTTCCCAGGTGCATCCCAAGGCCGCTCCTGCCTTCCCTCCTCCCACTGCACTCCCGCCCTCAGGCCTGCAATCCCACCTCTCAGCTGAGCTCCAACCCACGGCCCATACCTCCTGGACTCGCACTCCTTAAGCCTCAGACATGCATCACCGAATGCAGTGCCTTGAACCAGCTGCATCTCCTCTCTCAGAGGGGCCTTGCCAGTCACCCAGCTGCCCTCCTGGGAAACCCCAAGAGAGAGTCTCCAGGTCTCCCTCTCCCTCACCTTCCTCCCCCATCAGTGCTGTGTCCCACTGATGCTCCTCTTTTCCGAATTTCCCCTGGTTTCTCTAGTTATCCTGTTTCTAGGATGGCTCTTCCACCCAGTCTTTGCCCTTCGCACTGTGTTGTCACAGGCCCAGTTCACCAGTCCTGGGAGGAGACTCCCATAGGCCACAGTCAGAGAGAGGGACTAGTCCTGGGAGGAGACTCCCTCAGGGCACAGAGAGGAGGGACTAGTCCTGGGAGGAGGAGACTCCCCCAGGGCACAGTCAGAGAGAGGGACTAGTCCTGGGAGAAGACTCCCATAGGCCACAGTCAGAGAGAGGGACTAGTCCTGGGAGGAGACTCCCTCAGGGCACAGAGAGGAGGGACTAGTCCTGGGAGGAGGAGACTCCCACAGGCCACAGTCAGAGAGAGGGACTAGTCCTGGGAGGAGACTCCCATAGGCCACAGTCAAAGAGGAGGCTCTAGTCCTGGGAGGAGGAGACTCCCCCAGGGCACAGTCAGAGAGAGGGACTAGTCCTGGGAGGAGGAGACTTCCCCAGGGCACAGTCAGAAAGGAGGACTAGTCCTACACCAGGACGTGAGTTCAGGAATCTCCCATCCCTGGTGCTGACCAGGAAGGTAGGTGCTGTGGGCATTCCTGGTCACTAGTGGCCGCTATAACATGCAGTTTTGCTGGACTCGCATTCACTGTACCCATTTACTAGCTGTGTAAGTTTTATTCCTGCCCAAAGACCTGACCGAGTTTTTTAAACTGAGGTCCTCCTACTGAAGGTGAATAACACATCAAATTCTGAAGAGAAATCATTTCAATGTGTTTCCTTGCTACAGATACTATAGTTGTTAAAAAGCAAAAACCTTCAAAAATCCTCTCTATATGAAAAGATGCTACATACAAAATGAGGAGGCAAGCCACAGATTGGTAGAGAATATTTGCAATGCATAGAACTGGCAAAGCAATAATATCCAGACTGCCTCAAACTTATAAGGTAAAGACAAACCACCTGATTTTTAAAAAATAGGCCAATGAAACAGGCCACTAATAAAAGATAAAATAAATAGCAAATTACTGATAATTGGGAAAATGCAAATGAAACCAGGATGAGATACAGTGGGGCCTTGACTTACGAGTTTAATTCGTTCCGTGACGGAGCTCGTAACTCAAATTACTCATATGTCAAATCAACAGTGAACGAGTGAGACACGTGATGCTGGGCTGATGTTGTGGCGTTCACTGTGACGTTCGCTGTGCCAACTAGCGGTGGGGTATCTGAAGCTGGCTCGTAACCCGAATTTTAGCTCGCAACTCAAAGCAAAAAATCGGCCGAGAGACGGCTCATATCTTGAAAAACTCGTTAGTCGGGACACTCGTAAGTCCAGGCCCCACTGTATATCATACTTTTCAAGTTGGTAAAAGGAGAAGCCTGGCAGCCTGTGGGTGAGGTGTGGGACCCAGAGGCCCTGCTCTGCTGGGGGAGTGGCCAAGGAGGAACCTCTCTGAGGAAGCAGCTAGCCAGCCCGAGAAAGTTAAAGGCCGCATGTCCTCCACCCAGCCCTCCAGCCCAGGTGGTCCCCTGCGGAAAGGCTGGCACCTGTGCACGTGGAGGCGCGGACAAGAGATATGGCTGCAGCATTATTCGTGATCGGGAAAAACTGGAAACAATTAATGTTCACCAGTAGGACCACGAATGAGTAATTTACGGCATATTTACTAGTACATAAGAGCACTACACAGCACTGAAAACAGTGCAGTATCTGCGGATCACACCCAGAACTGATGAGCAAGCCCTGGATGGAGGAAGCCCTTTGGGAAATGTGTTAGGAGGTGAGCATATCCCAGATGCGCATGTACCCCTGTGACCAGCGGGGCAGGCTTCGCCGGAGGAGGGCGGGTGAGTGGGTGCCTGAGCGCGTGCACAGCTGGCTTTAGTCTATCTGAAATGTGCGATACACTTTATGTTGGGCAGTGAGTACTTGAGCATTTATTTTGTTTTAAAAAAAGCTTTGCATCTGAAAATTGTTTTTTATTTTCTGCCCATAAACGGAGTTGCCTCTTTCCTTTGTAAATAAAAACGAGTTCCATCAGAACTGTGCTAAGACTACAAAAATGCTGGATAAAAGCCAAGCACTAAAGTAGGCCTTCAACCAACATTGGATAAGGGAGCACATGATTATGAAACCCACCATCTGCAGTGATGGCCAAATGCATCGTGTGCTGGTCTTGAGCCAGACGCTGGCCCAAACACTTACCTGCATTGTTTCCCCTAATCCTCCAACCACCCTCTGAGGTCGGCATTATTGTTGCTCCTACTTTACAGAAACTGGAGCTGCGCAGGAGGAAGCCCGGCCCCCAGTGGAGCAGCGGCACAAGGAGCGGGTTCACCTCGCGCATCCTAAGTAGCATGCACAGGTCTAAGAAGCTTACGGCTCCCACCTGGGGACCCGCTATCGCTCGGAAACTTTAATCCCGAAAAGAAAAAGTCAGTCCTTTGACTGGGAACTTCTGTGGGAGGGCCATTTTCCTCCTCAGGAATGAGAATTCTATGTCTTCCCCGCCAGCCCTGTGCCTCCCCCCTGCGCTGGCAAACCCCTCAAAGACCACTTTGCGGGCAATTGACTCAGAAGCATCAGATCGTCTGTGAGCAGTGGGACTCCAGGCAGCGCTACAATAAAGCAAATTGGGCCCCTGCGAGCTGAACAGTAATTGTACCCTCAGCCAGCTCCCCCCGGGCCCGCACTGCTTCCTGGGACTCCGTGGGCACTTCTGGGAGCCGCCTTAACTCGTTCGAGCCACTGGGGTGCCGTTCTCGGAGGCAGCCACTCACTGAATGAGACCCTGGAGACCCCAAAGAGTTAAGGCAGCTTCCGAAGGACCTAAATTTTTTTCCTCAAACTGGGACTTGCATGCTGGGAGGATATTGCTCAATATTTTAAAAACTCACATTATCTAAGCGGCACCATTGTGTCTCCTGCTGCCCCCTCGCATGGAAGCAAGAGGGCGAAAACGATGCTGCGGGCCGGTGGCAAACAAGGAAGGGCCAGCGAGGAGCCGGGAGAACCCGCTTCCCAGTGACAGGCGGCCTGTGGCTCCCAAGCAGGCGGCACTGTCACTCCTGCTTCCCCGCCTCGCGCCTGGGTGGTCTGGTCTTTAGGACTCAAAACCCTTTCAAGACTTGCATGAGTGTCCCTGCTAGTGCGACGGTTACTCTCTCCTTTGTAAGTAAAAAAGTGATGCACTAAGATTTTGTTAGCACAACCAAATGCTGTTATCCCAAAATAAGAATAAATCATGTCCCAGGCCCCGCTCTGAGCACGTAGACTCAGGATGGGCAAGGGGGGTACTGACCCTCACCATCCTCTCTGGGCACCGCACTTGGAAATAATTGTTGGTCGCCCTTGTTATTACACTTAATGTTACTAACCTCTCATTCATGGGCAGTTGGGTCTATGCTTGGTTTCCATGAGAATGACTAAGCACACTTAATGGCATGAACTCAGCACCCCTAGCCAGGCAGTTAACCTAAGAACATGTGCTGGTGCCCCCACTTCCTGTGGAGGCAGGAGGGAAGGAGCTGTCCCAGGCCCGGGCAGCTCGTTGCTTTCCTTTCTGCCTTACGTGGTCACATGCACACACATACACACATGCACACACATTCTCACTTCCAAGTACAATCACTCCACACTAGGAAATAAATACGTTCATCCGCACGTTGCCAACTGTTCTGCTCATCTATATAACAAACCACCCCAGAATTGAGTGGCTTAAATAACAGCAATCAGATATTTGGGCCAAGGGCCTGCAGTTTGGGCAGAGCTTGGCAGGCAGCGATTCCTCTGGCTCAGTCAGCTGGGGCAGCTGACGGGGGCTGAGGGACCGGCTTCCGAGATGGGGCGCTCACAGGGCTGGCGAGGCGGTGCTGGCTGTGGGCAGCGAGCGCGGCTGCGAGACCAGGGGCTTTGGTTCCCCTCCACGTAGGTTTGTACGTGGGGCTGCTTGGTCTTCCTCACAACATGGCAGCGGGGTTCTAAGAATGGATATCCCAAGTGACAGAAGAAGCTACAAGTCTCTCGGGGTCTGGAAATGTCACTTCTGCCTTATTCCATTAGCCGCGCCCTCACAAAGGCACGTGGAGTCACGGGAAGGGACACGATGCTGCCTCTTAAAGGCCGCCACGCGAACTCCTTTGCAGCATCTCACACCCACAGGTCTCCTTTTATTTTCTCCCATGTGTCCAGCCCCTTGGTTGTCTGTCCCAGGCAGTGAGGAACTTTCCACTAATTGCTGGGGATTCCCTAGCTCACCACCTGCTCTCTCTCAAAGTGTGTATTCTAAGAACTGTCTCCCACAACTGCATCCACAGCTCTAGCTCCCCCTGGCTATTATTATGGAATATCTCTGTGCACCTTGAGGGCCTGCAGTGGCTCCCTTTGCCTCAGAGCATCCTCAACTGAAAGCCAGCAGGACCTGCCCATGCTGGCTAGGGGATGCCTTCTCCTCTGGGCCAGCAGTCCATGATGGAAAGCTTCCTAGAAGAACGAAGCCCAAGGCTCTCAGCAGGAAAAGAACAGCAGTCAGGTTCACCCTTCCTGAGAGCTGAGTGGCCCACTGAGAAGTCGCTGGCTCTGTGCTGTTTCCTCTGTGAGGCAGCAAACCTTCTCCGAGTCTGCACCTGGAGGCAGCTACCCTCCTCCAACTCTGCACGTGGAGGCAGCTACCCAAGCATCATATGGGGAGGGATAGCATTTTCTTGTGCCCAAAGGGAGCGGAGGCACTAGCCAGGCAGACACCTGTCCAGTGGGTCAGGGGCAGGAAAGAACAAGTGTGCTCTGCTCTGCTCGGCCCCGCAGCACTGCCTGAGGGAGCCCGGTGGTTCACCACACAGGCCTGCGCAGACTGGCCAGGTTTTACGTTCTGCTCTCCACTAACCACTGGGTGACCTTGGCCACATTATATACCATCTCTAACCCTCTCCTTGCTCGTGTATAAAGTGGGATACAAATGGCCTCACTTCCCGGGGTTAGTGTGAGGGCTTGAAAACACCGAGCAAAGAGCCTGGGTGAGTCTCACCAGCTGCAGCCCTGGCTGAGGACTCTCCCATGACCTCCCAGGGGGAGTGATGGCCGGGCGGGGGGAGGAGCCTCAGCTCTCACTGGAAACTTGGTGTCTGACTCCTCCCCTCGGGGCAGCTCCCTGCTGGGGCTGCAGGGCCCTGAGTCTCCACCTGGCAATTCCTTCTTACCAAAACAGCAGCCAAAAGCTGAGTAGGTTCACTCCTTAACACACTAAGTTGTTCTTAACTCTGGAGATGAGACAATGGGACTAGAATTTAATGTGAAACCAACCATGTTTGTACCTGCCTAGCAGTAATGCAGATGTACATGTAAACAATGACAGGGGTTGGGGGACAAGTGTCCTTGCCGTGGGTTTGGAGGAGTCAGATATGAGAGAAAGCTAGAGGCTACAGGGAAGTTATTTGGGGAGAAGATGCCACAGAAGTCCCTCTGGGGAGTTTTTCCGGGGAGTCAGCGCTGCAAGGCACGAGCTGTCAAAACTCAGGACTTTCCAGGTCTAGGCAAGTGGTGGCCACTGAGGTAGGGCAGACATGACCTTCACCATGACCTTCGCCAAAGCCCTGCCTGCACATGGACCACCCCTTCTGTGATGGGTCTGATAGAGTCTGGCCCAGTGTAATCAGATCCCATCACCCAGGGACATAACCCTTTCTGAGTAGGGGCAACAACTCAAAAATTTCTTGTGTTCATTGTGTCAGAGCAAAGAATATTCAAGATCATCTTAATTTTCCTTGGGCCCAAAATGAAAAGAGCCAGGTATAGAGAATTGCGATCTGCCACACAAATTATTCCAGAACTCTCTTAAACCTGCTCAGGAGTCTCTGAGTCCATTTGGGCCATGGTTTCCATGACAGCCAATACATGCATGAGGCTTTGAGGTCAGTGGCCACATTCCACAGGACATGGCATAACTTTAAGTCCTGATATTTCCAAGGTCTTCATAGACAACCTGAAAGAACACTGTCCTATGAATATAAAATCTAGATGAGAGAGGTTACAAGGACCTGTGTTCCAGTGGCTGTTTTCTGTCTTCATCTGCAGCTCAGGTTCTACCTGCGCTACCCCTGAACACCACCTACATTCCCCATTTCTTTCCACCATCAGCTTTTCATTAAGAAGCCTGAGGGCATGGCTCTGGCTCCGGCATTAGTCAGCACTTAATAGAAATAACATGTTGGTAGACATGTAGGACTTAACAAAAGAATGTCGATGTTTAGAGATGATTAAAAGCCTGTAATACCCTCCTTGTCCAGGGTTCACAGAAGTGGACTCCAGAGACCCTGAACAGGGCAGGTGTCCATGGTTCGGGGAATCGCGGTGACAGGGCCTCAGACTACACGTGGGAGTTAGTGTCCTGGAAGCTGGTGGGAAGGTCATCGGGATGGTGTCTGCTTCCATGTGCCCTGGACTTCACCATCATCATCTTATCCACCTTCACAGTCTCCCAGCAAAGTGCTGCTCATTACACTTTACAGATGAGAAACTGAGGGTCAGGAATATTTCGTAACTTGCTCAAGGGTGCACAGCTACTAAGCAATGGCTCCAGGGCGGAGCCTGCTCTCTTTGGTCGAACACATGGGCCATAATGCCTGCAACTCCCAGGACCAGGTTTGGGAAACAGAGACCAATCTCAAGGTTCACTTATAGTAGGAACTGTGCGCTACCATGGGGTCCAAGCTCAGAGGCCTACAGGGTGCGGTGACATAAGTGAGGAAGGTGCACTGGGTGACATGTTAGGGCGTGGGACACTGGGTGAACTGAGGGAACAAGACCTTCTGTCTGAGAGGGGTGCCCCTAACCATCTCCATGCTGTTGGTTTTACAGCTACCAGTTTTTCCAGAGAAACTGGACAACTGATTTTCCGGTAAATGCTTTCTATTTTGAAAAAAAATGGCCAGTAATTCATGTTTAATCCCTACAAGTCAAATAAAGCACATTCTGGGTGTGACTTCGTAGCCTCTGCTTTGGATGGAGTCTCCATAAGGGGAAAACTCTGTCTCCTTTATTCTCATAGCCCAGGCGCTGGGACAGAGTCTAGATGCTTCATACACTTTCGTACAACAAATGAAGGAATTCTCAAATCAGAGACCCGGAGGGTAAGCGAGTGCCAAGCCCTGGCTCTCAGACTCAGAGCACTTTCATCAGAGCCGGGCTGTGAGGCTGGGGGGAAGACACAGCACGCAGATGAGCCCGCACCCACCCCACGCCAGGGACTCTCACTCAGGGCGGAGGCTGCGTGCGCACGGTGTTCCTTTCAGAAGGCAACACTGATCTGAAAACTGGGTGAGACTGAGCTGTCTCCAAACACGGGGGCTGTCAGGGGAGGGAGGCTAGAAATAAAACCTGAGCCATCTCCTAGCCCAGTCCCTCTTTCCAGTACATCCCCAACGTCCCAGTTATCCAGCCTGTAGAATGGGATGAATGGGGTTTACAAGTCCCAATCGGGGAGGAAAACAATGATTTAATGAACAAGTTACTTGGCATGTGTGGTGTGTTTTTGTTTTTGTTTTTTTAACCAAGAACATGCCCAAGTATTCAATGCCTAAGTCATCTTTGGAAATCCTTAAATATTTCTGGTTAATAAGTTAGATGAAACATTAGCAAAGGGGTTTCCAATAAAACCTGCCTACGCCCCATCTGTCTCAGTCTACTTTCAATGTGAAAGGGAGCCCATATTCTTTGCTCTTTGGCTAGAGGTGTATTTTTTAATAATAACTCAAAATCAATAGTCAAGCAAAAACTAAGTCCTCATAAAGATGCATTTCCAATGGTACAATAGCCTTCAGTAGATTCAACACGAGGCAGATCTCACCTCTGGGAGCTCTGTTCTGAGACAAGGAAAACCCTTATGCCAGTGCTGCAACCAGCTGCCACCTGTCACCACCTGCCACCACCAGTCACCACCAGCTGTCACCTGCCACCACCAGCCACCACCAGCTGCCAGCTGCCACCACAAGCCACCACCAGCTGCCAGCTGCCACCACCAGCTGCCACCTGCCACCACCAGCCACCACCAGCTGCCACCTGCCACAAACCGCCAGCAGCTGCCATGAGCCAGAGCGTCGGCCCAGTGGACTCTCCTGGCGCCTGTGGCTGTGGGAGGGAGCACTGCTTCATGCTCCCACAGACTGCACCTCCGTTTGCACGGTTGGCATGATCTGGTGTTCTGGCACTTGAGGCCCTGGTGCTGGCAGGACTGGTGTTTGAGATGATCAGCCATCCTGTGACTCCTGTCTCAAGACACAGACTGCTTTCCTAGCTCCCGGAGGAGCTGGTCTCTTCTCTGGCTTCATGCTGGGATTTCGGCTGAACAATATAGCTCCTTTAGCTAAAGGGATAATAGTTCTCCAGAGTCATCTGCTCACCCATCCCCAGCCCTTCCCCATCCTGGAGATGAGCCTCGCTTGACTCGTTATTGAATAGCACAACCTTCTCCTCTAAGCAACCAGAGACCACTACAATGATATGAAAATCAACAACTTCAGCTTCCAATCATTCCACAAGTATCCCAAGAGCACTGTATGGTGATACAGCATCAAAAATAACAATACTGACCTTTAGGAACAGTGGGAGAAGGCGCAGCAGGCTCTCCTGGCGGTCAGCCGGGCTCCTATGAGCCAACTGCTGATACTCCAGAAACTTCCTCTCTACCGTCTCCCAGAGAGCCGTGGGGCCCGGGGACTGCACTCCAGGGGGGGCGTCAGACTGAGCAACATCGGGCTGGCCAGCTTTGGGACCTGGATCCTCAGCTCCGTCTTCAGCCTTTGAGACACCTTCTGCCTCCATGCCTCAGCAAACAGCTCTGGATTCAGAACAAAAACAAAGATGAGAAGTCCCGACACAGCACTTCCTGATGCCGCTGGCGGTGGGACAGGTCCTGCACCATTCAGTCCAGTTCCTACTGAAGCTGGTTCCTCTAAGAATCTGAAACCAGCTAAAATAAGAAGGCATTTTCAAAAAGAGATTCCGATGTGACTCACAGAGATTGACAACCTAACATGGGCGGGCTTTGGGCACAGATTTGCATGAGAGGTGGGTATTCTGATTCTCTCTGTACGGTGAGGAAACTACTGAGCCAAAGGCATAGGAGCAGCTAGATGTGTAGCTGAGATGCAAATTATCTCACCAAAAATTTGTAGAAGCAAGTGATTCTGTGTCTTCAATTATAACTTCCTTCCACCCCACATGTCCAAAGGATATAGCTTCTTCATTCTCAGCATTATTTGCTTCACTCTCAATATTTTTAGAGGACTTTGTCCTCGAAATGACTTCTTGAGCCCCACACTAACTGGAAAGTGCTCCTCTCTTAGTGTAAACAGGAGCAAGTTGTGCAAGCTGGAGACTTCGGGGCAGGAGGCACAGGGCAAAAACCTCCGCAGTCAAAACAGCTCAAGACTGACCTGCAAGATACTGACCTTGAGAAGGTGCCTTTTTGTCTGTGTCCTTGACTTTTCAGTTGCCATCACTGACTCAGCACAAGAAAGGTTTGTTTGTTGTGCTTTTGTCAAGAGTGTAGAAAGCTCCCAGACTGTCCAGGCTCCCTGCAAGGAGCCCTCCCCCCAACCACAGCATCACCATGCAGAGTCCATCGGGAGCGCGGCCAGCAAACAGCAACCACTGCTCACAGGGTGGGGGCCAGGGTGGACACCACAGTGGGGTCACCAGTGTTTTGCTCTGGGCTACAGTCATGGAGGAGACCTCATGCTTTATGTTTATTTCACAGGCAGGCATGGCAGTGAACTCAAGATCATGTGGCCAGACTAACCATCCCCTCTTTGAAACTTCCTCATTCTTTATGTACAAAACTCCATTATCACACATACTTATTAATCAAACTTCACTTTCAGAAATCATTTCCTTTTTATAAGGTCGTGTAGGTACAATATTAAACACTGGGAAGGAACAAAATATTGGGAAGAATATCAAGGTTTGCCACACCCAGAAAAATGGCTGCTGATAGTCCTGCTTCTATGAATATACTAGAGGCCAGGTGCATGAAATTCATGCACTGGGAGAGGGGTGTCCCTCAGCCCAGCTGCACCCTCTCCAATCTGGGATCCCTCGAGAGATGTCTGACTGCTGGTTTAGACCCACAGGGATCGTGCCTAAACCAGCAGTCGGACATCCCTCTCACAATCTGGGACTGCTGGCTCCCAAACGCTCGCCTGCCTACCTGCCTGATTGTCCCTAACCACTTCTGCCTGCCAGCCTGATCGACACCTAACGCTCCCCTGCTGGCCTGATTGCCCCTAACTGACAGCCTGGTCATCCCAAACTGCCCTCCCCTGACAGCCTGGTTGCCCCCAACTGCCCTCCCCTGCAGGCCTTGTTGCCCTAAACTACCCTCCCCTGCTGGCCTGGTGGCCCCTAACTGCCCTCCCCTGCTGGCCATCTTGTGACACATGGGGGCGGCCATCTTGTGTGAGGATGTGACAGTCAATTTGCATATTACCTCTTTATTATATAGGATAGCTTACTAAGAACACAATAATAATACTGTTGAGACAAACATGTTTTATTAATACCTTTGCTTTTGTTGGTGGGTTGGCTGGGGGTTGGGGGCAGTTATTTGTTTCCTGTTCTGGGTTGATCCTTAGAGACAGGTAGGGTTGGGAGGCACCTTACACTCCTCAATCCCAGCACAGCCTCTTCCCTGACCCCTGATCTGGGCCAGTCTCCTCTTTGTTAGTTTATTCATTTATTCTTTGGCCCTCCATTCTCGTGCCCACTCCCTTCTTCCCCACCCTGCCCACCGACGTGACGGTAGTGTCCTTATGAAGCCTGGCACAGGAGTAGCTCCTGGACGCATGCATCTCAGTTCCCTGAATGACCTGTGTCTTCTCTGCAGGCCACTGTTTCACTCAGCATTATGTCTTCAGACATAGCCATGTGGCGCTATGTTTGTCAACCTCATTTCCTCTGGCTGCTACCCATGTTACACAGTGGGCATCACGTGCCTATTTGACTTGTCTGCTCTGCAGTGACGATGGCTAGATTACCCTCAACTTCCCATATGGCACCGCTCCTGCCCCTTAACCCCATGCAGGCCTCCGGGGCCACACGTGGCTGGCTTTGGCTATGACCACGGGAGCAAGATGCTGAGTCAGGGTCTATACCTGCTCAGTTCAACTATGTGCCAGCAGCTAAGATGCCTCCAGAAGCTGACAGCAGACCACCCTCCCACAGAGCAGGTGAAGGCCCCCTGCCATCTCACCGCACCCTACTCAGCACTGCCCAGCTTTCTGACGTTTGCCAGCCTGACTGCAGTAAGCGGTCCCTTGCTGTCATTTTAATTTGCATTTCTCTAACCTGCTGAGGAGTTGGAGCATCTTCGCATGCCTGTTAGCCTTTTGGATTTGCTCTTCGGCAAACTGACTATTCATAACCTCTGCTCATTTTTCCTTGCCTGTTTTTTTATTGTTTTGCAAGAGTTATTCTAGAAACGTGCTCCTTGTTTGTTTTAAAAATTGCAAATATCTTCTCTCAATCCATTTTTAATGTGTTTTATTGATTTTAGAGAGAAGAGAAGGGAGAAGATAGAGAGATAGAAACATCGAGAGAGAAACATCATTGAATGGCTGCCTCCTGCACGCCCCCTAATGGGGATCAAGCCCTCAACCTAGGAATCGAACCAGTGACCCATTGATTCATGGGTTGATGCTCAACCACTGAGCCACACTGTCTGGGCCTCACAATCCATTTTTAATAAATTCGTTTATAAGTTCCTTTTTGTCACTAAAGCATAGCATGAATATTGTATGCTGCTGAGGGTCTTCACTGTTGGTCGTTAACCTACTAACCCTGTACACTTACACATCCCAGTGGTTTCCGTTATTCACCACCAACAACATGAGCAGCAGCTTCGCTGGATGCCTGCCCACACATCCATGAGTAAATAACAGGTCACAGCACACCCCTAAGTTCCTGAAAGAAAGTAGCTGGACCTAAAGGCAGATAACTTTTTCCAGCTCTTGACACATTTCCAAACAGTGTCTCCAAAACACTCACTCAATGTACAGTCCTACAAGTGCATACGAGTTCACACAGCCTCATCATATGTTTACTCTCACTGCTCCGTGGGAAAACAAACGCGTCTGCTGTTTCTCACTGCGGGCCCTGTGGAAGCCGGAGCAGCTGAGCGTGGTTCTGCCCTCTGCCCTCGGGCCCGTCAGGCCTCCCTGCCTGGCTCTCTGCAACTGACTCTGCATGACTCGCGGGCTCCTGGAGGAGAGCTCACCCCTTCCCCCCCTCCCCCCACTACAGCTTCATTTGCCCCTGAGAGCCACACACATTCCCCTCAATGTCAGCTCAGAGAGGGAACACCATTGAGCCTTTCTCAGTAGTTGGCAGTGTAGATGCTCAATAAAATGTTAGTGAATAAATAAATGAATAAACCTAAAAGCTGATGGCACCCAGAGCTCTCTCTGTGGCCTAGACCCCCCTTCTTCTAAACAAGTGCTTTTCCTCATTCTGAGACTTCTACTTGGATCTCCTCCAGACTCTGAAAGTCACCATGTCCAATCAGACTGCCAGCCCCTCACCCACAGAGCCAGCCCCGAGTCCGGCAGGGACAGCCAACACGCTAGATGGCTGTTAGGGCCACGCTGTGTTGTCTCTGTCATGGGAAAGCCACTCATGGCCACACCTGCCGCTGCCACCAACTGGTCATTCAATGAACCATCTGAGGCCGCGCCAACACGCCACGTTTTTGGGATAAGCAGGTGACGGACAAGGTGGGGATCCAGTCAGGATGCGAAAACAGCGTCCTGGGGCCGCAGCTGGACATGCAGGGGAAACGCCGGAACAGCCAGGTCTCCTCTGAAGCCAGAAGCCGTGTTGATAGAGTGTGAAGACGGGCTCGTGCTCCCCTGAGTGGACAGAGCTCTTCGAGAAACATGAGTGTCTAACAAGCGAGGGTCTGTGCAGTCCACAGAGAAGCTGTATCACCCCAGAGTCAAGCTGCCCTCTGGTCCCTCCCCCGCCTAGGCCCGCTTAGCTACAGGAGGGACCAGGGAGAGGGCCCTCAGCACTGCGGGAAGAAGGGCAGAAACCCCCCTTACCCCTCCGCTGTCAAAGGCGCCCTCTGTCAGCACCAGCACTTCTTATCCCAGCAAAAAGGGGCCAGTTGGGGGCGGTCCTGGGGAGGCCAGGGCAAGGCAGGAATTAGGGTGAGGCAGGTGACGCACCCACCCCAGGAACAAGATTTAAGGGGCATTACAAAAATCTCAGTGGCCGAGTTAGTATTTTAATGAAATCTTTTTTTTTAAATCAAAGTTAAGGCCAAACATGCACAATGAACAAAATATCAAAATGTTAATGCCCCTCCAGGCCTAGACTTCTGCAGATTCCACTTTAATACAGGGCGTAGTGGCCTCGAGGACAAATGTGAGGGATAGACCGCAGACCAAGCGATGAGACGCATCCCTGCCTGTGTCCTGTCTGTGCACGGGACAATCAGAGGCCCCCTGGAGGGGCCATGCCCACTGAGTCTATGCCCAGCCATGTCATTTGTAGGGTTGAGGGAAGGGCACCTCCTTGGTGCTGGCATTTACATGTGCAGCTTCACTGAACCTTCCTGCCATCCAGCGACGGCAAGACGGTGGGCTTCGTCCGCGTGAGGCTGCGGCCTGGACAGAGAGCTGGCCTCCCTGAGTCCCACTGCCAGTGAGCGCTGAGGAAGAGTCCTCCGCCGTCGGCCCACAGCGTGGCTTTTGCTGGTGAGAGCATCACCTAAGAGGCACCCGGACACTGAGCTCCAACCAGGGCTCCCTGCCGGTGCCACAGGCCGAGGGAGGAGGAGAGTTTGGGGGAGGTGGAGGAAAAGGCAGCCTTGGCAGGACTGAGAACTAGAGGCTGCGGGTCCCAGGACTTCAGGAAAAGACAAAGCCCTCCTCTGCCAGCAGCTGTTTCCCGGAGAGGGTCAGGAGGAGGCCCTGGAGCCTTTGCATGCCCGCAGTCTGCCAGCATGCCAGGCCCTGCCCACGCACGCAGCCCCGAGGCAGAGCCGGGCCTCGATGGCAGTCACACCTGGCTGCTGTGATGCCTTAACCAAGTTACTTCTCCTCATCAAATCAGCCCCTGGTAGCTCAGCTCCCCCTCTGCCGCTGCAGGACAGTGGGACAGAGGTGTGACAGTGAGTCAGGGCAGAGGGGCCGAGGGGCCCCGAGTGGGCTGAGAGCCGTGGGTTGCACGCGGTGAGGGGCACAGGGTCTGTGCACTGTGGGCAGGGCACAGCAGGGGGTTTCCTATGACCTCAGCGACACCAGGGCTGGGAGTGGCCACGTGGGCAGAGCCCTCTGGTGTCACAGCCCATCCAGGCCCAGCCCACGCCAACCCCGCCAGCACAGATCTGTGGCATCCACTGCGCTCTGCTTCGGACGGTTCAGAGTGCCCGGGGCACCCTGCTCTCAGCTGCCATGCTGGAGGGTGGCATCTGGAGCCTGAGGGAAGGGCGAGCTGCTGATGTTTGGGCACAAAACCAACATTCCTGACTCTCATCCTGGCTTTCTGTGGAGCTCGGAGGGGGACCCCAGCCCCCGGGCGGGGCCTCTGTACCAGAGGACACAGGACAGGATGCAGCTTCCCGTTTCTCTTTCGCTCCCCCCCCCCAGTTCCTCTCTGCACAGCCGCAGAGCCGCACGTGCTCCTGCGTCAGAGGGGAACAGGCCTCAGCCAGGCGCTCAGAAAAAACAGCAGCCCTCCGGTTCTAACAGGACCTGCAGGACGGCCGGCCTCCCTCCCTCTGCCCCACCGTCGGGAGGCAAGCCCAGCAATAGGAGAGCCTGCGAGCTCAAAGCACACTGGAAAGGAGTCGTGGGAAGACAACCGCTGTAGACACAGGAGGCTTTGCTCACAGCCACCTCCAGAGGCCACTGCCATCAGGCAGAGCTGCAGAGCCCAGCAGCTACCACAGGGAGGCGCAGGTGAGCCTGAGAGAGCGCACGCCCAGCACCTGCACAGGGAGGCGCAGGTGAGCCTGAGAGAGCGCACGCCCAGCACCTGCACAGGGAGGCGCAGGTGAGCCTGAGACAGCGCACGCCCAGCACCTGCACAGGGAGGTGCAGGTGAGCCTGAGAGAGCGCACGCCCAGCAGCTACCACAGGGAGGCGCAGGTGAGCCTGAGAGAGCGCACGCCCAGCACCTGCACAGGGAGGCGCAGGTGAGCCTGAGAGAGCGCACACCCAGCACCTGCACAGGGAGGCGCAGGTGAGCCTGAGACAGCGCACACCCAGCACCTGCACAGGGAGGCGCAGGTGAGCCTGAGAGAGCGCACGCCCAGCACCTGCACAGGGAGGCGCAGGTGAGCCCTGAGACAGCGCACGCCCAGCACCTGCACAGGGAGGCGCAGGTGAGCCTGAGAGAGCGCACGCCCAGCAGCTCGCACAGGGAGGCGCAGGTGAGCCTGAGAGAGCGCACACCCAGCACCTGCACAGGGAGGCGCAGGTGAGCCTGAGAGAGCGCACGCCCAGCACCTGCACAGGGAGGCGCAGGTGAGCCCTGAGACAGCGCACACCCAGCACCTGCACAGGGAGGCGCAGGTGAGCCCTGAGACAGCGCACGCCCAGCACCTGCACAGGGAGGCGCAGGTGAGCCTGAGAGAGCGCACACCCAGCACCTGCACAGGGAGGCGCAGGTGAGCCTGAGACAGCGCACACCCAGCACCTGCACAGGGAGGCGCAGGTGAGCCTGAGAGAGCGCACGCCCAGCACCTGCACAGGGAGGCGCAGGTGAGCCTCAGACAGTGCACACCCAGCACCTGCACAGGGAAGCGCAGGTGAGCCTGAGACAGCGCACGCCCAGCACCTGCACAGGGAGGCGCAGGTGAGCCTGAGAGAGCGCACGCCCAGCACCTGCACAGGGAGGCGCAGGTGAGCCTGAGAGAGCGCACGCCCAGCACCTGCACAGGGAAGCGCAGGTGAGCCCTGAGACAGCGCACGCCCAGCACCTGCACAGGGAGGCGCAGGTGAGCCCGCCTCAGACAGCGCACGCCCAGCACCTGCACAGGGAGGCGCAGGTGAGCCCGCCTCAGACAGCGCACGCCCAGCACCTGCACAGGGAGGCGCAGGTGAGCCTGAGACAGCGCACGCCCAGCACCTGCACAGGGAGGCGCAGGTGAGCCTCAGACAGTGCACACCCAGCACCTGCACAGGGAAGCGCAGGTGAGCCTGAGACAGCGCACGCCCAGCACCTGCACAGGGAGGCGCAGGTGAGCCTGAGACAGCGCACGCCCAGCACCTGCACAGGGAGGCGCAGGTGAGCCCGCCTGAGACCCAGCGCACACCCAGCAGCTCGCACAGGGAGGCGCAGGTGAGCCTGAGACAGCGCACGCCCAGCACCTGCACAGGGAGGCGCAGGTGAGCCCTGAGACAGCGCACACCCAGCACCTGCACAGGGAGGCGCAGGTGAGCCCGCCTGAGACCCAGCGCACACCCAGCAGAATGTCCTTACAAACAGACACACTCAGTCCGTGTGGGCGAGGGTGCACAGCCACAACCCTCACCCTTGCTGGTGGAGGCACAGCCACTCAGGAAGACGGTGAGCTGTTTTTGAGAAAGTTAAACATGTAAACTTAAACAATTCTGCTCCTAGATATTTGCTTTACAGACATGAAAACATGTTCCTATAAAAACCTAAACAGGAATGCTTACAGCAGATCTATTCATAGCTGCCTGAGCCTGAAAACAACCCAAACATCCCTGAGGGGGCGAAGGGACGCGTCATTGAAGTAAGAAGCCCTGCTGACCCACAGCACTCTGCGTGGATCTCAAGGCCTCAGGACGGTGTCGGGAGCCAGTCTCCATGGCCACAAACTGAGTCTGTTTATATGATGCCCTGGAAAAGGCAAAGTTATAGGGACAAAAACATAGATCAGTGTTGCAGGGGTTGGGGCGAGGAGGATGGCAACACAAGGGTGGAAGGGAACTTTTCTATATAAAAACCCATGGCTGAGGGGAGAGAGAACCACAGGGGAGCCAGAGGCAGAGCAAAGGGCCACATGCATGAGCTGTGTCTGACTCCAACGTTCACATGCTCCTCCTAAACCACACGCCCTCCTTCCTAGGAATGTCACAGGTTGGGGACGACGGGGGGAGAATCAAAGCTCCTATGAACATAAGCCCTCCCAGCCTCAGCCTTTGTGTTGGTCAAGGGTAGAGACTGCTCCCCAACTTTTTGGTTCACTTTTCCATCCAATTAAGAAAACAATAAATAATCATTTTGTCAAATTGGCTGAACTAATAGACAAGATGGGTCAGTTATAAAAAGTAAAAGGATAACCAAAAGAATTAACAACAGAAGAGCAACAGATTATTCACAATAGCAAAAAGCGGGAACAATTCAAGTGCCATCAACAGATGATAAACAAATGTGGTGTGTTCATACATGGAATATTATTCAGCCTGGAAAAGGAAGAAAATCCTGGCACATGATACAACATGGATGAACCTTGAGGACATTACACTAAGTGAAATAAGCCAGTCACAGAACAAATACTGTATCATTGCACTTACATATTACCTGGAGTAAATCAAATTCCTCCAGACAGAAAGTTGAAGGGTGATTGCCAAGAGCTGGCGGGAGGAGAGACTATGTGGTTACTATGTAATGGGGACACAGTTCCAGTTTTGCAAGCTAAAAAGAGTTCTGGAGATGGATGGTGGTGATGGTTACACAGCAATTGGATATGCCGCTGGACTGCACACTTAATAATAGCAAATTTGGGAAGAGAAAATGTGACCGCATAGGCCAGTGATGGTGAACCTTTTGAGCTCGGCGTGTCAGCATTTTGAAAAACCCTAACTTAACTCTGGTGCTGTGTCACATATAGAAATTTTTTGATATTTGCAACCATAGTAAAACAAAGACTTATATTTTTGATATTTATTTTATATATTTAAATGCCATTTAACAAAGAAAAATCAACCAAAAAAATGAGTTCGCGTGTCATCTCTGACACGCGTGTCATAGGTTCACCATCACTGGCATAGGCAGACCTTTCTTGCACCACCTCCCAGGGTCAGAATGAAAATAAAACTAAAGTGGGAAACATACACCCAGAATTACCAACTGAGGTCCAGCTGAGGAGACTTATACCAAGGAAGGACAGAAACCACCTGGAGACCAGTGGGCAGGGCGAGGTGAGAGGGGCTGGCCCAGCTCCCAGGGCGGCAGGCCGAGAGTGAAGAGGGAGCTCCCAGCTACGAGAGGGTCTGTTCCCTCAGAGGATAGAGGCCTGGAACCCAGGCTGGCTCCACAACCCAGAGCACCAGAGCCAAGCCTGCGGACCATGTAACATCCAGCCGTGAAAGGCGGCAGGGCTGCTGGCCATAGTAGAGCCTGGAGCCCATAGACCAGGGGTGGGCAACCTTTTTGTGAGTGCGTGCCAAAACCAGCAAAATCTCTGACTCAAAATTCTTCTGCGTGCCAACCCTAATTTTTTGAGAACATGTTACACCTACTTGATATCTCTTAAGGTGTACGTATGTGAAGAACCTTGAAGAAATAATAAAATTCATTCCAGCGACAAAAACACAGTATATGATGTTGAAAAATACATTTATTTTTTAATGTATACATGTACACTGATAGTCCGACAGAAAACTTTATGACTCCATTTGATAGTATCAGTGGGACTTTTGCTGCTGCATCACTGATGACAGAGATTTTACATCAGGTTTATATTTCTTGACCTTCAGAGATATGCACGAGCTACTATTTTCATCCGTCAGGCTACTCCTATTACGAGACTTAACAAAATTCATCACTGAGAACAAAGATTCACAAGCATATGTGGATGAAACCAAAACACTGGTCGGATCTAGGAAGGCAGGGAGAGTTAAGGCAGAGGCATAGAAATTGCTCTTCCCCTCTCTCGTCAATCCATGGCTATGGTCTTTAAGATAACTTGTTATGTAAAATTATTTATTTATCTAAGATGCACCTACACTGAATTTATCTGAAAAATAAAAAAGTCGATATTAAGGAGAAAATTGTAAATGGAAGATTATAAGAGAGGGTTTCACGTGCCAGCAAGTTACTGGCGTGCCACGTTCGGCACTCGTGCCAGGGGTTGCCCACCCCTGCCATAGACTGTTGTTGTTGTTGTTGTTTTCACCCCAAGCACAGGAATTTTCATTTGCAGCTACTCACCAAGGCTTTGGTGCAGGGAGGGAAAGGGGAGTCTGGGGATTGGGGGGCGGGGGGGCATTGGAGGGAACCATGGAAAATCAGCAGTCGGGATTCCTGCATTCGGTCATATACCCAAACCCAAAATGCCATTTTTCCTGAGAGGAGTTAGCCACTCGCAGCAGTCACAGCTGTGGAAAAAGGAAAAACCCTACCCTAGGGGATCCAGCCTGCCCGCCCCCCTCAGGAGCCCTGCCTGCCACACTGTGTTTGCAAAGGAGAGAGCCACAGAGGCCAAGCCTATGGGTTGAGCATCAGTGACTGGATTGGGAACGTTACACTAAGTGAAATAAGCCATCCGCCCCACCACCCTGGGAACCTGACTGGCGCTTTCCCCGAATGGGAGAGCTGACAGACATGCCAGGTTTCCAGTGGGTCCCACTGGATTGCATACAAGGATCTCTGCCCCGCTGAGGGCAGAGTAAGATTCTGGGCCACTCACAGAGGAGTAACTCTGGGACAGGGAAACATGCCCCCCACTTTCCCTGAGGTCTGAACAGCACCTCCCATCACAGGAAACTTAGAGGTGTAGACTTCCAACTCCACCTAAAGCCCTTTCAGAAACAGATTTTTGAAATATTAAGATTGACAGCTAGCTGGCAAGCAAAGGCAGGTGGAGGTGGGGCCCGGGTAACCTGGGTAAGCTTACTGACCCAGCCCTGGGCCCCACGCTTTAGATGGCAGCTTGGCCCCTCCCTCGTGCAGCCAGACACACCTGGCTCGCTTGAAGCTTCAAACAGGTTGCTGAAAGCCAAGGACAGTTTCTGACAGTGGTTAGCACCTAAGCACCTCCTGGGAAGCCCAGAATTGGCAGACAGTTAGCCATAGTTACTAGAAGAGCAGGATCCAAAGGGAGCTCCCAGGAGGCACTACACTCAGCTGAGACAGACGCCACTTCACGTTTTCTTTCTTTCTTTTCTCTTCACTTTCTTTTTCCTTTTTTATATATCTTCTTTATCTATCTGCTTTATTGATTTGTTATTATTTTAGTCTATTATTTCATTCATATACCCAACTTTCCTTCCCCTTTCCTACTCAAGCTGTTTTCCCCACCTGCTTTCTCATCTCTTTTCCTTTTCTTATTTTGGGTCTACCTACTTTCTCCTCTATTTTCCCTTTCAATGTTTTTCTTCCTCTTTTATTTTAAACAATTTTCCTTCCCACATTTTCCTATCCTTTATTCTAATTTTATTTATTTCATCTATCCTCCTTCATATTCCTTCCCCTCATTTGGGGGGTGGGGAGTCTTTTGTTTTCTCCTCATGTTTTCCTTTCTTTATTTCTTCTATCATCCTTGTTCTCTTTCCTCATTCTCTGTTGGTTGCTTATGTTGTTGTTGTAGGGGTCTTGTGTATGTTTCTGTTTTGTTTTATTTCTTTCATGTTTTATGGTGCTGAATTTTGTTCTGTCTGTCAGTACCTCCATAACAGCTTGAATGATGTCACTGGGGGTGAGTCTCATAGTCAACTAGCCTGAGAGGATATTCCATCCACAAACAGGAAAACAACACTCAAGACACAATTACAACAGAAGAACCCAAGTAACTCAAACAAGGGGCTTTCCTAGAGCACCAGGCTCTGGAGATATAAGAGATGCACCCCTGGGTCCTATTAAACACCTACTACATAAGATAACCCCACAAAGGCTGGGAGGTGTTGCAGTTTGATCTAATACATAGAAGCAAATACAAAGGGGCAGCAAAAATGGGGAGACAAAGAGCAACTCCTAAATGAAAGAAGAGGATGAGTCACCAGAAAAGGACTTAAATGAAATGGAAGCAAGCAATTTGTCAGGTAAGAATTCAAAGTAATGGTTATAAGTGTGCTCAAACAACCTAGGGAGAACTATAAGCAATTAAATGAGAATTATAAGGAGCTAAACAAGAACTACATCAACATGAAAAAAGAGGTGGAAACAATGAATAAAATCAAGTGGAAATGAAGAATGATGTAGCTGAAATAAAGAACACTTTGGAAGGATCCAAGAGTAGGCTATACGAAGCTGAGGATCAAATTGGTTAATTAAAGACAAGGTAGAAAAAAACACCTATTCAGGACAGCAATTGGGAAAAAAATTAAAGCAAAAGGAGAATCTAAGGGAGCTTAGGGAGAACATGAAATATAACAATGTTCATGTCATAGGGGTACCAGAAGGAGAAGGATCCAAGCCAGGAGTAGAGAACCTATTTGAAGAAATAATTACAGAAAATTTTCCTAAATTCGTGAAGGAAAAAGTCCCTCATATTCACAAAACACTAAGTCCCAATCAAGATACATTTCAAAAGACCAATACCTAAGCACATCACAATTTAAATGGTAAACATTAAAGAAAAAGAAATAATCTTAAAGGCTGTAAGAGAGACAGAAAGTTACCTACAAGGGAGCTCCCATTAGACTGTCACCTGACTTCTCAAGAGAAACACTTCAGGCTAGAGGGAGTGGCATGAAGTATATAAAGTAATGAAAGCAAGGTACTGAACCCAAGACTACTCTATCCAGCAAGGATATATTCAAAATTGAAGTGAAATAAAGAGATTTGCAAACAAAAGAAGGCTAAAATAGTTTATTACCACAAAATCAGCACTGCAAGAAATGCTAAAGGCACTGTTGTAAGAAGAAAAACTAGAGAGAGAGAGGAACACATGCATAAAGAATAAAAATGGTAACAAATAATAACCTTAAATGAAAATGGCTTAAATGTTCCAATCAAAAGACATAGGGTAGCTGAATGGATAAGAAATCATGACCTATATATATGATGTTTACAAGAGACCCACCTCAGAACAAAAGACTCACATAGAATGAAAGTGAAGGGATGGGGAAAATCTTTCAGGCAAATAAAAATGGGGAAAAAAACTGGGGTAACAATACTCATATCTAATTAAATAGACTTCAAAATGACGGCCATAATAAGAGACAATGAAAGCCACTTCATAATACTAAAGAGATTGATAAAACAAGAGGCTATAACTCTGGTAAACATATATGCACCCAATGCAGGAACACCTAAATAAGTAAAAAAAAAAAAAAAAACTTCTGGAGAGATTGACAGTAATACAATCATATTATAGGACTTTAACATCCCCCATTGACTTCACTGGATAGTTATTATAGAAAAAAAAAACCCCACACACAATAAACAAGGAAACAAAGATCCTAAACAATGCATTGGATCAGGTGGAATTAATTGACATATACAGAACATTTCACCCCAAAGCTACAGAATATACATTCTTCTCAAATGCACATGGGTCATTCTCAAAGATAGACCATGTATTAGGACACAAACTAAGTTTATATAAGTTCAAGAAGATTGAAATCATATCAAGTGTCTTCTCGGGTTACAATGGCATGAAATTAGAAATCAACTCCAATAAAAATACTCAAAACATTCAAACATATGGAAGCTAAATAACATGTTATCAAACAATGAATGGGTTACCAAAGAGACCAAGAAAGACATAAAAAAAAAACTTCCTGAAAACAAATGAAAATGAACACTCCAAAACCCCAAATCTATGGGACACAGTGAAAGCAATCCTGAGAGGGAAGTTCATAGCATTACAGGCCTACCTAAAAAAAAATAATAATAATAAGACAATCTTCTGATAAACTATCTAACCTAAACTTAAAGAATTAGAAAGAGAACAACAAGAAAAGCCAGAGTAAGTAGAAGGAAGGAAATAAAAAGATCAGAGCAGAAGTAAATGACATAGAGACAAAAAAAAAATCAATGAAACCAAAAGCTGGTTATTTGAAAAGATAAATAAGATTAATGAACCTCTAGCCAGACTCATCAAGAAACAAAGAGAGAGGACCCAAATAAACAAAATTAGAAATGACCCCAAAGAAATACAAAGGATCATAAAAAATAATGAACAACTATTTCAAAAACTTGGACAACCTGGATGAAATAGACATATTCCTAGAAAAATACAGTCTTGCAAATACAGTCTTCAGGAAGAATCAGAAAAGCTGAATAGGCCAATAACAACTGGTGAAATTGAAGCAGTAAACAAAAATCTCACAGGAAACGAAAGCCCTATTCCAGATGGCTTCACAGGGGAGTTTTACCAAACTTTCAAAGAAGAAGTTACATCTATCCTCTTCAAACTATTCCAAAAAATTTAAGAGAAAGGTACACTTCCAAGCTCTTTTTACAAGGCCCATATTAGACTCATTCCAAAATCAGATAAAGACACTACAAAGAAAGAGAACTCCAGGCCAATATCCCTGATGAACATATATGCTAAAATTCTCAACAAAATTTTAGCAAGTTGGATTCAGAAATACCTTTAAAATGCTATAACCAAGTAGGATTTATCCCAGGGATGCAAGACTGGTAGAATATTTGCAAATCATTAAATGTGATGCATCACATAGATAAATTGGAAAACATAAATCATATAACCATACCAATTGATGCAGAAAAAGCATTAGACAAATCCAACACTGTTTTTTGATAAAAACTCTCAGCAAAGTGGTAATAGAGATATCAAACCTCAACATAATAAAGGCCATATATAACAGACCTTCAGCCAACATCATACTCTATGGGCAAAACTAAAACTTTGTCCCTAAGAACAGCAACAAGGAATATGACAAGGATGTTTGCTTTCACCACTCTGTTCAATATAGTACTGGAAGTCCTAGACACGGTGCTCAGACAAGAAAGAAAAATAAAAAGCATCCAAATTGGAAAGAAGGAAGTAAAATTGTCCTTATTCACAGATGACATGATATTATACATAGAAAACCCTAAATATTCCATCAAGAAACTACTAGATTTAATAAATAAATTTGGGAATGTAGCAGGATACAAAATTAATACCCAAACATCTATGTAATTTTTATACACTAATAATGAACTCTCAGAAAGAGAAACTAAAAAAACAACCCCATTTACCATTGCAACAAAAAATTTTAAGATACCTAGGAATAAACTTAACAAAGGAGGTAAAAGACCTGTACTCAGAAAACTACAGGACACTGAAAAAAGAGATAGAGGAAGATATAAATGAGTGGAACAATATACCATGCTCATGGATTGATAGAATCAACATTATTAAAATGTCCATACTACCCAAGGCAATCAACAGATCCAATGCAATCCCTATTAAAATAACAATGGCATATTTCACAGATCTAGAACAAATACTCCAAAATTTATATAGAACCAAAAAAGACCCTAAAGAGCCACATCAATCTTGAGAAAGAAGAACAAAGTTGGAAGGGTTACAATACCACATATGAAGTTATACTATGAAGCCACTGTAATCAAAACAGCCTGTTACTGGCACAAGAACAGGCATATAGATCAATGGAACAAAACAGAGACCCCAGAAATTGACCCAAACCATTACAGTCAATATTTGACAAAGGAGGCAAGAGCATACAATGGAGTAAAGACAGTCTCTATAATAAATAGTGTTGGAGAAAATGGACAAGGACATGCAAAAAAAGGAGACTAGATCACCAACTAACACCATACACAAGAATAAACTAAAATGGATAAAAGACTTAAATGTAAGTCGGGAAAACATAAAAAAAAAATCTTAGAAGAAACCATAGGCAGCAAAATTTCATATATCTCTCACAGCAATATATTTGTCAATACATCTCCTAGGAAAGAGAAACTAAGTAGAACATAAGTGAATGAGACTACATCAAAATAAAAGGCTTTGGCACAGCAACAGAAATGAAAAAGGAGCCCACTGCATGGGAGAACATATTTGCCAATGATACATCTGATTAGGGGTAAATTTCCAAAATATATGCTCTGTGTCCACACCTGGGTTAGCTCTGGGCAGAGAGGACATAGTATGGAAGGGGAGACACAAGTGAGATGTGACAAGACCAGGGGAAAGAGGAGGTGGAAGTGCTTGGACAACATGGACCCCAAGAATGTATAGAAAGCAGCCAAGAGCATCGAATCCCTATAGGACAAGCCCCAGGAGCACAGTCACACTGTGTGCAAAGGGAGGAGCACCAGTAAACTTGGAGACTAACGGGAAGGGCATGCTAGTTGAGCTTTCCACGTGAGGAAAGCGTTGGCAGAGGTCATACTCTGAGACCTGCCTGTGGCAGGCCCTGCTGGGGTGGCAGCCAGCCTTCAGGCATCACTGCAGGCCAATAGGCAGACCTTTAGCTTCCAGCCTGCCTCTGGGGAAGGAGTTCCTGAAGGCAGTGGTCTGGAAACTTGTGTCAGTCTTGCCTGAAGAGATTATTAAAACCCAGATTTCTGGAATCCGTGCCAGAATTTCTGATTCAGTGGGTCTGGATAAGAATTTGTATCTCTAACAAGATTCCAGGTGATACCAAAGAGCTGGTCCAAACACCACACCTGGAGGACCACCAGGGGCCACACCTGGAGGATCATAAAGGAACATGCCTTCAAAAAACCATGAGCCACACCTTGGGGACTACCTGGGGCCATACGTGGGAGGCCACCAGTGATCAGCCCCCTGAATATCACCAGGGGCCACACCTTGAGGACCACACCCAAGGAGATGCCTCAGAGCGGGCATAGGAATCAGAAATGTCTTGTCATCTAGGTTGTAACTTGCATTGCTGCAAGCCCTGAGCAGAAGTGCTGTTCTCAAGAGCTAGGCTCCAGGGCAAGAACAAGAACACATGCAGGGGCAGCACAGCAGGGCAGGCAGGAAAACCATAGCCCTGCAGACACAGGCAGGGGTAGCAGAGGGGTGGTCAGTACCAAAGGTGCCCCGAGGGCTCTGAAGCATGGGTCTGGGATGAGAACCAGGGCTTGGCCAGAAATCACCTTCGTGTTGCCCCAAACCCACTCAGTTAGGAAGTGTCCCCACCCCCTGCATTAGAGAACCGCAGAGCCCAGGGCCTTACATCCTCCTGACATGACTCGAGAGAGAAAGAGACAGCTCAGGTGTTTTCCAGAAGTTCAGGAATTCCCCTGAAGACTAAGATGGGACTCCAATTGTCAGGAACCGTGGCCCTCAACACTTCCTTTTTCAGATTCCGGCCCATGCACTCCTGGCCAGCACACACCTCTGTGGTTTTTGCAACATTAACAGAATGTAGGAACTCATGGTGGCCTGCGGAAGGGACACAGTTTTGTATCTCGGTATGTGTACCAACTTCCACATTCCCGAACACTCTCAGGGAGCAGTTCCCCTGGGCACACCCTTGAAGCTTAGCTGCATCTGTGCTACCCTCTCAACATTGGGACACGGGCCTGTGACCGCACAGGTAACAAGCTCAGCCCCATAATTGGGAGCCTCTCCAATGCGGGAGCTAGTCCATAGCTGTCTCCAATGAGGAGATGCTGCTTCGGTAGAATGGCCATAACCACTATGTGCAGTGTATCATTGTCTAGCTGCTATACTATACCCCTGAATATTACAAAATAATATTCTATGTCAACTGTAATAAAAAATTTTAATTTAATCAAGAATACCATCAATGTTCTCTAATCTTAGAAAATGTATATGGTAGACACCATTAGTCCCATTATACAGATGAGAAAAGTAAGACTCAAAGAAACTGAGATTCAGAGAAAATAAGTAATTTATCTGAAATCAAATTGCTAATAAGCCTCAGGATTAAAGTCAAACACAGACTTTTCTGACTCTGAAGCTCCTCACCTTTCACACCCCCTGCTCAGCTTGACACACATCCCCAGGGAAGAGCAGAGACCCAGTGCCACCAGGCTGCTTTGTTAGTCTCAGCACAAGGCAGGCACCAGCTGGCCGGTCCCTCCCTGGGCTGACACCTGCAGGCCGCCAGGCCAGCGCCAGTCACCCGCCCTCCAGGCTTCTCGCCCTCCAACCCAGAACCACCAGGAATCTGCGGCACCTTTATACTTCCCAGGCGCTGGTTAAGGTGTGAGCAATGAAAAGATTTCTGGGATTGGTTAGTTGACACAATCCTCCTGTTTAGCTTATTAAATTTTAAGTGTGATTTGGTCAGAAAACATGTACAAAGGTCACTAAATTTTCAACTGTATCTGGAAGAATGCATTCCTGGTGTGTAAGGAATTAAGCATCTCTTAAGTCTCATGGAATTAATTATTAAATTAAAGAATAATTATCAATTCTCGCAGATCCAAGAACACATACCGAAATGAGCACAGACCACCTACGCCCCACAGAGAGCTAGGAGCTGTGGTGGGCTCCCTGCTGTCCGGGAGGACTAGGTCCGGAAAACTCTGCTTTTGGGGTAGTGAGAAAAAGACACTTTCAGATGCAGCTTTGCAGGTGATGTTTGTTCACAAAAGTGCAGAGCGAGGGAAGTGCTGGCAGCGGGGCCAGCGCAGCAGCCCCTGGGCCATCTCCTGGCCTCTCCGTGACTCAGACCCACCTGTAACCTGAGGCTCCTTAGGGTCTGTCCACCAATGAGGGCTACTTGTCATATTAGACTCGTGTTCAGAGCCTTCATGAGACCTGGGTATCTGTTCAACCAGAATGAGTCTCCTACAGGCTGGCAAAGTACTTTCTCAATATGTCAGGAATATTTTCAGCCCAGACCTAATTCTTCCACATGCCCAGGAGATGGGACCATGCACCCGAGGGCACCACCAAAAAGCCAAGCAACCTCAGAATTCTGCAGCAGGGAGTGAGCCAGGGGGCCTGGGCCCCTGCCATCCCTGGGGCTGCCCCCCCGCCCCCCGCCACTGTTTCTCCATCTCTCTCAGCCTTGCTGGGCAGGCCGCTCTATCCAGGCCACACTGCCCCCTCCCCACACACATGGGCTTGGAAGCATCTGGCACTCCCTTCCCTGCTCCAGTGTCTTCTATCCACGGCCGCCTGTTCTCTAGGAGCATTTCCAGTGGGGGTCCTGGATGACCTACCCCCCCTTGTCTTATTTCCCATGCACCCCCAGTGGGGTCTCACTCTGACCCTTGGCCTTTACTCAGTGACCCTGCTTGAGATACCCCTCCTGCGACTCCACACGTCTAAATCCTGCTGCCTTCAAAACACAGCTCCCTGCCTCCCGGCACAGGCTCCCTGATGCCCCAACCAAAACAGTCAGCTCCTCTCTCCAGCTCTGACTCCCGACTCCCGCACCACCGGCCAGCTGTGATTAGAAAGCAGCCACCGCCAGCCCGTGCCAGCCCTTTGCAGTTTGCAAAGCTGCATCCACGCGTGATCTCATGGTAATTCCACCGGGTACACGGGGTTCCCAACATCCCCGACCATCCCTGCAGGGGCGAGGTGCCTGGGAGTGAGTCACCTGTGGGGTTAGGCAGAGTGAAAGTGAGTGTTTGTCATTCCCAAAGGTATCAATTTCCCAGCAACCCCTGCCTAGGCTGGCAGTCCTCACTCACGCCTACACGTCTCCTGACTCAGGACTGTGCTTTCTCACTCCTGCGTCCGCTCTGCATTGTGATGGATCATAAAATGCCACACCCTGTTAATAAATGGGGGGGGGGGGGAGCGGATCATTACATCAAACACACGTCAAAAATGGGACTATTCTGACACTTTAAATTGTGTGAGGAAAGAAGTATTTCTTGGAATGAAGGCGATGTTTTAAAGGGACGCTTGTGAGGGGATCCCTTCCTGGCAAATGAAGCAGTAGAGAGACTGAGGGTGACTGCTTCTCTCCGCTCTGGTCCCAAGACCAAGTGCGGCCCCAGTTCCGTTCCCCTGGTTTGTGCCTTTTACATAACGACAGGTCTCCTGAAGACCCTGTGGGACCGAAAAACAGATAAGCTGGGGCGCGGGGTTTTCGGGATGCAGGGTAGTGCCCCTGGTTGGTTTGGATTTTTCTTTTAAATACCTGATTCTCAGCTCTTGCTCTCTCTGCACTCCTGAGCCTGTGGCCGCAGCTGCTGCGCTTGTGCCGATGCCCAGCATGGGTGGGACACGCACCTGGAGCTGCAGGCCTGGTCACTCCTTCTGCCCAGCGACTGTATCGCCCTCCGGGTCACTGCCCCCCTTACACCTGTCTCCCAGAAGCTCAGGAGGCCCAGGGGAAGTCTGGCGTTACCTCGGAACGCTCTGACCGACTACGCAACCCAGCTTCTTCACGTGTACATGTCTTTCCTGCTCTGCATATCTCCTACATTCTGTGCATACCTTTTTTTTAAAAAAAATCTTTGTTGTTAAGATTATTACAGTTGTTCCTCTTTTTCCCCCCGAAAGCTCCCCTCCACCCAGTTCCCACTCCACCCTCTGCCCTTATCCCGCCCCCCCCCCGACACTGTCCTCATCCATAGGTGTACAATTTTTGTCCAGTCTCTTCCCACACCCCCACACCCCTTACCGAGAATTGTCAGTCCACTCCCTTTCTATGCCCCTGATTCTATTATATTCACCAGTTTATTCTGTTCATTAGATTTTTTATTCACTTGATTTTTCGATTCACTTGTGGGTTTTTTGTGTGTTTTTTAAATATATTTTTATTGATTTCAGAGAGGAAGGGAGAAGGAGAGAGAGAGAGAAACATCAATGATGAGAATCATTGATTGGCTGCCTCCTGCACACCCCTTACTGGGGATCGAGCCTGCAACCCAGGCATGTGCCCTTGACTGGAATCGAACCTGAAACCCTTCAGTTCGTAGGTTGACCCTCTATCCACTGAGTCAAACTAGTTAGGGCTTCACTTGTTGATAGATATGTATTTGTTGTTCATAATTTTTATCTTTACCTTTTTCTTCTTCTTCCTCTTCTTAAAGAATATCTTTCAGCATTTCATATAAAACTGGTTTGGTGGTGATGAACTCCTTTAGCTTTTTTCTTATCTGCGAAACTCTTTATCTGACCTTCAATTCTGAATGATAGCTTTGCTGGGTAAAGTAATCTTGGTTGTAGGTTCTTGCTATTCATCACTTTGAATATTTCTTGCCACACCCTTCTGGCCTGCATAGTTTCTGTTGAGAAATCAGCTGACAATCATATGGGTACTCCCTTGTAGGTAACTAACTGTTTTTCTCTTGCTCCTTTTAATATTCTCTCTTTGTCTTTTGCTCTTGGCATTTTAATTATGTTGTGTCTTGGTGTGGTCCTCTTTGGATTCCTTTTGTTTGGGGTTCTCTGTGCTTCCTGGACTCTATACCTCCTCAGATCCATAAGGGACACACTCAGGGGGCAGACTCAGTAAGCACCAAAGCCCCACTAAAGCAAGTCTTGCCCCATAAAGGTGTCTCCAGCACAGAAGTTCTCCCACCGTAGACACAGCTGATTCTCACAGCCAATTGGCCTGGAGGTCAATTCCTCCCAGTGATACCAACTACAATCAAGACTTAACTACAACAAGACTGTGCACACAGCCCACAAAGGGGTGCACCAAGAGGGTCCACCTCAGGTGATTGGAGAGGCTGAGCCACTGGGTCCTATAGGACACCTAGCACAGAAAGCCACTCTATCAACACAGGAAAGCAGCCAAAATGTGGAGACAAAGAAACAGGTCACAAATGACAGAAATGGAGGAAAGCAAACTACTGGATATAGAGTTCAAAACCACACTTATAAGGTTTTTCAAGAATTTTCTAGAAACCACTAATAAATTTAGTAAGACCCTCAATAAGTCTAGAGAGACCCTCAAGGATATGAAAAAGGACCAACTAGAAATTAAGCATACACTGACTAAAATGAAGAATATTATACAGAGATCCAACAGCAGACTAGAGGATCGCAAGAATCAAGTCAAATATTTGAAGTATGAAGAAGTAAAAAACACCCAACCAGAAAAGAAAAAAGAATCCAAAAATATGAAGATAGTGTAAGGAGCCTCTGGGACAACTTCAAGCGAACCAACATCTGAATTATGGGGGTGCCAGAAGAAGAGAGAGAGAGCAAGATATTGAAAACCTATTTGAAGAAATAATGACAGAAAACTTCCCCTATCTGTGCATACCTTTTGAAAAGTTGATACTGAAGTGCTACGTGGGCAATTTTATTATTGTATTGAAAACACAAAAATCAAAAAGTATCCCTTCTTTGCATACCACTTTTCACATCCAACATAGTTTACTTATAATTGATATATAAACAGTTGAATTGCACCCGTCATCATATCATAAACATGTTCTATGTTGCCCTTTTCCTTAAATTATCAGATTGCATGACCATCAGGCCTCCTGTTGGTCTGACATAACTGACTTGACCTGGTAACGATGCTGCAGTGTCTCCACCGCTCTGCGGGCAATGCTGAGGGGAAGGACCCGCCCAATCCCTGAGTTCCCTGTGAATCATCTTCCAAGATGAATTCTCAAAAGAAAGATGAATCATTGGCCAAAAGGGCAGTTTCACACTTGAGCCAAACATTGGCTCTTGCTGCCCAGAAGTGTTTCCTCAGCTCGTTGGTGGGAGTGCTGACAACTGCAAAGTGCAGGCTTTCACAGCAGGTGGAACTCAGCTGAGCCACTGTCTGTGGGTGAAGGACCTTGCGTCTCTGAGCCTCCATGATCTCACCTGCAAAATGGGAGTAATACACTGATCTCATTGTGATACTAAATGAGCTTACAAATAGCAGTGCCCTACCCTGTGTCTGGTTTGTTACAGGGACTAAATCCATTCTTCTTGCCTTCCATACTTTCTTCCTCCTTGAAATTATTTGAGACATAAGGCCTTTCACTTCTCTACCTTCCTGTCCTTGAACTGTATTCCCCACAAAAGCCTCTGCCCATGAAGCAAGACCTCTTCCTCTGAAGGGTGCTGCCCAACACAACGAGAAAGCCAGACACAGATCCAACCACATGAGTAATTGTAAATGTTTTGGTAGCCATATTTAAAAAGTAAAAATAGCCCTGGCCGCTGTGGCTCAGTTGGTTGGAGTGCCATCTAGTAGTACAAAAGGGTAGCTGATTCGATTCTCCGGTCAGCACACATATCCGGGTTGCAGTTTGACCCCTGGTGGGGGCACGTATAGGAGGCAACCTATAGACGTCTCTCTCTTCCCCTTCATCTCTCTAAAATCAATAAAATATTTAAAAATGATTTTTCAAAGTTAAAATTAATATATTAAATTAATTACACCTATTTTAAAATATTTTATTGAACCTAATATACCCAAAATGCTACTTTTCAATATGCAATCAATATTGTAAGTACTAATGAGATATTTCACTTTTTTTTACTGTTTGTTTGTAATATCTTTGAAACCTGATGTACATTTTACACTTAGAGCTCATCTCAGTTCAGACTGCTCACATTTGAGGTTGGGCCACAGGCTGCTACACTGGGCAGCCCAGGTCTAGACTTAGAGACTTAGGCTTTTAACAGCTTCTTCAGATGGGACCATCAGCCAAGGATTGGGAGCGTTGCCTAGAGACATCATTTCAGATGCAAAGTACATGAGCATTTTGAGGTTTGCAGCACTTGGAGAGAGATAAATGCAAGGCCCTAGTTGTAAGAAAAATGAGGGGCAGCTCTATGGTCTGGCTCCAGGAACTCTGCTGAGCCCATCTTCCTCCCTTCCCTACTGCACAAGATCTCTCCCCACTCTCCCCAGATGGCCGAGCTGCCTTGCTTTTCTACCATGAAGGTCCCTGGGGGCATAAGGAGCCCAGATTCCTTTCTCCACTTCATGTCTAATAGGTAGCACCACCTTTGTGCGCTCAAACCTATATTCTGGAATAACCACCACCTTGCACATATGCTCCTTCTGCCCTTGACCTAGCTCAGTAAATGACAACACCACTCTCCCTCTCCCTCTAATCATCTTAGCTTCTCTCTCCCACGTCCTACATTTAAAACATCATCAAATCTAATTCTTAGAAAGTATCTGGACTCTCACCACTCGGACCGGTCTCAGTATCTCCATTACCGTCACTTTGGGGCAAGCCACCATCACCTCTAGCCAAGGTCTATGTTACAGCTGCAAACGTCACAGCGGCCTCTTCACTGGTAGTCTTGCTTCTTCCTTTGCTCCCCATAGAAGAGCTAAAATGATTCTTTTTTAAAATGCAAGTATAACTCACCAAGAGTAAAACAATATTTTAATGACAATTGAAATTATTTAAAAATATACACTACTTAGTAATAAATCTAGGCCACATAGACACTACTTTTATGAAGAAAATTATTAAGTTTTATTTGAAGAAAACCTAAATAAGTGAGGAGATAAACCATGTTCATAAATTGGAGGAGTCATTCTCTCCAAATTATATTTCCAATCAAATCTGAACATAGAGTTTTTTGTTGTTGAACCTAAAAAGCTGATTCTAAAATTCATATGAAGGAAGAAAGTATCAAGAATGTCAAGACAGAATGGAAGAAGGAAAAAAAGAGAGGGCCCAAATATCAAATTTTATTATAAGCCTACTAGAGGCCCGGTGTATGAATTTGTGCATGAGTGGGGCCCCTCGGGGTGGCCTGCGGAGATCAGGCCCCAGCTCCTGCCCCAGCCTCGCAGCCCCACAGCCCTGCAGTCCCACCTGGCACCCTGTCTTGGCTTGGCACCACCCCCTCACCTGCTCCACCTTCCTGCCTGCTGGGCAATCAATCAGGGCCAGGCCCCCAGCCCAACTCCCTCAGCACCTGGGAGCCAGTCCCTGTCCCCCTCTCCCCACCACCACGGCTGATCACCGTCTGTGGGGCAATCAGGCCCCCACTCAGACCCACTTTGGCCTGGCACCGCCTGCTCACCTGCTCCACCATCCCACCGCTGTCCCACTCTCATTGGGGCCCATTGGGGCTAACAGCGCCTCCACTGCAGCCCGCTGCCAGCACCACGTCGCCGATGCCCACCATGTTCTGTGCCGCCCCCTGGTGGTCAGTGCATGTCATAGAGAGTGGTCGAACTCCCGGTCAAACAATTTGCATATTGGGCTTTTATTATATAGGATAGTCAATATTATGTAGTACTGGCAAAGGGATAAGCAAATTGACAGAATAGAGACACAGACCTAAATATACATGATACCTTGATTTATAACAGAACTGTTTAAAGCAGCAAGTAAAGAATGGCTTTTTAATAAATGGAGCGAAGACTCTTGGTTATCCACATGGAAAAACAAAATAAAATAGAATGTTCCCCCATATCACACCACACAGAAAACATACTTATAGGTGCAACTAAAGACTCACATGTGGACATCAAAATTATTTTTAAAATTATTAAATAATGTGAGAGAATACTTTTGTAAGTTTGTAGTGAAGAATTTCTTAGACAACACAAGTAAGTATATATCATAAAAAACATATGGATAAATCAAGCTTGTATCAAATTAAGGTATTTGGTCATTAATATAAATCACAAAGAATATATGAATACAAGGCACAAACAAGGGAAAAGTATTTACAACATGCATAAATGATAAAGGATTAATATCCAAATATGGATTGAATTACAGTAAATCAATAGGATAAAAGACAGGTGACCTCCATAGAGAAATGGGCCAAAAATCTGAACCAAAGAAAGGAACACAGAATGACCAATAAACATATAAAAAGATGCCCAACCTTAGTAATTGAGGAAATTCAAATTTAAAAATAGTTTGATAGTCTCTTTTTCACTGGATTGGCAAAAAATAAAAACTCTAACAACATCAAGAGTTGGTGAAGATGTGGAGCAATGAAAACTTTTACACATTGCTGATGGGTGGAGAAATGACACATGATGCTGGTTTATTCAGCGAGGCTGAACATACAGGTACCCTATGACCTACCAGTTGCACTTCAGAGCATATACGCGAGGGAGGTCTTGCACACATGCTAGGAGAAGCCTAGCAGCACCTACAAGTGCTAGAGCCCCTAGCAGCTCATAATAGGAAAAACAAAAGCCTAGATATAGCCAACTGCCCATCAGTGGTGACTTGGAGAAGTATACTGAGATTTATTCCTGCATAACAGAATACTATACAGCATGAACATGAATGAATTAGGGGCTCATACAACAATATGAAGGAATTTCAGAAACATAATTTTGAGTAAATTAAGCGAGTCTTAAACAAATATTTAATTCCACCCTAGCCAGTGTGGCTCAGTTGGTAGGAGGTGTTGTCCCATGCACCAAAAGGTCTCGGGTTTGATTCCCCATCAGGGCACATACCTAGGTTGTGGTTTCAATCCCTGGCCCTAATCAGGGCACATTCAGGAGGCAACCTATCAATGTTTCTCTCTCTCTCTCTCTCTCTCTCTCTCTCTCTCTCTCTCTCTCTTTCTCTCTCTTTCTCTCTTGTTGTTTCTCTCACTCCCTTCCCCTCACTTTAAACATCAATGAAAATGTCATCAGTTGAGTATTGAAAAAAAAAGAATATTTAATTGCTATTACAAGGTTCAAAAACCTGTAAAACTAGATAACATATTTAGCAATTTAAATGTACAAAGTAAATCTATAAAGAAAATCCAGGGAACAATAAGCCCAGAATTTAGGACAATCATTTTCTGTGAGGAGAGGGGGAGAAGGACAAGCACACAAGGATGTCGAAGATGCTGAGATTCTAAGAACACACTCAAGTGGCAGCACTCAGGGCCCACATCCTGCTACTCCTTAGACCTAAGCACTTTCTCCAATTTTCTTTTCTCTCTCGTCAACATTTAAACGCATCCAAAGTCAGGAGGTACAGCCAAGTCCTCTCTCTGGACAGAAAGGCCCTCCCCCTGGCCGGTCACCTACATGGCTCTCCACCACGCTGGCCTCCAGGGGGCCTCCACCCTGCACCTGGGCCTTCTCCATCTCCTGCCAAGATGGCTTTTCAGACGCCCACAGGGCTCAGGCCCCCTTCCTCAGGTCTCTGCCAGAAGGCACATCCTCCCCAGCCTCCTGACCCACACCCTCACCTGCTGTTCTCCATCCCACTTCAGCCCATGCCCCCAGCACCACTGGCCCTGTCACTGACGCTGTTGCTTTTAACAGTGTCTGGCAGAAATTGGTTTTTAATAAATATTTGTTGAAAAATTAAATGGACGGCTATTCAGAAAATCATACTAAAATTAAAGTGCTCCGTGGAAAGGGTTATACATGGCATCCTTAGTCACTGGATTAGCTCGTCACTTCAGAGAGCTGGGGCAAGGACTGGCTCAGAGCTCACTGAGGTGGGCTTCAGGGAGAGGAGGAGAGCGAGTTCTCAGTGATCAGGAGGCCTGCTTATTCAGAAAATGTTGGCATTTCTAAGGTTTAATGTGGTGACTCAGATGAGGAAAGAGAGGCCCAAAGAGGCACCTACTTACCAGACCCCCGGGAATGACCACAGGGCCAGGACAGAGCCAGCTCTCTTGGGGACCAGTCTGAAGTGGCCCCCACTGTCAGCACCCTTCAGAGGCCTACTAGCGGCTGGGCAAGGAGGCTCAGCCAGCTGGCCTCTCTATCCCGGGCAGACACCCCAGCAGAGCCAGGCATCAGAGAGGCCTGACCACACGCGCCGCCCACCCTGCATAAACTTCCGGCTCATCAGCCTACCTCCTCTCCCTCATCCACAAACCCAGGCCGGCTCCGTGGTCATGTGCACTCATGCTGAGCCTTGCAGGAGGTGTCAGGAGGCACCACCCTGACAGACAGAACCCCCATGCCCACCTCTGTGTTGGCCTGGCATTGTCAAGAACAAGGTAACCACCTACCCAGAGGTGCGTCGGTCAGGGCCTGCAGACCTCAGATGGCATGGGTGCCCCCCTAGGCAATCACCGGCCCCCAGGCTTGAGGGAAGAGGGCCCGGCCCAGCGTCGTCAGCTTACAACAGCCTTTCACTATGAATCACTTGAGCTAGGTCCTTGCTCATTTCCTGGAGAAAGAGGAAGTGGAGAGTCCACAGATGCCTGATTCTGCCCACTCCCCAGCCATCAACAAAGCTGCCTGAGTTCTGGTGGGTGGCTTGGCCCTGAAGAAGGGCCCTTGGGGCAGTAGCTCAGTGGACAGGCAATACCGGGTGGGGCCAAGGACAGAGGAAAAGCTTGTGAAGGTGGACAAAGACTTCAGCTCAGGGCTGTCAGGCTGGCCTTCCCTTTTCTTCAGCCCCTCCTCTCTTTTGAGGCTCCAGGAAAATGAGAATAACAATGGTGTTTAGGTGAATTTAACTAGAGGTGTGTCTACAGTACATCCTTGGACATCGCATGGGCTCGTCAGCCCCACTTTGGAAGCCCAGAGAGAGCTTTACGCTGGCAGCCCTTTCTCCATCCTTAGACCTAACTGTACAGCTATCAGGGAGTCTCTGAAGTCAGGTGGCCAACCATGCGTAACACTAAGTAATGATGAAAGAGAGTTTCAGTCACAGGATGAAGTTCTCGGAAGCTCAGTGTCAATACTCCTGTTCCTCTGGGTTTATTAGGTTAAAACATTCCATATCTCTCCATAACATCACCCATGCAAGACCAGCCAGCATGTCCACTCAAACACAATACCTCCCTGGGCCACACGTGCAGGACCAGTTGTTGGCATGATTGCCTGGCCCTTAACTCTAGCTCCTCGCCTGCTTCTAGCTCACCATGAACTGAGCATTATGGGTAACTCTCAGTGAAAGGCAACCTCACCTCATATGGGAGGCAAGAAAGCCTGAGATTGGTTCAAAGATACAAACAACATTTATAATGAAACTTCAACTCTCACCAATGAAAACTTGCCAGGAAGTGGAAGCCAAAATAGGAGTCCTGTCCAGCTTAAGATTTGGACCACATGCTCATGCTGGCTCCATGGGCATTCCTCAACAGGAGTCAGAGGTTCAGTATCTCTGCTCAAGTTTTCATTTTTCATTCCACTGTCCATGGGTAGAAAGAGAGTGAGAATGGAAGGTGGGAGGGTGCCCAGCACAGCAGGGCACTACAGATCATCCTGAGACATGCAATGAGTGAGTGCAGCAGCACAAGTATTACCTTGCCAAGCTGGAATGGGCTCCAGTATTTTCAAAGCAACAAGTTAAAAGCCATGGTTATACTATTTCAAGATCCGCTGTCCTGTAGTGTGTACCATTATGGGAGAAATATTAATTTTATCAGCAGTTAGTACAAGACTATTCCCTAGAAAGATACGTACTTTTGTTGACTAGAGATAATAGGTTAGTAGAGGCTGGAATCTTAGGTTGAAATTCTTGCTACTACATCAATTAAGACAATTAACATCTTTTAGTTTGTTTCTTACTTGTGGAATGGAACTAATACGATGTAAGGAACAAATCAAGCAGCATTTGCAAGAGGATTTTTAAACACTAAAAAGGTCTGTACAAACGTGAGTTATCATTATTGAGAGAGTTACCCATGCTGAGACATTGAAGCAGCCAGGCAACTATGAACTGCTCATATACGTGTGTATTTTTGTTGAGCAGAAATGTGAGATTCTGTGATTTTTTTTAAATACCCAAAAATAACTATTATACTTCTGCTTCTAGTTATGATAGGGCCTAACCTCCCACTGAAAGCAACTCTAAAAAACAACCAATATATGAGAAAACTATTTTCGGGATTTTATGTCAGGCAGCATAAGACCATGGTCTTTGACATAAGAAAAACACATAAGGTAAGTCCCACCGTTGCTGGGCCTTCTTCCTGCGGCTGCTTCTCTGTCATGGTGCAAGGAGGCGGGGCCTCAGGGCCAGTCATCTTCCATCACTAAAAAGCTGTAAGCCAACTAGTTCCAGGCTTCTGAAGGGCTGGGATTCCCAGGACAGGGTCTGAGAAGAGTGTGTTGTTTGAAAACTCGTTGTGTGTGTCTTTAGCCAGGGTTGTCTGTATATGCAAGGACTGAGACTCCAAGAGACCCAGCAGAGATCATCCGCTCCAAGGCTCAGACTGAATGGAGGGAACAGAGGTTGGAGAATGTTAGGAAAGCCGGAGTTTGATCTCATTCTGAGTGGAGATACTTCACTGAAAACCTTGGGATTTCAATTTATACCCTAGAAAGGCCATACCTGAGAAATAAGAATAATAGCTGAAAACAAGAGCCAGGAACTATGAACAAGTCCCACATTTAAATAGACTAGCCCTAACAAAGAATAAAAGCCGGCTTGGCAAACCAAAAAAATATTCTATAATTTAACTGCCAATCAGAACAAAACTCATCATCCTTTAAAGGAAGAAAACATAACACAGTATCCCTTCCCTGTAACATCCATACCATCCAGCTTATAACTAAAATTAGTAGAAACCTGTAGAAACAGAAAAATGGAATCCATACGAAGAACTGTCAATAGAAACAGATTCCAAGAGGAACCAGATGTTGAAATTATCACATGAGGACTTTAATACAGCTATTAGAAATACTTTCAAAAACTTAAAAGAAAGCACTTATAATGGTTGAAAGGTGGCAAATTTCAGCAAATAAATGGAAAATATTAGAAGATTTGAGTGTGGGAAGGGTTGGGGACTGGGTAAAAAATGGTGAAGGGATTAAGAAGTACAAATTGATAGTTGCAAAATAGTCATGAGGATATAAAGTACAGCATCGGGAATACAGTTGGGAATATTTTCCATGAATGGTGCCGCTGGGTACTGGAAACGTCAGGGAGAACATTTTGTAAAGTATATGATTGTCTAACCATCATGTTATACAACTGAAACTAATGCAAAACAATATTAAGTGTAAGCTGTAATTAAAAAATTTTTAAAAAGAAGATTCAAATGTAAATTCTAGAACTGAAAAATATATATGCAATAAAAATTTCCCTGGTGAGCTGACAGCACATTGTTGATATAAAAAAATTGAATAAACTTGAAGAGCAATCAATAAAAATTATTCAATCTGCAGGACAGAGAGAAAAAAATGAATAAAGATAAACATCCACTCAGTTGCATTTGGGACAATATCAAATGGTACACTGTGTGTTACAGCTATCGCAGAGAGATAAAAGATAAAGAAGAGGGCAGGAAAAAGTATTTGAAGAAATAATGTTAAATTTCTAAATTTTATTGAAAAACAGCAAATTGCAGATACAATAAGCTTAGTAAACCCCGAGAAGAACAAAATGGGAAAAAAATCACACTTGGGCACATCATAGTCAAACTAATAAAAATAAAAAAATGAAAATATTACCTTAAAAACGTCAGATATAAGAAATATTATATAGAGAGGAATAAAAACATAAGCTCAGGCAGATGTTTTATCAGAAACAATGGCAGTCATACGACAATGGAAAGATATCTCTAACATGCTAAACAAAAATTGTTAACCCATAATGCTTTAGCCAATGATGTCGTTGAAAAAATGAGGATGATACAACGTTGTTTTCAGATAATGACGGTGGAAATCACTCGTCTTTAGAAGACTTGGACTACAGGATACTCTAAAGAAAGTATTGTGGTTGAAGGGAAAAGACTTCAGATGAAACTTGGATCTACAGAAAGGAAAGGAAACCACTATTAATGCCAAATATGTAAGTAAATGTGAACAAACTATGTATTTTTCTTAATTTCTTTAAAAATACTATGACTACTTAAAAGAAAAATCTTAGGAGTTTATACTGTATGTAGATTAAAAAAACACACACAAAAAAAACGCCATATGACAACAAAGATGTGGGAATAAATGGAAGCATAATGTTGCAAGCTTCTCCCATTTTATATGAAATCATATTTTATTAACTCTAAGTAATAATAAAATTGTGATACATTAAGGATACATATTTTATTTATAGCTTTGTGACAGAGATATTAGGAAAGTCAAAGTTAATGCTAATCAATAAGCCCACACTGAGCATCTATTCTGTGCTAGGTCCCAGCTAGAGCCTAGAGATACAGAGATGAATAAGGCAAATCTTCTGTTTGGGTGATTTCCTACAACAGTTGTTCAAGTGGGCAGGTGGTTCTCCCTTATATAGCAATTTAGAAACACAAGCTCCTTGGTCCCTCAGAGCCTTGTTGGCATCTGCATACAGTCAGCAAAGATAAAAAGAGAGTACAAGGCAGACCTCCACTCGTAAAAGCTCAGCCTATAAGTGGCATGCATCACTTTGGTTCACATTCCACTATAATTGCATGGCCATATCTAATGCCACGGAAGACTGGAAGGACAGTGCAGCCATGTGTCAGTCTTAATCCTATAATTAGGAGGGGATGTGCTCTGGTAGGCTATCGGTCTCTGCCATACTCTCTTCAGAAAGCTTATGATTTATACACAAGGCAATATAAAATATTTGTTATTTATACTTTTTGTACATGATGCAAAAAAGTATGAATAATAAAATAAAAATCATAAATACAGCTAAACAATAGCCATGTGAGAATAGCATTTCATTCTTTTGTTCCATGTTTACCAAAGTATATTTTTCATCTTATTTTTTTTTAACAAATTTAGAATCATGCCATAAATTTTGCTTCATACCCTGTTGGAGGTTTTTTTGTTTGTTTGTTTTTGTTGTTGTTGTTTTTACTGAATCATTATAAACACTTTCCCAGTTCATATGTACAATGTATTTTTATATCAATTAGGATCAAGAAGAAGGAAGGTTGTTTACACAGCAATAAAATGTTTTACGTTTTAATCTGGAGAGAAAGCACCTTCCTTGGAGCCAGTTGTATTTCCACATTTCCTCCAAAAATCATGATGAACTCCAGGAAAGGAGAATAAATCCAACCAGCAGATTGCACTTCCTCAGAGATGGAAGATGCATGGGCCCAACTGGAAAATAGCTCCACAGAACAGCTGGAACCTGCAGGAACAGTGATAAATACTAGTGGTGACATGAGGAGCCCTGCAGAATGAAAGGGGGTTGGGAAACTACAAATGGGCAAGTAGTTTCCTAATTTTCAAAAATAGCTGGAATACAGAATCTACCATTCCACATCGGTAGTATTGACACAAAGCTCACAAAGGAGCCCACTGAGAAGGTAAAGAAGAATGTATTCAACCCACCTCGATCAGCATAATGATTTGCCAGAACCAAGTCCTAAGTTGGGTTCTACAAACACAAATAATAGATAAGAATGCCTTCCTCAAGGAGCTCTCAACCTAAGAAAAGGTGCTTAGGCTGAGCTCCTTTCTCCTTGGTGGATAAGAAGATACTGGCATCACTATAGATGTAAGCTTGCTGAGGCATTGGGCAAGGCTGCTCAGGATTTCCACATCCACCTAGTCCACTGCCATCTCCTCAACAGCCCCCCTGACAGACACTATGCAAGATGCCTGGGGTGTTGAGATCCAGTCTGTCTTTGGGTAGTTCACGGACATCACACACACCATACAGAGCTCAGCCACCATGCACAGCCACACATCTGCCATTGCAAATGGTTTTATTTGGGGGAAGTCGGATAGACAGCTGAAACTTTAGTTTAATTCTGAGTGCTTTTATGCCCTCACACCATTGATGTGGCATTGACAGAAATCAGGTCCTCCCTAGAGTCTCAATTTTGGGTGTGACCTCATGGAACCAAAGTGAGGAGGATATCAGTGACTAGCAGGCCTGGAAGAAGAATGGGGAGCAGCCTGTGGAAATAAGGAAGGTAAGGAAATGTTTTGAAAAAAGATTCATGGGATGCCCTGGCTGATGTGGCTCAGTTGGTTGGAGCATCGACCCATATACCAGAAGGTGGCAGTTCAATTCCCAGTCAGAGCACATACCTGGTCTGGGTGCAGGTGGGAGGCAACCAATCAATGTTTCTGTCTCACACCAATGTCTGTCTCTCTCTCTCTCTCTCTCTCTCTCTCTCTCTCATCAAAAGAAAGGGGGAGGGGAGATTCATGAGAAACAAAAGCCTTTTCAAGAAATGGTGATGAAACAACATAAATATGCATGATGAAAATAATTTAATCCCAGCCCCTACCTCACACCACACACACACACACACACACACACACACACAAGTTTAAATCCAGATGCTTCTTAGACCAAAATGAAAAAGCTAAAGCTATAATGCTCCTAGGAGAGAACACAGGAAAATATCTAGGCAACTTGAAAGTAAGAAACGGTTTCTTGGACAGGACACAGAAAGCAATAACCATTTTAAAAATTGATAAATTAGACTTTATCAAAATTAAAAACTTCTGGTTTTCCTAAAATACACTATTAGCAAATGAAAAGGCAAGTCACAGACAGAGATAAAACAGGCATGAATCAAGGAAATATTTAGAACATATAAAGAGCACCAATAAAACAATAATTAAAAGATAAACAACCCAATAGGAAATGGACTTAGATACCAAAAAAATACACATACACACATTATTGAGCACTTTTTGGCTATTTTTCTGTGTGTGTGTGTGTGTGTGTGTGTGTGTGTGTGTGTGTGTGTATACTTATACTTACACATATATGCATATATAGAAAAATGGCCACAAAGTACATAAAAATGGAATATGTGTTTATAGTGTTTTTATTAGGTAAAGTCAAATTAAAACCCTTAAAGGTATTTTGGCACACGCACTAGAACAGCTAAAATTTAAAATATTATCAACACCAACTCGTGAAGATGTAAGCCACTGGAGTGTGCTGCCTACATTGGTGAAAGAATGGTTTCTGATAGAACCAGTTTTAAAAACAGTTTAGCAGTTTCTTACAAAGTTAAACATACATGTATCATAAGCCCCACCAATTCCACTCCCACATCCTTACCCAAGATAAATGAAAACACATGTTCACACAAAGATTATGCATGGATGTTCATAACAGCGTTATTCATGATAGCTAAAAACCAGAAACCCACCTGGGTGATGAATAAACAAATCATGGGGTATTTGTATGTGTGAATTCTGCTCAGCCAAAAGAAGATTCAAGTACTGGTCTTTCAGCATGGACAGATCTCACCATCACCACTGACTGAGGACGCTGCACACAGGGTGCCTTCTGTGATCCCATGTCTGTGAAATCCTGAGCAGGCAAAATTAATCTATAGAGGAGTGAGAACAGCGGGTGCCTCTGGGAGGAGGTGGTGGCTGAAAGGGGCACAGGGGACTGTTACCAGGTGATGCATTTTATGTCCTGATAGAAGTATGGGTTACTCAGGTGGAACAACTTTCTAAAATCACGCAGTTAAGATTTGTGTGTCTAAATATATACAAACTTTTACATTAAAAACTATAAAAATAATTAAGTGGGAAATGGCTGGAGGTATAAATGAAGCAAAAATGGCAAGATATTTATCAAGGTTGAAGCTGGACCATGAATACATGGGTTTATTATATCAGTATGTTTACTTTATATATGTTGAAAATCTTCCATAATAAAACATTTTTAAAGAAAATGAGAGAGGGTACAAAGGGAAAGCTACATTTGCCATACATTAAAATATATTCTAAATATTTTGTCATGGAAACAGTGTTTACATAGATAAACAAAACAATGAAACAGTACAGAATATCCAGAAATAGCCTCAATTACATGTGCAAATTTCATATGTTTAAAGTTGACACCTCAAATCAGTGGGGAAAGGGAGATTGACTATTAATATGTAGTGTTAAGATCATTGGATATATCTATAATAATAAAAGCATAATTAGATCGGACAGCCAAACAACTTTCCGGATGTCATTCCAGACGTCTTTCCTGATGAAGCCGTGGTGGCAGGGGCTGAGGCAGAGGAAGTTAGGGGTGATCAGCCAGGCAGGCAAGCAGTGAGGGGCAATCAGGCAGGCAGGCAAAGGGGTTAGAGGTGATCAGGCAGGCAGGCGAGTGGTTAGTGGTGACTAGGCAGGCAGGCAGAGGTGGTTAGGGATGATCAGGCAGACAGGCAGGCGAGCGATTAGGAGCCGGCATTCCTGGATTGCAAGAGGGATGTCCAACAGTTGGACATCCCCAGAGGGGTCCCAGATTGTGAGAGGGTGTAGGCTGGGCTGAGGGACCTCCCCCAATGCATGAATTTTGTGCACTGGGCCTCTAGTGTATATATATAAAATTAATTCAATCATCTCTCACAACTCAACAAAATCTAAATGAATGCATTGTTTACATGTCAAAAACAAAATTAAACAAATGCTAAAGAAAAAATTAAAGAATTCACATGCATCTGACAGGTACTAGTAGGGATATAGTTCTGAAGAAGTGTTAGCAAGTACATGTAGGTGAGTCCCAAGGAGATGCCAGGCTCAGGGCCAGGGAACCAGACTGGGCCAGTGTGGAGATCCAGTGTGGAGACACAGTTAAGCTCTGAGCCATGTGCCCCACAGGCTGGGGAAATCAAATCAACCACGAGTTCATTTCACAAGTGCATGGGACTGGTCATCACATCAGGTCAACCCCGTCTGCAGCAGCTGCCCGGAAGGAGTGAGGGGAAGGAAGGGGAGTGTGGGCAGGAGGAGAAGAGTTTACTGCGTGTGTAGTGCCAACAACAACCATGCAGGCTCCAGCGGAGTCTTGGACAAAGATGGCAGAAGGATGCCATGACAAGGCCATGGGGAGAGGAGAGAGACCTTCAATGGTGACCCTTCTAAAATTCTTCTTAATCCAGGAGAGGCTGTTTCTCCATTTGCAAAGGTCACGTGCAGCACGTAGTAGGCAGAGAGTAGAGAGCATCTTTCTCTGGGAGGATGGGCCTCCTGTGAGAGGGGACTCTCAGGAGCCAGGCTGGCCCTCCCCCACAGGCAGGGCCTGAGACTGTGTTCTCAAATGGAAGAAAGGAAACCGTTGGCAATCCCTTCCCCTACCACAGAGAGAAGGGAAGTGCTGAGATGGTTCCAGGGAGCACAGGAAGCAGATGGGCACAAAGACATCCGAGGAAGGCCTGTAGGCCAGCCTGGAATATGCAGGCAAGCTCAGACAGGGCATGGCCAGGACTTTATGGTGCCATGCTCAGCTCTCCCAGGTTGATGAAGTAGAAAAAGTCACACCCAAGGGCCTGGTATGCAACCTCAGAGGCCTGGCTGAGAGCTACAACTGGGTGCCTGGGCAAGCATTGAAAGCGCACACCCACAGGAGGCGCTGTTCCTCTGGTGCCTGCGCCCCGCTGTCTGCATCACTCCATGTGTGGGACTCTCCCAGCTCCTCCCTGGTTCACAGCACTCATGGCAGGACATGGCCAGCCTGGCTCCTGAGAGTCCCCTCTCACAGGAGGCCCATCCTCCCAGAGAAAGATGCTCTCTACTCTCGCACCTCCGTTGGGAACAGTGAATCCTGAACCAACCAAATGTGGCCCGGACAGGACCTGGGAAGTAACTATAATTGGGTCACTGTGGGTCAGTACGGGTCAGTCCCACAATCAGGACAATCACGGTGGCAGGGCAGGACTGGCTCTTCTGACTGCAAACCCATGGGAGGCGAGGGGTGGAGAGGGCACGAGGAAGGGTGTCTCATCCTCTGACCTGGCCAGATGCTCATGCTCCAAAGGGGTCACCTTGCGGTGGTCAGCCAGGCATGTCCTCTCCGTGAGCCAACGGAGACAAGGGACTGAGAACATGTTGAGTGATTCCGACTCTGGAGGAGAGCAGAGCAAGCCAAAGGCCGAGAGAGCTGGGGCTGGTGGTGCAGAGAGCTGAGAGGGTTTGGTAGTCCCCTGGGAACAGCACAGAAAGGCAGGGTGGTGGGGCAGAGAGCAGAGGCACCTCGCTTCTGTTCTTATTTTGTGAGCGAGGTCAAGGTTAGCTGCCTCTCAGTGGAGGAGCCTCCCTCCCAACTCCTGCCAAGAGGTATTGAGATGCTGTAAGGAAGGGAAGCACCGTGTCCCGGTTCACAGGGCTGTCTCCTCCTCAGCCGCCCTGGGGCCATTTTGCTTCCTCACAACCCCCTCCTACAGCAGCTTTGGTTACAAGGGAAGTAGGTGGGGCACTGCAGGTGGGGCTGGCTGCACACTCCAGTAGCCAGCTGCCATCTGGCCGGTGGCCCTTGGGGCCTCCGCTCAGGCGTGGCTCCTGGACATGTCCTGCCACAAGGCAGTGCCAGAGCTCACTGTGAGCTCCGAACAGCAGCACAGCAGGGCCACCTCAGTTCCCACCAGAGGCCCTGAGCCCACGTGGTCTGAGAGTCAGCGGCGGGATTCTGCCATCTCCCTCCTGAAAGCACTCTTCTAAGCAGCCATGAGGCCAGATAGGGGAGGGCAGCAGGAGGACCAGTCCCATCCTGCTGGAGGGCAGGTGGAGGGGGGTCCTGGAGGGCAGGGGGGTGGGAGGGCAGGTGAGGGGGTGCTGGAGGGCAAGGGGGGTGGGAGGGCAGGTGGGGGGGTGCTGGAGGGCAAGGGGTGCTGGAGGGCAGGTGGGGGGAGGTGCAGGGCAGGTGGGGGGTGCTGGAAGGCAGGGGGGTTGTGGAGGGCAGGTGGGGGGAGATGCAGGGCAGGGGGGCAGAGGGAAAGGGTGCTCTTGGGCACATTACTCAACTGCACGGAGACTGCTTTCTCATCTGAAAATGAGAAGGGTGACAGCCGCTCCACAGGCTTTGTGTTCACGAGAATGAAGTAGAGAGAGTGCCAAGCTGCAGGTCAGGGAGCCTTCCTCTCCTCACCACAATCTGCTTGGGCACCTCAGTGACTTTCTGACATTTGAGGGACCTCAAGGGACAGACAAGAGGGTAATGCCTTCCACGCACCTGCCCTGAATTGCTGGGAAGGAAACCCCTGTGCAGGCTGCAGACTCGGCCCCCTACTTTGAAGGGGGTAGGAGACATGTAGATCTCTGTAGTGAGAGCTTTCGGCATCGACCTCTTACTTGGGGGAGCATCTCCTTTGGAGGGGAGGGTGATGCTCTGGCTTCTAGCTGATATTGGTTTAATTATCTTAATCCTGTGCTGCAGGGAACAGGACCTGCCAAGTTAAGCCACTGAGCTACCTACAGGACTCTGCATGCATCCTCCTGCCACCCTGGCCTTCCTTTCCACATACATAAATTCAGGATAATGAAGATTAAATAACCAGGATGCACTGTGGACTCTGAGAAAGAAGATGCCTGCAGAAAAGGGCTCCTGGTGGCTAACGGGGCTCAAATGTTCCCTACAGAAGCCTGCACTGAGCTGCCCGCCTGCATGTGCTCCTGCCAGCTGAGCAGACCCTTAGAGAGTCGTTTCTGGAATAGTATTTCAACCAGGAGGACTGAGGCTTTCCCTGTCCAGTTGGAGCTGCACAGCTATATCCCCCATTCACCAACCAATCAGAAAGGCTCCGTTCTGACCAATAGGACAGTGCTTTTTGGATGAATCAAACTTCAAAGATTTGCAGTCCTCATTTGCATGAGCATGAACCAATCAGGGCCCAGGGGTGGAGCCTTCTCTCTATATGAATCAGCTCCCCTCTGGCTCAAAGAGTGCACTTTCCCTTTCAGCCAAAGACAGGGGACTGTGTTTCCCCAGCTGGAGCTGAAACACGGAAGATGAAGATGTCTGCGGGGTAAAGCCTAGCAGGCCAGAGCAAGTCAGAGCCTAGCAGGGCAGGGCAGGTCAGAGCCTAGCAGGGCAGGGCAGAGCCTGAGCCTGGGCCCAGGGCCACCTCACAGCCACGCTGTGCTGCTTCATCATGGAGCTGGAATGCTATTGAGCTGTTCCACAGCAGGGCTATGGGTATCACTACTGAGCTGTTTGTGCTTATAAAGGTTTTCTTCCTCACCATACCCCAAACTGCTGATTTCTGTCGGCGTCGAAATGCCATGTGATGAAGTGCGCTGTTGAGCACATTGTGAATGTTTGTAGTGTAAACAAGCACAAAACATGACCACTCCCACTGCAACCGAGAAGTCCCTGGCTGGCAGAGGGAAGGTGGCGGGCCATGGGAATGGAAATAGGAATTACATGTGACTCTCGGCCTTTCGGGATGTTTGCACATGCGGCCCAAAGCAAATATACTGTAAAAGGGGTTACTGTAAAGCATATGGGTTTTGGGCTGCAGGGAGCAGAAGCTGCTTTTTAATTGTAGTTATGTTTTTGTTTTGTTTTGTTTTGTTTTACTTACAAAATTATACCTGCACATGGATGCAAAATTCAGTGCTTAATAAGAACATAAAATGTAGCTTCCCTTTTGGCTATTTTTTTTTTTTTTTTTTTTGCCAAATAATCACTAAGAGTGATTGCTTTTAGATCTCCTGGTGGTTACCATTACAACTTTAATACTTCTATTTTAGGATTAATTTGAGACAGTGTGTTTAGACCAGGGGTCCTCAAACTTTTTAAACAGGGGGCCAGTTCACTGTCCCTCAGACCGTTGGAGGGCTGGACTATAGTTTAAAAAAAAACTATGAACAAATTCCTATGCACACTGCACATATCTTATTTTGAAGCAAAAAAACAAAACGGGAACAAATACAATATTTGTATTTGCGTGTGGCCCGCGGGCCATAGTTTGAGGACCCCCGGTTTAGACCTTCAGACATGGAAAAAAAGAAAATTATTACTTACACTATCTTTTCTTTCTCTCCCATACTCCTTCCTGATTTCTAATTATATTGTATTTTATTCTTCTAAATATTGCCTTTCCAACTTTGCTCATGACATTTTTATGTTTCCTTCTAGTAATTGTTTTATGACTTTAAATAATATAGTCACTCAACTATGTGCTAAATTAGGACAAGTGTGCTGCTATGAAAGATAAGGAGAGTAGTGGGCTCACTCCTCCTTCCTCTCCCTGCTTTTGTTTTTTATGTTATTGTTTGCACACCTTCATGGTTTTTAAAACATTTTGTTTACAAACTGAAAGTCTCTGACATAGGCAAGTCAATAGGATGACTATCAAAACCAGAAAACTAATAAATGGCATTGACAACATTGTAGTTTCTAAGAAAATATTCACTGTTGAACCAAGAAACCCCAGAAAGAAGAAAAATACTTCTGTGTCATTAAAACTTTAAAATTAAGTTATTTAAATTTATCATTAAATAAATTATAAATTTGAAAAATTGAAAAATTACTCATTGTTTTGTTACACTTACTCATGTTCTCAAGGTCACAAAGGCCTACTGTGTCTGTGGCAGAAACACTGGATAATGATGTGCTTCTGCCCATCTCCCCACTCTGCGTTAGTGACAGCGTGGGCGTGGGAGTGGGCGTGGGTGGGAGCGTGGGTGTGGGCGTGGGCGTGGGCGTGGGTGGGGGCCTGGGTGTGGGTGGGGTGTGGCTGTGGGCGTGGGCGTGGGTGTGGCCGCAGTTTGAAATTGGCCATGTTAAAATTGGTGGGAGAATTTACAACACGGAAAATGGAAAATGCTATGAAAGAGGCTTGATTGATTGTTCTCTTGATTAGACTTAAGAAGTGGTGGAGAAACTGTTTATAGTGTACATTAAATTTAAATTGTGATGTGTCTATGGCCATTACATTGTGAATAGCACAAAAAATTGAGGAAATATTTTTCTGGTGTTTGAAAACAATAATCCAATTCAACAAAATCACTCACACCAAAAAAATGAGTAACGTTCTGACATTCATGGCGTGAAAATTGGAAATGGTTTCAGTTGAATGAGTATTATCTGTTTGAGGATGAGAAACAATAGATTACATATTAGATTTAATGGCTATAAATTACTGGGTAAAGCTCTGTGGGTCGGGATGCATCTCCATTTGTCAAATGGTTAAAGGGAGACTATAGGTTGGCCGTGGATTTAAGAGTTTGGCTCAAGGTAAGGAAAACATTCCTCTAGAGTCAGTTGGCTTCATGGAATTTACAATAGAGAATGTATTTTATTATTTGTAAACCATGTGCTACATACCTTACATCAGTAAGATTTATAATAAACTTATAAGGAGGGAGGACTCCCCGCACACCCTGTCTCAGAGGCAGGCTGCACCTGCATTCACAACACATAAGGAATTAGGAGAAAAGGGGGCGTCTCCTTCTCCCTGGCCCCAGGGCCAGCAAGGTCCCAGGGACTGTAAGACTCATCAGGTGGATAATTAGGACTCATGGTCAAGGAAGTTGAAGAAAAGCTGGGAAAGTCCTCTGAGCTTTCACACACACACACACACACACACACACACACACACACACACACACGATTCCTCCCCCAGCCTCAGGGGGGCAGTGATGAGACTCAAGACCATAGCTTGGCTACAGACCAGTGGCAATACTTGCTCCTTAAGAGAGGTGTCCCCAGCTCCACCACCAATTACTAACAGAACCGTTGCTCAAACAGCCCATGGTCACCCACTGCCAGGTCGACCCAGAGGCCCTGGGACTGTCAGCACAGGAGCCATGGTGAGACCACAGCAGGAGCAGGGAGGTGAGACCACAGCAGGAGCAGGGAGGTGAGGCCACCACAGGGGCAGGGAGGTGAGGCCACCACAGGGGCAGGGAGGTGAGGCCACCACAGGGGCAGGGAGGTGAGGCCACAGCAGGAGCAGGGAGGTGAGACCACCACAGGGGCAGGGAGGTGAGGCCACCACAGGGGCAGGGAGGTGAGGCCACCACAGGGGCAGGGAGGTGAGGCCACTTCTCCTTTCTGCTACACCCGCTGAGGGACCAGCCCGGGGAGCACATCTGAATTCTCTAACCTCAGCCACAGGTTCACTTCAAGTTTTGAGGGAAAATGTACAGGCAGTTTCGCTCTCACTCATGATGGCTGGCTCTTTTGCAGAAGTATCTCTCTGTGCTTCCGGAGACTGTGAAATGTGGGAATAGCCGCTCTAAATGTGGGTGGATGGGACTTTCACCCACAGAGATTGATTGCCATTTGTTCCAGATATTTCTTGTAGTAAACCCTAAACTGTGAGTATCTATTTACCCTTCTGTGACTCTACCCTAAGAAAGTGAGCCAGGGGCTGGGTGAAAACGGCGAAGGGATTCGGAAGTACAAATTGGGCCCTGGCCAGTGTGGCTCAGTTGGCTGGGCATCGTCCCATGCACCAGGAGGTTGCAAGTTCAATTCTCGGTAAAGGGCACATGCTCCAGGTTGTGGGCTCAATCCCTGTAAGGGGTATGCAGAAGGCAGCCAATTGATGTTGCACTCTCACATCAATGGTTCTTTCTCTTTCTCCCTCTCCCTTCCTCTCTCTTTAAAAATCAATAAATTATTCTTTTAAAAAAAAAGAAGTACAAATTAGTAGCTATAAAAGAGTCATGGGGATGTGAAGTACAGTACAGCATAGGGAATATAGTCAATCATACAGTAATAATTATATATGGTGCTAGGTGGGTACTAGAATTATTGGGGGATCATTTCATAAATTATATAACTGTCTAACCACTATGCTGTAAACCTGAAACTAATTCTATCTAATAAAGAGGAAATATGCTAACTAACCCTCATGCTGTCGCAAATATGGCAGTGCCTACAGCCAATAAGGAGGGAATATGCTAATTGACTGTCCCACCTTCAAAGATGGTGGTGCCCACAGCCACAAGATGGCTGGCAGGGGAGGGCAGTTGTGGGAGATCAGGCCAGCAGGAGAGAGCAGTTAGGGGTGACCAGGCCTGTAGGGGAGGACAGTGGGGGCAACCGGACTGGCAGGGGAGGGCAGTTGGGGGCAATTGGACAAGCAGGGGAGCAGTTAGGCATCAATCAGGCTGGAAAGGGAGTGGTTAGGGGGTGATCAGACTGGCAGGCAGAAGTAGTTAGGGGTAATCAGGCAGGCAGGCAGGTGAGCGGTTGGGAGCCAGCAGTCCCGGATTGTGAGAAGGATGTCCGACTGCCGGTTTAGTTCCGACCCCACAAGGATCCCCCAAGGGGTCCCAAATTGGAGAGGGTGCAGTCTGGGCTGAGGGACACCCCCCTCCCCAGTGCACAGATTGCTTTGGGTAGTATAGACATTTTAATGATGTTGATTCTACCAATCCATGAACATGGTATGTTCTTCCATCTCTTTATGTCTTCCTCTATCTCTTTTTTCAACGTCCTGTAGTTTTCTGAGTAGAGGTCTTTTACCTCTTTAGTTAAGTTAATTCCTAGGTATCTTAATTTTTTTTGGTGTGATGGTAAATGGGATTGCTTTTTTAGTTTCTCTTTCTGTAAGTTCACTATTGGTATATAGAAATGCCATAGATTTCTTGGTGTTAATTTTGTATCTTGCTACATTGACGAATTCATTTATCAAGTCTAATAGTTTTTTGATGGAGTCTTTAGGGTTTTTTATGTACAATATCATGTCATCTGTGAATATGACAGTTTTACTTCTTCTTTTCCAATTTTGGTGGCTTTTATTTTTTCTTCTTGTCTAATTGCAATGGCTAGTACTTCTAGTACTATGTTGAACAGGAGTGGTGAGAGTGGGCATCCCTGTCTTGTTCCTGTTCTTAAGGGAAATGGTTTTAGTTTTTGCCCATTGAGTATGATGTTGGCTATGGGTTTGTCATATATGGCTTTTATTATGTTGAGGTATGATCCTTCTATTCCCACCTTGCTGAGAGTTTTAATCAAAAATGGGTGTTGGATTTTGTCAAATGCTTTTTCTGCATCAATTGATATGACCATGTGGTTTTTTCTTTCAATTTGTTTATGTGATGTATCAAGTTTATTGATTTTCGAATATTGCATTATACAGTTATTAATATGCCATTTCAGATGTCATTTTTAATGCCGGGAGGATTTATAAAGTTATGTAAAGAGCAGCTGAGCAGCAGCAAGGCTTTGAGTCCTGCCTCTGTCCGTCAGTAACTGCCTGACCTTAGGGAAGTCCATAGGCCCTGAAGCCTCTGTTTTCTCAGTGGTACAATGGGACAGAGCAGTACCCTTCTTCGTGGGTGGAAGGAAATGATTAGTTGATTCGTAGCGCCTGGCAGGTGATCTCTGTCATCGTTCATAACCAGCATCTTTATTGCCTCTGTGAGGAAATCCTTCCACGTGAAATCCTGGAGAGAAATGTCACACCCTGGCCGTTGTTGTGCAGAGGAAGCGAGGACATGTCTCGGCTTGGGAGCCTTTCTGGATAGACTCTCCTCTCCTGCTCAGGACAGCACCTCCACTTTCCCTACTGCTCATCCCCCAGGCAAACCAGTCATCAGCATTGCCTCCTTGCACTGGGAGCTCGAGTCAAGGACCCTTTCCTGTTTATTTCTATAGGCCCCAGCCCTGAGCAGGGAACCTGGCCAACAGTTGGTACTCACTCAGACATTTGACGGTCAAAGTTGCCCATGTTTTATTGGAGAGTGCTGCGGATATCTGCTGCTGGGTAACACAGTATAGTGGCCTAAATACAGCTTATTGCTTCTCCTGATTCGGTGGGGCAGTAAGCAGGCAGGGCCAGGCAGGGCCAGGCAGGGCAGCACCTCTGCTCCTCATAGTGTGCTGGGGCTGCCAGCTGCATTCCCTGCAGGGCTGAAAAGGGCTGGAAGATGCACAGCGTTTTACTTCCATGACTGGTACTTGGGGCCTCGATGTCTCTGTCCCCACTTGGCCTCCCACCACTCCTTGGCCTGGCAGGAGCCTTTACAGCATGGTGTTGACTTCTTAGGACAAGCATGTCAAACTCAAAGGCTAACAGGGTCCAAATAAATGAGGCATGCAGCCCACGGGCTGCGAGTTTGACATGCTTGTCTTAGGTGCTCGGTGCAGAAATGTCAGCATCACCTCCACGTCATGGGAAGAGGGGAATGTGCACATGGGAAGGGGGGAGTTTGAAGGGCCATCTTTGCAGCATCTGATGATGAAGAGAAAAAAAGAGAGGAAAACATTTTTTTCAAGGAGCTCTAGTTTAAGCTGGTCTGGAGAAGCATTAGTTAAGATGTTGGTGTTTCTTTGCCGAGGGGCATTGAGTCCCCAGTGTTACTACAGCTGCAGCTCCGGCTCAGGAGCAGCAAGCCCAGAGGTCTCCATGCAGGGAGACTGTACTCTGTTTCACAGGAGTGACCACAGGGCTCGGCACCCAGGGGGCCCTCAGAGAACGTGCCAGCTTGCTACCCCCAAGGCCCCTGAGCCTCAGCACCCATGTGCTATGTCCTGTGGGGGAGACTGAGGTCAGCAGGGCAGTCTCCAGGTCCTGTGGCAGCTGGTCTCTGCTGGATGAGCAGTGATCCTGACAGCATACTGCCATAGAGACAGGCACAGGAGTGCCCACATGAGACTGACAGAGAATGCTAATGTCCAGGAAGTAGGGGCCCCTGTCTAGAGCCCCATGCTTTGAGGGCCCACAATAACACAGACACACAGAACTACGTCTATTAAAGAAGACATGGTGCTCTGTCCCTTGAGATTTACAGTTAGCAGCCAGGTGGCCAGTGCACCTGCTCCCTTAGCCCAGCTCTCTGCTCCTGGAGCCAGGATCCAGAGCTCTGCCCTACCCCAGCCATCATTTTCCATCAGCTTTCAGCTGCCTCTCCCAAGCACCGGTGCCTCACAGCTCCCTCTCTCTATCACACGTCAGTTCCCAAAGGAGATCATAGTAACATAAAGAAATGTCCAACCTCAAATCTTATTACAAAGGGAAGATTCTAAGTGGAGACATCAGAGGAATGGTGGTGTGAGAGATCCCCTTAGTCTCTCCCCCTGCCATAGAGACAAGAAGTTAATCAACTATAACTTTACAAAGAATCCCCTACTCAACACAGAGGCACGCCTGAGAGACCCATGCATTAAAGCATCTAAAGATGGGCACCTGGGAATAAACAGAGAGGCGAGAAGAGAGGAGAGGTCAGACAGCCAGAGATGCAGCCATGCAGCCAGAAGGAACAGAGAGTTGCAATGTGCTGTCCAGCAGGGCAAGCAGAGCAAGCAGCAATTGAGCCAGCAGAGATGCCTGAGCAAGGACAGAGCATAAGGGTTCTGCTGCGCAGTTGCCCACTGTTAGGTGGTGGTGTTTCAGATAAAGAAACAGAACCACAGAGCCCTGCCACCCCTTGGACTCCCAAAACACACCTCCCACTGCTCTTGGTGTGGGGTTGAGGAGCACATTATCTGAAACCGAGAGCTATTGCAGTAGAATGACTGTTTTTCTCCATGGGCACTTGAGGGGGTGGGGGGCCCAAAGGGTCTCGGGTAACCATTACAGTGATGGCAAAACAAACCCCATCCCCAAGCAGCACAACTATACTGTCTTACAGAAGCTACGAGGTCAAGTCTGGGCGATCACTAGGTAAAAATCTTGTGACTCAGTGCCATCTACTGGAAAATAGTAGAAAGACCTCTTTAGAGAAAACTGCTAGAGAAAGGCCAATACTATATACATACATACATGCCTAGAAAAGAGGAGGCCAGCAAATACAATGAATAACCATGGTAACGAGGAAGCTCAGAAAAAAATGAAAAATCTGCAGAAAGCAAGCTGTAACACATGGAATATGTGATATAAATGATGCAGATTTCAAGATTGCAGTTCTGAGAATACTCAACGAGATGCAAGAAAATACAGACAGGCAATTCAATGCACTCAGAAAACAAGTTAATGAACAAAACAAGTACTTTACCAATAAGACTGAAAGTTTAAAAAAGAACCAACCAAAAAAATCCTAGAAATGAAACATACAATAAGGAGATTAAGAGTGAACTACTGAGCATAGGAAACAAAGCAAACCAGATGGAGGAAAGAATCAGTGATATTGAAGATAGAAATCTAGAAATGACACAGAGGGAAGAAGAGAGGGACCTGAGCAAAATAAAAATGAAAGAACTATATGAGAATTATCTGACTCCATAAGAAAAAGTGATACTAAAACAATATCCATATTAGAAGAAGAAGAAGAGGGGGAGCGGGGAATGGAGAACCCATTCAAACAAACAGAAGATGAGAACTTCCAAAATTTATGGAAAGAACTAGATCTTTGTATCCAAGAAGCAAACAGAATGCCTAGTTTCCTCAATCCAAAGAGGCTCTCTCCAAGGTACATTGTATTAAAACTTTCAAAAATTAATGACAAAGGAAAAATTCTCAAAGCCAACATGGAAAAGAAGGAAGTGACCTACAAAGAAAAACCCATCAGAATATCATCTGACTTCTCAGAAGAAACTCTACAAACCAGAGAGAGTGGAACCAAATATTTAAATGACTGAAAGAGATCAATTATCAGCCAACAATAATTTATCCAGCAAAATTATCCTTTAAATATGAAGGAGAAATACAGACTTTACCAGACATACAGAAGCTGAGGGATTTTATCACCAGAAAACCTTCATTGCAAGAAATACTCAAGGGGGTTATTCTACCTGAAACAAAGAACAAAAGGTCACAACGCTATGAGTACAATCACCAAAAAACTTACAGCATGAACAGGGATAATTTGTGACAACAAGAATATAAAAGAGGAGTGGATATAGATCTGACCTGGCAAAGGAGGATGGAGATCAGATGCACTCAAAAGAAAAAAAAAGTACAGTATATATGCAACTCTATTATGCAACTCTATTTGTTATAAACCTAATGAAAACCAAAAATCCCCAAACTAAGACACAAAGCTTAAAAAAAGAGGAAATAGAGGAAAGAAATATGGAATACCACCAAACAAAAACAATAGACAGAAATACAAAGGAGAAGAACCAATGGAAGCACAAAGCTACTAGAAAACAAAAGTTGAAATGCTATAGGAAATCCTCAGACTTCAATAATAACTATAAGTAAATTATCTGAATTCACCAATAAAGTAGCAGAGTGGATCAAAAAACAAAACCCAACCACAGGCTGCCTTCAAGAGACACATCTAAGCTGCAAAGACAAAGGTAGATTCAAAGTAAAAGGGTGGAAATGATTCTCCAAGTAAAAATCATCCACAGAAAAGCAGGTGTAGCCATACTTATGTCTGACATATTTCAAGATAACAAGAGACAAAGACAGACATTTTACAATGATAAAGGTGACACTACATCAAGAAGGCATAGCATGTCTTAATTTATATGCACCTAACCAGGGAGCACTGAAATATATAAAGCGACTACTCACAGATCAAAACACAGCCTGAGATAGATTATCCAAACAGAAAATCAATAAAGAAATATCTACCTTAAATGACACACTAGACCAAATGGGCATAATTGACATTTAAAGAGCCTTTCATTCGAGGACATCCGATTATACATTCTTCTACAATGCACATGGAACATTCTCAAGAATAGACCATATGCTGGGTCACAAAACTAGCATCAATAAATTCAAGAAGATTGAAATTATACCAAGCATATTCTCTGACCACAATGCCTTGATATTAGAAAGCAGCTGCAAACAGGAAATAAACCCACAAATATGTGGAGATTAAACAACATGCTACTAAAAAATGACTGAGTCAAATAATAAATAAAAGATGAGATCAAAAGATACATAAAGCCCAGCTGGTATGGTTCAGTGATTGAGTGTCAACCCATGAATTAAGAGGTCACTGGTTCAATTCCCGGTCAGAGCACATGCCCGGGTTGCAGGCTCAATCCCCAGTAGGGGGTATGCAGAAGGCAGTTGATATATGTTTCTCTCTCATTGATGTTTTTATATCTCTGTACTCCCTCCCTCTCTCTAAAATCAATAAAATAAAATATTTTTAAAAGATATATATAGAGACAGCCCGGCTTGGTGAAATCAATAAAAATATATATTTTTTAAAGATATGTAAGGGGACAAATGAAAATGAAATTGCAATGTAGCAAAAGCAGAAATAAAGGGAAAGTTTATGTCATTGCAGGCCTACCTCAAGAAACAAGAGAAATCCCAAGTAAACAACCTAACATTAAATCTTAAAAAAAAAAAAATAGAAAAAGAAGAAAAAAGGTAACCCAAAGACAGCAGAAGAAAGGAAATACTAAAAATCAGAGCAGAACTGAATGAAATAGAAAACAAAGAGACTATACAAAAAAGTAATAAAACAAAGAGCTGGTTCTTTGAAAAGGTTAATAAAATTGACAAACTCCTGGCTAGACTCACTAAGGAAAAAAGGGAAAAGAACGTATAAACAAAATCAGAAAAAGGAGAAATCACCACAGACATCACAGATATACAAAGGTTCATACTATAATACTATGAAGGACTATATCCCACCAAATTCAATAACCTAGAAGAAATGGATAAACTCCTAGAAATATATAACCTTCCTAGACTAAATCATGAAGAATTTGAAATCTAAATAGACTGATCAGCAGTGAGGAAATTGAAACAATCATCAAAAACCTCCCAAAAAATAAAAGTCCAGGACCAGATAGCTTCACCAGTGAATACTACCAAAGAAGATTTAAAAGTTATCCTCCTCAAACTCTTCCAAAAAATTGAAAAAGAGGCAATACTTCCTAACACATTTGATGAAGCCAACATAACCCTGATACCAAAACCTGGCAAAGATAACATAAAAAAAGAAAACTATAGGCCAATATCTCTGATGAATACAGATGCAAAACTCCTAAACAAAATACTAGCAAATTGAATGCAATACATCAAAAAAAATAATGCATCATGATCAAGTGGAGTTAATTCCAGTGACACAAGGATGGTTCAACATATGCAAATCAAGCAATGTAATACACCACACTAACAAAATAAAGGATAAAAATCATATGACCTTGCCTGGCTGGTGTGGTTCAGTGGTTGAGCATTGACCCATGAACCAGGAGGTCACAGTTTTATTCCCAGTCTGGGCACATGCCTGGGTTACGGACCCGATCCCCAGAGGGTGTGCAGAAGACAGCCAATCAGTGATTCGCTCTCATCATCGATGTTTCTATCTCTCTCCCCTTCTCCCTTCCTCTCTCTGAAATCAATAAAAACATTTTAAAAATCATATGATCTTATCAATAGACACAGAAACAGCATTTGATAAGATACGACATCCATTTATGATTAAAACACTGAATAAAATAGGTATAGAAGGAAAGTGCCTCAACATAATAAAGGCCATATATGACAAATCCTCAGCCAATATCACACTCGATGGTGAAAAACTGAAAGCTTTTCCTCTAAAATCAGGAATGAGCAAAACAAGGATGCCCACTCTCACCACTCTTATTCTACACAGTGCCGGCGGTCCTAGCCGGAGCAATCAGGCAAGAGAAATAGAAGGCATTCAAATTGTGAAGGAAGAAGTAAAATTGTCACTTTTTGCAGATGACATGATTCTGTGCATAGGAAACCCTAAAGACTCCACCAAGAAAACTATTAGAAACAAACTAATACTGCCAAGCTGCAGGATACAAAATCAAAAATATACTGCTTTCCTATATACTAATAATGAGACTTCAGAAAAAGAAATGGAAAAAAAGTTTACTTTTGCAATTGCAACCAAAAGAATAAAATACCAAGGAATAAACTTAACAAAAGATGTGAAGGGCCTATATACTGAAAACTACAAAGCATTATTAAAAGAGATTGAAAAGGACACAATGAAATTGGAAGCTATTCTGTGTTTGTGGATTGGAAGAATCGACATAGTTAAAATGGCCATATTACCCAAAGCATAACATAGATTTAATGCAACCCCCATCAAAATTTCAATGTCGTTTTTAAAGAAATAAAACAAAAAAGACAGACAGACAAACAAAAACACACATCAGAATTGTATGGAACAGCAAAAGACCCTGAATAGCCAAAGCAATAATAAGAAATAAGAACAAAGCTGGAAGTATAACACGAGCTGACTTCAAATTATACTACAGAGCTACAATTATCAAAACAGCATGCTATTGGCAGAAAAACAGACAAACAGGCCAATGGAACAAAATTGAGAACCCATAAATAAAACCACTTGTATATGGGCAAATAATTTTTGACAAAGGAGCCAAAAACACACAATGGAGAAAAGAAAGCCTCTTCAATAAATGGTGCTGGGAAAATTGGAAAGCCACATGCAAAAGAATGAAACAAGATCATAGTTTTTTCCCCCTGCACAAAAATTAATTCAAAATGGATTAATGACCTAAATATGAGACCTGAAACAATAAATTACATAGAAGAAAACATAGGCACTAAACTTATGGCCCTCAGTGGTTGAGATTTTGTGATTTAACCCTAAAGGCAAGGAAAATAAAGGCAGAAGTAAATAAATGGGATTATATCAAACTAAAAAGCTTCTGCACAGCAAAAGAAATTGACAACTGAATAAGACAACCAACCAAATGGAAGATATTTGTAAACAACAGCTCTGACAAGGGGTTAATATTCAAAATATAAAAAGAACTCATACAACTCAACACCAAACAATCAAACAATCCAATTAAAAAAATGGGCAGAGGACCTGAACAGACACCTCTCCTGAGAAAACATACAAACTGCCAACAGATATGTGAAAAGATGTTCAACTTCACTAGCTACTAGGGAAATGCAAATCAAAGCTACAATGAGACACCACCTCACACCTGTTAGAATAGCTAGTATCAACCAGACAAGTAGTAAGTGTTGGAGAAAAAGAAACCCTCATTCACTGCTGCTGGGAATGTAGACTCGTACAGCCACTGTGGAAAGCAGGCTGGTGGTTCCACAGAAGATTAACAGTAGAGCTACCATATGACCCAGCAGTCCCTCTTATGGTTATCTGCCAAAAAAACACAAAAACATTTATTCACAAAGATATAGTCCCCAGCACTCTCTTCTTGGCTGTGTGCTGTTGGGCAACTCCCTCTTCCTCTCTGAGCCAGTTTTCTTGTCTGCAAAATGGGGACGACCTTACTCACCTCATAAAGTTATTGTGCACACAGAGTAGGTGGAAGCTCAGCTTACTAAGATGATGTGCCCCAAGAAACAGAATTTAGAACAGTCCCCAACTTGTGACTGTTAGGGTCAATGGCTACTTGAGGCCCTTTGTCCAAACTTGCAATGTTCTGCCCCTGCCCCTCTCAGGTACCAATCAGGATGCCAGGATAGCCTTCTGATCAGGAGATGATTACAGCCTGGAGCCTGTCCATTCTGCACCCCAAACCTGGCCCTCCCAGGAGAGAGGATGTGGGTCCAGACTGCTGGCCACCAGAGACAAAGTGTTCCCCCTGCCTGACCAATAACCCAAACCGCACTGACATGGTGGGGCTTCCATGGGCACTGGGCCAATGCCTCCTTCTCCAGGTGTGGAAACTGAGTCCTTGGGAGGGAAAGGGAGTTGTCCAGGGCACCAAGGAAGCTGGTGGCAGAGCTGGAACCAGGGCCCCAACTGGAGCCCCGCCCAGAGGCCGGAAGGGCTGCCTCCCCAGACGCTTTGCTGGCATGCTTTCCTGCCTGGGCCCCTCCCAATGGAAGCAGCCAACCATTTCCTCAAAAGCCCAGACGTCCGGTGAAACATCTGGGGAGCACATACTACACCTAGGTTTGGTGAAACGATGACCAAGAGGGATTTTAACCTGAAGGCTGGGGGAGGCTGGGTTATATACCTTCCCCTGAAATAGTCACCAGAATGTGTGGGTCTGAAGGTTCTGTTGGAAAGAGGGTCTGGGCAGAGCTTTCTTCAGGTCCCCACAGGGTCTCCACGAGGGCTCAGCTGAAAACCCTGGGCCTTTCGGGAGGATTCCATGTATCCTTGGTGTCTCCTTATTCATAAAGGCCACGATGTGCAACCAGCCCCGGGGCTCAATCTTGGAACAACAGGGGGCATGCCACAGACACACACAGACACACACACCTACATGCACACATGTACACACAGAGACATACACCTACATACAGACACACAGAGACTCACATACAGACACACACCTACATACACAGACACACATGTACACACACAGACATATACCTACATACACACAGGCACACATGTACACACAGAGACATACACCTACATACAGACACACAGAGACTCACATACAGACACACACCTACATACACAGACACACATGTACACACACAGACATATACCTACATACACACAGGCACACATGTACACACAGAGACATACACCTACATACAGACACACAGAGACTCACATACAGACACACACCTACATACACAGACACACATGTACACACACAGACATATACCTACATACACACAGGCACACATGTACACACAGAGACATACACCTACATACAGACACACAGAGACTCACATACAGACACACACCTACATACACAGACACACATGTACACACACAGACATATACCTGCATACACACAGGCACACATGTACACACAGAGACATACACCTATGCACACATGTACACAGAGAGACATACATCTACATGCACACATGTACACAGAGACACACACCTACATGCACACAGGCACACATGTATACACACAGACATACACCTATATACACAGACACACAGAGACTCACATACAGACACACACAGGCACACATATACATACACAGACATACACCTACATACACAGAGACTCACATACAGGCACACACAGACACATACCTACATGCACAAGGCACACATATACATACACAGACAGACACACACAGACACACAGAGTCTCACATACAGACACACAGACACACACTTATATACACACAGGCACACATATACATACATAGACATATAACTACATACACAGAGACACACATATAGAGGCACACACCTACATACACACAGGCACATATATATATACACAGACACAGAGACACACACACATACAGACACACACCTACACAGGCACATATATACATACAAAGACATACACATACAGATACACACCTATAGACACAGACACACAGAGACACACACATACAGACACACAGACACACACCTAGAGACACAGACTACACATCAAAACCTGTGCGGACAACAAACAGGAAGTGAGAGGGTTCCTGCTTCCCTGACAGCTGCATTGGGAAGGAAGCCTACATTTCAGTACACTAAGAACAGAGCAAAGCAAATGGAGGAGATTGAAACAAGCAATAAAGTAATGGCAAGCACAACCAATGTGACGCTGAAACTATGAAGATTGGCCACTGTCAAGACTGAGGAAAAAAGCCAGAGGAAGGCTGAGCAACAGGAGCGGCAGGGTCGTCGCTATGGGTTCACGGAGGAGAGAGAAACAGTGGGCGGGCACCATGTGCTGGATGGGCCAGCAAATTTGAAAATTTGAAATAAGTTTTTTGGAAAAATATCCTGTATAATAAAAGGTTAATATGCAATTGACCCTAATGGAGGAAGGAAGGGGAATGACCAGTTGCTAGGATGCACACTGACCACCAGGGGGCAGATGCTCAATGCAGGAGCTGCCCCCTGGTGGTCAGTGCGCTCCCACAGGGGGAGCACCGCTCATGGCGGCAGTGGCGAGAAAGGCTCCACAGCAGCGCTAAGGATGTCCAACTAACGGCGTAGGCCCGCTCCCCTAAGCTGTTAGTCGGACATCCCCCAAGGGCTCCCAGGCTGCCAAAGGCATGTCTGACTGCCAGCTTAGGCCCAATGCCCCAGGAAGCAGGCCTAAGCTGGCAGGTGGACATCCCTCAAGGGCTCCTGGGCTGCCCAAGGGATGTCAGACTGATGGCTTTCCAGGGGATCAGGCCTAAGCTGGCAGTTAGACATACCCAGAGGGGTCCCGGACTGTGAGAGGGTACAGGCTGGGCTGATGGCCCCCCCCAAGTGCATGAATTTTCGTGTACCATGCCTTTAGTAAACAATAAACTGGTTAGTATGGTAAATTATCAAAAAAATTGTTTTCTTAATCAAAACACATAATGCATTTGATAAAATTCCACATCCTTTCATGTGAAATGAAAAACTTAAGCTAGAAAGAGAAAAGACATTCCCTAATCTGAAAAAGGATGTCTGGCAGAAACCCCCTACAAGCATCATCGTGTTAAAATAATACATGGATGGTTTTCCCAGGATGGTCAGAGGCCAGCTGAGCAGCAGCTGCTCTCCCTGCCACTCAGCGTCCTGCTGCAGGGCCAGCAGAGGCTTGGAGCTTGAACCTGCCGCTTGTAAATTGGGCAGTTTCCACAACTCGTGGGCATGTGTGCTCAGGGCAACGTGGGGGTCACAGTGCTGGCCTCAGTGGGCTGTGAAAAGAAATCACTGAGTCCAGTGAAATGCTTGGGAAGTGCCCCACACACCGTGGTCGTCCCTAAACATTCTGGTTATGGCCTATTCCAGCCTACATCTTAACCCAACCTTGTCAATGTTATAATCAACTGGAAACTTCATAACTAGGACAAAGGATTTTCTCAGTTTGCAATTGATACGGATTGCCAAATGCCTGTCTTTCGGCCTGTTTCTACCTCACATTAGCCTTCACCTCAGTTAATGTAATGCGATTCTAGAATGTAATGCCCTTCACCTCATGGATTCAGATATTTAGTAAAGAGACTCTGCTTTGTCAGCATCCCTCCAAGTAGCTTCCTCGATGTCACATCCATTTCTCATATCACTGTTATTGCATCTTGGAAGAGTTTATGTTTGTTTCCTTTCAAGGTGGTCTGAGCTGTGCAGCGATGGGAAAGAAATGTGCAATGGCATGAGAAACACCTGTGTCAACTGCCAGGGCGCAGGGGCGTGGACCTCGACAAACCCCGGACACTACGTCGCTGCACAGATTGCCCAGCAGATGCACTGCAAGAGGCGTGGAGCCCTCGGGGAGGTGCAAACAGGAGTGCCTTGGATTTTCTTGCTTGCTCTTTATTTCATTTGTGGTTAGGGAATTTGTTAAGAGTCTATTTAAGTATTTTTACATTTTAATTGCAAAATCTGTTTGTATTCTGTTATAACTCAATTTTACTATCTTTTTCAAAACTGAGGTTGCAGAATGCAAAGTACACTGGTATAAATTATTTCCACGATGTTGGAATTTGGCGAAGACCATTGCAGAATTTGCAAGCATCAGTGAAGACTTAACAGAGCGAGTGAGCGCTGGTTGACATTGTTCCATTGGCGGCGATCTGCAGGCCAAGCAGCACCTGGTTTGCTGACTGGCTCCACGGACACGGATGTACGTAGAGCTCGGGAAGTATGTCTCAGTGCTGTGGCTGATGCAATGGTGTGAACACACTCCACCATGACATGCTTCCTCGGCACACCAGGAAGTAGCAACGCCCACCTGAACGAACTCCTAGAGCCACGTGCACAGTAACCCAGCCTTTCAGCCATTGGTCACCTGTAGCAACGTGTCTCCCTCTGATTGGTCCCCTCATGCTCTATATACCCCTGTAGTTCCACAATAAATCTGATCTGTGTCACTGAACCTGGTCTCCGGAGTCGTGCATGCAGAGGCCTTAGCGTGTTGGGGCTCTGTCGTCCTCACCCCCAAGGGACCCCCTGCTTCATCTGGCGCCCCAACGGCTGTACGGGTGAGCGACCCTCTACAGTAAAATGGGAAACCTACCCACTTTGGTGAGAGTGCCACAAGCGCACGTGTTCCATGCCTTACTGCAGAGCAGGCGAGTTAAGGTCTCTGAAAAGGAACTCCAAACTCATTGGGAATATCTATTACAGTCTAATCCATGGTTAATCGAGGCCCCCATTTGGGGCCCCTCCACTTGGGAAAAGGTCTTGAAAAGGATTTGATCGGGTGAGGTCCACGAGGAAAAACCGTTACCCCCTTCTGTGACGCCGGCCATCTTAGCTATCCTGGCTTGCCTGTCCGGCGCTCCACCCGAACCGCCACTCCCAGTACCCACAGCCTTTTCAGCCACAGTGAAGGACGAGCCTCCCCCTAAGCTTCCCTTGCCACCTTACAATCCCCCGGTCACTACCACCACTCCCTCGGCACCTGAGGTTCCCCCAGAGGCCGACCCTTGGGAAGTATCTACCACCAACAGAGCTCAGAAGGAAGCCGAACAAAACGAAACTAAAACGAGGGAAGCGGCTAACTTGGCCGAAACAGGGCAGGGCAGGAAGCCAAGCACAGGTTCCCCGCAGCAGACTGCTCCGGCCCCCCTTGTTGGGGACACGAACGATAACCCCTGGACAGGGCTATACCAATCCCAATGCCGGCAGAGGGACATGGCACGGTTCTCTTTGGGCTTAGAAACTCAGGCTTTCCCCGTCAACACTAATCCTACCGCCCCACAACCTCAGGCGTGGATACCGCCTAACCAAAAGGAGCTACTAGCCATTAGAAAGGCAGTACAGGAGGATGGGTTATCAGCCCCGTACACCCAACAGCTACTTGAAAATTTTAGTATAAATCTTAACTGCCCTCATAATTGGAAATGCCTCTCTCAAACCATACTAGCCCCAGGGGACATGATTCAGTGGAAGGCTTTGTTTCATGAACAGTGCAAGCAACAGGCAGAACGCAATCGAGCCGCGGTAGCAGGAAAAGCCCATAATCCGCACGATGAGGCACATGCACTACAGGGAGAAGGAGTTTTCTCTTCCCCTGCTGTCAGGCCCAGGGGCACGCTAGATATTTTGATCAAGTCCGCCTCTGTGCTATGAGCGCTTTCGCCCAAATAAATCCGAGGGGGTAAGCCTACGCGACTGTCCAAGCTCGTACAGGGTTCCAATGAAGGGTTTTCGGAATTTGTACATAGAATCAGGGAAGCTGTGGACCGTAAGGTTACTCACGCCCAGGCAGCGGAAGCCCTTACCAGGGAGCTCGTCTGGGAGGGGGCTAATACTGAGTGCCGCCAGGCAATCGCTCCGGTTAAAGCAGGCAGGATAGATGACTGGGTGCTCACCTGTCGAGATGTAGGCAGTAAGTGGGCCGCCACCCTTGCGGCAGCGCTGGCCGCTCATATCAATCTAGGAGGACAATCGGAAGGACAGAAAGGAGCATGCTATGAGTGTAAAGGGATCGGCCATTTTGTGAAGGATTGCCCTAACAGGAAGAGAAAACAGGGAGGGGAAGGAAAAAAAAAAAAACCCTCAGTTTGCCCCCGCTGTAGAAAGGGACTACACTGGCGCAGGGACTGCAGATCCAATAAGGATAAAGACGGCAATCCACTGCCCCCTTTAAACGAGAAGAGGGGCAGCTCTCAGCCCCGCCAGTAAGAGAGCAGCCGACCCAAGGGGTATGTTGGACGCTACCTCTTACACAGACCAAGGCGTTCCTTACCTTAACGGTCGAGGGAGAGAGAATAGAAGGGCTAGCAGATACTGGGGCAGACGTGTTGGTTATTCAAGAGGAGAAGCGGAGTTCCAAATGGCCGACCACTTCCGGTCCGCTAGTTCAGGGAGTCAGCGGCTACAAGAGGGCTGCCCAAGCTGCCAGGGGACTCTCCTGGGCAGACTCAGACGGGAATACCGGGACTTTCTGCCCACTCTTCATGACTGACATACCCACACTTTGTGGGGCCGAGACATCCTTGAGGCGGTCAATGCAATCGTATACACGGCACCGCCCCCCCAATCCTAGGGGCCACTGTTCACCCACCGGCACCACAGCCGATAAAGTTATCATGGGACACCACCGACCCCATATGGGTAGAACAGTGGCCTTTACCGCAAGAGAGATTACTTGCCCTTAAGCAAATAGTACAGGAACAACTAGATGCTGGACATGTTGAACCCTCTCTCAGCCCTCACAATACACCAGTCTTTGTCATACAAAAGAAGGATAAAGTAAAATGGAGATTTCTACAGGACCTCAGAGGTGTAAATAGACACATGAAAAAACTAGGCCCTCTACAACCGGGACTGCCTCACCCCTCGGCTATCGCAAGGGGAGCACATATAAAAATCATAGATATTAAAGACTGCTCTTTCTCTATCCCGTTGCACCCGGAGGACAGGCCCTACTTTGCCTTTTCAGTGCCCTCTACCAACCATCAACTACCGGCAGAGAGATACCAATGGAAGCACTCCCCCAGGGCATGAAGAACAGCCCTACCATGTGCCAGGCTTACGTTGGAGTGACAACCAAACCTCTAGCCAAACAATGCTTTATCACTCATTACATGGATGATATCCTTATTGCCCATAGGGGCCCTATATGGCCAGAGGCATGCTACCAAACACTTATTAGCAACCTACGAGCTCTTAAACCTCCATATAGCTAGACCATTCCTCCATACTCCTTTTTAGGATATAAAATACATGAACAATAATACCCATAGCTCCTCAGCTTGCAATTCCTGATACCATCTCCCTACATGCGCTACAGGAACTATGTGGCCAGATTAATTGGGTTAGGAACAGCTTATCAATCTCCACCAGGGCCCTAGGCCCCCTCTTCCAATTGCTTGAAGGAGACACAGACCCCCTTAGTACCCGCTCTCTAACCCTCAAGGCCAAAGAGGTCTTAAAAGCTGTCAACCTGGCTCTAAGGGAGCTAGAGCTACACAGAATAGACTTGACCCAGCCAATCCAAGCGATAGTACTGGCCACCATTGGGACTCCTACAGGAGTACTATTTCAGGAGGGTCCTCTTTATTGGGTACACTTGGCCTACAGCCAGCTTGCTAAAGTAACGCCCCCAACAGCGGCCTATACCCTCATAGGACGGAAGCTCAGGCAGACTTCGCTTACCTTATATGGAAAAGAACCTGACACTCTCATACTTCCTTATACGCAGGAACAAATCTCTCATCTATTAACCACAGATCTAGAAACACAGTTACTTCTCCTAAACTACCCAGGGCAGGTAGATAATCACCTACCCAATCATAGGCTCCTCCAAACCCTCCAAAAGGTACCGTTAGAGACACTAGGTCTGGTACGCCCCTCTAGTAAACCTATCCCTGGGGCACCCTGCGCCTTCACTGATGCGGGGAAGCATTACTGTGCAGCAATAATAAAGTCCCTAAAACTTCCACCAACCCCACTTATCTTAGATATACTTATCAAGGCTCAGCACAACTAGGAGAACTCAGAGCTATAATATACGCCCTTCTCTATGTCAAAATAGTCCAGTCAATTTATTCTCAAATAGTGCTTACGCGGTGCATACGGCAAAAAATATAGGGTATTCCACCTTAAGAGTTAAAGATACCCCGCTAGATCAGAGCCTCCAACTCCTAAAGGACATCCTAGAGAACCGTAAACAGCCCTGGTATATCCAACACTTACGGTCTCATACTGGCCTACCAGGCCCACTTTCCCTAGGCGACGCAGAAGCGGACAAGCTAGTTCTTACCCTACAACCCATAGAAGAGGCCAGACTCCTACACACCAAATTTCATATGTCAGCCTCCTCTCTCCATAAGCTCTTCCCCCATCTGCCCCTAGCTCAGTGCAAGCACCTCATATGTGCTTGCTGATCCTGCGGCCCTCTACTGCCCCTCGGGCCTTTACAACCCAGAGGGGCCAATCCCCGAGGACTACAGCCCAATGCCATATGGAAAGCAGATGTCATGCATGTCCCAGCATTTGGCAAATCGAAATATGTCCACACAGTCATAGATACTTGCTCAGGAGCCACTTTCGCCCAGGCCCAAACAGGGGAAAAAGCCAAACATAGCATTGCCACCTTCAAGGCTGCCTTTCTCATCCTTGGATTCCTGTGGGAGGTAAAAACTGACAATGGACCATGCTACACCAGCACTCTATTTCAAGACTTCTTAAAATTACACTACATCAAGCATACCATGGGCATCCCCTATAACCCCCAGGGACAGGCAATTATTGAAAGACTACACAGGGAACTCAAGGCCCAACTGATTAAAGAAAAAGGTGGAGTGATAAGGAGAAATCCTCATACACTGCTAACCCAAGCCTTAACTACCCTCAAATATTTTCATTTTGATGAGCATGGATTAACCCCTATGTATAAACATTGGGGAGGACTCCGGGACATACCAACACCTCTTCCTTTGGTCCGGTGGAGAGACCCACTCACCGGAGCCTGGAAAGGCCACGACCCCCTCTTAACCAGGGGAGAGGGTTTGCTTGTATTTTTCCAGAAGGCAACAAAAGTCCCGCGTGGATCCCTGCTCGTGACGTCAAACCCTACACCACCAGCAATGAGCTGTAGATCGCCACCATCGCCCCCCGTGGAGAAAATGGAGGACCTGACCATAGAAAAGAACCAGCCCCGATGGCGGAGACGACCTAGACACTGACGAGCCCACCCCATCACCTGGGGTGACATCAAGGCTCTACAAGACCAAGCTGTGCGCGCATGGCGCCAGAGGGGAACCCGTCAGCAGGAACGTTATCCTTATTATGTGTGCTATCATCACAGCTAATAGCACGGGGGCGCACAGATAAGAACTGTGGACTGTGATACCTCACCCTGGCATTCTCATGCCAGTTGGTGTAGACAGTACCCAGTTTCCAGTGGCACGTGCCTCTGCTACTCCTTTTACCCGTCTATAAGGCCACCCTTCTATCTCCTTCTGAGTAGTGACAACTCCTTTGCTTTGTCGCTAATTAGAAAGGAAGGGGGAGATGTACGTAGAGCTCGGGAAGTATGTCTAGTGCTGCGGCTGATGCAATGGTGTGAGCACACTCCACTATGACATGCTTCCTTGGCACACCAGGAAGTAGCAACGCCCGCCTGAACGAACTCCTAGAGCCATGTGCACAGTACCCCAGCCTTTCAGCCATTGGTCACCTGTTGCAACGTGTCTCCCTCTGATTGGTCCCCTCATGCTCTATATACCCCTGTAGTTCCACAATAAAACGGATCTGTGTCATTGAACCCGGTCTCCGGAGTCGTGCATGCAGACGCCTTAGCGCGTTGGGGCTCCGTCGTCCTCACCCCCGAGGGACCCCCTGCTTCATCCACGGACACATGTTCTTAGTCTTTGTGCTCTCCCGACCTACCAGCAAAGTCCTCCCAAAACATTCTCCGTGGATGCTCTACAGTACTGCCTGTTGCTGCCTAATAAATTACTTAGACCACACCTGCATGTCCACGCACAGTTCTGCGGGCCAGACATATGGCACCACATGCTCTCTGGCCTTATAGGCGAGACATGAGGGCACTGAGCCACATTCTCAAGGCGAGGCCCGGGCTGCTTTCCAGGGTGCACAGTGGTGGCAGGATTTTTCTTCTTGTGGTGATAGGAGAGGTCCCTGTTTCCTTGCTGGCTGTCAGCTACAGGCCAGACCCAGCTTCTATAATTCTGTCCACATTCCTTCTTGCACACCACCCCACCACCTTCCACCAGCCAGGCACACCAAGTCCTCGTCCTGCTTCCAATCTCTCTGACATCCTCTTCTTCCGTCAACCAGAGAAAACTCTCTGCTTGTAAAGGGCCTCATGAGATGAGAGATGGCCAGCAAGAAAATCTCCTCCTCATCAAGTCGAGGAAGCCATGACCTAGTCACAGGGCGATGTCGCCTATATCCCCAGGCTCCTGGGATCAGGGCAGGAATTCTGCCTGCCAAGCCCTCTTCGGTGATTCTCTGTCTGGGGACCATTAACACACAGGGAAGCACTAGGCAATGGTGAAGGCAGGCATGGCAGCATAACCAGGAGCCTGCAGGTATGGGATCTTGTCATACATTTATATTTAATGAATATAAATATTCAGATCTGCCAGTGGGGCTGATCTGGCCAGCTAGCCCCGCCCCCTGGTCAAACTCCTGGTCCAACTTCTGGTTGAGGGGACAATTTGCATATTAGCCTTTTATTATATAGGATGTTCCTGCAAAATGAGGCATGTTTCTATTCCCATGCTTCTCCTTCTCTCCAGGGACCCTTTATTTTCCAGGCCTGGAATGGAAGCCACACCACACCTCCAAATGGGCCTGCACACAGCTCAGGTAGCTCCTTGCACATTGTGATATGTGTGACCATCACAAATCACCACCATGTTTAAAATGTTTGTGGCCCATTAGGGACAATTCCAGAGGATTCTTTGAGGAAGATCCACTTTCACAGATGACATCATTTTCCTAGTCATACTCTGCTTCACTGCAGTAACATTGTTTTGCTCAGAGGGGAGACAGGAGGTGTCTGAGCCAAGGGAAGGGCACACGCCTTACCCAGCCCCCACCCATATGTTTCCATTCCATACAGAAACAATGATGTTTTCTTGAAAGGAAGTCTCTTAAGGGATTCCCCCAGCACCTTCACACATCAGCACCTTGAGCTGCGCCTCCTGAGGGTGTGGCCAGTGGTGGGTGTGGCTCCATACAGCTGAGAGCCAGGCCTTCCCAAGCCCACTGTGCACAGGCAGCTCTCAGGAGTCAGCTGGGCTTCAGCACTAGCCCTGGGAAGTGAGCGCTAGCCCAGGGGGAGGGAGCGGGTGGGCGCTGCTTCCCTGGTTCCAGCCATGGAGCTGGCCTGTCCGCCCTCTGCTGACTGGGCTGGGCCTGGCTGAGAGCAGGCAGTGGTGCCCAGGCACTGGTGTGCCCTCCTCTCATTCCTTCCTCACTCCAATCCAGCTCACCATCTCCTCGTCCCTCCTGAGACCCTGCAGAGGAGAGGCACGGACAGACTCCTGTCCTCATGGAGGGACCCTCCTTACCCACAGCCTGTGGCCCCGCCCAGAGCCTCTGCCTCTGTCACTAATGTTCACTGGACATCCCAATGGCACTGGCCTTTCTCGCCTCCCCAGGCAGCACCACACCCAGGGATCCTGTGCACATCAGCCACGGAAATCCCACCTGAACCCCAGTTCTTTCCTGTCTCTAACCCCTGCATTCAGACTGCTGACGTTTGGTTTCAGATGTTGACATTCACACCCAGGGGTTGGCCTGGAATCCCCTTTCCCAGGGCGCCTGCACTGGGTGGTGCCAGAGCCTCCTGACCCTGCAGAGGCGGGGGTCCCTCCCAGCTGGTCTCTGGGGGCCCGAGCAGGAGACCCGCACTGATCCTGACCACTGGGTAGAAATGAGAGGAAACCTCCTGGGCCTGAGGTTGGCTTGTGGAAATCGTTTTATGTTTCCTGTTGGTTTTTCTGTTTGTTTTGTTTTGTGTGTTTTTTAATCTTCACCTGAGGACATTTTTCCATTGATTTTAAGAGAGAGTGGAAGAGGGGGAAAGACAGAGAGAAACATCGATGTGAGCGAAACACATTGATTGGTTGCCTCCTGCAGGAGCCCCAACCAGGGCCTGGGCCAGGCCGGGAGGAGCTTGCAACCCAGGTACCTGCCCTTGACCTGGATGGAAGCTGGGACCCTTTGGTCCACAAGCCGACGCTCTACCCACTGAGCCCAACTGGCCAGGGCTCTTGTTGTTTCTTGTGTTTCCTTTACATGTTGTAAAGTACCCCGTCCTAAGTGTAAAGCTTATGGTTCCTTACAGATGTGAGCACATCTGGCCTCCTGTGAAGGATGTGGGAACACGCCTGACTTCCTGGGATGAGGATGCCCTCAGCTACCCCAGGTGTGTCCATGCACAATGTCCTCGTGGCTGCGCCTGAAGGGAGAGGAGGAGCCAGAGCTGGGGAGCCCGCCAGGCCCTCGGGATAGGCTGGAAGTGGGGCCCCGGCAGGAGGGGAGAAGCGCCCAGAAGCACCTGGGCCCCGACAGTGACAATGCTGCTGTGCAGTGTGGTGCCCGGACCGCCCACCCACAGCTGCCCTGGCTGAGGGTGGTTCTGAGTTTGTGTTTCATGGAAAGTTTTAAAAATACACTAGAAGGAGGTAAATGCTGCTTAATGTATGCCCTTCAGCATGAACTATAAGGCAGCTCTCAACCTAACCCTAGCCCTGGCCAGGTGATCAGGTGGTTGAAGCCTTGTCCCAGACACCAAAGGGTTGTGTGTTCGATTCTCAGACAGGGCTCATACCTGGTTTGTGGGCTCGATTCCCAGTCCAGACGCCTACCAGAAGCAGCCAATTGATGTTTCTCTCTCATATCAATATATATATATATATATATATATATATATATATATATATATATCCCTTTCTCTCTCTCTCTCTCTCTCTCTCTCTCTCTAAAAATAAAACAAACAAATCAGTGAGTGAGAACTAAAAAATTATGACAATAATAGTAACTAAATAAACAAATCTTTACGACGCGCCAGGACATAACTGGCACCAAATCGCCTCACCTGGGAGAGGAGGAGCAGTGAGGCAGCTCTTGATTGTGGCCTCTCCTCTCGCTTAAACTCTCTGACAGGTGTGAGCTTCCATCCCTGGAGGCCAGGCCAGGCCAGGCCCCACCAGGTTGCAGCCTTCACAGGTGCCAAGCAGAACCTGCCACACACACGCCGGTGAGAAACCCCTGGGGAGGCGCAGAGGCAGCCGAGAAGGCTCCCTGGAGGGGCCCTTCCTTGGTCCTAGGGCTCACACCCACCAGGTCCTGGGCCCGTTTTGCTGCTCACAGCTGCTTAGTGTCTATAAATGTCCTACAGGAGCGACTGAACCTGGGCATCCGGCTGGCAGCCTGCAGGGGGCTGGTCTCGGGGACAGTGAAAGAGGGGCTCTAGAATCCAGGGAAGAAGGCCGAGTCCCTCCCCGCTGAGCCCTAGAGGAGCAAGTCCGGTGACACCAATGGGAGTGGAGACCCTGCCCCGCCACCCCACACTCAATATGCACCACTCATGAGATCGTCACAGGAAAAATGAACAGAGACCTGGAGCATTTTCCTTTTCTTCTAATAATTTTCCCACCTGATAGCCTCACCCTTTGCCTGTGCCTTTCAATTTAAAGGCCATCAGGCTGTGATAATAAATAAGTTTTGCCTGGATGGTTTGGCTCAGTGGTTGAGCGTCAACCTATGAACCAGGAGGTCATGGTTTGATTCCTCGTCAAGGCACATGTCCAGGTTGCGGACTCGATCCCCAGTGGGGGGCGGGCAAGAGGCAGCCAATTGATGATTCTCACTCATCATTGATATTTCTCTCTGTCCCTCTCCCTTCATCTCTGAAATCAATAAAAAAATGTTTTGAATATTTTTTAAAAAGATTTTGAATAGGTTTTATGGTTTAATGATTTCTAATGTGAAAATATTACAGAAGACACTGCTGCTTAAAATGAAATTAAGTCAATTATATTTGGTTTATTTATTTATAAATTAGGTGAGATGTGTTTATAGGTGATTAACCAAGGACTTTAAAAGCAAAACAAGCCCTGACTGGCTTGGCTCAGTGGATAGAGCATCGGACTGTGGACTCAAGGGTCCCAGGTTCGATTCCAGTCAAGGGCATGTGCCTTGGTTGCGGGCACATCCCCAGTGGGGAATGTGCAGGAGGCAGCTGATGGATGTTTCTAACTCTCTATCCCTCTCCCTTCCTCTCTGTGAAAATCAATAAAATATATTTTTAAAAAAATAAAAGCAAAACAAAACAAAAGAAAAAAAAAGAGTCAAAAGCCTTGTTCCATGGGGAAGACTGACTTGTGGAGTGTGGACTCGGGTGTACACCAGGGCGGGTCCAGCTCGCTCCCGCTCAGGGCCATGGGTGAGAAGCAGCAATGACAGCACCCAAGGCTGGTCCTTGCTGCCTTCCCTCCCCGGCCCCTTTACTCCTGGGCTGCAGCGTTTAAACTCAAACTCACTTTACATCCGGACTCGGTCCCTGTAGCCGTGGAGCTGTGCTGCTCCCCAGGCCATCAGTCGGCCGCAGGGCTCTGTACACAGTGAGGTCCGGCTCCCCAGTCACCACCGACTGTCAGGCTCTCCCACCCTCAGTCCACAGACACTGACACATGAGAGTTAGGCGAAGAACCAAGAGCAGGCTTTATTACAACTTACGGAGGAGACCAGAGAGTTTCTGGGCGGTAAATGGGAAGAGGGGCGCGGTCAACAGCAGGCAGTAGTGGGGGGAAGGGGGAGGTCCCACCTGCTCCAGGACCGCAAGGAGGCTAAGCGCCTCTGTCCTCCAGTCCTCAGGCTGCCACCGCTGTGATGGGACACCAGCCTCAAGCCTCGGGCTCTGGGGGACACAGGGCAGGGAGGGCCGGGAGGGGGCGCTGTGGCCCACGCCCCGTGTGCTCCTGGGTCGGGCTCTGGGGGGACACAGGGCCGGGATGGGGCGCCCAGTGTGCTCCTGGGTCGGGCTCTGGGGGGACACAGGGCCGGGATGGGGCGCCCAGTGTGCTCCTGGGTCGGGCTCTGGGGGGACACAGGGCAGGGAGGGCCGGGAGGGGGCGCTGTGGCCCGCGCCCCGTATGCTCCTGGGTCGGGCTCTGGGGGGACACAGGGCAGGGCCGTGAAGGGGGCTGCGGCCGGCGCCCGGTGTGCTCCTGGACCACAGAGGGCGAGGCTCGAGTTGCCTTGTACAGCTCCAGCTCACACAGGCCAGGCGGGAGGAAGGTGGGCAGGGCTACTTCTGGAGAAAGCTGAGTTTCAGGCCAGCATTTGCCCCCTGGACCTGGAGGAAAACGACTTGGTGGATGACTCAAAGGTTTTGTATTCAACCAACCCCTGGACAGGGGTGAGGGCCCTCACAGCAAGGCTCTGGGGGGCTGCTGGTGGCGGCCAGGACGGACACCACGCTAGAGGCAGCCTTGCTGGCAGTGGTGGGAGGGGCTCTGGGGGCACCTCCGCGGACGGGAACTGAGGTGGTGGTCCCCAGCGCGGCGGTTCACTGGGGGGCTCTGGTGGAGCCTGTGCGGTGCTCTCCCAGGCTGAGTGCTGCGGGCGCACTCGTTTCCGCAGTCATGCTGAGCGCCCAAAAGCGCAGCTCAGATCTGGGGGAGCCGCTCTGCTCCCAGGGCCCACAGGTGCTGCCCAAACCCCCAACCCGAAGTGGGCGGAGTGTGTGCTGCCCAGCGTGGGCGGTGCCGCGGGCCTGGAGTGTCCGCCTCGGTCACAGCCCTGGGCATGCGGGCAGCATTGCCCCTGCCCCGCCAGAGGCAGGGGTTGCCAGAGGGGCTCCGGCTGCCTTGGCAGCACAGGCGGGCGGTGCTGACAGGGTGCCCCAGGCGGAAGCTGTGGGCAATGAACCCCAAGGGTCGCCTGCGTGGGTGCTGCTGCCAAGGCCGGCGGGAGAAGCGGCTGGGGCCAGGGCTGGGCCTGGAGCGGCCTGTCACCCCGAGGACAGAATTGTCAAAAGTTCAGGCTCCAGGCTGCTGCCAGTCAGGGGCCCAAAAAAGGTCTGTGCAGTGGCTGCAGGGTTCTCAGCAGGTTTCCAGTTGAAGAGGGGCTGTAGAGACCAGTGCGGGCAGCTGGGGGGCCGCAGAGGTGGGGCGCCGCCTCCGCAGGGGGTGGGGAGAAGCACCAGGAATCGTGTGGGGGCAGGGGTTTGGGAGGAGACAGAGGATCTGCAGACACGGGGATAAGGAACCACATCTCCATCTCCGGCAGCGGAGATTGATGCCTTGGGTTGCAGGGGGCCTCCCTCCCCGCCCCGCGGTGGGGGCCCCCCGTGGGCTTCAACGTGGAGGGGGCGGGATGCAGGAGTGGGCCAGGCAGCCGGGGCTTCTGGTGGCCCTGCCCCTGCCTGGAGCCGGGAGGGAGCAGGGGGCCGGGAGGGGCTTTGGGTGCCCCGCACACAGGTCAGCCCTGCGCCTCTGGGGCACTGCAGCCGGCGAGGCCTGGCTCACCCCGCAAAGAGCTGTGGATGCGCTGGAACACGGCTTCCTTCTCTCCGTGCAGGTCTTGGCCCAGGCGCGCGGGGGGGGGGGGGGGGGGGGGGGGGGGTGGGTCGGGGCCTTACATCAGCTCAGCAGGTGTGGCCGCCCCAGGTCCCCTCACCTGCGCCTGCGCCGCCTGGCAGCAGAGGAACCTTGCTGCCTTAGGGCCTGGAGCTGTCAGAGGCGGCGAGCGTCCTGGGGTGTTGCCCCCGCGGGGGCGCGTGCTCCTTTCCTCTGGGAGCCGAGGGGCCTGCGGGCTCACTGTCTTTGAGGACCCCGGGCAGCCTGGCGTGGAAACGGTGGAGCTGCTGGGGCAGGTGAGGGCGTTTCTTCGCGGGCAGGAGCTCCAGGAGGCCTGGCCTTTCCTGTGGCTGCGTCTTCTGGGCTCTGTGCGTGGAGGGTTCTCCTTAGAGGCCTGGGCCTGGGGAGGAGGAAGAGAGGTGTCCCTGCACCCCAGGGCCTGAGACTGGCTGTGCTTCCGCAGAGCCCGCAGGCCCTCCCTGATGGGCCCCTCGGACTGTGGGGGGCTTGGTACTGCGTGGCCGCCTCTCCGCCCCTCTCTCCCAGGGCTCTGAGCAACCTGCTGTCTGCGGCCTGAGACACAGCTGGGTGTCGTCAAGCCGTGCGGCGCAGTCAGTAACTCTGCCCTCCAGACACTGAGCTGCAGGACATCTTCCAGGCGGGAGCGGACAGCACTCCTTGCCGATGACCACGCTGCAGGCTGAGGTGGGATCCCCAGCACGCGAGCAGGTGCCGAGCCTGCAGCGTCTTGCAGACGCTGTGACACAGCACAGAGGCCAACGCAGAAGACACCTACAGGGTGGCCTGCGAGGAGCTGGCAGCGCTGGGCAGCGGTGCCGCTGGCGGACCCAGGGAAGATGGGGCGCTAGCGCCCAGGACCGGGGCGGGGCGGGGCGCAGCCGGTCCGGGAACCAGCATTGGGCATTTGGGTGAAGTCGGCCTCAGGCAGAGCGCGGGCTTCCTGAGAGGGTGAGCTCCCTCAGCTGCCAACGCCGGTGAGAGCCAGAGCTCGGTTTGGGCCTGTTGCTGGGATGCACCAGAACACGCCAGTGCGGGGCGGGAGGACCACTGTGTGCAGAGGGGCGCACAGAGGGCGCCTGAGGGGACCCCCGCGGACCCAGGCCAGCACGGTGCAGCCCCGCCCGGGCCCTCAGGCGCGTCGTTGGCTTGAAGACCATGAGCATATGGACGGGCAGAGGCCCGCTTCCCCGCAGGCCCTGCCCCTCCTAAGGGACTGCCATGCAGGGGTGCCGTCAGTGTGGGGTGGGGCGCCAGGGAGCAGGGTCCTGGCACCGCCGCCCACACGCAGCGGCAGCTTTGGTGGCAGCACTGTGAGTCCTCGGCCCTTTCCCTGGGAACCCTGGAGGGGGACAGCCGCTAAGGTCACAGTGCCACCCCACTCAGGTGCCCTGGGGGACACCTGAACGGAAGCCTTCTAATGCTTCCGGGGCAGCATGCATAACACATGACCCTACAACTCCACTTCCAGGCACTTATTCAATAGAAATAAGAGTTACGTCTCACAGAAACTTGCATGAGAACCTCTTAGCTATCTTACCCACAAATACTACCTAAAGGGCTCCTGAAGCTTCCAACGCGTCTGGAGTCCATCTGTAGTTATGTTTTTAGTTGTTCTGGGAAGACCACTGAGTAACTCAGCATTTTGCAGCCTGATCGGAGTGAATATTTACCAGCTGCGTGAAGTGTGAAACCTGCCAGCCTGGCAGACCCTTTACCGTCCCCTGCTGTGCTTGTCATGTGTGTTACCTTCACAGGCGGTCCCTGTATTACATGTGAGAGGAGAAAGGGGCCATCTCACTGCTCCAGGTCCTCACCACCTCCGCGGCTCACTTTGCTCCTGCGGCTCCTGCTTCCCTCCTGCATCATAGACTTGGCTTGAGTTCCCCTAAAAGCAGAGCAAGAGACAATGGCTCCAATGGGGGATTTGTTTGGGCCAACAATCCCAATGGACAGTGTGGGTGTTTGACAAGGAGGAAACACCACTCCCAGGAACATTATTGAATTGTCACTACTGTCTACAGCTGGAGCACGATCCCCTGGGGGCCTCTGAGGGGCAGTGTAGGATGTGCCTCATTCGAGAGGTGGAAGAGGGCAGTATGCATCCACTGGTTCCTGTCTCTCCATGGGTCAAGGGTTGTGTCATAGGGTGTTAACCCTTGAACTTCCTTGCTTGGCCATGTACATAATGGCTGAATGGGTGTTCATAGATATTTCTTGGGGCAGCATAGAATACCCTGGTGAAGAGAGAGTATCCAAGAGAATCCTATATAATAAAAGGCTAATATGCAAATCAACCGAACGACAGAACGACCGGTTGCTATGACCCACACTGACCATCAGGGGGCAGACACTCAATAGAGGGAGCACCATTCCACCAGAGGCTGGGCTCACAGCTGGCTAGCACAGCCACAGTGGCAGGAGCCTCTCCCGCCTCTGCCACACCACTAAGGACCCCTCAGGGGATGTCTGCCAAGGGGTCCTGGACTGCTAGAGGGCTCAGACCAGGCTGAGACCACCTCTCCCCCCCCCCCCCCCAGTGCATAAATGTCGTGCACTGGGCCTCTGACATTTTTCCCATTTCAGTATACACACCCTCTGCCCACTCAAGAGGTGGAGCCCGTTTCTCCATCACTGTGACTTTTTTGACCAAGGAGACATTAGCACACTCGGGCATGCAAAGGCTTAAAAGGTCTGCCTATGATAGACACAGAGAGCGAACGGATGGTTGCCAGAGGGAGGGCAGTTGGGAAGTGGGTAAAAGGAGTGAAGGGATTAAGGAGTACAATTTGTTAGTTACAAAATAGGCACAAAGCTATAAAATGCAGCATAGGGAATATAGTTAATAATATTGCAAATACTGTGCATGATGCCAGGTGGGTATCAGAAGTAGCTGGGGAACATTTGTAAAGTAGATGATTGTCTACCACTATGCTGTACACCTGAAACCAATGCAAAATACTATTGAAAGTAAACAATAAACTAATAAAATTTTTTAAAAGTTTGTTTCTACTGAGTCTTGCTTTTCCTCTTGCTGGTTTTAGAACTTTGTAACCATGAGAACAAGTTCAAACCAGCCTGACGGATAATGAGAAACATGTGATTGAGGCATTCTTGCTCAGATTGGAAGGGTTCATTCTAACCCTCATGGATGACGCTGCATATTTCAGGATTTCAGTGGAGGAAGTAACTGCAAAGTGGTGCAAAAAGCAAGAGAACTAGAATTAGAAGTCTAGTCTAACGATGTGAAGGACTTGCTGCAATCTCATGATATAATTTTTAAAAGAAAGAGTTTCTTCCTATGGATGAGAAAAGAAAGTGGTTTCTTAACATGGGAACTACTCCTGGTGACGGCGCTATGAAGATAGTTGAAAAGACAATAAAGGATATAGAATGTTATATAAAATTCGTTGATAAAGCAGTGGCAGAGTTTGAGAGGTTAGTTGATGAAGCAGCAGCAATTTAGATGGATAAGATGCTATCAAACAGCATCACATGCTATAGAGCAGTGGTTCTCAACCTTGGCTGCACATTAGAATCACCTGGAAATCTTTTTAAAATCCTGATTTCTGGGCCTCATCCTCCGGAAATTCTGTTTCTTTGTTATGGGGTGAGGCCACAACATTAGTAACAAAGAAACAGACTTTCTGGAGGATGAGGCCCAGAAATCAGGATTTTAAAAAGATTTCCAGGATTATTCTAATGTGCAGCCAAGGTTGAGAACCACTGCTATAGAGAAAGCACTCTTGAAATGAAGGTCAATTGCTGCAGTGAACTTAATTGTCGGCCAATTTTAAGAAATTATCATGCCCTAACCAATGGTCAGCAAACTGCGGCTTGCGAGCCACATGCGGCTCTTTGGCCCCTTGAGTGTGGCTCTTCCACAAAATACCATGTGCGGGTGCACATGTACAGTGTGATTGAAACTTCGTGGCCCATGCGCAGAAGTCAGTATTTTGTGGAAGAGCCACACTCAAGGGGCCAAAGAGCCGCATGTGGCTCACGAGCCGCAGTTTGCCAACCACTGCCCTAACCGGTTTGGCTCAGTGGATAGAGTGTCAGCCTACAGACTAAAAGGTCCCAGGTTCTATTCCAGTCAAGGGCATGTACCTTGGTTGTGGGCACATCCCCAGTAGGAGGTGTGTAGGAGGCAGCTGATTGATATTTCTCTCTCATCAATGTTTCTAACTCTCTATCCCTCTTCCTTCCGCTCTGTAAAAAAATCAATAAAATGTTTTTTAAAAAGAAAAGAAATTGTCATAGCTGCCCCAGCCTGCAGCAACCACTAGCCTGGCCAGCCAGCAGCCATCGACATGACCAAGAGAGAGAGGAATGACATATGCAAAGTGCTGGAAGAAAGAATTTGCCAGCCAAAAATACTATATCCAGAAAGCTGTCCTTCAGATATGAAGGAGAAATTAATATTTTCCTGGGCAGACAAAAGCCGAGGGAGTTCATTACCACTAGACCTGCCTGACAAGAATGCTGAAATATGGAATATTTCTCTATCCACTGAGCCAAACTGGTTAGGGCAGTGGTTGGCAATTCTACCAACAAAAAGATTACCACTCACTGATGCTTGGAGCATAGTTAGCATTTTTAGCAATGCAGTATTTTTAAATTAAGGCATTTACATTTTATTTGTAAATATAATGCTATTGCACACTTCATGGATTAGAGTGCAAATGTAACTTTTATGTGCACTGGGAAACCAAAAGATTCGCCTGGCCCGCGTTGTGAGCTAGCTTGCTGTGGTAGTCTGGAACTGAATCCACAATATCTTCGAGGTACACTTCTTCTACATTATAGTCGTAACACACTGCCCTCTTAGAGACTTAGAGTTTTCCTAGTCTGGTTGTGTATTTACCTTTACCAGTGCGTGTATACTTTCATATGTTGTTATGTCACTGATTAGTGTGTCTTCACTTCAGGTGGAAAACTCCTTTCAGCATTCTTGTCAGGCAGGTCTAGTGGTAATGAACTCCCTCGGCTTTTGTCTGCCCAGGAAAATATTAATTTCTCCTTCATATCTGAAGGACAGCTTTCTGGATATAGTATTTTTGGCTGGCAAATTCTTTCTTTCAGCACTTTGCATATGTCATTCCTCTCTCTCTTGGTCTATAGGTTTTCTGCTGAGAAATCTACTAATAGCCTAATGGGGATTCCTTTTCAGGTCACAATCCTTTTTCCCCATCTGCTTTTAGAATTTCAAACTTATCTTGATTTTGGACAACTTCATTATAATGTGCCTTGGAAAAGGTCTTTTGAAATTGAGATAATAGGGTGAACTTGGATGTTATTAAAGTTAACCTTGTATATAAAATCAAGTTAGAGTGTTATAACTTTAGGGCATTAAAGGTAATCCTATGGTAACCACAAAAAATACCTATAAAGTATATACAAGAAATGAAAATGGAATTTAAATATTTTATTACAAAAATTTAGCTCAATGTGAAAGAAGACAAGAATGTAAGAAATGAGAAACATAAAAGCTATAAGGCATATAAAAAGTGAACAATACAATGATAGAATTAAGTCCTTCTTATTAGTAATTACTTTAAATGTAAATGTATTAAATTCTTCAGTCAAAAGAGCAATTAGAAGAATAAATTTAAAAACATACAATCCAGCTATATGCTGTCTACAAGAGACTCACTTGAAATCCAGACACACAAATTTTAAAAATTAGAAAAAAATATTCTATATCAATAGTAACCAAATGAAAACAGGAACGGTTATACTAATATCAGACAAATAGACTTTAAATAAAAAATAAATCAGACTTAGATGTAAGAGCTAAATTATACAAATCTATGAAAGAAAAGGGGGATAAAGCTTCATGATCTTGGATTTTCCTATGAATTTTTAAATATACCAAAAGCACAAACAAGAGGAGACATAAATACAACTTTATTAAAATTAAAATTTTGTGTGCTTCAAAGAACACAACCAAGAATGGTATAATACAACCTATAGAGTGGAAGAAAATATTTACAAATCATATATCTGCTACGTTCTATTGCCCACTATTTATAATGAACACTGGTAACTCAACAATAAAATGTCAAATAACCAAACTTTAAAGTAAAAAAGGATTTGTATATTGTTCAAAGAAAAGACATAAATTGTCAATAAATGCATGAAGACATGTTCAAAATTATTAGCCATTAGAAAAATGCAAATTAAACTGCATTTAGAGACCACTTCACACCCACTGGAATGAATATAGATAGATAGATAGATAGATATAGATATAGATATAGATATAGATAGATATATAGATATAGATATAGATATAGATATAGATATAGATATAGATATAGATATAGATAGATATAGATATAGATATACATAGATAGATGGATAGATAGATATATACAGAGAGAGAGATTTTAAAGCAAACAAGTACTGGCAATGATGTGGAAAAATTGGAACCTTCATATATATCTGGTGCAAATAGTTTGGCAGCACTTTCAAAAGTTAAACGAAGTGATTATATGGCCAAGAAATTCCACTCCTAGGTATATGCCCAAGATAAGTTTTTTAAAAAAACATAAGTTCACCCAGAAACTTGCACATAAGTGTTATAGCAGCATTATTCACAATAGCCAAAAAGTGGAAACAATCAACTGTTCATCAATTGATGAATGAAAAAACAAAATGTGTTATATCCATACAATAGATATCCATCCATAAAAAGTGTGAAGCACTGATATGTGTTACACCTTGGATGAACCTTGAATGCATTTTGCTTACTGGAAAATTCAGATATAAAAGGCAACACATTATATGGTTCTATTCATATGAAGTGTCCACAATATGAAATGCCTATGTACAGAAAGAGCCAGGGTTGGAGGAAAGAGGAGTAGAGAGAATAAGACTGGCCGATAATCAGTGTGGAGTTTCTTTGTGGATGGATGAAAATGTACTAAAATGAGACAGAGATAACACTTGCAAAACCTGAAGGTACTAAAAATACCAAACTGTGCACTTTTTAAAGGTTAATTTGTGAAATATGAATTCTAACTCAATAAAAAGAATATGACTTAACATTTTTATGTTCCGTCTCTCAACATGGTGAACTGAACAAACTACAATCATTCCTCTCAAATCAACACAGAAATGGGATTCCCACAGGGACTCCACGGCATGGCTTGTACAGGATGAGAGTTACAACTCAGCCGTGTGTGACCAGAGCCCAGTTCGAGCTGCTGACTGACTGTGGGACCAGCTGGTATGTATTTTTCACTGAGGATCAATCCCATGTGTAGTCTCTGTTACTGACATCCTCCTGGCACAAGTACCAGTAATTTATCCCTAGGCGTGGCATCTGGTCATGGTGGTTCTATTCCTATAAAACCTGCTTCCTCCCATGGAACCATCACGCTGAAGAGCCAGCTGAGGGATAGAAAGAAGAAGCCATGTCGCGACTGCAGGGTGGGGCAGCCACTCAGTTGTGGTTGCAGGCAATCATCACTGATGACTGGACTACCCAGAGAGAAAATCATAAGAATACAATGGCCTTAAATGACACATTAAACCACATGGACTTAATAATTGATATTTTTAGAGCATTTCACCTCAAAGCAGCAGAATATACATCCTTTTCAAAAGCACAGAGAACATTTTCCAGGATAGTCCACATGTTAGGCCACAAAACAAGTCTCAATAAATTTAAGATTAAAATCATATCATCTCCTCCTATCACAATGGTATAAAACTACAAGAAGAAAAGTGAAGAACTCACAAACCCATGGAGGCTAAATGATGAATAGTTTAAGAACAAGATAAAGAAATCAAAAGATGCCATGAGACAAAAAAATTTTTAAAAATCCAAATTTTACAAGACACAGACAAAGAAGCAATTCTAAGAAAGAAATTCATTGCAATATGGGCCAACCTTAAGAAACAAAAATCTCACAAAAATCATCTAACTTTACACCTAAAGGAGCCAGAATAAAGAAAATAAACAAAGCCCAAAGTGAGTAGAAGGAGCAAATAATCAAGGGAGACTAAAGGAACAATATATCAATCAAATTAAGAGCTGGTTCTTTGAAAATATTTTTTAAAAATTTTGATAAACCTTTAACCAGACTCATCAAGAAAAAAAGAGAAAGGACCCAAGTAAATAAAATCAGAAATAAAAAAGGAGCAGTAACAACTACCACCACAGAAATACAAAGGTTTATAAGAAAAATATTACAAAAAATTATATGTCAACAAACTGGACAATTCAAAAGAAATGGTAAATTCCTAAAAGCATAGAATTTTCTAAGACTGAGTCAAAAAGAAACAGAAAATCTGAACAGACCAAAATCTAGCAATGAAATCAAATCAGTAATCAATGAACCCCAACAAACAAAAGTCCTGGAGGGGATGACTTTACAGGTAAATTTATTAAACATTCAAAGAATTCACACCCATCCTTCTCAAACTATTCCAGAAAATTCAAGAGGAGGGAAACTAATTTTGTGAGGACTTTACCCTGGCTCCAAAATGAGACAAAGGCATTACCAAAAAAAAAATTATAGGACAATATCTATGATAAACATAGATGCAAAATCCTCAGCAAAATATTATCAAACTGAATTCATCAATATATTAAAATAATCATACATTATGATCAAGTGGCATTATTCCTGAAATGCAAGTTTGTTCAACAATTGCAAATCAATTAACATGATAACCACATAAACAAAATGAAGGGTAAAAATCACATGATCATATCAAAAGATGCAGAAAAAACATTTGACAATATTTACTATCCCTTGATGATTTTTTAAAAATCAGCAAAATGGGAATAGAGGGGACATACCTCAACATAATAAACATCATAATGACAAACCCACAGCTAATATCATACTCAACAATGAAAAGCTAAAACTGTTCTTCTTAACTTCAGAAATAAGACAAGGGTATCCACTTTTGCCATTTTTATTCAATACTACAGACCCGGTGCATAACATTTGTGCACTGGGGGGAGTCCCTCTGCCCGGTCTGTGCCCTCTTGCAGTCCGGGACCCCTCAGGGGATGTCCACCTGCTGGCTTAGGCCCACTCCCCACAGACAGACATCCCCCCGAGGGGTTCTTAGCGCTGCCAAGGAGGCAGGAGAGGCTTCTGGCTGAGCAGCACTCCCCCGTGGGAGTGCACTGACCACCAGGGGGCATTGAGCACCTGCCCCCTGGTGGTCAGTGCATGTCATAGTGACTGGTTGTTCCGCTGTTGGATCAATTTGCAATTAGGGTTTTATTACATAGGACTAGGGTTTTATTATATTGGCGCACAAACTTCATGCATGGTTATGGTCCCTAGGCCTAGCCTGCAATCAGGGCCATCTTCCTGGGCTGCCGGCAGCCTGCCTCGACCCCTGTCACCACCCACCCCTGGTTCCCAGTTCGCCATTGGGTGATTGGAGCCTGCTGGCCAGGGGGAGGGACCGAGAGGTTGGCTATTTCAACCCACTCACTGGCCCCATCCCCTGACACCGGTCACCCTCTGTGTGCAGGGCTACCAGTGGGGCAGGGGCCTTGGCCTAGTGCCACCCTCATCTGCCACAACCCACCCCCGCTCCCTGTTCCCCATCGGGTGATCAGAGCCTGCTGGCCAGGGCCTGCCAGCTGAGGATAACTCCTGCGTTAAGCATCTGCCCCCTGGTGGTCAGTGAACATCATAGTAACCAGTCATTCTGCCATGCAGTCGATTTGCATATTACCCTTTTATTACATAGGATAGTATTAAAAGTCCTAGCCACAACAATCAGATAAAAAGAAGTAAAAGACATCCAAATTAGAAAGGAAGAAGTAAAACTATCATTATTTGTAGATGACATGACACTATTTATAGAGAACCTTGAAGATTACAAACACACACACACAAAAAGAACTACTAGAATTGATAAATGGATATAGGAAGTAGCAGGATACAAAGTTAATAAACAGAAATCAGCTTCATTTTTATACACCAATACTGAACTATCAGAAACAGAAATTAAGAAAACAATCCCATTTATAATTGCATTAAAATGTAAAACCCCTAGGGATGAATTTATAAAAGAAAGTAAAAAACCTGTAATCAGAACATTATAAGACATTGAAGAAAAACTGAAGGAGAAAAATACAATTAAATAAAAGTATAGACATGCTTCTGGATAGGAAGAATAGATGTCATCAAAATGTCTATACTACCCAAAGCAATCTATAGATTCAGTGAAACCCCTATCAAAATACTAATGGCATTTCTCTCTCTCTCTCTTTTTTTTAATAATCCTCACCTGAGAATATTTTTCCATTGATTTTTAGAGATAGTAGAAGGGAGGGAGGGAGGCAGGGAGAGGGAGAGAGAGAGAGAGAGAGAGAGAGAGAGAGAGAATATTATTGATATCAGAGACACACATCCGTTGGTTGCTTTCTGCAGGTACCCCAACTAGGCCAGGGATGGAACCTAAAACCCAGGTAACATGCCCTTGACCAGGTATCGAACCCATGACCTTTTCATAGGCAGGACAATGCACTAACCACTGCTCAACACACTAAACACTGGCCAGGGCCCAATGGCATTTTTCATAGAACTAGAACAAATAATCCTAAAATTTATATGGAACCACCAAAGACCTTAAATAGCCAAAGCAATCTTGAGAAAGAAGAACAAAACTGGAAGGATCATGCTACCTGATATCAACATATACTACAAGGCTATATTATTCAAAACAGTATGGTACTGGCATAAAAATAGACACAGATCAATAGAACAGAATAAAGAGCCCAGAAATAGACCCACACCTATGTGGTCAATTAATCTATAAAAGAGAAAGCAAGAATATACAATGAGGTAAAGATAGTCTTTTCAATAAATGATGTTGGGAAAACTGGACAGATACATGTAAAAAAAAAAAAAACTAGACTAGACCACCTTCTTATACCATAGACAAGAATAAACTAATACTGAATTTGAGGCTTAAAGGTAAGACCCAAAATAATAAAACTCCCGAAAGAAAATATAGGCAGAGAACTCTTTGACATTGTTCTTAGTAATATTTTTTGAATATATCTCCCCAGGCAAGGGAAACAAAAGAAAAAATAAGCAAATGGGACTACATCAAAATAAAGCATTTTTGCATAACAAAGGAAACCATCAACAAAACAGAAAGACAGCCTACCAAATGGGGAAGATATTTGCCAATGATTCATATAGTAAGGGGTTAATATCCAAAATATATAAAGAAATCAACAAGTTAACACCAAAAATAATCTAAGCAATTCAGTTTAAAAATGAGCATTTCTCCAAAGATAATCTCTAGATGACCAATGGACATATGAAAAGACACCCAACATCATTAATAATCAGAGAGATGCAAATTAAAACTGCAATGAGATCTCACCTCACACTTGTCAGAATGGCTATCATCAATAAATCAACAAACAAATATTGGTGAAGATGTGAAAATAAAAGAACCCTAGTTGGTGGGATTGCAAACTGGCACAGCCACTGTGGAAAATAGTATAAAGGTTCCTCAAAAAATAAAAAATAGAACTGTCTTATGACCCAGTGATTCCACTTTTGGGTATTTATGCGAACAAAGTCAAAATACTGAGTAAAAAAGACACATTCACCCCTATATTTATTGCAGCATTATTTACAATAGCCAAGATCTGGAAGCAACCTAAGTGTCTATCGATAGATTAATGAATAAAGAAGATGTGGTATGTAGATACAATGCAATATTATCCTATATAATAAAAGCCTAGTATGCTAAGTGTCCAGTCGTCCAGTCATCCATTCAACAAATCAAAGCATAATATGCTAATGATATGCTAAGGTTGTTCAATCACTCACTATGATGTGCACTGACCACCAGGGGGCAGACATTCCAACCAGTAAGTTAGCTTACTGCTGGGATCTGGCAGATCGGAACTGAGCGAGACGGGCCAGACAAGTCCTGGAGCCCTCTCGAGGTCCCCCCCCAGCTGGGCAAACCTCCTGCTTCCCCCCCCCCTACCCCAATCATACACTGGTGGGGTCCCTCAGCCTGGCCTGCACCCTCTTGCAATCTGGGGCCCCTCAGGGAATGTCGGAGAGCTGGTTTCAGACCCATGCCGCAGGCCAGGCCCAGGGAGCCCATTGGTGCACAAATTCGTGCACCGAGCCTCTAGTTATCTATAAAAAAGAATGAAATCTTAACATTTGCAACATGAATGGATGTGGAGGGTATCATGCTAAGTTAAATAAGTCAGACAGAGAAGGACAAATGCCATATGATTTTACTTATATGTGCAATTTTTTAAAAAATAAAACAAAAGAGAAATAGTTTCATAGATACAGAAAATAAACTGATAGTCACTAAATGGAAGGGGGTTTGAAAGGCTGGGTGAAAAAGCTGAAGGGATTGAGAAGTGCAAATTGGAGGCACAGAACAGTCACAGGGATGTAAAATGCAGCACAGGAAATGTGGTCGCTAGTATTGTAATAACTAGATATGGTGCCAGGTTATTGGGGGGATCACTTCGTAAGCAATATAAATGTCTAACTACTACGATGTACACCTGAAATAATATAATACTGTCAATAGTAATGGGGAAACATTATTTCCAGAGCTCCTTGTCACTAACCGCCTGAGGAGCCACCTGGATCAAAGCAGGACTTAGGAAGATGGATCTTGCAGTTTGGCATGAACTTAAAATACCCAACGGACTATAGGAATAATAACTATTCAAATGAGACAGGAAGAAAGTCAGTACACAGTGACTTCTGGCCTGAGAGGAAATCGCATTCGAAAGCCACGTGTACCTGGAAGGTTACTCAGCCCTCCGTTTCCCAGTTCCCTCGTCTGGGACATGGAAATGTTAATAAAATCTGCTTGTTAATATTCTCAGGCTCATCATAAACACCAAGCCTGAAGAAAAATGATTGGTGCTCCATAACTGCTACCTACTTAAGAGTTCAAGCATTCAATGCCAGAGCAGTGAGCAGGAAACGCAGCTGGCTGCCTCCGGAGAGGGTGCCCGGAAGGCCTGGAGACCGGAGGATGAGGCCTTCTCCATATCGACATGTCTGAGAGCCCCCGGGGAAATCCGTTATCTCTTATCCGCACTACAGGGGAGCACAGTGCTGCTGTGATCTGCGGTTCTTGGAGAGCTAAGTGGCCTTCCCAGAGGCACTGCCCTGGTGAGTAATAGGCCTGAGGCAGGGGACTCAGATGTTCCCTGAGGACAGAGATCCCTGAACATAAGATCCCGAGACATAATTCATGACCTGGACAACCAACTAAGAGCTCTCCTCGCTAGCTTTCCCACACCCCCCTACCCCCAAGGTGCTCTGGGGAGAAAGCTTGTGCCCGGTGGAGGAGTCTGGCCCAAAAGAATGGTTCAAATCCTAACCCAACTCCTGGCTTTACATTTTAATTGTTGACCAGAAATATAACACAATTTCTCAAAATGAACCTCCCCTGATGAACTGGGGACCCAAACCTGTGTCCATGTCTCCCTCACGTGGCCCCCAGCACTTGCAGTGAGAGGTCCTGGGGTCAGGTGGCCACCCTGGATGACCGGTAGTCTGTTTGACTCCCAACTGGCTCAGAACCTTGGACATTCCAAACCAACTGCCCATATGACAGTTGCACAAAGAATTAGCTTCATCTTCAACTGACCAAATCTGGACCATGAACAGTTAACCTGGGAAGGGGTCTGCAGGGTTGGTGCTTGGTGGCTTAGTGGGTAAAGGCTACGGGCCCCAGGGTCTCACTGTCTGCTGAACTGGCAGCCTACATGGAGGCCTGGCTGAGAGCGGCAGGGGCAGCACTGGCCCAAGTCCTGCCTCAGCAAAACCAGTCTCTGCTGTGCAAACTGCAGCCCAGTGATGGGGCCCTCCTGGCGTTATTTCCACAGCCCCTTCAATGGAGTGGGGGGACACATCTGTGCCTCTACCTGTTGTTTGGGCAGATGCCCATTTTCATGCCACGGAACCACTCCTGGGGACGCCGGTAGATTCTCTTGATCACAGTTGATTTCCTTGTGAATCCTGTGTTTGAATCCCTTGTGTGGATCCTTTTTGTAATCTTGAGTCACAATCCTGGAAATATATTCAAAACAGAAAAAAAATATTGACATGTCACTGGCAGAGACCATGAGGAAGTATTCATTCATTCCAGGTCCCACTTCTGTTCTCTTGTTCACCAGCTGCCTCAGGGAGCCAGCCGGATCTGAGATGGGCTTGAAGAGGGTTGTGGCAGTGTGGTGTGTACTTACACCAGCTCGCTGATCGCGGGGGACACGACTCTCCTGGATGAGACGTTATGGAAAGGCAGCACCGCAGTGACTGAGCACAGGAGCTGTGTCTGATGACCTGTATCAATTTGGAAGGCACATGAACCTGTGGAAGTGACTTACTCCCCTGTCCTCAGATCCCTGTTCTGTGACATGGGGCCTCCTTATTAGTATTATGAGGCTACATATACAAAAATTCAGATACAGCCTGAAGAAAAATGACTAGTCCTTCATAAGTGCCTCATAAGTGTTCAAATATTAAGTGTCTGAAAGAATAAGCATGAGATGAGACAGTCACTGCCTCCAGAGAGGACACCTGGGTGGCGACAGGGCGGGGTGGGGGCGGGAAGAGGGCAGAGCATGCTTTTCAGTCTCTATGGGTGTGATGCTTTGTAGCGGCCTCTGGGAATATCTCTCATCATCTCCTGTGGTCTCCACTGTGCCTGTGGGGTCTGCAGAGAAGGGGCTGTGACCTGTATTTCATGGTTCATGGCACAGAACTGACGACAGGTGGATGGAGGACAGGAATGCAGTTGGTCCCCTGGGGACAGAGACTCCTGAGCCCCTATGGGTGCTAGATCATGCCCTGGATTCCTGAACCAGGGCCAGCCTCCCTGCATCCCCCACATTCTCCTGCCCCAAGGTTGCTGGGTGCAGACAGGAGGTGTCTGAGCCAAGGGAAGCGCACATGCCTTACCCAGCACCCACCCGTACGTTTCCATTCCAACTCAAAGCGATGATGTTTTCTTGAAAGGAAGCCTCTTAAGGGACTCCCCCAGCACCTTCACACATCAGCACCTTGAGCTGCGCCTCCTGAGGGTGTGGCCAGTGGTGGGTGTGGCTCCACACAGCTGAGAGCCAGGCCTTCCCAAGCCCACTGTGCACAGGCAGCTCTCAGGAGTCAGCTGGGCTTCAGCACCAGCCCTGGGAAGTGAGCGCTAGCCCAAGGGGAGGGAGCGGGTGGGCGCTGCTTCCCTGGTTCCAGCCATGGAGCTGGCCTGTCCGCCCTCTGCTGACTGGTTTGCGCACCCAACTGAGCAGCTGGACTGGGCCTGGTTGAGAGCAGGCAGTGGTGCCCAGGCGCTGGTGTGCCCTCCTCTCATTCCTTCCTCACTCCAATCCAGCTCACCATCTCCTCGTCCCTCCTGAGACCCTGCAGAGGAGAGGCGCTGACAGACTCCTGTCCTCATGGAGGGACCCTCCTTACCCACAGCCTGTGGCCCCGCCCAGAGCCTCTGCCTCTGTCACTAATGTTCACTGGACATCCCGATGGCACTGGCCCTTCTCACCTCCCCAGGCACCACCACACACAAGGATCCTGTGCACATCAGCCATGGAAATCCCACCTGAACCCCAGTTCTTTCCTGTCTCTAACCCCTGCATTCAGACTGCTGACGTTTGGTTTCAGATGTTGACATTCACACCCAGGGGTTGGCCTGGAATCCCCTTTCCCAGGGCGCCTGCTCTGGGTGGTGCCAGAGCCTCCTGACCCTGCAGAGGCGGGGGTCCCTCCCAGCTGGTCTCTGGGGGGCCAAGCAGGAGACCCGCACTGATCCTGACCATTGGGTAGAAATGAGAGGAAACCTCCTGGGCCTGAGGTTGGCTTGTGGAAATCGTTTTATGTTTCCTGTTGGTTTTTCTGTTTGTTTTGTTTTGTGTGTTTTTTAATCTTCACCTGAGGACATTTTTCCATTGATTTTAAGAGAGAGTGGAAGAGGGGGAAAGACAGAGAGAAACATCGATGTGAGCGAAACACATTGATTGGTTGCCTCCTGCAGGAGCCCCGACCAGGGCCTGGGCCAGGCTGGGAGGAGCCTGCAACCGAGGTACATGCCCTTGACCTGGATGGAAGCTGGGACCCTTTGGTCCACAAGCCGACGCTCTACCCACTGACCAAACCGGCCAGGGCTCTTGTTGTTTCTTATGTTTCCTTTACACGTTGTAAAGTACCCCATCCTAAGTGTAAAGCTTATGGTTCCTTACAGATATGAGCACGTCTGTTGCCAACACCCAGTTGAACATGCGCGTTGCCCACAGCGCCCGGCGGCCTCCTGTGGAGGATATGGGAACATGTCTGCTTCCTGGGACGAGGACGCCCTCAGCTACCCAGGTGTGCCCAAGCACAGCGACTGCACCGATTGCTCAATGTCCGCATGGTGGTGCCTGAAGGGAGAGGAGGAGCCAGAGCTGGGGAGCCCGCCAGGCCCTTGGGTTAGGCTGGAAGTGGGGCCCCGGCAGGAGGGGAGAAGCGCCCAGAAGCACCTGGGCCCCGACAGTGACAATGCTGCTGTGCAGTGTGGCACCCGGACCGCCCACCCACGGCTGCCCTGGCTGAGGGTGGTTCTGCGTTTGTGTTTCATGGAAAGTTTTAAAAATACACTAGAAGGAGGTAAATGCTGCTTAATGTACGTCCTTCAGCATGAACTATAAGGCAGCTCTCAACCGAAGTCCATCCAGTGTTCTCAGGGAGTCACCGGCCCAGCACAGCCTGCCTGGATGGGGGAGCAGCAGGCAGCTAGCTGTCCATTCCCGGCTCCGTGTATCTTTTAAGCTTCCTGCCAGTGTGTGGGCCCCATCCCTCCGAAGGGCACAGCCTCCACGGTGTCGGAAGAACCCCCACCAGCAACCGCAGGTTCGAATCCTGGAGGCACAGACGGATGGACGGACGGACAGACAAACGGGGCTCCCTGGAGTGGGCGCAGGAAGGTCCCTCGGGCCCTAGAAGTAGCCACGGGCCCTGATACCCCGGGGTCAGACCCCAGGGAATTGGAGCCTTCTTGCTGCTCTGAGGTGTGGGTGCTCCTGTCAGATAAGAGTGTGAAGGTCACAGGAACGACTGGTCCTGTAGGCAAGGGGTGACTGGTCCCCAGACGGCGAGGAGGATGCATGGCGGGAGCTCCAGGACTCCCCACCCACCCCCCCGGAACTGTGGGGCGCAGGAGGGCTGAGGACACAGGTGGGGTGTGACCCTGTCCCTCCCCACACTCGCGATAGCGCAGTCATGAGACCTGCCTGTGCCTTTCAGTTTAAAAACCATGATGCTGTGGTCATTTAAAAACAAATTTTTACGGTTTAATGTATTCCAATGAGAGCCGGTTAGAGAAAACACCGCCGATTAAAATGCAGTGAAACCAACAATGACCTTTGTCTTGTTTATTTACACATTTGGAAAAGAAACATTAAAATCTGTAACCTACCTCCCGCCACATCCCAGAGGAGCACTGCGCTGCGCTTCCTTCAGTGGTTGTGTGTTTTGTTGGATGTTTACGTGACGGCCTATAGAACCTCAGCTGAAAGGTGGCGCTGTGCCCGGCCCCAGCCCTCAGCCCTCAGCCCTGGGCCCTCGGCTCCCGCAGAGCTCTGAGGTGGCTGCAGGCCCCTGCGATCAGACAACCCCCAGCTGGTGTGGAGCCTGCAATGCCTTGTCCTTGACGCTGGGACTATACCACCCTCAGGACAAGCGGCTGGGCCAGGGGAGCTGCCCTGCTTGCAAGAAAGGGAGCCCCTATCCTCTGCCCCTCAGCCTTTCCCAGGAGCCCGCAGCAGGGAGGTCAGGGCCACCCACAATCTCTCCTCACACCCAGTGATAGGATCCAGCTTTAAACCTCCAACTAAGGAGCTATCTATTGATCTTAATGGAGTCAACAGCACGGAGCTGGGTCCTGCAGGCCAGACGTTAGCCAGGTCCTGGGAGACTCCTCACAGAGAACACAGTGTGAGTCACACACCTGAAGCTATCTATGCACATGGGGTGGCCTCTTGGGAATCTACGGCCCCTCCTCCAACCACAGGACCCAGGGAGGGCCTGGCAGCAGCATGGACACTCCCATGGCCCGGGGTCATCCAGGGCGACGTGCGCAGGGCACCCTTCATGGCCCCACTCTGACTCTCATCACCCGTCTCCCTCGCAGGTCACATACAGCAGTGGCCACCCAGAGCTCTACTCAGTTTGGTTCTTTCACTAAAATGCCAAAAAGAACAAGAAGTGAGTTAGGAAGCAATGGGAACACCACACTTCCTTGCCTCATCCTTCTCATCTCGAGCACTCGAAGCCACAGATTCTCTTGATTTCGCCCCCCTCACATGACCTCCTCTGCTCCTCCTCTTGAGCTCCTCCTAGGAGTTGCTTGGCAGCTGGAGGGACGAGAACAACAGCGCGTGGAAAAGCACCTGCGTGAGCAATCTCAGGGCAGAGCCAGGCTCACAGGGCCCTGTTTAAGGTGCTTTTCTATAAATGTGTTTTATTTGAATAAAAAATATATGAGCCCAGCCGGGTGTGGCTCAGCGGTTGAGCATCGACCCAGGAACCAGGAGGCCGCCGGTTCGATTCCTGGTCAGGGCATATGCCCAGGTTGCGGACTCGATCCCCAGTGGGGGGCATGCAGGAGGCAGCCAATCAATGATTCTCTCTCATCATTGATGTTTCTATCTCTCTTTCCCTCTCCCTTCCTCTCTGACATCAATAAAAATATATATATTTAAAAAATATATATATATCTATATATCTATATATATATATATGAAAAGCAACTAGAAGTAGATAAATGTTATTTAATACCAAAACCTTCCCTAATAAACATAGAACATACTGGCATAGCTAAGGCCAGTGTTAAGTCCATACAATAAAGAACCACCTCCTCTCTGTCCTGATTGACGCTTCCTGAGGCCCAGGCTGAGGCAGATCATGGCCTCAACAGGTGTCAAGCAGCACCTGCAATACCAACATAGGTGCTGAAGTCTCTGGGAGGCTCTGAGACAGTTGGAGGAGGGCTTCCTGGAGGGGGTGTGCAGGACCCAGAAGGCTCCACAGACCCTAGAAGGTGACCTTGGCTCTGACATCCCCAGGGGTCAGGTTCCCACGACACTAGGCCTCTCTGCTGCTCTGGGACAAGGGTGCTGTCCATCTGCTGAGTGTCTATAGATGTCCTGGGAGCAACTGGCCCTGGGCTGGTGCAGGCACAGCACAGCCTGGTCTGGGAGAGGTCCCTGGGCCCCCCAGAAAGCTGTAGGTACAACTGAGTCCCGGGCGTTCCTGGTCAATGGCATCACTACTGATGGGCTGAGGCCAACACAAAACAATGTTATGGCAGCTTTATTCATGATTGCCAAATACTGGGAGCAAGCAAAATGGCCCTCAATAAGTGAGGGGACCAAAAAGCTCTGCTACAGCCAGGCAATGGAATATGATTCAATGGTAAAAATTGTAGAGGGCCGCCTGGGAGGCACCTAGGCATTTTCTTATTATTGTCAGCTGAACTCAGGGCATAGGCAGCCACACCCTGGGAACATGCTTCCCCAATAAGGCTGGACATGTTAATCAGGCAGGGGTGGAACTAGATATGTAAATCTAGGCCTTTAAAATAAACCTGCTGTGTGGCTCAGCCCGCTTTGTCGCCTCTCCATCAGAGAGGATGGCGCCCACCTGGCCCCAGCTTAAAATCTATTTCTGCGTCTTGGTCTTTCTTTAATTTCTTAATCCCCAGCTCCTCCGCTCAAGAACCTGTCGTTTTCCTGTGCGGGTCGCGGGAAACAGAAACAGCCCACCACATTTGGCGCGCCGAACAGGGATTGAGTAAGGAGGCAAGAGAAGAAAGCGAGGGAGTCGCTCCTAGAAGTGTGCACACGACAGATTGAAGGTAAGGAGTGTATTGTGTGAATTGAATCAACTGGGTGTAAAATATGGGTAATTCAGGGTCTCGGGAAAGAGATCTCTACTCTCAAATACTTAAAAGTATGCTTAAAGCTCGAGGATGTTCTGTTAATTTTAGTCAAATTCTTTATTTCTTTCTTAAGCTTTGTTGATGAAACCTGGGAAAAGGTTAGAAAGCAGTTGTGTGACCAATACTCAGCAAAAAGTCCAGAGAAAATTCCTATTTTAATTGGCGATGGCCTTGATTCAGCACAGGAGAGTTTAAGAATGTCTAAGTGGGGTGCTGCCACGGCCTTACAGCCTGGAGTGGAAGGGTGCGAGTCTCTAAGAATACCATCTGCACCTCCTCTGCCTCCACGTCTAAACTACTTGTAACCAAGTAGAAAAGGATTAAAGGAATTTCTCAGTAACTGCCAATGATTCTTTATCTTAAAAAATCTTTTCTTTCCTTGAAAAATAAAAATTGAAAAATAAATAAAATAAAAAGAGTAAATGCCAGACCATTACTGAATCTTCCCCCTAAGAAACAAGGAGGTGGGGGAAGCTCATGTGGCCATCCAATATGGACGCCACTCCCCAAGAAAGCCACTTCTTCGCCTCAACTTCACCATCTTTATCCTTTTTTTTTTCCAGCTAATGACTTAAAGCTTTTACAAATTCATAAATGCATTCGGGATTTCTGTGCACATGTAAAGGGAAAAGGCCAGTTTAAAAACGAGTGCGCATAGTTTTGAGCTGAACTTGACCTTTTGCTGTGTACAGAATAAAAACCCGAGACTGTTTTGGCCTTAAAAATGGTGGAGATGAACCTAAGAAAGGAATACAGGCTGGTTTCCCAAGGGGATTTAAAATAGCTCTTTTGAAATTTCCCGCCCTGAGGCAAGTACCACCAGGAAGTTGATAGTCAAGTTTACATGTGAATAGCCATGGATTCCCTTCTTGACTTTCCCAGCAGGAAAATTGTGACCATTTTGAAATTTAGCAGCCATCTTTAGGAATGTTAATTTGCATTTCAATGGCTACACCTTTTGCTAGCCAACCTTCCCAGAAAAGGTGAAGCGGCCAAAGGGTGGCTCCTTTGAAATCAACTTTCCACCAGTAGTCATTTTTTAATACCTGCAAGTTTGCTTCTCAGTTTCCCTGGGCAGAAAAAAAACACGGTTTAAAGTTAATTATTAGATTTTAATATTTGTTCTTAAAAATATAAAAGCGTAGTTAATCAAAGAACTGCTAATATTTGACTTGAAAGCTCTGAAAGTTTAAAGTGCAAATTGAATTGGGAGAAATTAATTAAATATCTAAAGTATAACTTGTTTTTTAAAAAATAAAATGTGTTTTCTCTTAAATAATTAGGAATTCAAAATATGTTACTTCTTGGTCTGATTTAAAGGATAGGATTAATTTTATGATCTCAACTGAAAATTTTTTAATACAAAAAACAGTTTAAATTTGATTGATATTCCTTAAGATAATTATAAAGGGTATAAACAGCTAATGAGATTTCTGTTTGTCTACAATATAATGTTGGTCATCTATCTTTTAGGGATTTTGGTTTGCTCTGTCAAAGAACAGTGTAGACAGCCACCATTTTGGGCTGCGTGACTTGGCAGCCGCCATGTCAGCCACATGGCCTGCCGCTCCCCTGGGAGCTGCCATCTTAAAACAGCAAAGGCCCCTCCCTCTAATTTAGTCAATCACAGAAGGAGTGTCTGCTCACTGAGGCACGCTAGAATTTCAGGGGTATAGCTTTAAGGTGGTATTTTACTACAAAAATGTGAATGAGGCATAAAGTATGCTTGCCTCTCGGATTTATTTAATACTATTTTTAAGAAGCTATTTTTAATGCTTAATAAAGTTAGCAATCACGGTCTTAATATAATTTAAGTGATATGATAGACCAATGTTTTGAGCAGTTGACTCTATAAGGGCCGACAATAGAGCTTGTATTCCTTTAAAAGGCTAAGTTATTTTTCTAATCTCTTAAATCTAGAAAACTCTACTTTCCTTAAACTAAGGACAATTAAAGGTTATATGTTCCCTCTCTAAACAAAAGTTAAATAGCTTATGTCAAAGTATTTAAAAGGGACTGATAGCAGTAATCCAATTTCTGTGATCCCAACTGAAATTTTAAAACTAGTTTAAATTTAATTGATATCTCCTAATAATTATAAGAAATATATATATATATATATATATATATATATATATATATATATATATATTTGATAGTCTTTCAAGTTGGATTTCAAAACTATAACCAAGAAATGACTTTAAGAAATTTCACGGGCCCTGAAATGTTTTCAAAAGTTTATTCTCTCTTTTTAAAGGATTTTCTAATTTAACCAAATTTAATATACTTGAAATCACATTTAAACTTTATCAAATAAAAATTAATAAATATATATTTTAAGTTTTTGCCTCTGAGAAAGGACAAAACAAGTTATTTTGTTTAATATTTCTTAAAATACAGCAATGAATTTTAAGATGTAATTTGAAATAACAAAAGCTCCTTGCTGCTGCATTTTAAAATTAGGCTGGAAGAGGGGCAGCGTTTGCCCCTTGTGAATCAGAAGTATACTAAATACTAAATTTACTTGCTTTGCCTTTTTTTAAAAAAAATACTTACTTAAATTACTATCCTTGTAAGCAATTGAATCCTAGTAAAAGGCACATTTTTCCTTTACCTGGGAAGGACAGCACAGCTATCCCAAGGTTAGAGGGCTCCAGTTAACGTGTCAACTTGGGTGTTCTGGATACCCAAAACTGTAATTTAGATAAAGTGCCTAAGTTTAACCCAGGTCACCCAAGGGTTCTAGACCCCAAACTGTAATTTAGATAACATGCCTAAGTTTAACCTAAGTTACCCAAGGACTCTAGATAATATGTTTACCCAAAACTGTAATTTGGCTGTAAATTGCCTTTTTTTTCTTGAAAACTAGGTTCCTCATTCCAAACCTTGAGTTTAAAATTGAATTGTCATGACCTAGAGCAAAGAATATTCTTACATGGTATTCTTCTACAAGTTTCATTAATAGTTTTGATGCTTTAAAACAGTATATTGTGCATTTATGCCAAACAAACTTACAAATTAGTTCTTTAAATGTTTGGCAGCAATTTAATATTTAAGGACATAAAAGTATTTATTCCCTTGCCGAAACCGGTTTGGCTCAGTGGACAGAGCATCGGCCTGCGGACTGAAAGGTCCCAGGTTCAATTCCGGTCAAGGGCATGTACCTGGGTTGCGGGCACATCCCCAGTGGGAGATGTGCAGGAGGCAGCTGATCGATGTTTCTCTCTCATCGATGTTTCTAGCTCTCTATCCCTCTCCCTTCCTCTCTGTAAAAAAAATCAATAAAATATATTAAAAAAAAAAAAAAGTATTTATTCCCTCCTGGGAAGGCACTTAAGCATTCTGTGTTGACCTCTCTTGATTTTTTTTGCCAAGAGGATTCCAATTGTCTACAGCTGTTGTCTACAGCTGTTGTCTGAGCTCTTCGTTCAAACTGAGATCATGAAAAGCTGGTACCATGGATCTGTCTCTTGCCCAATGGCGTAAGCTGGGCCCTCTCTGGAGAAGAAACCTGGGTTCCCTATGATCAATGCCGGGGCCCTCCAGCAGGCAAGGGGGGATCCAAAGGCAATTGCTGGGCATGGAGGCCAGAGGGACATAGACTACCAAGGAGACAGAACTGAACCTCACATCACCCTACTTGGCCCAGAGATGGCTGGTAGTCAAAGATGGGTAAGACCCCACAGGGTGGGGCTACCTAAGACAGGCACAGTCGGCGGGCCAGTAGGAGAAAACTTGGGGTTCAACAGAGGTGGGGCACAGATCCTCACCCCCCCAATGGTGCAGGGGCTTGAACACTCGCCCCTTCTGAGGAAGGTCTCCTATCCCCATGGCTGCTTCTTGCTTCCCATGCCCAGCCCAGATCAGGAACCAAATAACAGAAGAGACTTGGTCCAGCTGAAAATGGTACCCAGAAAAATGAAGGCTTAGTTAACAGACCCTAAATTTAAATTTAGCCTAACAACAGGAATGCTTAAGCCTCCTCAAGGACGTAAAGTGGTCCTTTCAATTAATATTTACAGTGTAAATTAAGATTATTGTTAAAATATTAAATGTGACAGTAAAATAGTTGTCAAGTTTTCAAATTAAATTTGGCTAATTTGAAATAAGTAATTATTCAAAAGGTATTAACCAAAATTTTCATTTCGTGATAAAATTACTTAACATGCTATGAACCTAAAGCAGTCATATTTTTGTGCAAAAAGTTGGAATTTAAGATTATCTAGACTGCATTGTAAATTTTCCAAAAATCCTCCTAATAATTAAATAAAAAAGGGGGGATAGTGGAAAAATACCATGTAAAGAAAAATATCCTATAACTAAATTACATTTAGATAAAATTTTTCATTTAATGCTAACAGCAAGACACCCAGAAAAAACACATGAGATCAGGGAAAGCCAGGAGATCATTTCAAAGAAAAAACCCCAAGTATGGTTTTTCCTTTAACCTTTGGTCGAGAGAGAATATGTTTGTATACTTTCAGAGAACAGCTCCCAGACCATGTGGATTCCTGCAACAACAGATCCCAACTGACCAAATTGGTCCAGTCACAAAGATAGGAGAGAGAGTTCAAAGATGGAGATGATGAAGATGCCTTGTCATGATAGCTGTCAGCACCTGTGCATTGCTGCAGGTTGCCCAGGAGGAAGGAGCAATGCAGCCAATTTGGGTGCCAGAGCGTTACATCTGTCACCACAATGGACTCAGACAAGCTCCTGTGTCCATTCACTCAAAAGGACTAAGTACTGCCCTAATGATAACAAAGGGGAAGAAGAAAAAAACTGAAAGACGCAAGGGACTGTTGTGCCAATATGGAGTCATCTGAAGAGGTTAATGACTGAAGCGCAACAGATTGTGGAAAAGCAAGAAGTTGAAGCTACTTCTTCAACCGTGTTCCTGCTCATGCTAGCATCTGTTAGCTGCCAGTCTTCTGCAAAGTCTTGCACAGCCAAGTCCAAGGACTCTGAGTAAATATACACCAGCAGCAAAACAGACTTTTTATTCATTTAGTAGCAAAAATGTTAATATGTCCATAGTTCTGATTTCTCATATTGTTGTTTTGCATTGGCATTGTTTTGTTATTATTTAATAGCCAGTTTTGTTCTTAACGTTCAAATTTTGAAAATGATAACATGTATGTAGTTTAGTTTTTGCATTTGCATTGTTTACAATTGTTTTAATTCTAGAGCCCTACTATTAATGTTTAAAATTTTACTTTTATTATAGTAGCTTAAAAAACAAAAACGGGGGAGATGTAAAGGGCCGCCTGGGAGGCACCGAGGCATTTTCTTATTATTGTCAGCTGAACTCAGAGCATAGGCAGCCACACCCTGGGAACATGCTTCCCCAATAAGGCTGGACATGTTAATCAGGCAGGGGCAGAACTAGATATGTAAATCTAGGCCTTTAAAATAAACCTGCTGTGTGGCTCAGGCCGCTTTGTCACCTCTCCATCAGAGAGGATGGCGCCCACCTGGCCCCAGCTTAAAATCTATTTCTGCGTCTTGGTCTTTCTTTAATTTCTTAATCCCCAGCTCCTCCGCTCGAGAACCTGTCGTTTTCCCGTGAGGGTCCCGGGAAACAGAAACAGCCCACCACAAAAAATAATTAAGTCATTAAACCACAGGAAAACATGGAGAAACCTTTAATGTATATTGCTTGTTGAAAAATGTCATCCTGAAAAAGCTACACACATTTGATGAGTCCAACTATATAACATTCTAGAAAAGGCACAACTAGACAGACAGTAAAAAGTATTGTCAGGGCTTTCAAGGAAAGGAGAGGGGGATTAATAGTGAAGAACAGGGGATTATTAAGGCAGTGACACTATTCCAGTTGGTTGATACAAGATACTGTATATTTTTCAAAAGTTATAGAAATTCACAACACAAAAAGTAAACCTTAATGTTAAGTATGGATCAATATTGGCTCACTGATAGTAGCAAATGTACCACCTAATGTAAGACACTGATAACAGGAGAAACTGAGCAGGGGAGTGGGTATAAGAGAACCTTATTACCTGCTCAATTTTTATGTCTGTCTAAAGCTCTTCTAAACACTGGTCTATTAATTAAAATAATATGGATGAGAGGAGATTAAAAATGGCAGTGGAGTAAGTGGATGATGAATGGACACACTCTCAGGACCAAACTGGAATTACAACTGAAATACATAAAAACTTCCTGAATAATTCATTGGAGAGAACCCTGATAACCAAGGACGGGAAGTAGAGACCACATAGAGACTGGTAGGAAGGGCAGAGGTACAAAAGGGCTGGCTGGGCTCCCACAGAAAGCAGCTGAAGTTCTGGAAAGATATCTCGGCTGCTGGGGGTGGCCACTGAGAACTCTGGAGTCTAATTCCCAAGCTGGGCCCCCAGCAGAGAGCACCAGAACTGAGAAGGATACCCACATAACATCTGGCTGTGAAAAGCAGTGGAGTTACTATCTGCCGGGGAGAGAAAACTGGAAATGCAGGCACCCCCTTAAAGAGCCAATATACAAAATTCCCTATGGAGCCAGCCATGCATGCTGTGCTCCAGCAGAGGGAGGGCAGAGTGGACTGGAGCTGTGTGAGCAGAAGCCAGGATCAGGGACTTTGGGCTTAGAACTCAGAAGGCAGACAGCCAGGTTTCCTGTGCTGAGTCATTCCCTCATGCTGCAGAGGTCATCTTTCTCACACAGACAATTGCTTTCTAGATGTTTGTGCCTGGGGACAAGACAGCTGGCCCACCCTGTTGGAAAACACCTTGCCACACAGTATGGAGTTGCTGAGGCCCATTAAGAGTCTGAGAATAGCAATTAGTCTCTAGTCCAGCGGTTCTCAACCTGTGGGTCGCAACCCCTTTGGCAGTCGAATGACCCTTTCACAGGGGTCGCCTAAGACCATCCTGCATATCAGATATTTACATTATGATTCATAACAGTAGCAACATTACAGTTGTGAAGTAGCAACGAAAATAATTTTATGGTTGGGTCACAACATGAGGAACTGTATTTAAAGGGCCAGAAGGTTGAGAACCACTGCTCTAGTCAGAAGCAATAGCCCTATCCTGTTAGAAAAACTCTCACCACACCTGTGGACAATTGCCTCAGGGCTATTCAAGACGACATCCAATCAGTCTGCAAGCAGAGGCAGACTCTGAAGCAGTGGTTCTCAACCTTCCTAATGCTGCGACCCTTTAATACAGTTCCTCATGTGGTGACCCCCAACCATAAAATTATTTTCGTTGCTACTTCATAACTGTAATATTGCTACTGTTATGAATCGTAATGTAAATATCTGATATGCAGGATGTATTTTCATTGTTTGTGACCCACAGGTTGAGAACCGCTGCCGGAAGGCTTTGAGTCTTTGCCTGACCTAATTAGACAGAAACAGCATTTGACACTGTCCTGCACTACAGATTGAGAGGCATAGCAGATCTACATAAAGCATAGTCACAAACCCAAACAGGCACCCAAAATGAAGAGACAAAGAAACAACCCCCAAATGAAAGAACAAGAGAATTCTCCAGAAGAGATAAATGAAATGGAGATAAGCAATTTTCTCATATAGAGTTCAGAATAATGATGGTAAAGATGCTCAACAGCATGAGAAAAATTATAGTAGCTATAAAAACAGGAATAAAGAATGACATAGCACAAATAAAGGACACATTGGAAGGAATGCACAGCAGGTTAGGAGAAGCTGAGGAGCAGATCACTGAATTAGAAGATAAGGTTGAAAAAATCACTCAGAGAACCAAAAAGAAAAAAAAAAAGAATTAAAAAACAGGAGGACAGCTTAAGGGAGCTGTGGGACAACATGAAATGTAACAATATTCACATAGCAAGTGTGCCAGAAGAGGCAGAAAGGAAGGAAGGAATAGAGAACATGTTTGAAGAAACAATGGCAGAAAACTTCCCTAACCTGGTGAAGGAAAAAGTCACACAAGTTGAGAAGTCACACAGAGTCCCAAGCAAGAAGAACCCACACAGGCCCACACCCAGACACATCATAATTAAAATGCCAAAAATTAAAGACAAAGAATCTTAAACACAGTAAGAGAAAAACAAGAAGTTCCCATAAAGCTGACACCTAATTTCTCATCAGAAACTCTACAGGCCAGAAGAGAATGGCATGAAGTACTCAAGATAATGGAAAACAAGGATCTGAAACCAAGATTACTATATCCAGCAAGGCTATTATTCAAAATAGAAGATTAAATAAAGAGCTTCCCAGACATTAAAAGGCTAAAGGAGCCCTGACCGGTTTGGCTCAGTGGATTGAGTGTCAGCCTGTGGACTCAAGGGTCCCAGGTTCGATTCCGGTCAAGGGCATGTACCTTGGTTGCAGGCATATCCCCAGTAGGGGATGTTCAGGAGGCAGCTGATCGATGTTTCTCTCTCATCAATGTTTCTAACTCTCTATCCCTCTCCCTTCATCTCTGTAAAAAATCAATAAAATATATATTTTTTTTTAAAAGGCTAAAGGAATTCATTATTACCAAGCCAAGAAAGCTAAAGGGACTGCTGTGTAATGAGAAGAAGAAATAGAGAAACCTAGGCATACAGAATTAAAATGGCAATAAACAAGTACCTATAATAATAAAAGTGTAATATGCTAATTAGACTGGACGACCCTCCAGACGAAGCAGGGGCTGCGAGGGAGGCCCAGGTCCTGGGTGCCTGCTGGCAGCTGGAGGAAAGCTCGGGTCCTGAGTGCCAGAGGGAAGCCAGTGCCAGCAGCCTGGGGAAGGAAGCCTACACTTGCACAAATTTCATGCATAGGGCCTCTAGTCAATAATAACCTTAAATGTAAATAGATTTAATGCTCCAATCAAAAGGCATAGGGTAACTGAATGGATAGGAAAACATGACCCAACTATATGCTGTCTACAAGAGACCCACCTCAGAACAAAAGACTCACACAGGATGAGAGTGAAAGGATGGAAAAATTTTTTCCCATGCAAATGGAAAAGAAAAAAAAAAAAGCTGGGGTAGTAATACTCATATCTGACAAAATAGACTTTGAAATGAAGGCCATCACAAGAGACAACAAAGGTGACTACATAATACTAAAGGGGTCAATCCAACAAAAGCATATAACTCTAGTAAACATATATGCACCCAATATAGGAGCACCTAAATATATAAAAATATTTCTAGAGGACTTTAAGGGAGAGATAGACAACAATACAGCCATTGTAGGGGCCTTTAACACCCCACTGACTTCACTGGATAAATCTTCCAGACAAAATATTAATAAGGAAACAGTGACCCTGAAGGACACACTGGATCAGATGCATTTATAGAACATTTCACCTCAAAGCTACAGAATATACATTCTTCTCAAGTGCACATGGGTCATTCACAAAGATAGAACACATATTAAGACACAAAACAAGTCTCTACAAGTTCAAGAAAATTGAAATCATATCAAACATCTTCTCAGATCACAGTGGAATGAAGTTAGAAATCAACATCAACGGCAGTAAAAAACACCCCAAAACATTCAAACACATGAAGGCTAAATAGCATGTTATTAAACAATGAATGGGTTATCAATGAGATCAAGAAAGAAATAAAGTCTTTTCTTTAGTCTATCTTATCTCATTCTAATATATAAAAAGCCAGGGGTCATCACGACTGAAACAATCAGACAGACAACCGAACAGCAGGCTGCGTGGGGCAACCAGGCCAGTAGTGGGGAAAGTTGGGGGTGACCAGGCTGGCAGAGGGGGGTAGTTGGGGATGACCAGGATGGCAGCAGGGGAAGTAAGGGGCAATCAGGCTGGCAGTGGGGGACAGTTGGGGGTGACCAGGCCTGTAGGGGGAGCAGTAAGGGGTGACCAGGCCAACAGAGGGGATCAGTTAGGGGCAACCAGGCCGGTGGGGGGAGGGGTAGTTTGGAGTGACCAGGCCAGCAGGGGGGGTCAGTTGGGGGCAACCAGGCTGGAAGGGGGCAGTTAGGGGCAATCAGGTCGTCAGGCAGAGGCAGTTAGGGGTGATCAGGCTGGTGGGAGGGTGCAGTTAGGGGCAATCAGGCAGGCAGGCAGGCAGGTGAGCAGTTAGAAGCCAGCGGTCCCGGGTTGTAAGAGGAATGTCCCTGATTGGAGAGGGTGCAAGTTGGGCTGAGGGGACCTCCCTATGCACAAATTTCTTGCACCAGGCCCCTAGTCTATATATACAAAAAGCCAGAGACCATAACACCATCACGATCATAACGACCTAACAACTGGTCACTATGACACCCACTGTGGTCAGCGAACCAGCCTGATCTCGCCAGATTGCCCCCAACACCCCGATCACGGCTGGACCAGCAGCCAACCACGTGACTGGCAGAAATCTGGAGTCTGGGGACCTTGGAGTTGCTCGGTCTCAGTCTCAGGCAGCTGCACAGGCAAAGCTCTCCTTTGGTGGAAGTGGACCTGGGATCAAGGTGCTGGAGTCGGGGATGGGTTGGAGAGGCTTTCCTGGTAGCCACAGCAGTCCCCATGGGCCATGCACAGGACCTGGGTGTCTCGCCCTGGTCAGAACAACAACAGGAATAGGGGCCATGGGGTGCAGGGGGCAGCGGCACAAAGGAGCCAGGAGGTGTGAGGCCTGACATGGACTCTACCCCGCCTCCTGGGCCCAGCAGCACCAGCAGGTGGGCCATGATATGCAGCAAGGCGCTGGGTCGCAGACAGGAGGGGAAGCGAGCCAGGAGGGCAAAGCCCTGTGCCAGCCAAAGTCCCAAGTGGCATGGGCGGGGCCGGAGCTAGAAACCCTGGTGGGATTGGCGGGGCTGCAGCCCCTTGCCTTTTCAGCCTTGGCCTTGGAATTCAGAGGTCAACCCCACTTCAAGAGAGAGGATGTGGTGGAAAGTGGCAAGGCCACAGGAGGGATAGGAAATGTTGTGGCCATCTTCAGGAAACACAGCTGCCATGGTCTCCAGTAACTATGAACAGATATAATCTTTGGTCTCCATTCTACAGAAGAGGAAACAGACTCCAAGAAGGGAGCCTTCCGCAACACCTCACCCACTTCTGAGACCTGATCCTGTGCAGCATTGTTTTCATTGAAAGAGGATCCAAAATGTTTTTAAATCTTTGCTATTTTAAGCAGGAAAGAATTTAGCACAGGGAATTAGTGCTTGGGAAATCATCGGAAAGCTGGAGGAGTGGGTATTAGGCTGGGCCCCCAGGAAAGACCCCCTGCACAGTGGGAGGAGCTGCCCCCTCAGCCACAACTGAATTCTAGGACATTCTGGCACAGCTGTGACCCGGGGATCAGGAAACTGCTGCCCCTGCAAGTGCCCTCCAGCTCCCACAAAACAGGTCACTGGGCACTGTCTCTGCCACAACTGCCTATGCACAGCCTGGATTCCGCTGCAGAAAACCTCCACATCTCTGCAAACATGATCACCAGCAGCAAACAGCCCAAACTGCAGGAAGATGCCTCTGCCCCACTTCTGCCTTCAAAATATTGTGCAAGCGCATCTAACTGGCAGAAATGGATTCATATCCAGAAACCTAGCTGCAAAGGAGTTTGGGCAATTTCAGACTTTTGTCTAGGAGTAAGATCTTGCCAATGTATGTCATGTGCCTGATATTGATAAAAATGGGGCCCGACTGGTGCGGCTCAGTGGTTGATCTATGAACCAGGAGGTCACAATATGATTCCTGGTCAAATTTCAGGTTTGATCCTCAGTAGGGGTGTGCAGGAGGCAGCTGATCAATGATTCTCATCATTGATGTTTCTACCTATCTCTCCTTCTCCCTTCCTCTGAAATCAATAAATATTTTTTTAAAACAGGGTCATGCTGTATATCTGTGTTATAATGAGTTTTTCACTTCATAGATCACTAACGTCTTTCCTGTTAAAACCATACTTAGAGAACATTATTTATTTATCATTCATTTTAATTGATCTCAGAGAGAAGAAGGGAGAGAGAGAGAGAGAAACATTGTTCCATTGTTTCCTGCACTCACTGGACTGGGTATTGAATCTGCAACCTGGGCACATACCCTGACTGGCAATTGATCCACCACTTTCTGGTGTATGGGACGATGCTATGCTGGTACCCTGACCCCAAATTCCAGCCTCCAGAACTGAGAAAAATACATTTTTGTTGTTTATGCCACACAAATTTATGATATTTTGTTATGGCTGTCTGAGCTGACTAATCTATACTAATAAAAGGGTAATGTGCTAATTAGACTGGGTTGACAGGACATCTTCCTGTCATCCTTCCGAACAAAGCCGCGGTGACAGGGGCTGAGGCAGAGGCAGTTAGGGGCTATCAGGCCGGCAGGGGAGAGCAATTAGAGGTGATCAGGCAGGCAGGCAGGTGAGTGGTTAGGAGCCAGTGGTCCTGGATTGCTAGAGGGATGTCTGACTGCCGGTTTAGTGGGATCAGGCCTAAACTGGCAGTCGGACATCCCCCAAGGGGTCCCGTATTGGAGAGGGTGCAAGCTGGGCTGAGGGACCCCCCCCCCCATGAACAAATTTTGTGCACCCAGGCCTCTAGTATTCATATAACTACAACGATTTTTTTAAGTTACTATTTGGCTGTTATATCATTTTCAATATTTCTGTGTGTTAAGGTTTACATTCCTGACAAACAGATATAATATTATTTTTTTAATCCAACTAAGTACCTCTATCTTTTAATATGTAAACTTAATCTATTTACATTTACTGTGATTTCTTTTATGTCTATACATATTTTTTATTTATTTCTCCTGTGTTTCTATGTACAATTATTTTTTTAAGTTTTTTTCTCCCTTCTTTATTATGTTGAATTAATTAGTATTCTTTTAAAATTATTTTTTGTCTTTATTTCCCTCTCCTGGCTTGGAAGTTATACATGCTGCTTCTAGTCTTTACTTGTTGTTCTGAAAAGTTTAACATGCATCCTGGACTTCGGAAGTCTAGCGCTGCCCTGCTCACTACGGTGGGGCTGGTAGCCACATATGGCTCCTGAGCGTTTGAAATGGGATCAACTGGAAAATTAAGTTTTTAATTTTAATTTAAAAATCAATACACAACACAGTTGTAAAGGTTTTACATATGTAGGTGAATTATCTTTCTCAATTTTACATTTTGTGAAATCTAAATATAGATTAAATATTTCCAATGGAAATTTAGCATCCAAATTGAGATGTATTATAAATATAAAATACACACCAGATTTAGAAGATTTAGTATAAAATATATAACATGCTTCAATAATAATATTTATATTGATTACATGCCGAAATTACAGTATTTTATATATTGCATTAAATAAAATATATTACCAAAATAAATTCACATGATTCTTTTTTAATGTGGCTCCTAGGCAAATTCTAATTCCTTGGCATTATATTCTGTGGCACAGTGCTCATCTAGGTTAAACGTCGTGCCCAGGAGTCTGGATGCCCTGTTTTCCCAACATTTCCCTTCCATTCCATTGTCTTCAGTATTTAGTTGTGTCATAGGCAATATTAGTTGCCCCTTGTTCTTCACGATCCCACCTGAATTTACCACTCTCCTTTCTTTTCCACACAGTGACGATTTGGATTAACCAGAATGTTTGCCGATGGCTTCATCCACCTGTACACCTGGCGTCCTGTGCCTCCTCGCCGTTCAGCTCCCTCATTCAGCTTCCACGGGCGCCTGCAGGCTGCGTTGTCTGGCCCTGCGCCTCTGTGGGAGCTGCGTGTGCAGGAGCCAACAGCCAGGGAAGCCCACGCTGCAGGGGGGACGGGGGTGGGGGTTGGCAGCACTGACCCAGCCCCACAGCTGCGGCCTCTGGGGCAGCCGCCCCGCCTCTGCCTTAGCTCTGCACTGGGCTAGGGCAGCTCAGTCCCCTCCTCCTGGCCGCCTCCCAGAAAGTACATGTGATCACCCTGGCGCAGTCTTTGGGGCAGAAGACGGACCTGGCGCCTGGGCCTTGTGAGCCTCGCTGACAGGGTTTATGGCCAAAGCATATTCCTGACCCAGGACCTGGGGCGCCATTCCCCAGTGCCTGCTTCACTGCTCACAGACCGTCCCAGCACCGCAGCCCAGGGCCTGCACTGGGGCAGGAGGGGGCGCTCACTGCTGCCTCCATATGTGCTCCTGGACGCCTCACCCCCTCACTGCCTCACCCGCATCGCCCGAAGCCCCCAGAATGTTTCCCGTGGGTGTTGCGCAGGTGCCTCCGGGGGCCCCTTAGGCCAGCAGAGCCTTCTCCCGGGAGGGGCCCTCCTCTGCTGGGTCATGGGCACCTCCGTGAGGCCCATTGATCCCCAGCCATGTGCCGAGAGCTCCATCCTGTGGACGCATTTGCCCAGCACAGGCAGGTTTAGCTGCGCACCTCTGTGGACTGGCTCTGTTCCTTCCCAGTGATGAGAAGCCTCTTCAAAAGCAGGAGGACCCCATCCCAGGCTCCAGATCAACTTGCACATGGACCCACATAAAGCAACGTCCATCCTGCCGACGCTGGCACCGGGTGACAACCAGGAAAACAAAACCACTGAGCTGGTCAAGCAAAGTTCCCTGAGAGCCCAGCCTGGGCTGCGGTGTGGTTTGGCTACGTTTGTGATGCTGGCTCACTGAGCGGAGGCCTGCTGGGACCACCCGGTTTCTGGGGGCTTCCTGATCCCCGGCAGGGACTTCATCTCAGGGAAGCCAGTCAGCCCACTGATGGAGACAGGTTCTTAGCCAGGGTTGAGGGTTCCCACCCAGTCACCCGGGAGGCCCCAGAAAAGACCCAAGAGGCACCCACAGTCTGGCCGCCAGCCCCACACACTAAGCGTTAAAGAGACTGATTCTCTGCCACTTGCTGCCAATTCGATTTTAAACACAAATGCAAAGTCGGCACTAACACCGCTTAGGGGTGTTTGACTGTCAGGTGGTCATCCCAACTTATAATGGATTGCTTTTCAATCTATCATGTAAATTAAAGTGCAGAATTTACAAAAATGTCCAGGAAACTCAATTTGGGAACCAAACATGGTCCCAGCTAATGCTGCTGCTGGTGGAAGAAGGTGGAGGAACGGGCACTCCCCGGGCCATGGTGGGTGTCGCTGCCATTTCGTGGGGACAAGTGCACAGCCCTGAGCTACGTTCTTCGCCTGACTTACCTCCCTCCGTCCTCACAGCGTCCCCTGGGGTGGGCACGTGAGCCTCCTCATCCTGCAGGTGGGAAATGGGCTGCCTCAATGCCCTGTTCTCTCAGCTGAGCCTGCACCGCCTCCCAGCAGGCAGGGCCAGGAGCTCGCCCTCCTCCGGGAGCACAGCAGAGGCCTGGCCTGCCAATTCCTATCGGTCCCGATGGGAGGGGTCTGCAGGGTCTCCACGCGGCACACTCACCTCGCTCCTCAGCAGCCGAGTCCTGGCCCTGCGGCAGGAGGGGTGCTCCCTCACCTGTGCCAGCACCTCTCTCCACCACAGCCTGCTGGCCCGCCTCCCAAGGCCCTCCGAGGGCCGGTGAAGGTTTCCACCATGCTTTGGTGGATGGTGGGCCTGCTCTGCCATCGTCACCTCCAGGAGGCTGAACTGAATGAACCTCCCCCCCAGCCCCAGCCCTACCAGATTCCCAGTGCACCAGTCCATAGCCAGCCATGCCCACCTGGTCAGGGAGGACGAGAGCAAGGGCCACACTGAGCCCCAGTGAGGGGAAGGCTGGCCCGCCCTCAGGGAAGGGGGCTGTCTCCCGGCCAGAGCCCCACTGGGGAGCCAGGTCAGTGAGGGCCAGCTGCCTGCTTCTCTCCTTGGCCTGGGCTGCGAAGGGTTTGAATCCGCTGGCCTTGGTTTCAGAGCTCAGCAAAGCCACTTGTAATCTGTCCCCTTGGGAAATTGGCTGAGCCTTTCTTTTTAAAAATATGTTTTTTGTTTATTTCAGAGAGAGGAAGGGAGAGGGAGAGAGAGAGAGAGAGAGAGAGAGAGAGAGAGAGAGAGAGAAACATCAATGAGAGAGAAACATCAGTCGGCTGCCTCCTGCACATCCCCTACTGGGGATCAAGCCCTCAACCTAGGCATGTGCCCTGACTTTGAACGGAACAGGTGACCTCCTGGTGCCTGGGACAACACTCACCCAACTGAGCCACACCGCTGGGCTGGCTGAACCTTTCTCAGTTTCCCCGTCCACAAAGTGGGGAGATTTGGGTGATGCTGGCCTGAGAAGTGGCTCAGATCTCCCCTCTGCAACCTGAGGGTTCCTCCCCTTCTGATGATTTCTCCAGCCCTACCTTCCTCCCATATTGAACACACATCACTAGGCCAGGGGTGCAGAGCCCAGCTGATCAGAGCAGACTCCGTGTGGAAATCCCCAGAAATCCACACACCCTGCCAGTCCCACGCAGCTCCAGGGGAGGGGAGGTTGCAGGTGAGGGTGGAGCCACTGGGAGCTTGGTGACCCAAAGGCTGAGGGAATGTGAGATGGGGCTGGAGGGAAGCCATGGTCCAGGGGCTGGTGCCCGCCAGGGGGCGCTCTGCACCAAGTCAAACTCCAGGCAGGCATCCCTGGCTCAGCCTCCCTGCCCCAGCCCTTCCTGGCAGAGGTTGGCCTCCTGGGGAAACATTTCCTGAGCTGAGGCTGCTTCAGGATCTTAGCGGGCCAAGGACACGGGCACCGCGCATCCTCCCCAGAGGCACCGAGGAGCCAGGGAGCCTGGTGCTGACTAATGATGCTCAGCCGGCCGGGCGGCGTCCTCTGGTCCTGCCTGCCTTCCCTGCGGGGTGGTCACATGGTCACATGGGGGCCTGGCTACAGGGTGAGAAGAGGGGCAGGAACCTGAGCAGCCCTCCAGCAGGTGTCTGGCTGCTGGGACCAGGTGAGTAGACCCCGGTGGGGCAAGGCCCAGGCAGCTTTCCTGGGATCCAGGCCCCGGCCACCGCCCCCTCGCCCCCCCCCCCCCCCCCCCCCCCCCCCCGCCTGCCAGAGCCCAGATGCCCATCCTGTGAGGGGTGCTCAGTGCCCCATGCTCACGCGCGCCGCAGCTGGGGCCCTGTGGGAGATGATGAGGGTTGCAGGTGAGCTGGCGGCTAGGCCAGTGCAGGAAGCAGGCCATCTTCCCATGAGGATGAGGGACCTGGGTTGGAGCCCCACCCACCTTGTTAGACTGTGGGTCTGGGGTAGCTCAACCTCCCCGTAACACTCACCTGGGGCTGCTGTGGGTTTGGTGCACAGTCAGCACCTCCTAACTGCTAGCTGTCATCATTAATGTTGCCTGCAGCGGAGTGGTGACCATGCAGGGCACCTGGCCTGAGTCCAGGACAACCTGGCATGGCGTCCTGCAGCCCCCACCCTGAACCCATTGACCGGCCCTCGCTCAGAGCTGCTCCGAGCTGAGTCACCCAGCTCCACCGCTGCCCTTCCCAGGGCGCTGGCAGGCCCAGGAGTTGCTCCCGCTGTGCTGAGCTTAGCTGGGTGTGGCCTGCCCTAAACACTGCTGCCAAGAAGGGAGGTGAGGGCAAGGTGAGGGCTGGCTGAGTGATTGACAGCAGCCCTCTTGTCCCCTCTGTCCCTGAGGCTGCTCTCTGCTGGCTGGTAAGCAGAGCCCACCCTACCTGCCCTTCCACCCATGTTGTCCCCAAGGCAGATGCCCACACTCTGGGGCTGTCATCCCTCTGCAGGCTGAGGTCAGCAAGGTCACTGCCCCAACCATGGCCCTCCTGGTATAATCATCCCCCCCACATACACACTGTCCCCAATATAGTGGGGGAAGTGAGGGGCAGGGGTCTTCCCAGGGCACAGAGGCCTGGTTCATTGTCTGCTGGGTCAGCAGAGCTCAGGTGGGAGCATAGACCTGGCCAGAGAGCACACGCCTGGCCAGGGGAAGGGAGGAGGCTGGGGACAAAAGTAAGGGCAGTCAATCCATCCAAGGGGAGGAACTAATATCGCTGCACACAGGCGCGTGCGTGCATGTGCACACACACACACACACACACAGGCACACACGCACACCCGGGCCAGTCTCATTCTCGTGCCCTAGATGACCCTGCAGTGGGCATTGTATTCTCGGAGCCCTTCTCCCCTCCCGTAGTCATCGTGCCCAGCATCTACTCCAGCTTTCCCTCCTTCGCACACCAGCCCGGACAATGCCTGTGGCAGCCCGCTCCGCCCTCCTGGGACACATCCAGGTTCCATGAGCAAATCAGCACCTCTCGTTACCCAGCGTCAGGGTTGGTTCAGGGGTCGACTGGCTGCCCAGCAAGCCCATCAAGGCCCTGAGGAAGGAGATGTTGGGGAGGGAGGGAGGAAGCTTCCCAGCACTCCTGAGGAGACAGCGGGGAAATGTCCTTTCTTGGTGTGAGACCGTTAGACATGGAGGAGGGGCATGGGCTCCTGAGCTGGGTCCAGCCTTCCTTACTCATCAGAAAACCTTGATGGGGGTGAAGCAGACACCCAGGAAGCAAACAGGAGAACTGGGGGGGGGGGGGGGGGCTGGGTATTTTCAAGCTGCTGAATCTAGCCATGTGTCAAGTCCGTATTATGAGGACTTTCCCACTAAAGGGACCATAAGTCTCTTCTTGTGTTTTAAGCCCATTTTAATTGTCTTTTGGTTTCCAGCCACTGAAAAGGTTCTTACCTGACTATCCTCTTTCGACCAAAGATGAAAATGGAGACCCAGAAGGAATAAGAAGGCGCCAGACAGATCACAATGAACACCTGCACAGTAGGTGTTACGTCCCTGCAACATGTGGAACGCACTTACACTCAGCATGGAACTGGGCAGGCCGCACTTTCATTCACTATATCAGGGCGTCCGTTTCCGTAGCTCGTCCAGTTTTATGCTCCCAGAAAGAGGAGACACCTGCGCTCGGTGCAGCGCCCTCCCAAAGCTCCTGCAGCCGGACCTAGCCCTCCTTCCTCCCGCCCCGGACCTGACCCTCCTCCCCACCCAGGCCTGCTGTCACCCTCCGCCCTGCCTGCAGGAGGACACAGAGGAAGGTCATGCCTCAAGGCTCTCAGGCTTCACTCTGGGCACCTCCATGTTTTGATCTCGGGCTCCATCTCTCTTCTCATTTGCACTTTGCACTGCCCCCCTGGGCAAGCCAACCCATTCATTTGGGCCCTGGGGCCTGACCACATCTCTGATTTAGGGTCCGCTGCTCTCTTCAAGCAGCCAGGCTCCCCCAACGGGCTTCTGCTGCCAGTGCCTGGGCACAGAGGACTTCGGGGCACAGAGACTCCTGGGCTCAGAGGACTCCTGGGCACAGAGACTCCTGAGCACAGAGGACTCCTGGGCACAGAGGATTCCTGAGCACAGAGACTCCTGGGCACAAAGGACTCCAGCAGCAGAGGCTGTCCACCCCCTGCCAAGGCCTAGAGCAAGACAGTGCTGCCCCAGGCCGCCTGCCCGCTGAGCGCTGTCCAGCAGCCACTGGCAGCCGCAGCCTGAACTTTGCTGGGGCAGCCAGGAGTGAGAGGGACCCTGCGGTGGGAAAGGGCCCCACCACCAGGAGCCAGGAGCATGGCTGTGCTTGTTTCATCTGCATAACAGTGGTTGGTTCTGAAACTGCAGACAAGGTGCAAGTTCAGCATAGCAGAGGCGGGGGCAGGGGTAGGGGCAGGGAGACAGGCAGCAGCTGCCCCTCCGCCTCTGAGCTCCACATGTGCAACCACAGCAGCACGTCAGTGAGGCCAGCTGCACAGACTTCACTTGGCTGTCTCCTAACCAGGATTTCTCTTTTCGATTTTCTACAACCGTCAATGATGCCCAGTTCCCAGAATGGAATGAGAAGCAGGCCTGTGGCGGCCAGTGGATCAGGGTGCGGCCCGGCCTGGGTGCCGGCGCGCTGGGCCCCGTGCCCACCGAAAGGACTGCGCCCGCAGCAGCCGTCGGGGTGGCTCTGGAGGCCGGGAAGCAGGTTGGAGATCGCGGTCTGTGCCCGGTTTCCAGCACAGAAAAGCACAGCTCCTTCCCAGTCCAGGTCAGCAGGTGGCGAAGGTCACGTGTCTGACCCGAGAGGAAGGCGTTGCCCTTTACCAGCTCCATCCCCACTCGTCCTAGGGTCCTTGTCATCGCTGTTCTCATTCACCCTTTGAGGAACTGATACTGGAGGCCCCGTGACTTGCCCAAAGCCCTCCCCGATCCCTGGGGACACTTGCACTTAGGGGACCGATTCCTCACAGCGAGGCCTCTAGTTTGAAATCCAAGGAAGTGCCGAGGCGGGCATTCTAAGCTGCTTCCTGGAGATGCTGCCTCCTGCACTGCCTAATGCAGTTGCCTGTCTGCTTGAGGATGTGGCTGCTTCTCCCTAAAAGCGATGCCCCAGGACCCTGTGCGTAGACTGCAGCTCCACCCTCACCATGCTGCCCACGGCCTCCAGCAAAAGAAGAACATTTGCGGCCAGATATTTTGGTAAGAATTCCATTTCATTCTGTGTGGAGGAGGATTACCTTTGCTCTTGGGAGGGGCCCTCTCAGCTGGCGGGCTGGGAGCAGCCAGGGCCCCCGGGACTGGCCCGGGTGCAGTGTGCACCCCGAACTGGGGAACAGTTCCAGGTCTGCCTGGACAGCAGCGCCTGCGGTGTGGCCAGGGCTGGCAGATCCTGGGCTCTGAGGACGTGCAGACCGTGCAGACCGAGGTGCGAGTCCATCCAGCATAATGCGCGGGGGGTGGGGGGGGGGGGGACTTAAAAGTGGGACGCCCTCTGGTGGGGGTGCCAGCTGGGAATCACACAGGTGCTGCTGGGCCACACGGCATTGGCCAGGTGGCTGTGCAGCGATGCTTCGGGTTCTGGCCCCTTCAGGTGATGATTGAAATCCTAGACACGGCGGGGAAAGGGAAGGCAGTGGCCCTGAACCCGGCTGTGCTTTAGAGCCAGGAAGGAGCTTTGTAAAATGCCAGGCGTTTCAAATTCTGGACACTGTCGCATTGATTGAGGGTGGGTCCCAGGCATCAGCATATTCCTCAATTCCAGGGGAGCCTACCGCTCAGCGGGCCAGGAAGCACGGGCGCGAGCCCAGGGCGGCCCAGCCTGCGCAGCCTTTGGGGGCCTGCACGGTGTTTGCAGGGCGAGGAGTCAGGCTCTGTGTTTGCAAGCCGGGTGCTGGGCCCACGCTGGGCTGGGCGCCTCTGCGGGCGTGTGGGTGGGCACTGCAGGGTGTTTGACGGCTCTGGACTTCCCTTCTGCAATAGGTGGGAGCAGCTGAGTCTGGCCTTGAACTCTTCGGTCCTAATGCGTGTGGGTCTGTAAAATCTCCACGTTCTAGCATCACCAGGTTTGAAGGGAAAACTCACTTGCTCTGGTGGAAGGTTCCAGCCACCAGGTTTTCATGCCTCCTGGCTTCAGGGTGCAGATGCGAATCATTTGAGAAAGACAAATGAGATATCGCACGCATACCTGACTTCTTAAGCATTTACTTGGAGTAACTTATTACAGTGAAATTCACATAAAATTAACCATTTTTAAGTGACCCGTTAATTCCATGTAATTACATGCACAGTGTCTGTGGCCCGCCACCTCTCTCCAGCTCCAGATGTTTCATCACCCAAAGAACCCCCTCCCCTCGCTCCGCCGTGGCCCCTGCGGGTCTCTCTCTCTGCGGACTTACCTGTGCTGCGTAGTTCACGTGAACAGCCTCATGCGACATGAGTCCTCTCTTTACTGCTTCCTTGACTTAGAGTAATAGCTTTAGGGGTCGTCCACATGGTGACATGCATCGCACACAGCGGGCAGCTTTGTCAAAAAGGCCCTGAAACGCCACTGGGAAGAAAAGGGGTCAGTCAGCATGGGGAAGTGGCTTCCCACCCATCCTTGGTCTGGGTCAGCCCTTCTGTCTCTTCTCCCTCCCTCTCCCTCCCTCTCCCTTCCTCTCCTTCTGTCTGTCTCGGTCTCTCTGTCTCTCTCCCTCCCTCCACCCTCCCTCCCCCTCCTTTCTTTTCCCTCTCCATAGATTCTGGAGGAGACTGTTGAGGAACCTGAGCTTGTTTTTAACTGAGATGTTCATGGAGTTTGGGTAAACAGAAGGCTCTTTGGGGTTCAACTGTGCTGCCATACTTCACTTTACTTCGCCCACAGTGCAGTCGAACCAGGAGCCACCTGCAGCAGGAAGCCAGAGGCCAGCCAGGTCTGGGTCTCCTTCGGGGGCCTGTGCTGAGGCTTGCACCCCGCCATGGGCACCTGTGGCTCTAGCATGTTAGAATTTTCCTGTGACACCCCTGTCTGTTCCGGCCAGCTGCACCCACTTTGCTCAGCAGCCTCCCAGACCTCTGCTCACGACCGGCCGGCCTCTCCTAAGGACGGGGCTTCTCCTGTAGCTGACCCCCCTGGGTACTCCCCACCATGAGCGGCCACTGCATGCCTGAGCCACAGTGGCAAGAAAGATGGTGGCCTCTGCCCACACCGGCCAGAGTGTCCAAAATGAAGAAAGCAGCTCTGAACCCAGCTATTCCTACAGGTCCCCAACTTCCTGACCCACAAGCCGACCTTCAGCACCAACGGGCACCTTGCAAAGGGTATCCTCCTCCATCACACCCCTCCCTCATGCCTTCTCGACTCAGTGGCTTTGTTCACATGGCCTTTCCAGGTAGGGAGGCAAGAGTATGTCCTAGGAGATGGAAGCCTGGGAGGGAGGGGACTGAAGGGTAGAAAGGGGTGAGGTAGTTGATGAGTGGAAAGGTAGGGAAGTGTCGAGTTGTGAAACTTGGGCTTTCTCGCGAGCAATGGGAGCTATTGGAAGTAGTAGGCATAGGACTGCTGAGGTCCGGATTGCTTGTAGAAGAATGACTGGCAGCAGGGTATGAAGTCAGCGCTCACCTCTTCATTGGTCTTGCTGATCCTACCCTTTCCCTTCATGTCTTCTCAGTACTGCAGCTGGAGCAAGCTCTTAAAGCCTAAACCTGATTAGACCTGTCACTAGCACAACACATCCCCGTGGACTCCCATCCATCCAGCCCACCATCACCCGTCACATCCTCTCCGTGTACACCCCCACTGGCTCAGCACCAGCAGTGCCGCCTCGGTATTCCTCAGGTGTGCCAGGTCTGCCGTGTGCTCTGCCCTCTCTCCAGCGCACCTTCCCCCAGAGATCACGTGGCTCACAAACACTCCTCCTTCAGACTTTTACTCAAATGCCACCTTCTTTGAGGCTTTCACTAACTGCCTGTCTGTCTCACATTGTAACTGGGGCACAGGTAACCTGCCCACCAGCATCTCAAAGACCCAGGCTGAAGGCACAGCCATTATCTCAGGCAGAGCTGGTAGCCAGGCCAGATGGCAAAGGGAGAGATTGAACTCTAGAAGGCTCTCACGTTGGCAATGAAATCCTTGTCTGTAAGTCATACTCCAATCACAACTCATTGCCCCAACTACACACCAGGAGTTCAGAAAGTACAGCCCTACTGCGTGCCTAGAAGGAGAGGATTGAAAGTATTTGGCAAGCCACACTAATGACTGCACTAGTTTTTTTTACTGTCTTACTTTTCTTCATAGTAATCTTTATTATCTCATGTAGTTAGGTATTTCATTAGCTTTACTCAGAATTCACCCCACTGAGTGTATAATTCAGTGATTTTTAATAAATTCATAGAATCATACAACTATCACCATAATCCAGTTCTGGGACACTTACATCGCCCAGGAGAGTTCCTTTGTGCTCATTGCGGTTACTTCGCACTCCCACGTCTAGCCCAAGGAGAGCCCCTGTTTTCCCTGTGCATCTGTAAACTTGCTTTTTCTGGACACTGTGTGTAAGTGAAATCATCTGCTAGGAAGTCTTTTGCATCAGGCTCCCTTCACTTGGTTTCTGAGGTTCATTCATGTTCTCGTTTGTGTCAGCAGTCTGTTCCATTTTAGCTGAATAAGACTCTGTCGTATGGATGTGCATTTTGTTTATCCACTTACCAGTGGATTTATGGTTGTATGGTCCAGCATATGGTCTATCCTGAAGAATGGCCCACGTGTACATGAAAATAATGTATACTCTACAGTCATGGTGAGGAGTGTCCTATACATATCAATTAGGTAGAATTGGTCAATACTCTTATCCAAGCCTTCTATATCATTGCTGATATTCTCCTTAGCTGCTCTATCAATTATTGAGATTAGAATATTGGAATCTCCAACTCTTCATGTATTTTGAAGCTGTCTTGTAAAGTCTGTATATATTTATAATTATTATAAGTTTCCTGATGTATTCACCCTTTTTCCATTGTGAAATAATTCTCTTTGTTTCTTTTCCTAATGTCTATTTTATTTTATATTTACACTAGAGGCACGGTGCACAAAATTCATGCATGGGAGGGGGGCATCCTCAGCCCAGCCTGCACCCTCTCCAATCCAGGACCCCTGGGGGGATAACCAGCAGTCAGACATCCCTCTCGCAATCCGGGACCGCTGGCTCCTAACCGCTCGCCTGCCTGCCTGCCTGACACCCCTTACCACCTCTGCCTGCCGGCCTGATCACCCCTAACTGCCCTCCCCTGCTGGCCTGATTGCCCCTAACTGCCTCTGCCTCGGCCCCTGCCACCGTGGCTTTGACTGGAAGGACATCTGGAAGATGTCTGGTCTAATTAGCGTATTACCCTTTTATTAGTATAGATAGTTACAGATGTCTTACAGTTAATGTTACATGACATATCTTTTTTCATCCTTTTCCTTTCAATGGTTTTGTGTCAGTGAATCTACAGTCTCTTAGACAGCAATAATTGAATCATGCTATTTCATGAAGATAATTTTTGCCTTTTGATTAGAGTATTTAGACCATCCACATTTACTATGATTATTGATATGAATTTAACTTTACCATTTTGTAATTTGTTTTCTATATGTCACTTTTATTTTTGCTTCTCTGTTCCTTCTTTACTATCTTCTTTGTATTACTTTCCAGTATACCATTTAATTTTCACTGATTTTTTTTACTCTATTTTTGTTATTTAATTAGTGTTTCCTCTAGAGCAGGGGTGGGGAACCTCTCTCTGCCAAAGGCCATTTGGATATTTATAACATCATTTGTGGACCATACAAAATTATCAAGTTAAAAATTAGCCAGCTATATTTGGTCACACATTTAATTAACTCACCCCTAATGCCTTGGCAGGGTCAGACCAAATGATTTCCCAGGCCTTCAATGGCTCTTCGGCTGGACATTCCCCACCCCTGCTCTAGGGATTACAATATGCATTTTTATCTTAATCTATTTCAGATGAATACTTCATTCCAGTAAAAATAGAAACTTTGCCCCAAGGTAGTTTTATTTCCTTCCTCCTCCTTTGTGTTATTACTGTCATATATATATATCACATCCATACATTATAAACTACAAAACTACTGTTATAATAATTGACTTATACGACAGTGGTCACATAAGATTTTAATAAGGTGGAAAACTATCACCTAGTGACACCATAGCCATCATAACATCATATTGCACTGCATTACTTACATGGTTGGGATGGTACTGGCGTGCAGTGTTCATAACGTCTGCGGGAGTGTATAGTAATGTCCCAGGCCTCCACATTCACTCACTGCTCACTACGTGACTCACAGGACTTTCTAGCCCTGTAAGCCCACTCATGATAAGTGTCCTACCACAGGTATACCTTTTTTAAATCTTGTGTACTATATTTTTACAGTACCTTTCCTATGTCTAGATACATAAGAAATTACCATTGTGTTACAGTAACATGCAGCACAGGTTTGCAGTCTAGAAACAGTAGGCTATGCCATAGAGCACAGGTGTGCAATAGGCTGGACCAGCTAGGTTTGTGTGAGTGCACATTAGGATGTTTGCACAATGACAAAATAGCGTAAGGACACTTTTCTCAGACTGTATCCCATAACCAAGTGATGCATGACTTATTTACAGATAAATAACCACACATTTATCATTTCCTGGTGCTGCCTTTCTCCCTGTGGACTTCATTTCTTACTGCCGGGCTCCATTTCCTTTTACCCTGGAGAACTTCCTGTAGTGTTTCTTATGGGGCAGATCTGCCAGCAGGGCATTCTCTCCATCTTCCTTTATCTGGAAATGTCTTTATTTCGTCTTTATTTTTGAAGGATAGCTATATGGATAGAGAATTCTTGGGTAACAGTGTTGTTGTTGTTTTTACCCTTTAAATATGTCCTTCCACTTTAGCCTCCGTTGTTTCAGATAAGTCAGCTGTTAATATTGATGGTCTCCTCTATGTGATGAGTCCTTTTTCTCTTGTTGCTTTCAAGACTTGCTCTTTCTTTTTAATAGTTTTACTCTAATGTGTTGAACTATAGATTTCTTTTTATTTATCCTCTTGGGATTTTTTTTGAGCTTGCTATATGTGGAAAATAATATTTTTTCATTAAATTTGGGCACTTTTCAGCCACTAATTTTTCAAGTAATTTTCCTGTCCCTTTTTCTCTTTTGTCTCCTTATAGGACTTGTAATACATGCATATCAGCATGCTTAATGTTGCTTTACAGGTCTCTCAGAGGCTGTCCTTTTTTCTTCAATTGTTTTGTTCTGAACTTCTCTAGATTCTTCAGATTGGATCATTTCTATAGCTCTCATTTCAAATTCACTTATTCTTTCTTCTGCCATATCAAATCTCCCATCGAGCCCCTGTTGTAAATTTTTCATTTCAGTTATTGAACTTTAAATTCAATAATTTCCATTTTTAAACATATTTTATATCTCATTGAGATTTTCTATTTGTTGATTCATTATTGTCATGCATCATTTAAATTCTTTAAATTTTTTTCCTTTAGTTATTTAAACACATTTACATAGTCGTTGTTGATTTTTTAGTATTAGTCTGCTAAATAAAAAATCTGAGAATACTCAGAGAATTTCTATTGACTTTTTTTCTGAGTATAGGTCACCTTTACCTATTACTTTATATATGTTATTACTTTTTTGGTAAAAACTGGACATTTAAAATAATATAGGAATTCTGGATTCTTATTTACCCACTAAGTACTGTAATGTTGTTGTTAAATTGTTTATTTGGTAATTTGCTTAGGATAAATCTGTCACCCCTGTGGTATGCAGTCACTAATATTACTGCTTATATTTTTTTTTCATTCTTCCTTTTATTTTTAAGCTTGACTTCCTAGGGGTTTCTGTGCAATTCACTGATCAGCCAATGACTGGACCAATGTTGTTTTCAAATCTTGAGCCAGTAAATCTTCCATTCTCGACCAATAGATCATGTTTGGAGTAGGGAAATGCTGTCAAAGTTTAGGCTATTTCAGGTTTTCCATGGCTCTTATTTTCTTCTGGGCTCTTCATATCACCTTTGTACATGGCCACAATCTTAGGGCTGGCAGAGGTGTGAGGTACAGTGACCTTCTCTGGTCTCCACTGGACATGCATGTAGCCTAAGTCAAAACATGTGTGCCCCAAAATGACTACAACCTCAGACAGAGCATTGATTCTCCCCATTTACCTACTGCCAAGATTGTCTATTCCATTGACAATGCCTCTTGGTAAGGGCATCTCTCAACACTCAAACTTGAATGAGCCACTTTTAACTTTGTGAGCAAAGTTGATGTACCCCACCCTGACCGAACCTCTGTGATGACTGAGCTGGGGGAGTGAGATACCCTAGGCAAGAACACCAGACTCCCACTCTTCTTACCTAAGGTACAGCAGTTTTTCAAGTATACGTGCTTTTGAGACTTGCATGCCTTTGGTCAATTCCAGAGAATGAAAATGGTTGTTTTTGTCAATTTTGTCTAGATTTATAGTTGCATTTGGGGAAGATGACTTGCTGACCTCATCACTCATACATACCTAGAAGTCCTGCTTACTACTTATTTATTTCACTTATTATCTATCTCCCCTCTCCTATTAAGATGCAGACTCTATCCTACATGCTTTATTTCCACTACTCCTTTGGTCACTATTCAAACACCACTTAGAGGGTAAGGGCAAAGGTTAATGTAAGAGCTGTTTTCACAGCGTCTTGTTGAGTGAGTGAATGAATAAATGAATGAACGAACAGCATGGAGAAAAGACTACTGGGGGTCAAATGGCCTTCCTGCAGACCTGAGTCAATGAGAATATAGAGGGACAGCAGGCTTGAGAGATATTAGGAAGAAAGGATGGACAGTGCTTGCAGTGCTGGACAGGAGAGGCATTGAGGATGCCTGGGGTTTCCGGTCGGGTAGCAGCAGGATGTTTGGTTTGGGTGGTACAGGGCAGTCTTGCCGAAACCAGGCACTTCATCACAGAGCTAAGCAACCATACCGGGCCCAGGTGTCAGAGAAGCTGAAGGAGACTCCATGGGATGTTAGGTCAACGGCAGGCCCAGCTGCTGCCTCACACCACTGAGGTGAATCAGCTGATCAGCAACAATGTGTGTGCTGCAGAATGGCTGCTGCTCCCCTTCCATCTCCCAAATCGCCCCAGAATCTCCCTGTGGCACATCCTAAAAGGATGTGTTCTCAGCCTGGCCAAGATGCTTTATGAAGCCACCTCAGGTGCTTATTCTCTGGTTTTGGTTATGGGAAGCCAGTGGAAGATGTGAGGGAGATTCCAGCAGAATGGCTCTGGATGGAGTAGCTGATCGGTGGAGATCTTAGTTCCACCACTTACTTACCTCCTGGTCTTATTCACGTGGTAGCATCTCTCCACTGGGTTCCTCACTATGAAAGAAGATAGTGATGGGTTCCTCACAAGACTGTAACAAGGGATTGAACCTCTGATAGAAAGCAGAATTCAAGGAAGGGCACAGGTAATTCACGAGTGAATAGAAATTCCCTCTCGGACAAACCAAGGATCCTACTGCTAATCTCTGGCTGTGAACCTTTTCCTTTGGGAGTGATGGGTTTGTTTCTGGTGGAACTTCTGTGGAGGGACACAGGGACCCTCTCCTTGGAGCCAGGCACCCAGTCTTCTCCAGTGTCCAGGGAATGCAAACCCAAGACCTGCCAACTGAGGGTCCCAGAGGAAGGTGGACTATCGTAGAGATGAGAGCTAGCTGGGGTCACTAAAGGTCTGGGAAGTTGATTCAGTGGGTCCCTAATGGAGGGTTGAACATTTATTTGGTCACTTAGCACACACTTGTTGTGCCAGGTACTGCTCCAGGCCCTGTGGTGCAGCTGGTAACAAAACTGGCATTCACGTTCATCTAACAAGGCATCTGCAGAAAGCTGTTCTCTGAAGTTCCATGTGGACTGTGGGCCTCTGGGGATTAAATCAGGATCTTCCAGGGGTAGGGAGGGTAGAGGGGCAGTAGAAGTTGTTTAATAAAGAATAGTCATTACACAAAAGTTATAAAATTTAAAGCCCCCGGCTCCTGGTTCCAACTTTAACATATAAAAAGCTTAGAAATCTTCATTTCTGTCCTTACAAAGAAAAAGCTAAGCAAAGTTAAAATCAGTGACTTTTCTTAGACCCATCAGAGAATTGAGGTGCAGGGTAAACCACCACCTCAAATCTAGAGACAGGGGAACTCAGAAAATCACAGCCAGGACCAGCTTCCCCAGTGCAGGAGCCGTGGGAGCCGGGAACTGGCAAGAACATCCAATGGCTGCTTGCTGGAGGCTGATTTGCATCTGGATTAGCTTGAGTGGGAGAAACTCCTGGGGCCACAATCAGGGAGGCCCTACACTTTTGTGGGTTTTGCCTCCAAGAACTCCACTAGATTCTCAGGATGAAGAATCACGAAAAATCCCCATGTGTTTTGGGCAGGGAGAAGGGAAAAGTAACAGTTTTAAATAAGACCAGAGCTTTCTCAGTAACAAAGCCCTGCTCTGCAACTAAAACAAGTTATCAGAGGCTTCGCCACCTGGTGGAAGGCAGTCAGCACCCTCCAGTAGGAGAGAAAGAAGCCATGTCATACTTCCAAAGGTCATACCAGAGAGGACGCAGGCCACAGAAACACTGATCATTGATTCTGAGACTATAAAAATGCACCCCCCTCACACCTTAACACCCTGTCACAACAGAAATTAATGCAGGGCATGGCTCTGTGGAAGGGGTTGTCAGGAAAACCCAAAGACAACAGAGGAGGGGAAAATGAGGATATTAGAGAGAACGGAAGCCTCCGGCACCTACAGATACAATAAACATTAAACACAGAATAGCTCCCAGACAGATAAGCTTAAATCCTCAAACTAAGACTTATTCACCTTAGTTTCTCTCATCCAGTACACTAGGTATGGCTTCCACCCAAAAATTACAAAGCATGCTAAACAGCAAGAAAATGCACATAAGGAGCATAGAAGTCACCTCTCTTTCCTAACAGCAAGTAATGAGCTGAACAGACTGAAAAATCAGCAAACCTTCTAAGATCTGAAAGAGAGGGGAGGATCCAGGACAAACCACTGTCCCCAAATCAGAGGGACAGGTGAGTCACGACTTACTGGAGCAGAGACTCCCAAGTGGAAACCCCCAGGGAAGCAGTGCCAGGAAGAATGTCTGAGCTGAAACTGATGAGCAGTGTGGACACACTGAGAGCTGTCCCCACCCAGGTTCCCACAGTAAAAAATCCCCTGAGCTTCCAGCGGGCGGGGGAAATTATCTTGAAATGTCAGAGGGCTCTGTTCTTAACAAGGCCTGACCTCAGGGGAAACTAGTTAATCACAGCCTAACCTGCAGGGTTATTAGAGCCCCACTGGCCTGGGGAAGGGAAACAGTGAACCCCAGCCCACACTAGCCAAGCATCAGAACCAAAGTCAGATATGTCAGATTTGGGAGTCGTCAGATAGAGAACTTAGAGTAATTATGATCAGCATGTTAAGGACTCAAGTAGAAAAAGTAGACAACATGCAAGGACAGACAGCTAACGTAAGGAGGGAGATGGAAACTCTAAATCAAAAGGAAAAGTTACAAATCAGACACACTGCAACAAAAATTAAGACTGCCTCTAATGGGCTCATCAGCAGTCTGGACACAGCTAAGGAAAGAATCAGTAAACCTGAAGATATGTCACTCCAAACAGAAAACTCCAATCTGAAATACAAGGAGAAAAAAGAACAAAAAAGCAGAACAATATCCAAGAACTGAGATAATTTCAGAAGGTGTAATAAACACATGGTTAGTATACCAGAAAGAGAAGAATGAGGAGAGAAGAAATATTTGAGGTAATAATGGCCAAGAATTCCAAGATTGAAGAGTGTGTGGTAGGGAACTTAACCTTGCTCAAAAGGAGGGCTGGTCTTTGCCCTTGGACTCTGGGAGGTAATCTCTGTCATATCTGATAGGAGTGCCTTCATTTAGGGCAGGGCTGACTATACCAACTAATAGTCCTAGCTAGGATAGGCTTCCCAACCCAGAAAGACCAACCATGTGCTATAGGGTGGGGGCTTTGGGTCACGTGGCATTAGTCAACCTGGAGGCTGAGATCAGCCATGTGGATAGTCAATAAAGCTCATGTAATTGAGCCCAAATAAAACTCTGAAAACTGAGGCTAAGGCAGGCTTCCTGGTTGGCAGTGCTCCATGCGTATTGTCACGTATTGATACTTGGTGGGAAACACTTTCTGACTCCATGGGAGAGAACAAGGGAAGTTTAGAAGCTCATCTATTTCTCGCCAGTCTTCACTCACTGAGGAATAGAGGTCATTAGACTTGAGGAAGCTCTGAGGGGTCAAGACTGGGGTGTCAGGGTTCATACCCAGTTTGTTTCTTGCCAACACCCATTCATGCTGGGCTCCTGGGCTGGGCCCTGGGCTGGACTCAGGACACGGGAGTCTCCATGCTGGGCCCTGGGCTGGACAGGGGGCATGAGGAGGACAGACCATAAAGGCCGCCATAACCAGCTGGGATTTGGGAGTGGAAATTCCGCAGCATGTCACGCCACCCTCCATGACGGCTCAGAATGGTGCACAGTTGCTCTTGCGGATGTGCCTGTGCGCCCCGCTCTCCACGCTCCCGCAGTCTCCTGCTCTTAGCTGGCCGGGGAGGAGGCTTTGTCCATGTTGCCACCACCATGGTGGGGCTGCCCCAGGGTGGATGGACCATGTGTCTCTCTTGGATGCAGAGAGGTGAAGCATTTGGGAGGTGTTTGCCGGCCGTCGTAGGAAGGTCGTGGCTGCTTCTAAGACTTGAAGGCTCATTTACCCAGGTCTCTCTTAGGGCTGGGTTTCCTGGTGGTGAGCTAAGCATGTGGGAAGCACATCCTATTCTAGGTGACACGCTGTGCACATAGGAATCCCTCCTTTGCTAGGATCCCAGCGGCTGAATGTGGGTGGGTGGGTGTGGAGCAGAGACCATGTTCCGGAAGCCTTGAGGCCCCTCGTTTGGCAGGCCAGAAGGAAAGCCCAGCAAAGTCGGTGTGTGAGTGTGAGCGTGAGCGTGAGCGTGAGCGCTGGGTCGAGGCATGAGCACCTCTGGTCTGATTCCTGCTAGAATCACCACCTGAGAGCTGTGGGGGAGAGTTAGGACAGTGCTGCACAGGAGGGGGTCGGGGGAGAGTTAGGACAGTGCTGCACAGGAGGGGGGGGGGAGAGTTAGGACAGTGCTGCACAGGAGGGGGGGAGAGTTAGGACAGTGCTGCACAGGAGGGGGGAGAGTTAGGACAGTGCTGCACAGGAGGGGGGAGAGTTAGGACAGTGCTGCACAGGAGGGGGGGAGAGATAGGACAGTGCTGCACAGGAGGGGGGAGAGTTAGGACAGTGCTGCACAGGAGGGGGGAGAGTTAGGACAGTGCTGCACAGGAGGGGGTGGGGGGAGAATTAGGACAGTGCTGCATGGTAGAGGGGGGAGAGTTAGGACAGTGCTGCACAGGAGGGGGGAGAGTTAGGACAGTGCTGCACGGGGTGGGGAGGGCGGTGGTTAGCAGCTCGGGAGGCCATCCCTTGAGCACGCTGGGAACAGCAGGTGCGTGGCTTTGAAACCCTCTCACGCGCTGCAGAGTCTGGTGGCTGTGTCCTGCGTTGTTAGGACGTAAGCTCTGGAGCAGGCGGACCTGGTTTGAATCCCACCCCATCCTTACTCCCCGCGTTGCCTGTGAGGCTGCACCCAGTTCCTTCACTACATGGAGGTCACCGTCGCTTCAAACAGTTACTCGAGCTAAAGTGGGTACTATACATAGTACACGGGATCCCCTGCTCACAGTGCGTGTTCAGTGCTTGTGGTTTGATAACAACACAGGCCTGCCCTCCTGCTGCTGAGGAATGAGTCATGGAAAGGCGCCCACTAGCCGGTCTGACTTCCCGCAGCCCCGGGAGGGAGGCCCTGGGAGCCCACCTTTCATATGAGAGAGGGGTTCAGGCTCAGGGAGGGGCCAAAGCTCTCCTGCCGGTATAGGTGACAAAGGATGTGAACCCCCGAGTCTAACTGCTCCCCATGGCTCCAGGGCTCCCCGAGGCCTCTTCCTAAAAGGCCCCTCGTCACCAGACACCAGAGGAACGTGAGGGTCACAGGCTGTCACCATGCACTGCGCGTAGGCATTTCATCTGCTGCTCCTCCTCACCACCCGGCTTAGGTGTCGTTCTCTAGAGAATCGGCATTATTTTCAGAGAAATGACAACTGCTCTTAGGAGCAGAGCCTCCGTTATGGTTAGAGCCCCTCTGCCTGATCCACTGCTCAGCGTGCGGCCCACCATGAGACGGCTCGAGGCCACAGCCTTTCCGGTCCCAGTCATATATTGCAGTTCTGAAAGTTGCCAGGGAGGTCTACAGGCCTCTTCTCCATTTTCTACAAATGAAAGCTGTTCTAGGGAACGTCTTGGCTGGAGGGGCAGGCCCTGGCTGAGGCTGGACTGCAGGAACCGGGTGTGTAAGGGCTGCGTTTCCCGGGTCTACCCAGAGGCGCATGTCCTCTCACTACATCCTCTCTCCAGCCCTTGCCAGATGGTGTCCGTGTCCCCATTTTAAAGGAGAGGAAACAGGTGTGGAGAAATAACCGATTTGCCCAGGGCCCAGCTCCTCATCACTGGCCGAACTGGCTCTGGAAACCAAGTGTGACTGCAGAGAAGGCTGATTCCAGGAGAGGAGCTGGCCCTGGCCCATGGCTCGGTTGGTTGGCACTTCCTCTGTGCACCAGAAGGTGGTGGGTTCGACCCCTGATCAGGGTACATACCCAGGTTCCGGGTTCTCTCCCCAGTTGGGGAGTGTACAGAGGCAACTGATAGAGATTTCTCTCTCACGTCGATGTTTCTATCTCTTTTCCTCTCTGAAATCAATAAAAATATATTTTTTAAATGTAATTGAAAAATACGCACACCTACCCTAATATTAAGGACTGTTATTTCACATGGAGAATAAAACACAAACCAGAGTCACATCAGGAAGTGATATTTTATGGTCAATGTGACTTCCTCTTAAGAACTCTGAGAGCAGATGAGTCACAGTGGCCCTCTGCACCAGGTTCCTCTTTTGGGATGTGCCCCCAAAATATTCTCACTGTGACCATTTCTGCGTCAACCCCGAGGGGCTTGGGGGCCGTCTGCCACATAGTCTGCTTTCTTGTGTTTGGGCAGAAGCAATGCTCCCTCTCTCCACGGCCACTCTCCCCCTCCGGCCAAGGCGCCGCTGCAGATGCGCCATGGCCCCAGTGCATCGCTAACTACTAACGGAGAGTCCGGAGAGTCGTTAGGTGCCTGCAATGACGATGTGTTTTCTGGAAGAACCAGAAGGAGAGTTGGGACAAAGAGCTGGAATGGAGACTGGTGCCGCACAGCCTTCCCTCACAGCCACAGGGACCCGCTGCCCTGGCCAGTGCCGACGGCCAGCTGGAGGCAGCGGGGAGCACAGAGGTGGCACCTACCCTGCCCCTGGCCAGGCAGGAGGGGGACTAGACAAGACCCGCCGCCCCCAGAGGTGGCCAGGCTGGGCGGACAGGCTGGGGGCCCCTGGGGGCCACATTTTGTGAGTAGCCACCCTGGGACCAGATGCTTTTGCTCTTAAAAGGGCCTGGCATGTCGGCTGGACCTTATTGTTGACCAAGTGAGATATTCCGAGAATAACGGTTGAGCGTCCAAAGGGCAGGCAGATGCACCGCCAGCAGCCGGGAGGCACCTGCAGGGCGCACAGCTCCCCCTGGGTGGCGGCAGCCGTGACAGAGGAGCAGCACTACGGACAGCAGGAGACAGCGTTTCCCGGTGGCTCTGCGACATGCCCGTGAGGGGAAGCATGCACATACGTGTTCATGTGTGCATGATGAAGTCAAGTTCATGGGGAGCATGGGCCCCTGACCCTGAGTGTGATCATCTGCCTGGGAAAGTGCGGACAGTGTGCACTTGTGTGAGTGGGAGCATGCGCAGTCTCATGGGTCTGCCCACCTCTCACTAGATTCTAGGCTCCTGAGCGGGGCGGGCCCTTTCCCTGCTTCTCCGCTCATCTATTTGATAACTGTCCTAGAGGCAGCCACATCCCTACATGTTGTGGAGGGTCTAATACCTACCAAGCATGCTACCTGCTATCCTTCCCGATCTCATTTCATCTACATCACAGCCCTAGGAGGTGGCTCTGGCTGTCCGCATTTTGCAGCTGAGGTGTTTGAGGCACTCAGAGAGGGCGTGGCTTGTGCGATCTACTTCAGCCAGTGCATGGTGCTGCCAGACTTTGATCCCAAAGCCACTCTGTCTGTGGTGCCACACCACCGCCCACACTGCGGCAAACAGATCAAGAAAGTGGAAGTTCCTCAGGAGGTAGAAGCTAAGGGGAGCCATGGAGTCTGCAGGGGTGGGCGGACTCGCTCCCTCTGAAGTCACCTCCCCTCAGTGTTCACACCGAGAGGCTGCCGGGCAAGCTATGCAGAGCTATAAGCAGAGAAGCAACATTGGAAAGGCATGAGATTATTGACCGAAACACAAGCCTCATGTGCCAAAGAGATCAAAGCGAATCGCAAGCTAGTGAGTGAACTCTCCCACAGTGCGATGCAGCTGCCACCTTCGTCGGGAGGAACGCAGACTACATTACTCTGTAAGGCTGGACATCACATTTCTGAGGACATGCAATATTGTAGGAACATCTGTGCACTTACAGGTGAAAACACAGCTCGCTGGGAAGACCGAACCAGTAGTGGTTCTCCCCAGAGTTTATTAGGTTGTCAGTGCACAGCTGTACGCTTACACACACTGTTGTACGTGTCCTTACGTACTGTTCAGCAGCTGCAAAGAGCGCACATACCAGCCTTCGCACCCACTTGGGGCAGGCATGGCAGATATCACCGTCTCCATCTGATGCATGGAGGTACGGGCTTAGAGATGTTAAGGGACTTGCTCAAGGTAACTCAGATCAAGATGATGGAGCCAGAAGTCAGATTCCGGTTTCTTACTCTTCATCCACTCAGCTTCCCACTGTGAGATGCTGCAGAGCTGTTCCGTGGCCATTAAAGCATTTGCATTTTGCTTTTAGTTGGGGCCTTAATCATCTCCTGCCTAGACCATCCCAACCCTCCTGCTCAATTCTTAGCCTTCAATACCCCCAACAAAGCCACCTCACCTGCTAAGGAGCCACTCGGGGACTTGAGCTGGGCTATGGGGTGAAGATGGATGAGCCCAGAGGTGCAGAGAGATAGAGAACAAAGTAGGTAGAGTGCAGAGTAGGAAGTACCCCTTTGCCCATAGACAAAGAGATTAGGCCTAAGTTTCACGTTAAGTCAACATCTATGACAAGGCATCTGCCTGTGCTCTGGTCAAAATCAGCCTTTCACTGGGGCTTCATGCCCAGGCTACATAATTTGGCTATTCTGAGCCTCTTGCGATTTCATATAAATTTTAGAATCAACTTGTCATTTTCTACAAAGAAGTCATGTAGGCTCGGATAGCAATTGTGTTAAACCTGTAGATCAAAGGTTTTCAACCTGTGGGTTGCGACCCTTTCACAGGGGTCACCTAAGACCATAGGAAAACACATATATAATTACATATTGTTTTTGTGATTAATCACTATGCTTTCATTATGTTCAATTTGTAACAATGAAATTGGGGGTCACCACAACATGAGGAACTATGTTAAAGGGTCGAGGCAACATGAGGAACTATATTAAAGGGTCACGGCATTAGGAAGGTTGAGAACCACTGCTGTAGATCATCTTGGGGAGTATCACCATCTTAACAATGTTAAATCTTTCAATCCATGGACATTGGATGTTTTTCTATTTATTTGGATATTTTCCTATCTCTTCCAACAATGTTTTATAGTTTTCAGGGTATAAGTTTTCACTTTTTATAGAATTTATTCCTATATGTTTTATTCTATTTGATGCTATTGTATAAATGGAATTATTTTCATTTTCAGATTGTTCATAGCGAGGATGTAAAAATACAATTGATTTTTTATATTGATCTTATACCCTGAAACTTGCTTAACTCATTTATTAATTCTAAAAGTTTTTTAGTAGATTCCTTAGAATTTTTTCTACACAAGGTTATGTCATCTGTGAACAGAGTTTTACTTCTTCCTTTCTAATCTGGATGCTTTTAATTCTTTTTCTTGCTAAGTTGCCCTTGCTAGAACCTCCTGCACAATGTTGACTAGAAGTGATGAGAGTAGATATCCTCTTAAAACTGTTAAGACTTCTTTTGTGGCCTAGTGTTTGTTCTGTGGTGGAGTATGTCTATTCTGCTGTTGTTGGGTGGAGTCCTATAAATGCCTGTTAGCTCTAGTTCATTTATAGTGCTGCTCAAGTCTTCCTTTCCTTACTGACGTTCTGTCCATTATTGAAAGTGAGATACTGAAGATTTCAATTACTATTGTTCACTGTCTACTTCTCTCAGGTCTGTCTATTTTTGCATCGTGGACTTTCATACTCTCTTATTGGGTGAATATGTTTATAGTTGCCATATCTTCTTGATGGATAGACTTTCATTACATTGTCCTTCTTTCTCTCTTATAATAATTTTTCATCTTGAAGTCTTTTCTGTCTGAATTCAGTACAGCTACTCCAGCTTTCTTTTGATCACTGTTTACATGGAATATCTTTTTCTGTCTGTCACTTTCAACCTATTTACATCTTTGAATCTTGAGTAAGTCCCTGTAGATCAGGGGTGGGCAAACTTTTTGACTCGAGGGCCACAATGGGTTCTTAAACTGGACCGGAGGGCCGGAACAAAAGCATGGATGGAGTGTTTGTGTGAACTAATATAAATTCAAAGTAAACATCATTACATAAAAGGGTACGGTCTTTTTTTTTTTTTTTTTTAGTTTTATTCATTTCAAACGGGCTGGATATGGCCCGGGGGGCCATAGTTTGCCCACGGCTGCTTTAGATAGTGTACTTATTGTTGGATCATGTTTTTAATCCATTCCGTCTACCTCTGCCTTTCAATCGGATAGCTTAATCCCTTTACATTTAATATAATTATTCATAAGGAAGGACATGCTATCTTGCTATTTTTTTCTACGTGTCACATATCCCTTTAGTTCCTCAAATCTTAAATTAGTACTTCATTTCTGGCATACTCTCTTAATTGCCTTGTCATTTCTTTTATTTATCCTCCCAATACCCTCTTTCATCTCTGCCCACCCATCCCCTCCCCCCTGCAATCATTACACTGTTAGAATACATCTTAATTTATATCAATTTAGTCTGGATTAATACCAACTTAATATCAATAGTATGTAAAAATCTTCCTTATATATCTCCATAAGCCCCTCTCCCACTTACGTTGTCATCACCCATCACATCTTTATACATTGTGTGCTCAGCAACATAGATTTGTCATTGGTGTTTTATGCAGTTATCTTGTAAGTCAGGTAGGAAAAAAGAGAAGTTACAAAAAAATTACATTAATACTGTCTTAAATATGTATATATGATACCATTCTGCTGGTCTTCCTTATTTCTCTATGTGGATTTGAGTTACTATCTGGTGTCCTTTTATTCCAGCCTGCAGGGGTCCCTTTAGCATTTTTTGTAGGACAGGTGTGCTGACAATAATTTGTCTCAATTTTCTGTTATCTGAGAATGAGTTCATTGCTCCTTCATTTGTAAAGAATAATTCTGCTGGCCCTGTGAGTGTTTCCTCCCACTGCAGACTAGAGTAAGGCAGCACATGTGCACCACACACTCAGGAGGGCAGAGGGGACACCCAGGCTCCTGAGCTTTGAAAGCGATGAGGAGGAAAGAAAGGTTAGGCAGAAAGAAGTGTTGGCCAGAGCAGCAGGGCCTCATCCTGCAGCGCCTTCCAGCTGAGCTGAAATGGCTGTCAGCCGTTGCCAGCAGGAGCCTCGCCCAGGACAGACGATGACGGGCTGCAGAAGGTCTGAGCCAGGGTCTGGGAGGATAGCCTGTGGCTTCCAGGGTGAGACATACAGTGATTAGCATAGGGCATCACTGGGGAAATAAGGAAGGAAATGCAATCTGTGGGAAAATGGACCCTCGCAGAGTTAGATTAGGAAGTGAGAGAGAAGAGGAACGTGAAAACATGGGCTGAGAGACATGATATAAGCATCAGACTTCTGTGGTTTGAGGTCACAGAAAAGTAACCCAAATCAGCTAAAACCAGAAAGGGGAATTTATTGGGAGTTTATCGGAGATTTACAAAATCCTTTGGGAGCTGGGGAACCAAGGATGGTGGTAGTTAAGGGGCCCAGAAAGCAGGAGGTGCAAGAATCATCTTCTCAGATGTGCATGATCAGGACACCTCCATCACCACGCAGGACGCTGTCACTGCCACTGGCTCTGGGAAGGCCATTCTGACCACCTCTCGGTCTTTTCATGACACACTCAAGATTAGATCAAAACCAGGCAGCACCTAATGGCTGAGCCTGGGTCACATGGCCCCATGTGACTACCTGCAGGGACAGAGTGGATCTGTTCCAAGTGTAGGGGAGACACATGTGCGTTTGTCAACTTGGATCTAGGACCAGTGAGAGAGGGAGAGGTTGATGATGCAGGAGGGGAAATGATTGGAGGGCAGATGGAGAGGGCTGGTCTGCCTGCAGAGAGCAGCTGGGAGGAGTCTTGGCCTTGTTGAGAGGTGCGAGTGTGGAGAGAAGGCTCCTGGGAAATGTGCGTTCTTTTCCTCTGTCCCGTCCCTGCCTTTCCACAGCACGCAGGTGTTTCCACAGGGAGGAGCTTTGTCTTTCAACCCTGCAAAACTAACCAAAGTGGGGATTCATCATTTTCTAAAGTGTGACTCCTGGGAAGGGAGATCGTCTCAGACCTGCTTCCCTGTTGGGCCTGTGTGAGGACAGTGGAGGCTTCGATGCCAGCTGTGACCCGGTCCCCCAGCCCCGGCTTTAGGGAAAGGGTGACAGCTCCTTGGAACCGCAGCACATTCTGTTCTAGGACCCAGAAACCCACTGATGAGATCATATTTCCTTCTGTCCTCTCAGCTTCTGGCTGTTAGAAGCAGGAACTCGGCCAGGGACCCTGCCTGGCCCAGGGTCAGGCCTCGTGGTCTAGGATCATTCCTGCCACTCTCACAGTTCCTTGAGCAAACCCCAACCCCTGGTGGCAAGGCGGGTCCCACTGCCAGCTCCACACACTCCCTAATAGAAGCTTTCCCTTCTGAGAACCCACAGTGATACTTTGTAGTGGAATGCAGTCTGTATCTGAATGCTGCCCAATTAAATGTGGAGCCCAGACAGTCGTCCAAGTTGAGCAGAGTCGCTTAGATGAGCAGTATTTACATGAACCCAGTGTTTACAGGTGTTAATCTCTAATAAAGCTCTCACTCAACATCTGCCACCAGAAACCCCCACTGGTCACCACTCCATCATTCATTCAACACAGTAAGCGTGCCTGGTCCAGCTGTTGCAAAGTTAAGGGGGATGTGGGACAAGTGCTACAGTGAAGGTTGGGACCAAAGTTATGGTATCTGAACCAGCTCAGTCCCCAAAGCCATGCCCCCCATGGCTCAGTACCCCATGTTCTTGGGCATGGGTGATAGGGAGATATTAAAGGTGCCAAACTCTAAGCATGGGGCACTGAACCAGGAGGTGATGCTGAAACAGGGTCCAGAAGATGCATCAAAGTTGGGTAGGCAAAGAAAGGCAGGTGGAATGTTTATCAGGTGGAAGGTCAGTCATAGTAACTTAGGACCAATTATGTAATAGCTCTCCCTCTTACGACCATCTGAGATGTTTCCAAGTTGACAATGGGGGCTCAGGATCCACTAGGTCAGTGGTCAGCAAACTCATTAGTCAACAGAGCCAAATATCAACAGTACTTCTTCAAAATAGACTCGCCCAGGCCAAAAACCAACTTCTGCACATGGGCCATGAAGTTTCAATTGCACTGTACGTGTACCCGCACATGGTATTTTGTGGAAGAGCCACACTCAAGGAGCCAAAGAGCCGCATGTGGCTCGCGAGCCGCAGTTTGCCAACCACGGCACTAGATCATTCAGGGGCCAGACTGTGGGTCTGCTGCCATCTTCTCCATGGGACTTCCAAGATAGTCCCATTCTAGTCCACCAGCAGGGATGGCACTCTGAGGGAGTGTTGAGGGGAGGAGTCCTGTGGGCCAGGCCTGGAAGTGCCGTATCACATCTGCTCATAAACCATGGCCAGGACACTGCCACAGCAAGCTGCAAGGAGGCAGGGGAATGTCGAGCAGCTGTGTGCCCCAATGAAGGGGAGAGCAGGTTTGGATGGAGGGCTAGCACTCTGCTCACAGTGGGGAGTAACAGTGACTGGGCACATGGCGAGCGTGGTAGGGAATGACCAGAGATGTGCTGGAGAATGTTTAACAGCCAGTTCTCCAGAAGAAGAAGAAAGGTTAGTTCTCATTGATAGCATTAGCTGGTTTTCTTGGTGAATGTACTCCCATCACCATCAATTTCAAGCCATTAACATGGAGTTGGGAAGAGATATGTAGTCACAGCCTAGTATGTAGTTGTATTAGGGGTCTTCAGAGAAAAGGCCAATAGGAGGTAGAGGTAGAGAGATGATAGATAGATAGATAGATAGATAGATAGATAGATAGATAGATGGATGGATCTGCTGCCAGGAAGGCAAGACTTTCTTTGATTTTTACCACGGCAGCCGGGGGAATAGAGAGAGAGAACTGGCTCACATGATTATTGAGGCCGAGAAGTCCCAAGATCTGCAGTCCACAAGCTGGAGACACAAGACGGTGTAGCTCTAGTTCAAAGGCCAGCAGGCTCAAAACCCAAGAAGAGCCAATATTCAATTCAAGTCCAAAGGCAGGGAAAAAACTGTCCCAGCTCAAGGCAGCCAGGCACTACTACTCAGGTAGGTCAGCCTGTTGTTCTATTCAGGCCCCCACTGACTGGATGAGGCCCACCCACATTAGATGGGGCAATTTGCTTTATTCAGTTTACTGATTCAAATGTTAATTTCATCCAGACACACCCAGAATAATGCTGGCTGTGCTGTCTGGGTACCCCATGGCACAGCCAAGATGACCCACAAAGTCAGCCAGCACAAATAGTAGTTCCGCCATGCAGACAGATAGATGTGAATAATCTAAGAATGTAGGCAGTAGAAAAATGAAGTAAAATAATTAGGACATGATGTGTGTTGAGTATGTATTACCTTTGTCTTTTAATATAACTTATTTAATTGTAAGTTTATATAATTAAATTTCTAATCATATCTGTGTCAAACAACTGGCTTGCAAAATGCTTGAGAATTTAATAATCAGCTCTCATGCTGTTGGTATCAGCCAGCTGGTCCAGCACACCCCGGCAGGGACAGGAGTGGCATGCGGGGAGTGGGGACATCTGCTGCCTGGCAACAGAGACAGAGACCCCAGGAAGTCAGGGACCCTGCTGCTTGTGGCCATGGGGCCAGGGAGCAATGTTTCCCCTTCCGCCTCCAAAGGAGCTCACGCTGTCCTCCATGCAGCTTCTGGAACGAGGGAGCAGGGCCCTGCTGTACAGATGGCCCTTGGTAAACGTTAAAGGAAGGTTTACCCCCAAGGCAGCAAATCCCCCCGCCACCCCCTACCATGCCAGACCCTGTGGCAAGCCTGCAGAGCCCAAAGCCAGCCACACTCCCCCTACTGGACCCGAGTGTGCAGTGCACAGACTACACAGCACCTGCAGCTCTGCCTGGCAGGGAGCTGCCTCCTGCGGTCTGGGATAGATGCCCCTTGCCACCTCCTAATGGTAACTGGTCTAATGTGCCTCCTGAGAAGAAACCCCCCTGGAGGGGACAACAGACAAAGACTGCCTCGGGGCCCAGACTCAAGGACAGCCGTTGCATCCCCGGCGGAGCTTCTACAGCTCCCAGTGACCTCTGTGCAGGCAGCCACTGGGGCGGGACCAGCAATTCGTTTTCAAAGCCCCCAACACGATGCCAAGGTTGAGAACCACTGTCAACAGAAAACGCCCACACCTGCAGAGAATTTTATAAAAATGTCATTTGAGCCAAACATAGGATACGCCTGGCCTGGAAGCAAGAACTCAGCAGACATGCACTGGCTCCGGCACATGTACCCAAATCAGCGATACAGAGATTAGCGGCCCCTGCGCAAGGACCACATGCAACTTCCTGGAGATCTCACCAGACTGAGATCAACCCTCCGAGAAGTGACAGTTTGCAGCCTCTTTATCCACGTGGAGTTAAAGAGGGGAGTAGGGAGTCTACATGCAGGTGGGAGAGAGCAGGGGAAGTTCAGACTGCAGGACAGTTAAGACTCTGTGCTCCCTAAAGGGGGTTTCCGCTTATTTGAGAGGCGTGCCCACTAGATGCACAGACACAATGGCAGACACAGGCCTGCTTAGGCCCAGACCAGCATTCCACTCATCAGACTGCCCACCATGACCCGCCCAGCTGGGAACTGATCACCCTGCGGGGTTACTTCCCACTGAACCCCTTTTGTCCACACATGATATGGACCAAGGATATAGGTGGGAGACCATCCCACCAAGACATGTGCATTTCAGCAGATGCCTTCTGGAGAGTTCCGCCCACTAAGTCTTCCCACTCGCCTTCAGTGCCTGGCGATGCCTGGCCCAGAGCAGCCCTTAGGCATTGCTGACACGATGGAAGGGGGAAGCAGTGAGGGACCCAGACCACTAAGGGGTGAGGGAAGGGGGTCCCTGCTACTCAGGGAGACCTGGTCTCCCTCCTTGCTCTCGGCTTCCTGCCAGTGAGGTGTGGGCCATTCCTTCAGATAAGCACCTTGTGTTCAACCCAGGCCTTGTCCTGCTCCTGTCTCGCTCCACCCTCCCTCCTGCAGCCTCAGAGGGACATGGAGGGTCCAGCGCCATGTGGGGGGGGGGGGGGGGTGAGCCTCAGGAGGGAGGGACTCCAATGACCCTTGCAGCTGGCCCCAGGGATCCTCTCACACAGAGGCGCTGGGAACTGGTCTGAGGGCAGAGAGAAGGAAAGAGCTTCTGTGGCCTCAGGGTCCCCAGACTGGGCTGCAGTCTTTTCCCCGCTCTCCTCTGGGTTTCAGCCCAGAGCCTCTGCACCCCCCTCAGTTCCAGCGCTGATCCTGGGAACGCAGCTGAAGTGACTTAATGTCACAGGGCAGGGGAGGGGGGGCGCACAGCTGCACAGAAAGAGCGCCTGGGGTGTTTGCTTAACTGAAACAAGTGGGAGGGGACCCTAACTAGGTCCCAGGTCATTGCCCTGCCTCTGGCTGGGAGAAAGGGCCCAGGCTGCATTATTCACAGGCCACAGGGTCGCTCCAGACCTGGTCCCTGGCCACAGGACCTCGCCTATGTCCTTTCCTCCTGGGTGGCCTCTGCCCTGGCCTGACCCGGCCTCAAACTGTCCTGAAGGAAGAGGAGTGTGCTTCTGTCACTGGGTGGAGTGCGCTGGGTCCGCCCGTCAAGTCAATATTCCTCCTGGGACTCCAGGCTGGGGGTGAGGAGGGGCACCGGGTAGGCTAAGGGGTACAGGAAGCAGGTGGTGGCTCTTTCTGGTGGTAGAATCAGCACCGTTTCACAGAGGTTGCTCAGCATTATCAGGCTTAGTCCTGAAACGGCGTGGGAAGGGGCATTCCTCAGAGGGAAATACACAGAGGCACAGGGGCAGGGGCTGTGGGTGTGAAGGTGAGAGGTGCAGGGGGCAGAGGCTGTGGGTATGAAGGTGAGAGGCACAGGGGGCAGGGGTTGTGAGTGTGAAGGTGAGAGGCACAGGGGGCAGAGGCTGTGGGTATGAAGGTGAGAGGCACTGGGGCAGGGGCTGTGGGTGTGAAGGTGAGAGGCACAGGGGGCAGGGGCTGTGGGTGTAAAGGTGAGGAGCACTGGGGCAGGGGCTGTGGGTGTGAAGGTGAGAGGCACAGGGGCAGGGGCTGTGGGTATAAAGGTGAGAGGCACTAGGACAGGGGCTGTGGGTATAAAGGTGAGAGGCACTGGGGCAGGGGCTGTGGGTGTGAAGGTGAGAGGCACAGGGGGCAGGGGCTGTGAGTATAAAGGTGAGAGGCACTAAGGCAGGGGCTGTGGGTATAAAGGTGAGAGGCACTAGGACAGGGGCTGTGGGTATAAAGGTGAGAGGCACTGGGGCAGGGGCTGTGGGTGTAAAGGTGAGAGGCACTGGGGCAGGGGCTGTGGGTGTGAAGGTGAGAGGCACTGGGGCAGGGGCTGTGGGTGTGAAGGTGAGAGGCACTGGGGCAGGGGCTGTGGGTGTGAAGGTGAGAGGCACTGGGGCAGGGGCTGTGGGTGTGAAGGTGAGAGGCACTGGGGCAGGGGCTGTGGGTGTGAAGGTGAGAGGCACTGGGGCAGGGGCTGTGGGTGTGAAGGTGAGAGGCACAGGAGCAGGGGCTGTGGGTGTGAAAGTGAGAGGCGCAGGGGGCAGGGGCTGTGGGTATAAAGGTGAGAGGCATAGGGGCAGGGGCTGTCGGTGTAAAGGTGAGAGGCACAGGGGGCAGGGGCTGTGGGTGTGAAGGTGAGAGGCACAGGGGGCAGGGGCTGTGGGTATAAAGGTGAGAGGCACAGGGGGCAGGGGCTGTGGGTGTGAAGGTGAGAGGCACTGGGGGCAGGGGCTGTGGGTGTGAAGGTGAGAGGCACAGGGGGCAGGGGCTGTCGGTGTGAAGGTGAGAGGCGCAGGGGGCAGGGGCTCTGGGTATAAAGGTGAGAGGCACTAGGACAGGGGCTGTGGGTGTGAAGGTGAGAGGCGCAGGGAGCAGGGGCTGTGGGTGTGAAGGTGAGAGGCACTGGGGCAGGGGCTGTGGGTATAAAGGTGAGAGGCACTGGGGCAGGGGCTGTGGGTGTGAAGGTGAGAGGCACTGAGGCAGGGGCTGTGGGTATAAAGGTGAGAGGCACTGGGGCAGGGGCTGTGGGTATGAAGGTGAGAGGCACTGGGGCAGGGGCTGTGGGTATAAAGGTGAGAGGCACTGGGGCAGGGGCTGTGGGTGTGAAGGTGAGAGGCATTGAGGCAGGGGCTGTGGGTGTGAAGGTGAGAGGCACTGGGGCAGGGGCTGTCGGTGTAAAGGTGAGAGGCACTGGGGCAGAGGCTGTGGATATGAAGGTGAGAGGCGCAGGGGGCAGGGGCTGTGGGTATGAAGGTGAGAGGCACAGGGGGCAGGGGCTGTGGGTGTGAAGGTGAGAGGCACAGGGGGCAGGGGCTGTGGGTATAAAGGTGAGAGGCACTGGGGCAGGGGCTGTGGGTATGAAGGTGAGAGGCACAGGGGGCAGGGACTGTGGGTGTGAAGGTGAGAGGCACTGGGGCAGGGGCTGTGGGTGTGAAGGTGAGAGGCACTGGGGCAGAGGCTGTGGGTATAAAGGTGAGAGGCTCAAGGGCAGGGGCTGTGGGTATGAAGGTGAGAGGCACTGGGGCAGGGGCTGTGGGTGTGAAGGTGAGAGGCACTGGGGCAGAGGCTGTGGGTATAAAGGTGAGAGGCACAGGGGGCAGGGGCTGTGGGTATGAAGGTGAGAGGCACAGGGGGCAGGGGCTGTGGGTGTGAAGGTGAGAGGCACTGGGGCAGGGGCTCTGGGTATAAAGGTGAGAGGCACTGGGGCAGGGGCTGTGGGTGTGAAGGTGAGAGGCACAGGGGGCAGGGGCTCTGGGTATAAAGGTGAGAGGCACTGGGGCAGGGGCTGTGGGTGTGAAGGTGAGAGGCACTGAGGCAGGGGCTGTGGGTGTGAAGGTGAGAGGCACAGGGGGCAGGGGCTGTCGGTGTGAAGGTGAGAGGCACTGGGGCAGGGGCTGTGGGTGTGAAGGTGAGAGGCACTGGGGCAGGGGCTGTGGGTGTGAAGGTGAGAGGCACAGGGAGCAGGGGCTGTGGGTGTAAAGGTGAGAGGCACTGGGGCAGAGGCTGTGGGTGTGAAGGTGAGAGGCACAGGGGGCAGGGGCTGTGGGTGTAAAGGTGAGAGGCACTGGGGCAGGGGCTGTGGGTGTGAAGGTGAGAGGCATTGAGGCAGGGGCTGTGGGTGTGAAGGTGAGAGGCACAGGGGGCAGGGGCTGTCGGTGTGAAGGTGAGAGGCGCAGGGGGCAGGGGCTCTGGGTATAAAGGTGAGAGGCACTAGGACAGGGGCTGTGGGTGTGAAGGTGAGAGGCGCAGGGAGCAGGGGCTGTGGGTGTGAAGGTGAGAGGCACTGGGGCAGGGGCTGTGGGTATAAAGGTGAGAGGCACTGGGGCAGGGGCTGTGGGTGTGAAGGTGAGAGGCACTGAGGCAGGGGCTGTGGGTATAAAGGTGAGAGGCACTGGGGCAGGGGCTGTGGGTATGAAGGTGAGAGGCACTGGGGCAGGGGCTGTGGGTATAAAGGTGAGAGGCACTGGGGCAGGGGCTGTGGGTGTGAAGGTGAGAGGCATTGAGGCAGGGGCTGTGGGTGTGAAGGTGAGAGGCACTGGGGCAGGGGCTGTCGGTGTAAAGGTGAGAGGCACTGGGGCAGAGGCTGTGGATATGAAGGTGAGAGGCGCAGGGGGCAGGGGCTGTGGGTATGAAGGTGAGAGGCACAGGGGGCAGGGGCTGTGGGTGTGAAGGTGAGAGGCACAGGGGGCAGGGGCTGTGGGTATAAAGGTGAGAGGCACTGGGGCAGGGGCTGTGGGTATGAAGGTGAGAGGCACAGGGGGCAGGGACTGTGGGTGTGAAGGTGAGAGGCACTGGGGCAGGGGCTGTGGGTGTGAAGGTGAGAGGCACTGGGGCAGAGGCTGTGGGTATAAAGGTGAGAGGCTCAAGGGCAGGGGCTGTGGGTATGAAGGTGAGAGGCACTGGGGCAGGGGCTGTGGGTGTGAAGGTGAGAGGCACTGGGGCAGAGGCTGTGGGTATAAAGGTGAGAGGCACAGGGGGCAGGGGCTGTGGGTATGAAGGTGAGAGGCACAGGGGGCAGGGGCTGTGGGTGTGAAGGTGAGAGGCACTGGGGCAGGGGCTCTGGGTATAAAGGTGAGAGGCACTGGGGCAGGGGCTGTGGGTGTGAAGGTGAGAGGCACAGGGGGCAGGGGCTCTGGGTATAAAGGTGAGAGGCACTGGGGCAGGGGCTGTGGGTGTGAAGGTGAGAGGCACTGAGGCAGGGGCTGTGGGTGTGAAGGTGAGAGGCACAGGGGGCAGGGGCTGTCGGTGTGAAGGTGAGAGGCACTGGGGCAGGGGCTGTGGGTGTGAAGGTGAGAGGCACTGGGGCAGGGGCTGTGGGTGTGAAGGTGAGAGGCACAGGGAGCAGGGGCTGTGGGTGTAAAGGTGAGAGGCACTGGGGCAGAGGCTGTGGGTGTGAAGGTGAGAGGCACAGGGGGCAGGGGCTGTGGGTGTAAAGGTGAGAGGCACTGGGGCAGAGGCTGTGGGTGTGAAGGTGAGAGGCACAGGGTGCAGGGGCTGTGGGTATGAAGGTGAGAGGCACTGAGGCAGGGGCTGTGGGTGTGAAGGTGAGAGGCTCAGGGGCAGGGGCTGTGGGTATAAAGGTGAGAGGCACTGCGGCAGGGGCTGTGTGTATGAAGGTGAGAGGCACTGAGGCAGGGGCTGTGGGTGTGAAGGTGAGAGGCACAGGTGGCAGGGGCTGTGGGTATGAAGGTGAGAGGCACTGCGGCAGGGGCTGTGTGTATGAAGGTGAGAGGCACAGGGGGCAGGGGCTGTGGGTATGAAGGTGAGAGGCACTGCGGCAGGGGCTGTGGGTATAAAGGTGAGAGGCACTGCGGCAGGGGCTGTGGGTATGAAGTTGAGAGACACTGGGGTAGGGGCTGTGGGTGTGAAGGTGAGAGGCACAGGGGGCAGGGGCTGTGGATATGAAGGTGAGAGGCTCAGGGGCAGGGGCTGTGCATGAATATAGCTTGTGTAGCAGAAGCAGTACAAGAGCTAGGTCACGTCCAGACACTTAGTCAAACATTCTGCTGAGTGGCTGCAGCCAGAACAAGTGACTTGATGATGAGTAAGAGCTGTGCCTCCGTGGCTCTGCTCTCTCCCTCTACCTGGCCCTCTGCCCCTTACTTCCTGGTGAGTCCTCACCTCCCCATCCGTCCCTGCTCTCCACCCCCCAGGCCCCGTCATCTCTGCAAGGACTCCACAGTGGGCCCCCTGTGGACTCTTCCCTCCAGTTGCTGGCATTGATAACATACCAATATCGGGGGGTCAGTGGGCGGAGGGGCACCAGGAGGGTTAGGGAGGGATCGTGGTTGTTAGAAGCAGAGAGGCTGTTGTTCAAACCCCTTGGCTTCCAACTAAGAGGACCCCACAGTGCCCAGGCTCGAATGCCTTGCCAGGCACGAGGCACTTTCTGGGGCAGAAAGGCGGGCTCTCGCCATCTAACATGTTCCCTGAGGCTCTCGAGCCAGGAACTGCCACCGGAAGTGGTCAGCATTTGGGTATTTAGAGAGACCAGCATCACACGGGGTAGACACAGCCCTGCGTCAGAAACCCACGGGGACAGCATAGTGACTTGGGCAAGTTTTCCAGCTTCCCTGTGCCTTTGTTTCTTCATCTGAAAGCCTGGACAACAGCACTTGCCTGGGGGCAGGGGGGAGGGGGAATTTAAGAATTAAGTGAGCCGAAACCGGTTTGGCTCAGTGGATAGAGCCGTCGGCCTGCGGACTGAAGGGTCCCAAGTTCGATTCCAGTCAAGGGCATGTACCTGGGTTTGCGGGCACATCCCCAGTAGGGGGTGTGCAGGAGGCAGCTGATCGATGTTTCTCTCTCATCGATGTTTCTAACTCTCTATCTCTCTCCCTTCCTCTCTGTAAAAAATCAATAAAATATATTTTTTTTAAAAAAGAATTAAGTGAGATGTTGAATATAAACACCACTTCATTGCTGGGCACACAGCAGGTGCCTAGGGAATGACAGTGATTGCTGAGATGGCATTCTTGGGCAATTTTTAGGATATTGAGGCACCCCCACTATACACGCTAGAGCTATGCTAGTATTAAATAGCACCACAGTGCGCAGAGCCGCTCCTCAGGAAACCGTCCTCAGATCCTAGGAGCTAAGTCCTCCCTACTCATCCTTACTCCAGGCCCCTTACCGAGTTAGCAGAGAAAGGTAACGTCCCTGCGGGCATCTCCCCGATGGCCAGTCCCCCAGGGACCTGGGGCCGCCAGGCGCCCGGTCACACCTGTCTTTCAATGAAATGGTGGAAGCTGCGCTCCCGCCCGCCTCCTGGGCCCTTCTGGCAGGAAACGTGGGGCATTGCAGGTCCCATTGGACGGGCCCTGGGGGTGGGGAGGGGGTCTTTGGCCTGCAGGGGTCTCGGCCAACCTCTCCCCGAGAGCGCTCTCCCACCTCCTCCCCCTCACCCCCCAAGCCCGACCTCAGCAGGCAGCCTGCAGATTTCCCTGAGCCTCCCTCCCGGCGTCTGGCGCAGCCCCAGGAGCCCTCCCAGCGCGGAGGAGGGCGGGTCCGAGCCGGCACCGCCCCACTGCCCGGACGCCTCGCCCGGTCCTCCCCGCGGACCCGCCCCGCCCGCGCGCCCGCTGGGCTCAGCTCCGGGACCCGCTGCCGCGTACGCCCTGGCCCAGGGATGGATCAGCAGAGGGTACAGAACTTCTTAATGGCTCGCTGGGCCGGGAATTAATCCTGGGATCTGGATAAATAATGCATCGAGGTGTATGTAGTCCCAGGCAAACCTGCGCTCCGCAGCCAGAAGATGGAGCCCAGCGAGCCTCGCTGCTGACCCAGTGGCCATAGGGCTCTTGCGGGGCATGAGGGGCGACTGGGCGAGAGGAAGAGAAAAGGGAAGTGATGACTGACCCCGCGACTCTGGCCCGGGGGCTGCAGGGACATGCTGAGCCCGAAGGTCAGGCAAGCCAGGAGGGGTAAGTCCGGCTTCGCGGGCGGGTCTGGGCACAGGGTGCGTGGGTCTCCCGTGAATGTGTGGTCACTGGGCTGGCTGCTGCGGGGGCTCAGACGGAGGCGAGGAGCCTGGGGTCAGTGGGGATCAGACCTGAGCCTGCAAAGGGCCAGTGGCTGTCTTAGTGCCTCAGGGGGTGTGCAGCTTCTCCCCATAGTCTGTTTCACTGAGGCCTTGGGTTGCTCGATGTGACCAGGTGACAACTTTGGAGAAACTTTGTCCCAGCAGCCAACTAAACGTGGGGCTCGCCAGGGAGGCGGTGCCCTGGCTTCTGAGGAAGCTGGTCTGAGTGGGGCGCACTCACCGCCTGGGGCTGCCAGGCAGAGCCCGTGGGCGTGGCCAAGGCTGGGCTGCGGAAGCAGTTCCTCAGGTCTTGGGGGGCAGGTGGTCCCCTGAGGACTCCCCACAGCTGGGCGGCCTGGAGATTTGGGCGCTGTGGGGGGAGGGAAGTGGGACAGAGACAGTAAGGGAGAGGGGATGGGAGGATCTTGCACCCAGTGTCCCTACAGAGCGGCCTCGGGACAAGTCCCAGAGCCAGGGACAGCTTTCTGGACAGCAGCTTCTTGGCTAGGGCGTGTCATCTTAGATGAGAACATCTGTCTCTTAAGAAAATAGAGTGTCTTTCCAGGTGGCCAGTCTGCGGAGGGCTGAGCCTCCCTGTGAGCACAGAGCGTGAGGGGGGTTTGGAGGTGGGTGAGGCAGCTGCCAGGGGAGCTTGGAAACAGTGTGAGACTCACCTGTGTGGGCGGGGACCCTCCAGCTCCGGTGAATGCGCAGGCAGCACACCCATGTCAGTAGCCTGTCGCAGGCTCCTGGAGACCGGGGGGAGGCTGGCCCCCAACATGTAGTCAGAGCCATCAGAACCCCGCCTGTGGGGTGCGCAGGTGGAGTGTGAACTGTGGGCTCATGGGTAAGGAGGGCTGTGCATGGCTCTGCTGAGGCTGGTGCCATCGGTGACAGCCAGCGAGAGAGCGGGGGCCACCTCCCATCCCTACATGTGGCTGCTCAGCGCTGCACCTTGGCTGCCCAAATCAAGAAAATCACACTCGATTTTGATGATTGGCAGGAAAAACAGAGCGCAAAATATCTCATTCATAATTATTGATAACATGCTGAAAGGACAGTATTTGGCTATACTGGGTTCAATCACATATATTATTGACATTCTTCTCACCTGTTCTGTCTTTTAGTTTCTTTTAATGTAACTGCTAGAACTACACAGTGGCCCACACTGTGTGTCTGCTGGCCAGTGCAGGCCCAGAGAGGTCAGCGCCTCAGGCCAGGGCTGTCGGGAAGTCTGCCTTGGACAACCCAAACTTCTTATTGAGCGATTGTTCTGGTCAGTGGTTCTCTGTGGGAGTGATTTTGCCCAGGGAGACAGGTGGCACTGTCTGGAGGCGGTCTTGGTTGTTCCGACGGAGGGTTGCTCCTGGCATCCAGTGGGTAGAGGCCAGGGATGCTGCTAAACACCCACAATGCAGAGGACAGCCCACGACAAGGATCATCTGGTCCGAAATGTCAATAGTGCTGATGGTGAGAAACCCTGACAAGATGTGTTAAAAGATGAAATCTATGAAGCTATTCATTGGTCATTAATAGCGATCAACCACAAAAATGTGTGATCAGAAACCATGCCAAGAAGCATTCTAAGAGCACAGACTGTAAGTGAAGTGTCCAGAGGAAGTGAGGGTGCTTGAGCTGTAAGCTGAAGGATGATGGGCACCTGCCTAGGCACAGGGTGATGGAGGGAGGAGGCATGTGCCATGGGAGGACAGGGCGCACTGGACCAGGAGGTGGAGCCGGGAGGAGGGGGCAGCAGACACAGCCTGAGGCTGAGGCCGGTCAAGGATTGGGTCCCACAGGGTCAGGCTCGCAGCTCGTTAAGGAATCACCCTCCCTCCGGACGTTTTGGGAGAAATAGAGACCATTAGATACATGTGCCTTGAAAAATGTGGGCTCTGGTACGGAAGAACTTTCAAGATTCATTCCAACCTTTTAGGAATTGAGCAGGATACGTGTTATAAGCACAGGAAGTCACAGCATGTGATTCTCAGCCCCCCGTATCCAGACACTGCCTTGTCCAGGCTGCTCCAGACTGTACATTCCAAATACACTCCCAGACTCCGCCACGGCGAGGCCCACGCTGTTGTGTGACAAAGACTGGGTCTCTTTCTGGGAAATTAATACCATCAGCCCAGTCAGCCAGCTCAGGAGCTCTGGAGTCTGGCAAAAGGCTGCTCTACAGACAGAGACTTCCCAGGGACTCTACCCTGTCAGCTTCCTGGCAGGTCTCCATCTGGGGGCAGGTCCCCATCCTCTCATCTCTTTCCTGGGGACAGGGAGGTGCCAGCATTGAGAACCTCCCGAGGAAAACCCTACTGTCCCTTACCTGCATATAGAACTACGTTTGGTCAACTGTTGTGTCCTGGCTGAGCTCAACTTCCAAGAAGTAGTTAGAGGCAGGTGTCAACACACACACACACACACACACACACACACACTCCTTAACTTGGACTCACCCTCCAGTTCTCAGCTCAGTTGTCACCAAAAATGTCCTCCCACACACCTCAGTCTCAGCTGGGTTCTCTGTTCCCTGCTTTCCTCTTCTTAACAGCATGCACCTTGCATGAATTCCAGTTGTACACTCCTCACTGGGTTTATCTCTGAATGTCTGTCACTCCACTCGACTGTGAGCTGTGAGGGCAGGGACCAAGCACTTGGTGGTCACTCAGTACATATATTTGGAAGGAAGGAAGGAAGGAAGGAAGGGGAAGAAGGAAGGGAGGAGGGAACTGTCTGCCCTAATGGCCCAGGTCTGTAGGAAAGTTGGCCCCTCCCTTGGCTGACTTACATGTTACAAATATTTTCCTAATTTGTTACTTGCCTTTTAGGGTATTTTTTTCTTTTATGCAGATGTGCATACGTTTTTAATTTTTATTTCATCCATCTGTCAAATTATCTTTTAGAATTTCTGCCTTTGTTTAAAATATCTATAATAATAAAAGTGTAATATGCAAATCGACTGAATGGCTGAACAGCAAAATGACCATCCGGACGACCATCCTGATGACCATTCTATGACACCCACTGTCACCAGGCCAGCCAAGGCAGATGCGATTCGATTGGTCAGGGGCCGGCCATTGCCCCATGATCACACTGCAGAGGGAGGCCCAGGCCACCGGCCAGCTGGGTGGTCAATCGGGGGGCTCCATGATCGCCCAACTGGTGGGCTGCGATGGGTGGGTAGGGCCTACCTCTTTGGGGCAACCGATCGTGGGGCTCCTGGACTGTGAGAGGGCACTGGCTGGGCTGAGGGACCACCCCTCAGTGCAGGAGTTTCATGCACTGGGCCTCTAATTTTAAAATAAAATTGACCTTTGCCATTAGGAGGCCCCTTCTGTGTGTGTGTGTGTGTGTGTGTGTGTGTCTTTATTGATTTCAGAGAGGAAGGGAGAAGGAGAGAGATAGAAACATCAATGATGAGAGAGAATCATTGATCGGCTGCCTCTTGCATGCTTCCTACTAGGGATGTGCCCTGACTGGGAATGGAACCACAACCTCCCAGTTCGTGGGTTAATGCTCAACCACTGAACCACACCAGCCAAGCGAGGCCCCTTCTTTTAGAGGAAATTGTTAGGCTGACGAGCAAAGCTATAGCAGGGTTAGCTCTCTCCTTTAGCAGAAGTACCGGTGTCATGTAAGCCTTGGTGATTGTGCAGAGCCTGGACAACACTCTGTGAATGGAGAGAGAAAGTCCTATGAGTGAGAGAGAGTACTTCCAGTGGCTTTATTCTCATAACTATACTATGATGAAGCATCATGTTCCCATCTCAACAGATGTGAAAGGAGAATCATGGTGCCCTGCCAACAAGTGGTGGAATTCCTATTCATGTCTTTCTTACTCTGAGGCCTCTGACCTCTGCCTCACCCAGCACAGGGCTTCACGGTAGCCTCAAACCACTGTGCACTGCCCTACGTGTCTCCTAGGAGCCACGGATTCTGAGTAATAAAAAGCAGTGATATTTTTAAGAAGGTGCCCAACACATATGAACATAGAGATTAGATTTAGACAACTGTTGAAATATTTAAGGTTGAATTATTAATATGTAGTAGAAAACTAAGCAAATGAAAAACAAAACAAAACAAGGCAATTATGAACTCCAGGAAAAGCAAAAAGTGATAGATGAAAGGAAAAATTATTACAGTTCACTACATAGCTCATAGGGCCTACAATTACATAGGGACCAGCAATTACATAGTACTAATAATGCAAACTCTGTGTATTGACCAAACCAAAATTGTAATAGGCCTATATTGGAAGGCTGGGTGGGTGCTTGTGTGTGGTGGGGACAGGGGAGTGAAAGAAATAAAATCCTCACCTTCCATAGCGAAAAGTTAACAGGTAATTCTTAAAAGAGAAAATCAAGAAGTAATGTGGCATAAAAGTGATCTGTGGCACACCGATCAATGGAGCAGAACAGAAAGCCCAGAAATAAGCCTGTGCAAGTAATTTATAACAAAGGAGCCAGGAATATCCAATGGGGAAAGGATAAATAGTGTTGGGAAAACTGGACAGCCACATGCAAGAGTGTGAAGCTGGATGCCTATCTTATCCCACACACAAAAATTAGCTCAAAATGATGAAAGATGTGAATGTAAGACCTGAAATCCTAGAAGAAAACATACGGGATAAGCTCCTTGATCTCAGTCTTCATAATGATTATTTGGATTTGACCAAAGCAAAGGCAACAAAAATAAGCAAGTGGGGCTACATCAAACTAAAAACCTGCTCATCAAAGGAAGTCATCAGCAAAATGAAAAGACAACCTACAGAGAGCATATTTGCAAAGCATAGATCTGATAAGGGGTTAATATCCAAAATCTATAAAGAACTTCTACAATTCAATAACCCCCTCAAAAAATCCAATTTTAAAATGGACTGAAGAACTGAATAGACTTTTTTTCAAAGAAAAAATACAAATGACCAACAGGTGCATGAAAAGGTGCTCAACATCACTAATCGTCAAGGAAATGCAAGTCAAAACCACATGAGATATCACCTTATTCCTGTTAGAATGGCTATTACCAAAAACAGAAGTGATAAATGTTGGCAAGGATGTGGAGAAACGGAATCCTGGCTCACTATTGGTGGGAATGTAAATTGGTGCAGCCACTATGGAAAACAGTATGGGAGTTTTCAGAAAATTAAAAATGGAACTATCAGATGGTTCAGGATTCCCACTTTTGGTTCTAGATCCAAAGGAAATGAAAATAGGATCTCAAAGGGATTCCTGTGCTCCCATGTTCACTGAAGCACCATTCACAACGGCCAAGGTCTGGAAACAGCCTACATGTCCATCAGTGGCTGAATGGGTAAAGAAGATGTGGTATATATTATACACTATATATATTACATATAGTATGACATTGTGTTATATATGTGTGTGTATATACAGATATATACACAGATATATATGAATATATATTTACACATATGTACAGTCGACCCTTAAATACCATGGGGGGCTTAGGACACTGACCCCCATGCAGTCAAAAATCCGTGTATAACTTTTGACTCCCCCAAAACTTAACTACTAACATCCTGCTGTTGACCGGAAGCCTTGCCGATAGCATAAACAGTGAATTAACACATATTTTGTATGTTATATGAGTTATATGCTGTATTTTTACAATAAAATAAGCTAGAAAAAATGTTATTAAGAAAATTGTAAGAAAGAGAATACATTTACAGTGCTATACGTATTTATTGAAAAAATCTGCATATAACTGGACCCATGCAGTTTAAGCCTGTGTTGTTCAAGGGCCTACTGTATACATGTTACATAACATATATTTTTTATGTACAATGAAATATTATTCAGACATGAGGAAGAAGGAAATCCTGCCATTTGTGGCAACATGGATGGACCTCGAGGCATTGTGCTGAGTGAAATAGGCCAGACAGAGAACGGCAAGTACTGCAGAGCCTCCTTGTATGTGGGATCTAAAAAGAAAAGGCCAACTCACAGAGACAGTGTGGAAACGTGGCCACCACGGGCGGGGGTGGGGAACAGGAAGAGGCTGTGCGAGGGTCCACATTGTCAGCTGTAAGATGAATGAGGTCTGAGGCTCTAACGGAGTAAGCATGGTGACTGTAGTGATAACACTGTGGGATCATTGAACTTTGCTAAGAGAGCAGAACTGAAATGTTCACACCCAAAAAAAAAGATAAACATGTGAAGATGGAGAGCGGTCAGTGAGGCCTGCCAAGGCGGCGTCCATGAAAGCCCGTCATGGAGGGTGGAGCCAGGGCCTGGGCCGGAGCTCAGCCAGGGACTGGAGGTCTGACAGGCAGGAGCCTGTGGTGGAGAAGGAAGGCCAGGGAGACTCACCCAGGGGTCCCCTCAGGCCAGGCCAGGCCCTGGCACCGCTGCTCAGAGCTGACACCTTCCCCAAGGGCTGCAGCCTCCTGCCTGGACGTTGTCCACCACTGGCCAGCCTTCCACCTCACAGCGCTCTCTCCTTTCTCCCTTCCAGAAGTTTGCTCAGAACTGAAATGAAACTGCAGATGCCCTCAGATGAGCCCCAGGGACCTGGTCACAGGAGTAATTCCTGATTTGGGTCTTTGAACAGCCGTGGCCTCAAAGAACATTGCAGCCTGATTTTTCAATATCCTAGCATTCTCATTGTTCACTCCTAATATTTTTTCTTTTTTTTTATTAATCCTTACCCAAGGATATTTATTCCATTGATTTTTTAGAGAGAGTGGAAAGGAGGGATGGATGGGGGAGAGAGAGAGAAAGACATTGACTGTTTGCCTCCCCCACACGCCCCGACTGGGCTGGGGATCGAACCTGCAACCCGGGTACATGCCCTTGACAGGGAATTGAACCCATGACCCTTCGGTGAGAGGGCCAACGCTCCACCCCCTGAGCACACCAGCGGGGGCTCTCGCTTTTTAATTCCGGTGTAATTTACAGAGTGATGTACACGGGTCACAGGTGCACAGATGGATCAAGAGAAGGAGCACTTCCTTCAACCCAGATGCTCCCTGTGTCTCTTCCAGTCCCTCCTCAAACCAGACTCCCTCTCCTGACCTGTCACCACAGAGCGTTGTTCTTAAACTTCATGTAAATGGAATAATCATAAGTGGGGACCCTCTCCTTCTAACATTCTTTAGGGAAGGGAGGACAGTGGGAAGAGCGCCTGGAGTGGTTCGGGCGTGCGGACATGTGCTGGACTTCCACTTACATGCACCCCCACCCCCAGTTTAGTCCGTACACCAACACTGTGAGACAGGGAGGAAGTGGAGGCGGCGTCAGGAAGATGCTCCAGTCACACTCCTCACAGGACTGGGAGCAGCTCAGCACAGTGCTCTGAGGTCTGTAAGCCTCCTCCTCCCCCTCCCCCACTCTCACTCCCAGTCTAGCTGTGTCCGGAGGCCAGGAGGGCAGGCGGTGTCCCGAGCAAACTGGGCCCCATGCTGCGGGTGTCTGCTTCCTGGCCAGCACCTCTCTCTGCGGGCGGGTATGCACAGCGCTGTCGCCAGGCAGGGGCAGCAACGGAAGGAGGGCTCTGCCACCCACTCTGGCCTGGTCCGGCTTAGATTTGTTCATCTGAAAGGCAGCCTGGCCACACAGCAGGCGTGGGAAAGGCGAGGGGTTGGGATTAAATGGGTTGCAGAGAGTGGGCACCTCAACTAGGGGTGGCTGCAGGGCTGGCATTGGTGCCCAGGTGCGTGGGCTCAGGCAGGTCCGGCCCCCTCTGCTGCTGACGCTGCGAACCCAGCGTGGGCCGCTGTGGTGTTGCAGCACCAATTTCTGACAAAATCAGCAGCTCGAATGCCCCTCCGATGCCTTCTCCCCCGCGCATGAGGAGTTAGACTCGTCTATTTAATCCCTTTGCACTGACCAAGTATTTAACCAGAGCAGAGACACAGCTCGTGCCTATGAACACAGGGAGCCTGCTTCAGAGCAAACACAGCTCATGAGGCAACTGTACTGTGCCCCCCACAGCCCGGGGCAGGCCTGGCAAGGCCGACAGTGCTGGGCACCCCTCGATGAGAAAAGCCCGAGCAAGGCACTCGTTCGCCAAAGGCGAGACCAGCTCGCACGTCCATGCCTGTCCAAGGCCACGTGGCTGTCCACCCACCTCTTTGCAGGGTGCTGCCTGCTCCAGCCTCGTCCCTGCTCCCGGCCTCACTGCCGCGCTGGGCCGCCCTGTGATGTCCTGGGACACCTGCCTGTGTGTGGTCCCTTCCTCTCCAGAGCACCGTGCTGAGAGAGCACTGTCCCGTTTCTCAGATGAGGAGACTGTGTCCCAGAGAAAACTTACCGGCCAGGAGGGGACCCGCCAGGAGGCAGTGCTGGGATTTAAACCCCGGAGGCTCCTGAACACGACCGAGTGCCTCATCCTCATGCACCAGGCCCTGCCAGGCATCAGAGGGGAAGCCATCCAGGGGGAAGCCTGTGACAAGGTCCGAGGCACATGCTCGTGCAGGACGTACTGGGAAACCAGGGTGGCTGCAATGCAGGAAGGCAGTGGGGGGACCAGGGACGGCGGGGAGGTGGGGGGGGGGGGTAGGCTCAGCCCACATCAGGTAGGGCGTTAAGCAGGGCAGTGACGTAGTGGCCTGGCTGGACAGCGTTAGAGTCGATGCTGGCTGCAGTACGGGCGGTGGGTCTGCAGGGAGTGGCCCTGAGTCAGGGAGGGCGCGCATCCAGTAGGTGTTGTGGGAGTGTGTGCTTCCCACCTGCCATCCTCAGGGATGGAGGGGACACCGGGCTCGTCCTCAGAGCACAAGTGCTGAGAGCCCTCAGGGCTGCCTGCGGGCGCCCCTGCCCCGGGCGCTGCGCCTGCCCCCTGACTGTATCTGCCTGCTGCTGCCCAGGCCCGGGCACAGGAGGGCAGTTTGTGCCCTGGAGAGAGGCGCTGGAACCCAAGACTCCGCCCGCTCCTGCCTCTTCTCCTGGATCCCCGCCATGGGAGCACGGAGTTCTTCCCGAGGAAGATGCCCGAGTTCACGCGCCAGCACTCAGACACTCAGGACACAGGAGCCACCATGTCTGGCCAGGGGAGCTCCGGCTGGACTGCCGCCGAACTTACTGGTGGGAAGTGGAGGTAAATGCTTGCCAAACAGGCCAGGCCTGGGCTAGACCAGGGTCGGAGGCTGCCTTGGGCTCCCCCAGGAAGGCAGCCGGGACCTGCCCTGACTCCACCGAAACGTCAACAGCCTCAGTGATTACTCAGCCAAAGCGGAGTGTATTGATCCAAGCTAATGGCCGGTAGGCAGGCAGAAACAAAATCGATAACTGATATCGAATTACGTCAACTCACTGACCCGAGGCTCCTAGTGAGTGGCCTGCAGGTCTGCCCCGGAGCCGAGGCCGCCCGCCTGGCCAGCTCCGGACAAGGGACAAGGTCTGGCAGGGTCCCGAGGAGGGAGTGGGCTTCCTCCAGGCACGAAGCGTTGCAGTCCAGGGGGTCCGCTGGGTTTGCCATTTCTCGTGGACACCTGGGCTCCACGAGGCTGAAAGGGCCTCAGCCTGAAAACCCTGAGCCCATTTCACGACCTCACGCGGCCTGTCTGCGGGCCCAGCTGGGGAAAGTAGGAAACTGAGGTTTTGTGTTTGGGGTCTCCTGCTGCCGCTCCTCTGGTCACAGGAACCGAACCAGTGATCTCGTGCCCTCTGACCTTCATCGTGTGGAGACAGGCCTGGGTAGGACAAGTCCTGGGGCAGATTTCTTCCGAACCAAGATCGCTACCGAGGGACAGTCTGTGGATCTGGTTTTTCCCATAGTCTTTGAGCACAGCATTGCGGACAAAGCCAGCCCCCTGCTTCGGGAACCTCAAACCAACAGCACAGGAAAGAGCCGCATGGATACTTCAGGGTGAGCCGGCTCCAGGCTGGCGGGCTCACAGGTGCCGGCATCCCGCGGGAACAGCCACGCGGGGACCTGTCGCTGGCTTGGAAAGAGTGAGGTGCACACAGGCCCACAGAGGCCTCGTCATGCGACTTCATGCGCACATCGATCAGCTAAAGCTGTCTGCACCCTGATGGGGGCACAGCCTTTCCAAGGAGATGCGGCAGCAGAGACCCCACAGGGCGGGGGCGGGGGTGGGGGAGGGTTAGCCTGTGAATAGTTAGAGGGAGTCCACCAGGCTTGACTTTCTAAGAGCAGCAGGTGTTCATTAGTCTTGGGGAGCAGCGTTAGGGTGTGGTTGTTCTAGGGCAGGGACCCGGGACCTGGCATAGTCAGGGTTTTAAGAGCCAGGAGCCAGGCTTCCTAGGTGGGACGCCAGGCTCTCGCCCTGACGTCTTCCTGTAACCCCTACAGGCTCCCTCTTCTCCCCTGACCTTCCATAGTGTAGGGAGGAAACCCGTTTCCTCTCCCCGGCTATGTTCTGAGCCTGAGGCCAGCAAATTGAGCTTATAAAAGACAAATTAACAGAAGGAAAGACATAAATTACTGATAGTGTTTGGGGGGACTTCACAGGAAAGAGGTGACGCCTCAAAGAGCAGGCAGAGCCAGGGTGGGAGGTGACAAAACGTCGGTGGGAACCGTGTTCAGTGATGTCTGCGATGCAGCCTGGAGTCTGCTGACAGTGACCCTCGCACGGTGCGCTCCCCGTGCAGGAGGGGAGGCGCCCCGTAAAGGGAAACTGAGGCCCTGCTTTTAGGAAGGAGCAGGGAGGGCGAGAGTGCTCCGGTCTTTGCTGTGCCCAGGGGCCTGCAGCTAAGACAATGTGCCCGTCGCCGTAATGGTGCACCCACTCTCCACCCGCTCCGGCCTCACCACTGCCACCGGCCTCCCGCCTGGTCCGGCTGCTGCCTTCACGCTCCCACTTCCCCTTCTACTTGCCGTGATGAGTCTCCTGTATTTGGGTGTCTTTGTTGCCCCGTCACCGCTGCCAGGGCAGGGTTGTGCCTTCCACCCCCATGCCCGGTGCTAGCACAGGTGGATGCACAGGAGGCCCCGTGAGCTCCGTGACCGGATGAATGAACGCTGGATCCAGTGGACTCTGGGGGTGCACAGGGCATGGACGTGCAGGTCGAGCTGGGCCAGGAGGAAGACCCAGAGCAGCCAATACAAACCACTTAATGTGATATTTTCTATCGATACTTTCACATCATTAAAATAACCATGATGGGAACCCAAGCTCCCTAGACCCCTCAGCACCACTGTTTTAGAGTTAGTGCTTTCCCTTCTTGGGGGGGAAGCTGTGCTCTTGTCCTTCGTCCTCCAGGCCCTGCAGGGAGGCCCATTAGGAGGCCTGGCTGGTGACCCCTCAGATGGGGGACCCAGCAAAGAACAGGTGGCCCGTGAGCCCAGAGAGAAGCTAAGTAACAAATTAAAAACCGATCTGAGCGGTGGGTCCTCGGGAACATCATGTAGTGAACCAGCGGGTCGCGCAGTGCTCCCAGGACAGCGTGGGCCTGGCTACTCCCTCGCCCTTGGCTGCAAATCACATTAACTTGATGAAACCATTTGTCCAGCCCCCTCCAGTGCCCCTTCCATTACCTCCCCTCTCTCTTCTCAATCAGTCTCTGCCTCAGTGCTTACCCTTTAAATCAATTCATCTCTGAGAGCCCTCTCGCTCCCTCCCCGCCTTCCCCACCGGCTTTAACTTCCCATTGATTTGATAAATCAGTTGCCTTGAGCCCCTACGCAGCCACTCTGCTCGCTCCGGGCCTGCAGCACTTACAGCGCTGCCCAGGGGAACAGCCTGGCTGGCTGCAGACCCGCCCCTGAGCGGCGGCCAGGCGCCCCAGTGGCTCCCCAAGGCCGGTGTTGCACAGCCTGTTCTAAAGGCCATGAGCGGTGTGGTAGGTGATGTTCTCTGAAGGAGACTCTGGTGAGGATTTCCATGCCCTCGGGATACCAGTGAGGGGTGGGGGTGGGAGCAGGACAGAAGGTGAGAGCCAAGCTGGGGTGCAAAGCCCAGCAAAGGGAGGGCTCGCCCTGAGCACGGGGGGCTCTGACGTGTGACATCTGCCTCGTCACCCCTGAGTGGCTTCCCATGAGACCCGGGCTGCAGGGGCTTGGGGCTCCCATACCCAGGAGCTTAGGCCAGGGCTGGGGTGGGGGAGCATAAACTAGGTTCTCCAAGTGCCTGCACAGGGTGTGCTCCAGGAGCCAGGGGCCCTGCAAACACAGGCGCCTGGAGGGTTGCAGATACAGCCACCACCTGGGAAGCCTCCCAAGTGTCAAGTGTGGGGCGGGTGGGGTGGGGCGTGCGAGCAGGGAATGCGCCTACATCAGCGGTTCTCAACCTGTGGGTCTCGACCCCTTTGGGAAAACACATATATAATTACATATTGTTTTGTGATTAATCACTATGCTTTAATTATGTTCAATTTGTAACAATAGAATTGGGGGTCACCACAGCATGAGGAACTGTATTAAAGGGTCGCCGCATTAGGAAGGTTGAGAACCACTGGCCTACATGATCCGCGATCCGCTCTGGGGAGACTGAGGAGACCAACTGCACCCCCTCACTGAGCCCGCCTTCCTCAAGCCGTGGGAGGGGCTCCAGAGAGGCCCCTGACCTGGCCCCCCAGAGGCCACACTGGGTCGGGGCCACACTTCCACGAAGCGCCATCTGTCCAGCCCGGAGCGCCAGCCTCTAGTTCAGCGGTTCTCAACCTGTGGGTCGCGACCCCTTTGGCGATCAAATGACCCTTTCACAGGGGTCACCTAAGACCATCCTGCATATCAGATATTTACATTACGATTCATAACAGTAGCAACATTACAGTTATGAAGTAGCAACAAAAATAATTTTATGGTTGGGTCACAACATGAGGTACTGTATTTAAAGGGCCAGAAGGTTGAGAACCACTGCTCTAGTTAGTGTGTGGCCACTGCCTCCTTGGTGCTTGTCGCAGGTTATTATTCACAAACATTTCTCGGACGTGATGTTGAATTGCTATTTTAGACGTCCTAAGGGGCCCAGCTCCGCTCCATTCCAAGTTCTCTTTCCTGCATCCTTTCCCTGCGCAGAGCGCACTGTGTGCCGGCGCCCGCCCCTGGCCGACATCACCACCGGGACAGGTGCCGCAGGTCCCTTCCACATGAGCAGGTGTCCCACCTGAAATGCGTGGTGATGTCTTTTTTTGGATGTTGTGTTTTTCTTCCCTCTTCATATGGTTTTTGTTTCATGTTATTGTGCTCTTGCTTTCCACTGCTAGAGTACAATTTAAGTAAATGTTAAAGCAGAAAACGGGAGATGGGAGAGTTGCAGATACAGCTTTAAAAGGGTGGTCAAGCCGGCCTGAGTGGCTCAGTGGGTTGATCACTGTCCTGTGTACCCAAAGGGCATGTACTGGATTGCGAGTTCCATCCCCACTTGGGGCATGATCTCTCTCTCTCTCTCTCTCTCTCTCTCTCTCTTTCTCTCTCTCTCTCTTCATGTCCTCAGTCCTCAGGTGAGAATTTTAAAAAGAATACAAATAAAATTAAATACCAAGTATTTTTTTTCTAAAGTACTTTTTTCTCTTGATCACAAGAGAAAATGGCATTTGAGTAAAGATGAGGGGCTGAGAGGAGGCCCTGCAGAGATAGGACGGCGGGTCAGGGCCAGGTGGCGAGCGTGTGGCTGGCCCTGAGGCTAGAGAGACCAGTGTGGCCAGGACTGGGGGATACAAGGAGGTCCAGGCAGCCTGGTCTGAGGACCTTGTGGCTGTCGTGATGGCCCCATTATCCACAGAGCACGAAGGGGAGTCTGCAGAGCTGTCGTAGGGAGCAACATGGCTCACTCCCACCTGGAAAAACTCTCTCTGGCTGCCCTGCTAAGAGGCTGTAGACAGGTGTCAGAGTGGAGACTGGAGAAGGGGCTACAGCAGTAATTCAGGGGAGAAGTGAGGGCCAGCCTGAGCGTCGTGGTCTCACTGACAGACGGGGAGAAGGTTTCAGGGTGGGATGTGCTCGGGTGGGTATGTAATGGACATGTGATCTCAGGTTCAGGGTTGAGCCTTCTGCACATCGATGGTGTGTAAATCCATGAGACAGAAGGTGATCACTGAGACAGCGAGTGTGGATAGAAATGGGGCCCAAGGACCATCCCTGGACACTGCACGCCAAGAGGTGGGCAAGATGAGGACACTGAGAGTGTGACAGTGAAGGAGGGGAGAGGAGGGAGGTCTTGGAACCCAAGGGTAGAAACGATGCTGGAGGAGGAAGGCCAACGTGGTCAAGTGCTGCAAGGGGTCAAGGAATGGGAGAACTGACGTGACCCTTGGATTGGTCAGTTATGAGGGTACTGGTGACCTTGATGAGAGCAGTTTGGGTGGGAGCGGTAGGGAAAGCCTGACTGGGTGGGGTCAAAAGAGAACAGGAAGCAGTCAGAGATGATGAAAAGTTCTGAGGTAGATGATGGTGATGGTTACATAGCAGTGTGACTGTACCAAATGCCACTGAACTCTACACTTAACAATGGTTACAGCGATAAATGTCACGTGAGGTATCTGTTACTACCAAAGAAAGGGAATAGGAGAGGAATTGCAGAAGAGAGTAAAGATACCTCTTCTGGAGTGTTTGTTAAAAAGGGGAGTTGACCATGTTAGTATATACATTCGTCTCATTCTTTTTAACTTCTGCAAAGCATTCTATAATGTGAATATAACAGTTTATTTAGCTACCATATTTTCCTATCATTGGGCATTTGGGTATTTCCAGTTTCCAGGGGTCACACAGGTGCTCCAAAGGCATCCTTGTGCCTGACTCCCTGTGCCCTGTGGTTCTTTCTGGAGGACGGAGGCAAGAAGCAGAATTCCTGGGTGCAGAGTAGGCATGTTTTTAGTTTTATTAAATGCAGCTTAGTTGCCCTCTACAGAGTGGCTTGTCATTATCACAACCTCAGCAACACACCTATAATAATAAAAGCGTAATATGCTAATTAGACCAGACATCCTTCTGGATGTCCTTCCTTCCAGACAAAGCCGCAGTGGGTGGGGGCCGGGGCCAAGACCCTTTCATGAATTTCGTGCATAGGGCCTCTAGTATTACTATACTTTTTATATTATGGATATATTTGCATTTCACAATTACTGTTGAAGTTCAGCATCCTTACACATCTTATTGGTCATCTGCATTTCTCTTCTGTACATCGCCTATTCACTTCTTTAATTTCTTCAGCTCAGAAATGAAAAGGGCATGATTCAGTGCCTCCTTTGCTGGCCCTGCACCTCATGTTGCCTTGGCAACACCTTGACGCTGCGCAGCCCTTGTCCTTCTCTAATGATGACTGACCATTTGTCCTCTATCCTGGGCTCTGACCTCTTGGGTTTGAGTTTACTTGTGTTTTCATTCGGGGCAGTGGTTGGGCAGACAGAAGGCAAGCCAGCATCTTGCCCACACGTGAGGCTTCTCCTGGCTAAGCCGGTGTTGGCTCTCCCATCCCTCTGGCGGCTTCTCCCAGGGTCAGCCACATGCCTCTCTGCCTGTTCTCATCCTCAGCCCCAAGTTCCCGGGGTCTGGCTTTAGTCTCCTTTCCTCATCTAGAGGCCTGGGGGGGCCTCACAGGTGTGTGGCAGTTTCCTGAGGGGTTAAATGCACAGGCCCTGCACGAGGGTGAACTTACATTTGAAAACAGGCTGTGCCACTTGCTGGCAGTGGTGGCCTTGGGCAGCTTCGTTAGCTCTCCAAACCTCAGCTTGCACATCTGCAAAAGCGGATGTAGTAACACTTGCGAGGAGCATTCAGTCCGGTTTATAGCATATGTGTCCAGCCCTTGGTGAATAGAAATTATCACTGTTATTACTGTCATTCAACACCCCCTGAGGCTTCCCACGTGCCAGGCACTGGTCTGTAGCCACCGCTCTCGTGGGCCCATTCTCTGCCCACACTCCAGAGTGCACACCGGACTCCTCCCGCACACACCCCTTCGGGGCCGAGAGTCTGCAGAAAGCCAGCGTGGGCGAGCTGAGCTCCCTGCACCATTCTGCTCCTCCTCCTTGACCGCTGTCCTGCCCCTCCACTCCCCTCCTCCACATCCCAATCACTGGCCCCTCTTTCTAAATGTCTCAGAGTGGTCCCTGATCTCCACCCTCTCAGAGATGCACCCCCCTCCACCCTCTGCCTCTCTCCCCCTGGCTTGGTCTCCTCAGCTCCCCCAGTTCCCCCACAGCCTGGCTTGCGTGCAAGTATCCCAGGTTGCCAAGGCTCCTGAATAAGTCTGCAGGCCCTGGGCCTTCTTCAGAACGGATAGCTTGGACCAACCCCATATTCCAAATACAGGATTGCTCCAAATAAGAGCACTTGTAAACACACTTGCAAACATATACACAATCGTGCATACATGCCACACTGTCTCACACACACACACACACTCTCTCTCACACACACTCATACACACACACTCATGCACACACACTCATGCCCACACACACTCTCACACACACTCATGCACACACACACTCATGCACACACGTACTCTCTCTCACACACACACACTCATGCACACACACACTCATGCACACAGAATTCCCTGGAGGGAGCTGGGTCTCCTGTCTCCATGGCCCCCAATAGTGGGAAGAGGTGGATACACACACTGTACAGACGACCCTATTATGTTCCCGGCCGTTATTCATGCTCCTCTAAAGGTGACATTGGAGTGAAAAGAAAGGGGCTCCTTTCAGGGGGAGACTCTGGGAGGCCGCATGGAGGTGGTGACGCTGGACCCACACCTCCAGGGAAGGTAGGGCTTGGACCTCGAGGGGGAGCGACAGGGCTTTATGATGAGATGTTGTCAGGTGTGACTAGAACCAGGACAGCGATTACCAGAATCACCTATGCTGCTTCCAAATCTTGACCCCAGGCCAGGGGTGGGCAAACTTTTTGACTCGAGGGCCACAATGGGTTCTTAAACTGGACCGGAGGCCGGAGCAAAAGCATGGATGGAGTGTTTGTGTGAACTAATATAAATTCAAAGTAAACATCATTACATAAAAGGGTACGGTCTTTTTTTTTTTTTTTAGTTTTATTCATTTCAAACGGGCCGGATCCGGCCCGCGGGCCGTAGTTTGCCCACGGCTGCCCCAGGCCCTTCCCCGCAGGTTCTGATTCAGCAGATCTGGACAGCAGCGTGTCTAAGGCTGCCGGGTGGTGTGATACTGACAGCTCCGCCGTCCCTTGAAGGAATCGTGGCGGCCAGGCTGGGAGTGGACTTGCTCGGCACAGAGTTGGTAAATGCCACATGCTTTTGAGAAAAGAAGGAAACTGGCTGATCCGTGTTCAGTAAGATTTCCTCGGCAGCTGCACGCCTTTTGGAGGCTCTGGGGAGGGCGGGGAGGGCGGGGAGAGCGGGGAGGGCGGGGAGGGGGGGGAGGGCGGGGAGGGCGGGGAGGGGGGGAGGGCGGGGAGGGGGGGGAGGGCGGGAGGGCCAGAATCTCCGTGGGTTCAGTAAGAGGATGGAATAGGAGGGCGAGGACGGAGAGAATCCTCGGACACTGACTGGGTGTAGGGCCTGAAGGAGGGATTTTTCGAAGCCCCTCCCAGCTGTCAGGCTGTTGGCTGTGAGCCCTCAGCCAGGGGCGGGGAGCGCATTTGGGAGAGAGGAGTGGGTGTTGAATTTGGACATGGGCTTCCATGATCTGGAACCGTCCATATGAAGATGTCCGCAGATGGCTGGACAGGGGAGTCTGAAGCGCTGGAGAAAGGCCTGGGCAGAAATAAAGATGTGGCAGTCGAGGGATGGGGGCAGCTGGAGGCAGCAGCAGGCCTTCCGGGGGCACAGGGGCGGTGGAGCCAGAGCAGGCCAGAGGCGGCGAGAGCCCTGAAACGCAGGCCAGGCCCTGAGCCCGCACAGCACGGCGGAAGAGCTTTGAGAAGAGGCGAGGAACCGTGTCTGAGCACCAAGGAGTCTCTGAGCTGAGAACCAGAGACAGACTGTTGGGTTTGACCAGAGCAGCTTCAGGAGGAGAGAAACCTCCAAATTCGAGGGGTGGATGGAGACTGAGGGGTGTTGGGGGGGGGGGGCGGGGTGTGAAGAAGGAGGGACTGGGAGAACCAGCCACTATATCTCCAGCGATGCTTGTCAGTGAGGGGAGCTGACAGCCTCCACCTGACACGTGCTGATTTGGCCCAGAGATAGCAAATGCCAGCTCCTTCCCTGACCCCATCAGCGCCCGCCTCCCCTGGCTCAGCCCGGTGCTCCCCTCGCAGGCGCCTGCAGCGGATCTGCACCCTCGGGAGCTCTGAAGCCTCTGTTTGCCCACGTGGCCTGTGGTTCTTGCATCTCTGAGAGGTTGCTCTCTGTGATTTATTCCCCCACGACCCACGGACCGCATACCTCGTTTATTTGGCCCGTGTTAGCCTTTGAGTTTGACATGCTTGCTCCAGGAGCACACGACCCCTGGCTCCGCACCACACCGGTGGAGGTCTGCGGCCTGGAAGGCAGGAGGGAGTGAAGGCAGGAACCTGCTTGTGAGCAGAGGAACCTCAGCTGCAAGTGCCGCTCACCCACCTCCCTGGCGAGCGTGCCCTGTGGGCTCCGGGCCTCCAGCAGCTCTCAGCTCTGGAGCCTTAGGCTGTCAGAGCTGTCTGACCTGAAACCTTGGCTTACTATTTCCAGAACGGAATAAGTTGACTCAGGAAAAGCCGAGGACAGGACAGTGGTTTAACACATCATAAGGCTTCTTTTTCTTTGAAGATACTTGGTGGGGCTTGTAAGTAGCCTGTATAATGGACCAGCTGGAGGGAACCAGGCTGGTTTGGCAGCACAGCACCCGCAGGATGTGCTTCCCTGGCAGGAGCCAGGGTCCTCTCCTCCAGGGGCCGGCGGGCAGGAGGGGCGGGCAGGGGGTGCTCCCATCTGCTGCAGCCGACAATGGCTGCAGCTCGCCGCCTGAGGCTGGCCCAGCCTGCTTGCCCAAAGGCCCCCCTTGCCTGCTCCCTCCATACCTGCAGGCCTCGGGAGGGTGGTGCCCAGGGCGTGGGGAACAGGGCAAAAAATGTCACCCCTCCTTTGTCTTGCCACCATGAGGAATCTGAGGGCCAGTCACACCCATGGTTACTTATTTATTTATTTGTTGCCCGTGTGTGCTGCGCACCTGCTCTCTGCCAGTCCCAGCATCCAGGGTCCTGTGCTCTGAGGTTCTGGCTTCCTGAACAGACACACTGGACAGAGAGCACCTCTGCAGTCGCCCAGAGCAGGCTGAGGGCTCCCCGCACTCCTCACTGTTGGGGTGCATTACCAAGCCACCCAGCTCTTGTTGTGTCGGTCCCCCCAGGTTGCTCAGGCGTTTGGAAGGAAGCGCAGGTACATTCCTGGTCCTGCTAGCGCTATGGTCTTGTCAAATGAGACAGCTTTAGGCCCTGTCCTAATAGAAGACAGGAGACAGAACCAGGGTTGTGGTGCTAGAACATTCCGTGAAGCCCCTCCATCCCTGCATTCCTCAGGAGGGAGTGGGAAGGATGGAGGTTCTAAGCCCCCGTGCGGATTCCTGGAGAAGCGGCAGAGGAGAATGGAGGGCAGACAGTGCAGGCCCGAGCCAGCCCACCGCTCCCGGGATTTGACCAGAGCAAACCACAAGGCCCAGCTTTCTGCAAAGGCTCATGCTAATCTCAACTAACTGAAGCTTAGGACACCCAGCGACTTAATTTTACAGTAGATTCTGCACCCATTAAGGGAATTTTAGAGATAAGGATTCTGAGACTCAGAGAAGAAAACAGTAACCAAGGGGACACACCTGTCCCCTCTGCCCCTGGCCCTTTGTCAGACTCCACCCTCGTCTCATCATCATGTCCAGGTCCGCAGAACCCAGCCCTGCCCAGGCCCCGGGAAGGGAGCTGAGTCTGTCTGTCGGTCCAGCCCTGCCCCAGCCCCTGCACAGCTTGAGGGAGGAGAGCAGGTACAGCCCTAAGAGTTGAAGTCCCTCCTGATGCCCGTGGGTCCCGCCGGGCACAAACCCCATCTGCCTGCCAACCGCTCAGCCCGCCTCCCCCGACCAGGCATTTCTCCCTCCAGAGCTGGCCGCCCAGGCTGCACAGAGCAGGCGGGAGACACAGACACGGCGCTGTGGACCCTGGACAGGACGGGAGCTCTCCAGGGCTGCAGAGAGACCCTGGGAAGGCCGTGGACTTACAGGCCCCCAGCTGCTCCCGCCTCGCCCAGCCTTTGCCAGCAGGGGCAATAGTCAACTGGGCACGAGAGCACCAGTCTCGGTACAGTCAGGGAGGCCTGTGCGTAGCCGCCCCGGCTGCGTAGGAATCCGTAGCAGGGTGAGCTAGAGGGTGACTGCCAGTTCATACCGGCTAGTTGTGGTGGAGCATTCGAACCACGCCATTGCATGTTGATGGCTGTGGACAAGGGACACGGTGTAGCTTGTGGTACAACGTAGCCTCACACCATGCTTAGAAGGAGCGTGTAAGGGCCCCATAGGGCCAAGAGCCATGAGGTCTGTCCATCCTGCATCGTGAGCCCACGGCTGGGAGCCCACCTTCAGGAATAGTTCTTCATTATCATAATTGCCATTGCCATGGTAACCCATTCCTGGGTGCCTGGTACAGGCCAAGCGCTCTGCCAGGCATGCCATCTGCCCTCCCGCTCGCCCTGCAGGCTCAGCTATTGTCCTTCCGCATGGGCCCAGCTTGTTGAGCAACTGACTGAGGCAGAGAGTTCACCGTGTGGGCAGCGATCCAGAAACCAGCCTGTACTTCTCCAGCTGAACCCATTGTCACTTTAAATCACTAGCATTGGAACGAATTGCAGTGCCCAGCAATAGGCCACTCACAGGACAGTAAACGGCCATAGAAGTAAAGGCAGGGAGGACACTTTCATCTGACACACATCGACATGCTGGGGAGCAAACGTGCGATTGGCCAGTAAATGCAGGAACTAGTAAGGCTCGCCAGGTGCAGGACGGTCGGGTTCCGGGCGGCCGCTCCCCAGAAGGAGGAGCTGGGCCCTGCCACCAGGCGTCACTCCCTGATTGCCTCCCCTCAGTCTCTGGGCAAAACCGCTGCCCTCAGCCATCACCCAGCATTTTCAGTTAAGCAGGGGGAGCCTAGAAACAACTGCTTCCCCTCTGGGTCAAAGCACAGCCGTGAGGCTGGGGCATTCAGCAGCCGGATGCCAGCAGGATTCAAGGCAGGGCCTGCAGCACCTTACACGGTCTGACTTGCTTGGCTGGTGGTGCCCGAGGGGCAGTCACAGCTGTGTGGGGATCCAGGCAGAAGAGATGGGGCCCCCTCAGTCCCGGTTATCAGTGAAGCCACCTCTCCCAGAGCAGGCCCACAGGACGGCCTCCCAATATTTTGCTCATGTAAAAGTGGTAGATTTGCAATCCCAGCCATTGACACTAAAAGCAAGCTGGCAACCACCAGACAAGGGTGTCCTCGGTACCGGCCAGTGTTACGTTCATGTCATGTTAAGAAGCAGACAGACCTGAGAAGGAGGGTGAGCCCGATGGCCTGTGATGTTGGATAGCATGACTCGCATCCGTTCCCTCCACACACGTGGAATAAGACGTCTGTCCTCTCCTCCCCACCCTCAGTCCGCAGTGGCAGGAGGACCACCACACAGACACGACCAGCTGGGAGGGGAGGGAGCGATGTCGGAGAAGATTCAGAAGGTTCTGTGGAGTGAGACCTTGAGAATGCGTAGGAGCTTACTGCGCAGCCGGAACCAGGGGCTGAGTGGCGCAGGGATGGGAGAAAGGTCCAAGCGGGTGGGACAGCGTGGGCAGAGGGTGGCCCAGATGGAGGGAGCTGCAGCCACGTGTGTAAGAGGAGCAGCTTACACACACACACACACACACACACACACACACACACACACACAGAATGACAGGCACAGTGCATGGCTGGGTGGCAGGGACCATGTGTTCCAATCAGAAGTGAGGACCCGTGGTCTAAAAACACAAATGTGATTACATTAGGACTCAGGTTTGTTCCTCCGAAGTCCAGGACGCCCCTTTTAGGGGCCCTGCAGCAATATCCTTGATACTGGCCAGAAAGAGAAGAGGAACTTCCTCGGAGACAAAGGAGAGGGAGGGAGGGTGCAGGAAGGGATGGGTGCAAGCACCCAGGCATCACGGTGAGGGCTCTATCAGCCCCGGCAGAGTGCTGGTCAGTGGGGTCAGCTGGGAGAAGAGGGAGCCTGTGGGGTAGACAGGCTCTGAGGCTCTGGCTTATAAGAGAGAAGTCCCTGCCCTGCCCGGGAGCCACAAAGGGCTGAAGCAGAGGCCACTGCCCAGGCCACCCTTCCAGGATGGGCCCATGGAAGCAGCGCGGTGGCTTTGGGCATTGGGCGAAGGTACTCAGGTCCGGTGCCTCCAGGGGGATGCCAAGCAGAAACCAGGGAAGGGCTCTGTGAGGCCACCTGCCTTGGGGCCTGAGTGACAGGAGCCCTGCCAGAATGTAAGCTCTGGCAGGACCCAGACTTTTATGTTTTTTTAAGTAATTTTTGTATTTTATGTATTTATTTATATCCCTACCTGAGGATATGCTTGTTAATTTTATTTTATTTCATTATTTTAAAAATTAATCTTAGAGAGAGGAAGAAAGGGAGGGAGGGAGGGAGGGAGGGAGGGAGGGAGGGAAGGGAAGGGAAGGAAAGTGAGAGAGAGAAACATTGATGTGAGAGAAACATCGATTGGCTGCCTCCTGCAAGTGCCCCAACTGAGGGTCAAAATACAACCTGGGTATTTGCGCTGACAAGAATGGAACCTGCCACCTTTGGTGTACTGGATGACTTAGATTCTCAAATAAAAAATGTCAAAAGCCAACACAATAGCTGTCTGGAGTGAATGAATCAAAATTATACCTATTATTTTTGTCAGATTGGCAAAATATATAGATAGATAGATAGATAGATAGATATAGATATAGATATAGATATAGATATAGATATAGATATATAGATATGTATGTTGTAGAATTTTAGTAATTAGCTCATGTGTACCATGAGAGGAAAAAGGTTAAAAATCTGATATAGGGTAATGCTGGCCTCATAGAATGAGTTTGGAAGCCTTCCCTCCTCTTGAATTTTTTGGAATAGTTTGAGAAGAATGGGTGTTAGTTCTTTGAATGTCTGGTAAAATTAACCTGTGAAGCCATTTGGCCTAGGACTTTTGTTTGCTGGCATTTTTTTTATTACTGATTTGATTTTATTAATAGTTATTTGTCTATTCAGATTTTGTTTCTTCCTGGTTTAGTCTTGGAAAATGATATGTTTCTATGAATTTATTTCTTTTCCCCAGTTGTCCAATGTGTTGGCATATGTTGTTCATAGTATTTTGTGATCATCCTTTGTGTTTGTATGGTGTCAGTTGTTACTTATCTTTCATTTTTTTTATTTTATTTATATAGACCATCTTTTTTTTCCTCAGTGATTCCAGCTAAAGGTTTATCAATTTTGTTTAACTTTTCAAAGAACCCACTCTTGATTTTATTGATTTTTTATATTGGTTTTTTTAAACTCTATTTTGTTTATTTTCTCTCTGATCTTTATTATTTCCTTCCATCTATTAACTTTGGGCTTTGTTTGATGTTCTTTTTTAATTCCTTTAGGTGTAAGGTTAGATTGTTTATTTGAGATGTTTTGTTTACTTATTTTTTGAAATAGGCCTATATTGCTATAAATTTCCCTCTAGAACTGTTTTGTCTGTGTCCCATAGATTGTGGGTCATTGCATTTTCATTTTTATTTGTCTTTTGGTTTCTTCCTTGATATTGTCATTAACTTGTTCGTTGTTAGTGGCATGTTATTTAGCCTCCATGTGTTTGTGTGTTTTTTAGTTTTCTTTTTGTAACTAATTTTTAGCTTCATACCATCTTGATTGGATAAGATTCTTGATATGATTTTAATCTTCTTGAATTTATTGAAACTTGTTTTGTGGCCTAATTTGTGGTCTATCCTGGCAAATGTTCCATGTGCACTTAAAAAAATGTATATCCTACTGCCTTTGTGTATAAAGTCCTGAAAATATCAATTATAAGACCATCTGTTCTAATTATCATTTAAGGCCACTGCTTACTTGTTGATTTTCTCTCTGGATGATCTGTCCATTGATTTCTTGGGTTGTTAAAGTCCTCTAGTATGACTGTGTTACTGTTGCTCTCTTATTTATGTCCATCAAGATTTGCTTTTTATATTTAGGCGCTCCTATGTTGGGTGCTAGACATTTATGACAGTTTAACCTCTTGTTGGATTTATCATATATATAATAAATCCTCAGAGAGGAAAGGAGAGGGAGAGAGAGCCAGAAACATCAATGGTGAGGGAGAATCATTGACTGACTGCCTCCTGCACACCCCCCACTGGGAATCGAGCCTGCAACCCAGGCATGTGCCCTGACTGAGAACTGAACCATGATCTCCTGGTTCATAGGTCTACACTCAACCACTGAGCCATGACAGCTGGGTGAAATGTCCTTCTTTGTCTCTTCTTACAGCCCTTGTTTTAAAGTCTATTTTATCTGATATAAGTATGGCTACCTTGGCATTCTTTTCTGTTTTCATTTGCATGAAATATCTTTTTCTATCCCTTTACTTTCAGTGTGTGTGTGTCTTTTGATCTAAAGTGAGTATCTTATAGGCAGCATATGTATGGGTCTTTTTTTAAACCATTCATCCACCCTATTTTTTTATTGGAGCCTTTAGTCTATTTAAACTAATTATTGATAGGTATGTAGTTATTGCCATTTTATTAATAGTGTCTGTTTGTTTTTGTAGTTCTCTGTTTCTTTCTTATTCTCCTGCTGTCTTATATGTTGATGACTTTCTATAGTGTGGTGTTTGGGTTCCTTTCTCTTTATTTCTTCTATATCTCTTATAGAGTTTTCTTTTGGGCTTACCATGTGCTTCATACATATAGGAGGCAACTGATAGATGTTTCTCTCTCACATCAATGTTTCTCTCTCTCTCTCTCTCTCTCTCTCTGTCTCCTTTCCTCTCTCTAAAGTCAATTTTTAAAAAAATTTAAAAACATATCCTCAGGTGAATATTTAAGAAATAAATATTCTCTTTGTCTTTAGCCTTTGGCATTGTAATTATGATATATCTTGGTGTGATCCTCTTTGGGTTCATTTTTTTTGGACTCTCAGCACTTTCTGGACTTGTACATGTATTTCCTTCCCCAGGTTAGGAAGTTTCTGATAATTATTTTCTCAAATAGGTTTTCAATCCTTTGCTCTTTCTGTCTCCCTTCTCTTTCTGGTACCATTATGGGGCAAATATTGGTGTTTTTCCAGTGGCCCTTTAAATGATCCTCATTTTTTTTTAATTCTTTTTTTTTCTGTTCTGATTGGGTGTTTTCTGCTACCTTGTCTTCCAGATTGTTCATTTGATCCTCTGCTTCATCTAATCTGATATTAATTCCCTCTAATATATTATTCATTTCAGTTATTGTATTCTTTATTTCCGACTGGCTCTTTTTTATGTTTTCTATCTCTACTTTTATCTCTCTTATCTCTTTTTAGCTGAAGTTCTCACAGTTCATCTACTCTTCCCCTAAGTTCATTGAGCTTTCTTGTAACCAGTGTTTTGAACTCTGCATCTGGTAGATTTCTTTTTATTTTTTTTAATATATTTTTATTGATTTTTTTACAGAGAGGAAGGGAGAGAGATAGAGAGTTAGAAACATCGATGAGAGAGAAACATCGATCAACTGCCTCCCGCACACTTCCCACTGAGGATGCACCCGCAACCAAGGTAGATCCCCTGACTGGAATCGAACCTGGAACCCTTCAGTCCGCAGTCCAACGCTCTATCCACTGAGCCAAACCAGTCAGGGCAGATTTCTTATCTTCATTCTATTTAGTTCCTTTCCTGGAGTTTTGTCCTGGTTTGTTTGTTTGTTTGTTTCCATTTGAAACATGTTTCTTTGTCCCTTCATTTTGGCAGACTCCCTGTGTTTTTTTCCATGTATTAGGTAGATATGCTCTGTCTCTGATCTTGGCAGAATGGCCTTGGGTAGTAGGTGTCCTGTGGGGTCCAGTGGTACAGTCTTTCTGGTCACCAGAGCTGGGTGCTTCAGGAGTGTCCCTTGTTGTAGCTGAGTCTTGATTACTGTCGGCATGACAGTAGGCAGGAGAGACCGTCAGGCTAACTCTGAGGACTGGCCATGACTACAGTAGCAGAGTTGTGCAGAGGGCTGGCCCCGCAGAGCAGGAGTTGCTTTAGTGGGTTCTAGTGCCATCTGAGTCTGCCCCTCTTTGTGGAGCTGGTTGGGTGGTGCTCTGGTGTGGTCTGAAGCTGGCCACTAGATGTGCTGGTTCTGGAGCCTCTTATAAGGAGCTCCCATGCAGGTCAAGATTAGCCACCATTTGTCCCCAGCTTGGGGCCATCTGGTGGGAGCTACAGAGAAATCTGTGGTTGGTTCCCATTTGTGCTGGTCTTGGAGGCTCTTGGAAGAGGCTATTCTGTGAACAGAGTCTGGTTGCCACTAGTGCTGTGCTGGTCCCTTTGCTGGGCACCATGCTGAGAACTGAGGCCAGCTCCCACTTGTGCTGGATTTGTGGCCATTCAACTGAGGCAGTGTTCCAAGCCACGCCTGGATGCTGCTTATGCCCTGCATGGGATGACCTAATGGGAGCTACAATGCAAGTTGAGAGCACCTGCCACTTGGGCTGGGCTTGGAGTCACTTAGCAAGAGTCATAGAGCACACCAGGGCCAGCTGCTGCTTGTTTGGGTTTTGTGGGCCTTTGAGAAATTTCAGGGAAGTCCACAGCGCAAGCTGAGGCAAGCTGTTTGTGAGGAAAAGCCACTGGAAGAGGCTTAGAAGAGCAGGTCGTTTGGGTGAGGCCAAGGCTCAGGGAATCTCCAGGGCGCCCACCTGTACCTGCTGGCTGGGTGTCGGGGGAGAGCTCAACAAAACCCCCACCCCTCCAGCCCTCAACCTGAAGCTAGTCAATTTACTGTCCTCCTGTGTGTCCCTGGTGCTTTCAAACTGCTGCCCACACGCTGGAGCTCAGAGAAAGTGAGTTTGTGAGTGAGTGAGTCTGTGAGGTCCCTTTAAGACCTGCAGCGCCTGGGTCTCCAACAGCCCTCCACCTCAGTTGGATGCAATCCCTGCTGGTTTTTATAGCCAGATATTATGGGGACTCCTGTTCCTGGCACCGGAGGCCTGGTCTGGGGGCCTGGTGTGAGACTGGGACCTCTCGTTCCTCAGGGGTGAATTCTGCAGATGAGATCCCTCCCAATTTTTAATCACCGCACTGTAGTATGGGACCTGCCTTTCCATGTCTCCGTCTCTGCCCCTCCTCACCGCCTCCATGTGGCTTCTTCTTTTTTATTATATTTTTAATCCTCTCCCAAGGACATGCTTTTATCAATTTTTTTTTTTTGAGAGAGAGAGAAACATTGATGTGAGAGTGAAACATCGATTAATCGGTTGCCTCCCACACGGGCGCAGCCGGTGATTGGACCTGGGTGTGTGCCCTGACCAGGAACTGAGCCCGCCACCTTTTGGTGTACAGGACAGCGCTCCAACCAACTGAGCCTCACCAGCCAGGGCTGCGGATTTTTTATATCCTTGGTTTGGCTGGTCTTCAGGTGGCTCACAATGGTAGGTGTTGCATAATTCAGTTGTGACTTTGACATGGTTGTGGGAGAAGGCAAGTATACATCTACCCATTTCACCATCTTGACCAGAAATCTCATGCCTCTTATTTCACTGCTTAACTCCAGCACCTGGAACAGTGAGTGGCATACAGTAGGTACTCAATAAATAGTTGCTGAGTGAGTAAATGAATGAACCATTGAACAAATGGAAGGATGGATATGTGGACCCATGGGTGGGTGTGTGGGCGCATGGACAGATGCATGGGACAGGTGTATGGATGGATGAAGAAACCTGGGGAAATAGAGAACGTAGGACCCCAGAGATGTAGCAGAAACTAACCGGGCAGGCAAGCTGTGCACCTGCCTCAGGGAGGTAACCTTGGGATGTTGCTGCTGAGGCGCTCCAGCCCGTGTCCCTCTGACGCCAAGTGTGGTCACGCCCTGGGGCCCTAAGCTCCCATGTCCCGGCCACAGGGCAGCTGGGGTGCCAGGGTGGGGCAAGGACTGAAACAGGCTTGCATCCTGCTCACTCACTTGGTGTGCTCTTGGCTTGCAGCCCGCTCCAAAAGCCTGGTGGTGGGGGAGCAGAGCCGGAGCCCCGGGCAGCCCCCCGGCCCGCGCGGGTGCGGCCCTGTGCTGAAGGCGGGCTGGCTGAAGAAGCAGAGGAGCATCATGAAGAACTGGCAGCAGCGCTGGTTCGTGCTGCGCGGGGACCAGCTTTTCTACTACAAGGACAAAGACGAGGCCAAGCCCCAGGTGAGCGGCGCATGCTCCATGTCGGGCACAGACCGCGGTGGGGCTCCTGGGAGGGTTGACCACGCCCAGGAGAGGGCGAGGCAGCGACCCTCCTGTTGGGACCTGCACCCCGCCAGCCCCCAAGCCCCCACTTTCGCTCAGAGTGACACTCCAGCAGGACTCCCGGGTGTTCATCCCCAGCCCCGCGCTCCGGGCGCCACGGCCGTATCACCGAGACCCCCAGCTTCAGTGTCCTGCCCTTGCTGACAGCAGCGTGCACAGCTGCAGGAGCAAGTCCTGTCTGCTCTTCTTGACTTTGTTTCCAAGGAGACACAGGCGCCCACATTTTACCACTTGTGATGTCCAGGGAAAGGGCACCCACCCCAACCTGCCCTCCACCTGTTCATGCCCCTGCCAGGCAGTGGCGCTTGTGTTTTCCGCCAGAACCCTAAGACTCACCCGGACTAGCAGTGCCTTTCCCAGGGGCACTCATTCACTCCTCAGAGCAACTCTTCGCTCCCCCGCTGGGCAGCCCAGTTGTTGGATCACATGCAGGTCACAGTGAAGGGCTGCCATCCGAGGCCGCCAGGCCTCCTGGGCTCGCCATCTAGTCCTCATTATGGGACTCAGAGAGAGAATGGACATCTGGGGAGACCCTGATTTCTCTGGGGTGAGTGGGGAAGGGAATGTAAGGGACTCGTCCCAAAGGATGCCCCTAGTCAGGGCTCCAGGCTGGAAAGGAAAGGGAGATCCTATATGGAGCTGGGAGTCAGAGCCTTGGTGGCGGGAGCCTGCAGGCCTCAGCAGCTCGCACTGTGTGGGTGGGTCTGGGAGGCAGGGGGTGCTCAGTGATGGGCAGGTGGGAGGAGGCACCTGGGTGCAGCCTCCTTCACCCTCTTTGCCTCTCCAAGTACACCAGCGGGGAAGTGTGACCTGGGCTAGCAGGCCTTTAACAAGTCCCCAACCCTTGAGGTTCTCCCTTGAAAAGATGGGGGTGGGGGAGCAGGCCTGTCTCAGAGCCTCGGGTGCAGTGACTAGCTGCTCATTAATCTTTGTTAATCTTTGCTGTCTTCACTGTGTATTCTAATGGTTAGCTTCTGTTTATGGAAAGGAATGCTGGTTTCCATTCATGAGAGTGACAGCATGCCTGTCTTTTTTAATATATCCAACTGAAAATTAAAATGTGTTGCACATCAATGTGAATATAGTTAATGCGCTGAACTATACACTTAACATGGTTAAAATGGTAAATTATGTCATGTGTGCTTTGTCACAATAAAAAGTGAGACAGCTTAAGTTTTTTACAAAAAATTATAGTAGAGATAAGAGGTGGGTATGACAAAAATCAGGAAGGCAGATCTGAACTAAGTTTAGGGAACCCTGGTCCTGTGTAGCCTCTTTGTTCTGTAGGGAATGAAAACAAGTCCCAGAGAGGCTGATAGAACGAATAGGACTTTACAGTCAGAGAGGCCTGGCTGGTTTGGCTCAGTGGATAGAGCTTTGGCCTGCAGACTGAAGGGTCCCAGGTTTGATTCCTGTCAAGGGCACATGCGAACTCAATCCCCAGTAGGGGATGTGCAGGAGGCAGCCAGTCAATGACTCTCTCATCATTGATGTTTCTATCTCTCTCTCTCTCTTCCTCTCTGAAATCAATAAAAATATATATTTTTTTAAAAAGAGTCAGAGAGATCTGAATTTGTATGACTTGGGACAAATCACTTAATTTCTTTTTACTTTGGTTTTATTATTGCTAAAGTGGAGACATCATTACCAGTGTCACAGAGATCACTAAGGACTATACTGTAAACACTAGAGGCATGGTGCACAAAATTCATGCACGGAGGGGGTGTCCCTCAGCCCAGCCCGTACCCTCTTGCAATCCGGGACCCCTCGGGTAGGGTCCCTAGGCCTGGCCAGCAATCAGGGCCTATCGGGGCTTTCCTTCTCACAGCTACCGGCAGCTGGCCCTCCCCCGCCACTGCCACTGCTTGCCATCTGTGTGGAGCTATCCCTGGTCCCCTGCCACAGGTCGCCTCCCTCTGCAGGCGACAGGCATGGGGTGTGATCACTTGGCTGGCCTGGGCCTCCCTCTGCGGGGCGATCGATCACAGGGCCCCCAGATCAATCACCCTGCAGAAGGAGGCCCTGCCCACCCACCACAGCACCACTGACAGGGTAGCCTGGGCCTCCCTCTGTGGGGCAATTGTGGGGTGACGGCAGGCCCCCCCGACCAATCGAATTGCACAAGCCCTGGCTTGCCTGGCGCCATGCGTGTCATAGCATGGTCGTCCAGAAGGTCATCCGGATGGTCATTCTGCTATTCGGTTGTTTGGTCGATTTGCATATTATGCTTTTATTATTAAGGATATGTGTGGGCGAGGGACAACCTTCCCTCTACCCTCAGGTTCTTCTGGCTGGTCTAATAATCAGTAGACGTGAGACAGATTAGCAAGAAAAAATAACAGTGCATACATATGGACAGGAGCCCCACGCACATGAGAGGTTCTGAGACAGAAAGGAGGCCTGCGGCACATGGACACCCTGAGCTGGGGGTGAGGGAACCACCTCGGGGCTTTCCGGGGCCCATGCAGGATGCTGAGAAGAGCAGATGCTTCCTAAATAAAAGCTGGCCTGCCATGGAGGTGGGTCAAAGGTTATTGCTGAGCATCTCTTACGGGCAAGGCCCTAATTCAGTTCTTGCAGGCAGGTGAGGGGGGCAGAAGCTTCTCCTGAGCCTGGGGCTAACATGGCCGTCAGCTCTAAACAATTGTGTACACAGAGGCACATGTTGGGGCGACTTGTTCTGGACCCACATAGCATCTCCAAGCACTAATCCTGGCACCCAGGGTCCTCAAGTCTGGGTGCTCTCCCACTCCCTGTGCCCCTCCCTTGCTTGGCTTTGCTCCCTTCCCCTGGCCCTGCCCTGGGCCTGCTCCCCGGCGTGGGCACCACACCTCTGGCTCGCCCACCACCGTTTTCCTCTGACCTTGGCTCTCCGTGTTGAAGGTCAGCCTGGGCCCTCAGCGGCGTCTTGGCTTTCGTGGCTGGCCTACGGTGACATATCACTCTGATGACTGTAACCAACGTCGGGGTTCCCTGCCCCTCAGAGCCCTGCCTGTGACCCTCCTCTCTGCCCCTCTCCCAGCCAGCTCACGGTGCCATCGCCTGAGAACTGCCCGTGGTGCTGGGCGCACTGAGCCCACCCAGCCTGCACAGGACCGGCCACTGGCTGCCTGCACCCTCGTGCAGCTCTGAGCAGCTCTCTCCCGGCAGACATGACTCATTTAGCTCAGACAGTAGGACCTCACACTCGCCTGCCTGCTGGCAAAGTAGCCCACAGATTTCCATGTAATTGCATGAGTTACACGTAATGGGCTAATTCTCCATATCTGGTTCCTGGAACAGTGTGTCCTGTTCACTGTTTACAGGGACAGAGAGCCCAGGCAGTGAGCCCTCCGGCAGACGGCTGTCATCTGTTGGGCATACATAATTGCCCGAATACGCTGGACACTGCCCAGAGCACATGCCACTCGATGAGGATCACTCTCGGTGCACACTCCTGCTCTCTCAGCCTGTGCCTTTTCCCTCCTCCTCTCCCCGGAGGGTCAGTGGGCACAGGGTGCATAGATGGGAGGAGAGGACGGGGCTCGCACATGCTCAGAGGGAGGATGTGGCAAAGGTGCTTTAAAGCAGAGCCCTATGCCTCCAGCTCTTCCCAGTACGTGTCCCTGGCAGTTTCCACAGACAGACTCAGCGTCGATCACAGAGATTCCAGACTTTTTCATCTCAATGGTTTTAGCTTCTGCTTGGAATGTCTCCTGGCCATGAAAACGCTGGCCAGAGTCTGGTTCATCGGCCGGGTCCGCTTCCACTGATGCGGACTCACAGGTGCGTCCAGGTACCCTAGCTCTCTGCATGTGGCTTTCTCAGCTTCGAATAGAAACGGAATAGAATAGAAATGGGAAGTATAACTTCCAAAACATAAGATGGAAAAAGTGTAACAAATTACATTTGACCAGTTCAACAATGGGCAGAAATAGAGGAAAGGAAAATAGAAAGAGAGAAAGGTAAATAGAACATGAAATAAGTAAATCAGATAGCAAGGACTAGGTACAAACTTTTCAGTTTTCATAATAAATGTGACTAGGTCAGGGTCATCTGTTTCTTAAAAGATTGAAAGTGGAAAATTGGCTTTAAAAAGGAGAGAGCAAGGCCTGGCTGGTAGGTAGCTCAGTTGGTTACAGTGTTGTCCCGATACACCAAGGTTGCAGGTTCAATCCCCAGTCAGGGCACATGCAAGAATCAACCAATCCTATATAATAAAAGGCTAATATGCAAATCTACCGAACGGTGGAATGACTGGTCGCTATGATGTGCACTAACCACCAGGGGGCAGATGCTCAATGCTGGAGCTGCCCCCTGGTGGTCAGTGCGGAGTGCTGCTCAGCCAGAAGCCCTGAGCCGGGCTCATGACTGGCAAGCACAGCGGAGGTGTCGGGAGCCTCTCCCACCTCTGCAGCAGTGCTAAGGATGTCCGACTGACAGCTTAGGCCTGCTAGCCGTGAGGGCTCCCAGGCTGCAAGAGGGTGCAGGCTGGGCGGAGGGACCCTCTCCCTCCCCCCCCAAGTGCACACATGTCATGCACTGGGCCTCTAGTGGATACATAAATAAGTTGAACAACAAGTGGAGCGCTCTCTCTCACACCTTCCTTCCTTCTCTCCCTTCCTTTCTCTCTAAAAATCAATAATTTTTTTTTTAAAAAGGAGAGAGCAATAAACAAAAAGGTTTAAAAACAAAACAATGGGGAAAAGATAAGCCAGAAATTAGAGCAAAAATAAAGTAGATTTAGCAGCATCAAAATCAAATAAAAATAGAGTTCAAAGTGATAAGAACAAAAGGGAACCTTGAGAAATATTTCAAAATAAGCTAAGTAACAACGTACCAAGAAAATAGAGCAGCTGTGAACTTGTATGCTCTTAATACATAGCTTTAAAGGATTTACAAACAAAGAAAAACAATAGCCAAAGTTCTCCATCTTTTTCAAAATTTTTTAAAAAAATAAAATAAAATCATGGAGACACATTCACTGACAATAGGGCAATAGTGCAAAAGAAAGAAAGGCTTAGAAATTAAGAACAAAATGGCAGTGAGTGAGGGTGTGTGTGCCAAAGAGAGGGAGAAATCTATTCAGGTGAAGCAGAACACACACCGTCAGAGCTTCCTTCATTTATAAGAAAATCAAAACTTAAATTCAAACTTCTGGTGGAGAATGACAGGCTTAAACCCTGAACCTCCAGGGAAGAGTACATGCTTGACTGGCAGCACCCCTGGTGGGAGGGACAGAGGGCAACGCTGAGCAGCGGGGAGCTGGGAACAGGTGCGCAGAGGTCACTGATCCGCAGACCCCACAGAAGTTCCCATCCAGCACTGAGAGCACCCACCTGCCTGCTCTGCGAACAGCACTCCCAGCAAAGACTCGGCCATGGCAGGACCAGGCATCTCTGGAAATGAGGGCAAAGGAGGACCTACAAACAGAACTGGTTGGAGGTCAGTTTAAAAACAATTTGAGGAAACCACACTGTTACCACTCCACTACGGAAAACAGTGTGGAGTTTCCTCAAGAAATTAAATATGGAACTGCCATTTGACCCAATGATCCCACTTCTAGGAATATATCCTAAGAAACCAGAAACACCAATCAGAAAGGATATATGCACCCCTATGTTCATAGCAGCACAATTTACAATAGCTAAGATCTGGAAACAGCCCAAGTGTCCATCAGTAGATGAGTTGATAAAAAAGCTGTGGTACGTTTACCCCATGGAATATTATGCAGATATAAAGAAGAAGGATCTCTTACCCTTTGAGACAGCATGGAGGGACCTGGAGAGTATTATGCTGAGTGAAATAAGCCAGTCAGAGAAAGACAAGTATCACATGATCGCACTCACATGTGGAATCTAATGAACAAAATAAACTGACAAACAAAATAGAGTCAGAGACATAGAAACATGGAACAGACGGATGAATCTCAGAGGGAAGGCGGGGATGGAGGTCAGGTGGAGAAGGATTAAGGAGGGAATTGCATATGCATATATGCATAGCCCATGGACACAGACAATAGTGTGGTGAAGGCTTGGGAGGGGTGAGTGCAGGGTGGAGAGGGTCAATGGGGAAAAAAGGCAGGGACATCTGTAATAGTTTCTACAATAAAGATAATTTTTTAAAAAAAGCAATTTAATCCCAGATGTCCTAAACAACCTAATACAAAGCTGTGACCGCCGACACCCCCAGGTTTGACCCTGGGGTTGCTCTCTGGCTCCATCCCTGTTTGCTCCAGGCCCCAGCATCTGGAACAACCCTCAGGAAGGAAATGAAGAATTTTCACTAGAGAATCTAACAGGCCAAGGAAAAACAAACTACACGGGCAGCAGGGTCCCCAGTGGAACAGCCAGGCCTGCGTGTGCCCGCCTCTGGGCAGCAGCGTGCACTCAGCGGCTGGAGAGCTCCTCCCTGGAGCAGCTCCAGGTCACTAGACATTTAAGAAATGAATCTCAGAGAAGGACGACACAAACGCAGGAGGGAGAGAAAGCAAGTTGGAGGCAATGGAAACTATGTAGGCGAGAAAGCCAACTTAGACATCTCCACGGAGAGACTATGAAAATGGACACTCAGAAAACAAGCAGCTCCCAGCCCTCAGAAATGAGACTGTTAGGGCCACCGAAGGAGGAACGCACGAGGCCAAAAGGGGTGAAGAATTATGAATTTATAGGTCATCTGGATACCAGATGGGCTGAGCCCCAAAGTGGCACCAGCCCCCAAAGATGGGGAGTCAGGTTTTGAAAGGACTCTGGCTGGGCTTTTTCTGGGTGGAGACCTCTGAGCAGGTCTGGATTCTGGGAAACTCGGAGGGGAGAGAGAATGGTCTTAGCAAATGGGATGTGGTCTAAGCAAGTGGAATGTTCATTGTGAAGTGTCCTAAAGGTCTGTTCCCAGGGAGGGAATGTCGAGTCAATTCTTTGATCAGACCTAACAGATACCTAATCAGACACGAAAACTCAAGGGGTTGGGTGAAAAGCTTCATACAACCTCCCAGACAGAAAGTAAGAGAGGAAAGGAGGAGAACCCAATGTGTGAACAGAGGGAGTCCCAGACAGAGGGAAGAGAGGAAGCCTGGGCAATTTGCTTCCATAGGTTAAGCTCCCGCTGGGATGGCAGAGGAGGGACCATTGTCACCAACTACCAGAGGTTCAGGAAGTCAGGGCAGGGGTTGGGGCACCGGCAGGGCAGGGGTAAACAAAACAGATTCTCAACCTTCCCTTCTGGGAGTTCCATAGATAATGCCTGAAATTTTAAATCAAGATACAGTAATGCAAGTATATTATCTATATATATAAAAGCCTAAGCAACTGAACGACCAGCCGACCTGCTATGATGCACACTGACCACCAGGAGGCAGACGCTCAATGCAGGAGCTGCCCCCTGGTGATCAGTGCACTCCCACAGCAGGCAGGCCAACCTCCCATGGTCCCTCCCCCTGATGGCCAGCCAACCTCCTGTGGCCCCTCCCCCCGGCCAGTAGCCCCTCCCTCAATCGACCCTCATCACCAGCCAGGTCGAGAAACCCCACCCATGCACGAATTTGTGCAGGCCTCTAGTTTAGAAATAAGCATAAGAAAAGGAGGAAAACAGCACCTAAAAGCTGAAAGTGGTGGGGGAGGAGCTGCTGCCTAGAGCAGGCCTCCGGCAGCCTTTTCAGTCCTCAGCCTGCGTTTGGGATATAACTTAAACTACAAAAGTAAAATAAAAGGAAACCATTCATTTTTTGAATTTCCAGAGTACTCCTACGACAAACCAAAGCCTTAGGTAGGGCTGAGGGGCAGCCAAGGAGAGTGAGGAGGTCAAACCTGAGCTGTGTCTGTATTATTTTATTCTCACACCAAGACTATATTCACTGAAGTCCATATTTTAAAATAGTTTTAATTTAAATAAGAAAAGAAAACCTAAAACCAAAAAAGGGAATGCAACAGGTACACAGCCCTAGAGAGTTCTTCAGGTACGAGCCAGGGGCTGGGGCAGGAGCCTCAGAGCACAGCCACCTTCGCGGGCAGGGCGCCCAGGTGCTGGGAACTGATGGCGCCAAGATGGGAGTCATGCCCTGGCAGCAGGGGCGGCGTGGAGAGGGCCAGGCTGGAGGAAGGAAGACCATTCAGGACACCAGCGCCTGCTGGAGGCAGAGCGGGAGCCTCGGGAGCAGCAGGAGAGAAAAGCCTGGGAGGTGACAGCTGCGACCTGCAGGAGCCGAGTCTTCCATCCGCACCCGTGGCGAGGGCAGCAGGGGTGGTTAGAGGCACCAGGAGAGCGGGCGGGGCTCTGTTCTGATTTTTCCGGGAGAATAGTGATGGTCAGCGCAGCCGTGGGAAGGGAGATTGATTTAAAGTTTGATTTAATTTAGACTAAAAGCTTGGGATTGGGAGGAGGAAAGACAAGATGGATGGGGAAGCAGATGCACCTCTAGGAGGGAACATTAATACTGGACAATCACACACAGGAGAGACCGTCTGACCCTGGAGCCGAAGGTCACGCAGAATGTGCGCGAGCGGCCAGGCCCTTCCCTGGGGCTGCGTTTACCACACGTGCTGTCCTGAGTGCTCCGTGGGTCCTGGCCCTGAGGAGGCTGCCTGGACATCTCTACTATTCGGAGGAGGGAACTGGGGGCTGGAATCAGGCCTAGGGTAATGGGTCGGCTACCATAGCGCTGGAGTCTGAAATAAGTGGTGGGACTGCCAGCAAGCAGCCCCTGGCTCTGCTGCTTCACGCCCACCGCAGAGGCAGCTGTGGGCTGTGTGAGACTGCCCGCCACGGCCCCCTGGCGGCACTATCTGGGGCAGAGTTGAATGCTGCCAGGGGTCAGGGTCCACCCCGCCCCTCAGATGCCCTTTGACATCTAGACCTCATCCATTCCACTCAGCTGGAACTGACTTAGCAAATACTAAGTTGTAAACTGTCACTCAAACCAGCCAAAAAGTCATCATTAATTATAAATTATTATTGCTTCTGTAGATATTGCCACTATTATTTTCTAACACTTAATGTCTGTTCTCCATTCTAAACAATAAGCTTCATTCAGGTGGGCCCCCGTCTGTCTTATCATTTCTCTTCTCCCACTTCCTGGCAGGGCCTGACACATATGTGATGCTACATGAATGAATGAATGAATGAATGAACAGGGACTCAGTCTTGTGTTAGATCCTCAGGGGAAAATATTTCATTGTTTTTGTAAAGTGCCTGATGGTTGGCAAGGAGCTCACTGGACTGCCTTCCTCTGTAGAATGTGAGGTCACCGGGTCAGGGTTTCATCTGTCTGTTTGCCTCTGTGTCCTCAGGCCTGACATGTAGGAGAAGCTCAGTAGATACTTGTTGAATACACGGCACGGTTTCCTTTGAGCCTCGCAGAGAGCTCCCAAGGGCAGATGCAATTCACTTCTGTTGTGCAGATGGGAAAGTGCCACCCAGGAGGGTGGATGGAAGCTTGCAACTGCCATCCCATCGAAAGCTTCTGAGAATGCCCATCTCTGCTTCCTCTGCCAGTGTTATATATTAGCGGCCCTTTTAAATCAAGAAGCCTATGACAGGCTTATTGACCATTTGATTTCTTCTGTTTATTTCTTATTCATACTTTTTAATCCATTTTTCTATTGGGTTTTCTGTCTTTTATTTTAATAATACATTTTACTTAACCCAACATATACAAATATTGCCGTTTCAATATGGAAGCAATATAAAATTATTGAGATACATCTTTAAAAATATTTAGTCTTTGGAATCCACTACAGCATATCTCAATTTGGACATTAAATTTTCATCAAAACAAATCTAGAGACAGAGAAGCATCGATCAGATGCTCAAACCTCAGAGGGAAGGTAGGGGAGGGTGGGGGTAAGGGGAAGAGATCAACCAAAGGACTTGTATGCATGCATATAAGCCTAAGCGATGGACGCAGAAAACAGTGGGTGAGGGTGAGGGCAGGACTGGGGGAATGGGGGGTGGACAATAGGGGGATAAGGACACATTTGTAATACCTTAATCAATAAAGGGAAAAAATTTTCATCGAAAATACTTGGTTTGTACTTGTTTCATAAAATATACACTGGAGGAAGTAGATTCACATGCCCAAATTGTTCCAGTTATACTGTGATAGGCAGAATAATGGTCCCCACAGACGCCCATGTCCTGGGGACCTGTGAACGCTGCTATTCAAGAAGGGATGAAGGTTGTAGATGAGAAGGTGCTTAATCAGCTGAACTTATCATAAAGAAATATTCTGGATTACCCAGGTGGGCCCAGTGTGATCACAAGGTGCTAAATAGTGGAAAAGAGAGGCAGAAGTCAGAGTCAGAGAGAAATTTCAAATGCAACACTGCTGGCGTTGAAGATGGAGGATGGGGCCAGGAGCCAAAGAATGCAGGAAGTCTGCAGAAGTTGGAAAAGGCAGGGAACCATATCTCCCTGAGCCCCTAGGAGGCACACAGCCCCGCCAGCTCTTGATTGCAGTCCAGTAAGGCTCATTTCAGATGAACATACCCTGCATCGAAATCTATGCTTTTAAAATATTTATAGATCCTGTACCCCAGCAGAAGGCTGGGACCAAAGCCATGCCCTTGACCCATGAGAGGCAGGAGGGATCTGGGTGGCTCTGAGAGCTAGTTCTGAGGTCCCCTTGCAGTGGTGGGGGCCACAGCGGGTTCCTGAGAGAGAGGTGAGCCTGGCTCTCCATGCAGCTTCTTGCACACAAAGCTGTCAGGAGTGTGAGGAGCATCACACACAGCTGGTGCACACCCCAGCTCACCTCCTGGCAGGGAGACACGAGGCTGCTTCTCCCACATCCACATTCTTCTGCTCATCCAGGCACATGGGATAGTAGTACTGACACCAAAATGTGGGGTGTTTGAGTCCGAGTTCATTGTTTCTCGAAATGGAAGAATGAAGTGGGATTGAAGCTTATTGGGAGAAGCCAGTCCTGGAGAAGGTGCCGGAGCAGGCCAGGGTCCAGAGCTTTGCTCCATGTGACAGTGGGTGTTAAAGTCCTTTAGTCCATGTGCTGAGTCCCACACGGCCATGTGGCGCAGGGAGCATGTCCCCTGCCATCAACCCAAGCATCTAGCATGCAGGGAAGAGAGGAAGCATGCCTTTTTAAATCTAGGAGCAGATGCATGTCTTGCTAGCTTCTGGTTGGTCTTTTGAAGAATTCTGCCTTAGCAACATCCTTGGGATTGGTTTATACATCTTATTGCCTTGTGATTGGTTATTCTGTAAGCTGCTTGTCTTAGCAACAATCCATGTATTTTTAAGTTTGCCTCTTGCATGTGCCCTTCTGTCCACACCCAGTTGGGATGCCTTAGTAACTTCACATACTTGGGTTCCCAGATTTATTCACTTCCCCCCGCCCCCCGCCACCCCTATGGTCCTAATCCCTGTCTATCTAGCTTCCCTCTGTCTCCTCAGTACCTACCCCCATGGGACCTATAGGAAGATTAAATTTAGAATTTAATTCTAAACCAAGAATTTAGACAAAGAGCCAGGAATATAGTCCAAGTTCCATAAACAGTAGCTCTGGCTGCTTTCTCATTTAACTGTAGTACAAAGTGTCGTCAATATCAATATTGTCACTCCCCTTTTATGGATGACAGATATTGAGACACACAGGGAAAAAAGCATCGTGCCCAGGATTATACAGAGACACCAAAACACAAACACGGGAGACCTATCCCATTAGCCAGGGATGGATCTCGCCCACACCCTCTAGTGAGCATGGTTCTGTCCTGGGCCACGGTTCTGGTCTATCCCCAGTAGCCCATGTTCCCTAGAAAGAAAGTAACTGTTAACTCAGATGCAAGAGTTACTAGCTGGCTCTCTGGCTTATTGCTGACTTTCTCTAAAGCAAGCAACCACTGGTATTCATGTCATTCGCCTTTATGTTGCTTAAATGAGAACAGGAATGTCCTGTGTCCTTGGGGTGCAAGGTTCCGGCAGCCACGTGGCAGCGGCCTGGAGGCTTCAGTCACCCGGTCAAAGTCAGGAATTGCCTGGGAAGGTTGGGGGTGCGGAGAGGAGTGCTCTGTGAGCGTGTGTAGCGGGAGGGGGGCTAGAGGCCACGAGGATAAAGCAGGTGGCCACGCCATCCTCCTGGGAAAGTGCAGACACCAGGAAGCTGTTCCCTGCCTAGCCTGACACAAAATAATGGCTGGGGTTGGTTAGCAAACACACAGCTTTTACAGTGTGCCAGGCACTGCTCCCAGGACTTCCCAGGCACTAATTCATTTAATGCCCATAAGAGCCCACAAAGTACTATTTTATTCCTATTTCACAAAGAAGGAAATTGGGAGGTTGCTCAGAGAAGTTCCGCCATTTGCTTGGGATCATACAACCGGCAAATAGCTGAGCCAGGACTTGAACCCAGGCATAGGTGGTGGGAGTGGAGAGAGCCAAAAAAATGTGTAGTCAAAGCCACACATGGGGTGGTGAAAAGATAATACAATATACAACGACGTCTTATAGAATGTACACCTGAAATTTATATAATTTTATTAACCAATGTCACCCTAATAAATTCAATAAATAAATAAAACATTTTAATAAAAAAAATGTTTAAAAGCCACACAAAGTCTGAGTTGGGAAATTCTGAGCATGAACAAAATGAAGAAAGGCCTCAACAGAGATGGGTCACTCACATAGAGAAGGGGCAGAGGAGGCCTGGCCTGGTGGGTGGGGACAGGGGGAGTCCAGGTGGTTATGACAGGCTGTGCCTCATCGGAGCAGGACTCCTGAGCAGGAATCTGGAGTCTCAACATCCCTGAGGAGTGGAGTTACTGTTCCACGGCAGAGCTGTGGAAACTGAGGTTCAGAGAAGCTACATGGTCTGCTTCAGGTTGCACAGCCAGGAAGTGCAAGGTTGGGCCTCGAACCCAGCCTACCCATTCCGACGCCCTGCTCTTTCTGGGCACCTTTCAGCCTTGCTACCAGATTTCAGGCTTAGAGAGTGGGCTGGGCCTCCTTTCCCCTCCTCTCTGTTAGTGACTGATCTCTGTGAGGGCTTTCTCCTTTCATTCATGCTCACATTTGCCCAACTCAGACTGCGTGTGGCTTTGACTACACATTTTTGGTTCTCTCCATGGCAAACCCATTTTCAACTCCATCCCTATAGCCTAACTGGGTTCAAATCCTGGCTCAGCTACTTACTGACCCCAGTAATGTACACACACAGGTATACCAGGCACTTGGCACCGGTGTGCTGGGTCCCTGTGTGTCACAGCTGACGTCCATTACACAGTGAAATGGTCACCCCTGGCCAGGAGGGGCAGGCTAGAGTTGCACTGACCTGCTGCTCCTTTACCTGACATCGCCCAGTTCAGTGTGCCAACCTTTCTCTCCCTGACCCTCTTCAACCAGAAAAAGGACATTGGAATAGGGAGCCCTCTGCTTGAGGGGAGCCTGCACCTCCCCCCATCCCCGCACCTCCAGACATGGGTTTCCCTCCCTCACCAGGGGAGTAACAGCTGTGGGCAGTGCTGGCAGTGCCTGTGGGCGGAGCCCCTATGTGCCGCCCACCCCACTGGGGACCGTGCAGGGCCTCTGGGGAGCCTGACCCCTGCTTGGAAGAGCCCTGCACTCTGCCTGGCACCCAGGCCTACCCGCAGGACCCCACCCTCCCTCCCCCGAAGACCTGGCACACAAGTCCTTCCCAGTCCGCTCATGCCCCTGTGTCTGTGTTTGTCTCTCTAGGGACTTATTTCTCTGCAAGGAACGCAGGTGGCCCAGCGTCTTCCTGGCCCTGAGGATGTGGGGAAGCACCTCTTTGAGATCAGCCCAGGTAGGCGGGCCCTGGGGCTCCATGGGGGTGTTGCTGTGCCTTGAGCCTGGGAAGGTGGAGCTCCTTCATGAAACTCCATCACTTTCACAACTCGTAAATTTGGGTCAAATCTAGAGGATATGGTGAATTTGGGGGAAATTAGAAAATCCAATCATGTGGGTAATTAGCTTTTGATAGATTTTTAAATTCACAGTAAACACAAGGGAAGAAACCAATCAACTGGGGCATCCTAGGGTGAAGGTCCAAACCCCAAGTCCGGGTGATCTACAAACAGGTGGCAGCAGCAGTTCAGAGCATTAGCAAAGCTGCAGCATGAGTTCCAAACAGAACTGCGTGTGTTACGGTTGTTACAGAATTTACCAGGCGGCCGGAAAATACACACAGGAGTACTCGGAGACACAGGAAAACCCATTTATTTCCAGATGTGCTAGTACCGTGACTCAGGGGAGCCTGTTTCCAAATCCTGAGCAAGCCAATATGGAGGAAGCTTCCTCTTTATACCCTTTGGTTTCTTTGTCCCCCAAATATGGATCAGACTTCCGGACCTTTCTCGGGCTTTGCAAAAAGCCCCGTGTATTGGGATGGGAGCCATGAGACCACACCTAAAGGCCTGGCCTGGGGCCAGCGCTGATAACCCCCTCCAGGGGTTGTATATGGTTCATGGTTTATGGCCTCTGTAAAATGGTAGTACTTAGGTAAACAGGTCTTGCAAGACCAGATAATTAAGGAAGGGGCAGTGACCAGACTATAGGCTAACAGGAATGTGCGTTAGGGATACTAATTAACTAGGTACAGAGTCAGGCTGCTAGTCTCCTACATCCTTTCACAAATGGAGTTAATTATCAGCTAGTAAGAGTGTTCTTGGAAGGCAGGTTACTGGCATAGATTCAGATTGCTAGCCCCCCAAAAATGTCTTATGTTCCCCATCATTGTGAAGGAATAATTAACCAAAGAATTGCTATCATAGTAGAGTCACAAAACCATTCTTTAAGCCCCCTGATTTGAAATGTGACTGTTACTGAGCCCGTAGGTGCCTGAGTGCATTTGCTCAGAGGGACGGGCGGTGCAGGTGGGCGTGTGGCGTTCTGCCTGACACCCCTTCTGGCCTGGGAAGCAGAGCCTGACCCACTTCTGAGCCCTTTATAGGAGGCACTGAAGCCGGACAGCCAAAGGGTCCGGACTACTGTCATACTTGAGCCAGCTCATCAGACAGGGTTGGGTCACATATGAACGTTAATTACAATCCTGCCACCAGCATGGGAGAGCAGCAGGTCATCCACAAATATCTGCTCTCCATCCCTCTATAAGCCAGCTGCTCATGTGGATACAAGGACAAAGATCACATGGGGAAGTAGGCAAAAGGAATCAGAATGGGTATGAAAAATGGGTATAACGGTTACAGTTTACAGGCAATGCGGCTGGGGGGTTGCAAGGGACTGAGGGTTTGCAAAGGGCTGGCCCCTCTGGTTTCTGCAACAAGGTTGTTAGTCTTTCCCTGATACTAGGCAGCTCCCGGATGGGGAGGATGGGCTGCATTTCCAGGTGAGCTCCCAGGTCCCACCTGCAACTCCCAGCAGGTTAGAAAGTGCCTTCTTTAATCAGAACAAAACAATCCCGGTTAACAGCATGGTCAATATTTCTTACAATTATAGGTGGTCCCATATTCTATTTCTGCCCCTAACAGCACCACCCGCAGAGCTTGGAGAAGGGAGCAGTCAGGGTGTGCTGCGAGCGGGCTGCTGCTGGGCACCGGGCCTCAGTTCCAGCGGCGCTGTGGAGACGGTGGGGAGCTGGGCACCGGGCCTCAGTTCCAGCCGCGCTGTGGAGACAGTGGGGAGATGGGCACCGGGCCTCAGTTCTGGCGGGCACTATGGAGACGGTGGGGAGCAGGGCACCGGGCCTCAGTTCCGGCGGGCACTATGGAGACGGTGGGGAGCAGGGCACCGGGCCTCAGTTCCGGCGGGCACTATGGAGACGGTGGGGAGCAGGGCACCGGGCCTCAGTTCCAGCCGCGCTGTGGAGACGGTGGGGAGCAGGCCTCAGAGATGTCCCGCTCGCCCAGGGAGTGAGGAGGCAGGGTGTACAGCAGCCATGCCTGCGAGCTGCTCCCTGGGGGGCTGATGCTGGCACATCTGGCCGCTCTGCAGGACCAGCTCCCTAGGGACAGAGAAGGCCTTCGGGGAGAGCGGCAGGGCTTGAGGAGGCCGCCCACGTGGGTGGGAACAGTGTGCCTGACGTCTGGAGTCCCATCCACCAGTGTGTCCATGGGAGGCGTTCCTCTGGGAAGTGGTGGCTATGAACTGACTTGCCAGGCCTCCCTGGGGTCTCAGAGCAGCCTGGGCACCCAACCACCGGACAAGGTGACCAGCACAGTGTGGATCAGCCTAGTCTCAGGCCAGCCGGCAGCAAGCCGCCCGCTGGGAGCCCAGGAGAGAATGTGAGCCGGGCAGGCAGCGCTGGCCTCTGCTCTGTCCTTCCTGGGACCCCAGGAGGCACCAGCTGGAGCTGAAGGGCAGGGAGAGCCTCCTGCTGCGGCCCTGCATGGAGGTCCCGCAGCCCGGTTCCATTAGGCATTTCACCCGCTGCCAGTGCCAGGGAGGTGGCGGCAGAGTGATCCCAGGTAGGTGGGGGACGAGGCTCAGTTGACTGTAGACCATGAGTGAAGGCTTCTGCAGAGAAGACAGAGAAGAAAGGACAGTGACGTGGGCAGGGCCCTGCTGTTAGGGTTGCCGAAGGAGGAATGCATGAGGCCAGTGTGGTGAAGGATTATAAATTTATCAGGTCGTCTGGATACCAGATGGGCACCAGCACCCAGGGACAGGGAGTCAGAGGTTTTAAAGGACTCTAGGCCGGCTTTTTCTGGGCGGAGAATTCTCTGGGCGGGTCTGGATCCTGGGAAGGTGGGAGGGGGGAAGATAATGGTCTTAGCAATGGTCTTGGAATGTGGTCTGAGCGCCTAAAGGTCAGTTCCCAGGGGAGGGGTATCAATTATTTGATCAAAGCTAACACCTGCCATCTCAGGGTGGGGGCGCTGGGCACAGGGAGGGAGGGGCTGGGCGAGGGGCCCTGAGCCCGGAGAAGGAAAAGGTGGAAGTCAACAGAGCCCCGCCATAAGTTCAGAAAGGCACTGAGCATGTGCCCAGGGACCAGACAGGGAAAGTCTCCACGGTGCCCGCTCCTCAGCTGGTCAGAGCTATTTACAAGGATTTCCTGACTGGTGGGGGGTTGGGGGACCCACCATAAGGTAACGGTCACAGGTCCCAGTAACTAGGACGGGACCGCTCTGCGGGCCTTCGTTTTGCCTCCCGCAGTGCTCAGAACACCCATCAGGCAGTGGCACTTCATGGAAAAGGGCACTGGAGGTCCGAAAGGACACAGCCAGGTGGTGGTAGGTTCAGGGCTTGGACCCAGGCTGTCTGGCTTCCAAAGCCACGCCTGTGAGCGGCCCGCCAACACAGGCACCTGGCCCGGGTGTTAGCGTCTCAGCCACCTGGGCCTGGGAGGCAGGGATGCGGTTGTAGGAAGGAGAGCTCCCTTTGTATCCAGCACAGCAGTTAGGCACCAGGCTCTGACAGGCTCCAGGACTGCCGTCCTCTTCCCCTTTGCACAGGCCTGAAGGCCTGGCGGGGAGGGGGCGCAGCAGCTGGAGGCTGCCCAGGGAAAGTGGCCTGGTGTGGGCAGTGAGGGAGGGTACAGTCAGCGTTGGGGAAGCCCTAAGGGAGGAAGACTCCATCACCTCCCCTGGACTCATCTGGCTGGGGGAGGTCAGTGGGGCACGTTTGCACCCGATACCCAGGGCGGGGAAGCTTAACAACTCTTGAAAATGTGACAGAAACCCAAGTATGATAACACGTAAATCAACTAGACGAATTTTAAGTCATAGTCCTATTTGTGCTCTTCAACAGTATAAAAATATTGCAATTTTTCATCAGGTAGAATAAAAATGTGAGGGAAAGTTAGGTTGTGAGTGCCATCTAGTGGAGAGACCTACCAATTCCAGGCCAGGCCTGCCTCCTGCCGGCCCTGAGGCCCTACCATTCCTGCCAGGCCTTACCTCTGACTCTGGCAAGGTGCCCACAGACCCCGCCCCCCCCGCCCCCCCCCCCGCCCCCCGCTCCACCCACACCCTGCGGCTGGCTCTGGGGCAGGCCCCTGGCAACAGCTGGGATTCCAGGACCTGAGTCACATTCCCACCTGGGCCTCATCTCTGGCCTGGGCAGTCAGCTGCCTGCTGTGCTTTTGTGATTTACAAGAAGAAATATGTATTTGGTCTCCATCCTGGTTCCTGATGGAGCTCCTGAAAGCCTGGGCATTCCTACCTGATAGAGTGATCAGGTGTCCTTTGTCCTGTGAATGAGGTGACCTTTGGAAGCACCTGAGGATGGGGCTGGTTGCCAGAGGAACCAACCTTGTGGTGAGAGGGTTGGAACTTCCAGTCCCTCGCCTCACAAAGCCCCATAAACATCCGGAGGAAAGCTGCGGGAGCTCCTGGGTGGGAAAGTCCTGGGGAGAGTGGCCAGCTCAGAGAGTCGGGTAGTCTGCGGCCCTTCCCACACGCCTTAGCCTACGCCCTCTCCCACCTGGCTGTTCTGAGGTATATCCTCGTATAATAACCCATAGTCTAGAGGGTGAAATATTCCCCGAGTTCTGTGAGCCACTCTAGCAAATGGATCAATCTGAGGGGGTCCTTGGAAGCTGTGGTCAACAGCAAGTTGGTCAGAAGCACAGGTGACAACCTGGACTTATGATTGGCTGGCGGGGGGGGGGGGGGGGGGGGGTGCAGAACAGTCTTCTAGGACTGAACCCTTAACCTGGGGAATCTCTTCATAAATTTATCTTTATTAACTTATATGCATAGCCCATGGACACAGACAACAGAGTGGTGAAGGCCTGGGATGGGCAGGTGCCAGGTGGAGGGGGTCAGTGGGGAAAAACAAGCAAACAAACAAAGGGGACATCTATAATACTTCCAACAGTAAAAATAAATTTAAAAAAAAAAAGAATGTGAAAAAAATAAAGTACAATTTTTTTAAATTTTTTATCTTTATTATTGAAAGTATTACAGATGTCCCCTTTCCCTCCATTAGCCCCTCCAACCCGCTCCCATCCCCTCCCCAGGCCTCCACCCCACTATTGTCTGTCCATGGACCATGCATATATGCATCTAAATTCTTTGGTTGATCTCTTCCCACTTGCCACCACCCCCTTCCCTCTGAGATTCCACAGTCTGTTCTATGCGTCAATGTCTGGTTCTATTTTGTTCACCAGTGTATTTTGTTCATTAGATTCCACATGTGAGTGAGATCATGTGATACTTGTCTTCCTCACATTGACTTATTTCACTCAGCGTAATACCTTCCAGGTCCCTCCATGCTGTCTCAAAGGGTAAGAGATCCTTCTTTACTGCTGCATAGTATTCCATGGTGTACATGTACCACAGCTTTTTATCCACTCATCTACTGATGGGCACTTGGGCAGTTTCCAGATCTTAGCTATTGTAAATTGTGATGCGATGAACACATTCTTTCTGATTAGTGTTTCAGGCTTCGTAGAATATATTCCTAGAAGTGGGATCACTGGGTCAAATGGCAGTTCCATTTTTCATTTTTTGAGGAAATTCCATACTGTATTCCATAATGGCTGCACCAATCTGCATTCCCACCAGCAGTGCACTGGGGTTCCTTTCTCTACAGTGATTTTCTACAGCGCTGCAAGAATGTTTAAAACATGCAGCACCTGAATGCAGCAGTCAGGGGCACGGACCTCTTTTCCCATAGACCAGGGGTGGGGAACCTTTTCTCTAACAAGGACCATTTGAATGTTTATAACATCAATTCGCGAGCCATAAAAATTATCAGCTTAAAAATCAGCCTGCTCTATTTGGTCAAACATTTCATGAACTCAGCCCTAATGCCTGAGCCAGACCAAATGATCTCCCGGGCCCTCGGGCCAGACGTCCCCCACCCCTGACTCAGAATGTCAAATTAAAAAATGGCAACAGCCACACACTAGCCATCCAGTGTAGATGGATCAAAATTATACCTATTATTTTTGTCAGATCGGCAACAAATATATTTTGGTGTGCTGCAGAATTTTAGTGATTGGTTTATGTGCCATGAGAGGAAAGGGTTGGAAATCGCGGTTCCTGCAGACAGAACTGAGCTGAACTGTAGGACAGCGGTGTCTGGGAGCTGCGTGGTGGTGTGGGAAAATCAACATGCACTGTGCTTGGGGAGCAGCTTTACCTGGCAAACACCGCCCACTCCAGCCTTCGGCAGCTCTTTCCCTTGCAGACTCGATCTTCTTGGCCTCCCAGGTACTCACTGCTTGGCAGTGCCAGCATCTGGCCACAGGCCCGGCATAGGCCTCCCTCTGAATCCCCGGGAACAGGCAGGGAGTGGAGAGGCCTGCTCAGCACTCTGGACAGAAAGCGCTGCTAACCCATGAGGTGCTTGTCTGAAGGGAAGAAGCAGGCAATCAATAGAGCAGAGTAAGTCACTGCTGACATCCCACGGGCAGTGCCCGCACGGTGCCCCCAGGGAAGCAGGCAGTTCACTACAGGGAGCCAGGGCCCTCAGTCTTTCCGGGGAGCAGCCTCCTCCAGTGCTGGGCGTCTTTCAAGGTCCCCATGCAGGTAGCAGAAGCCCCCTCTGGCCAACTCGGGTGAAGGGCCGTGGCCAGCGGCTGCGGCCAGGGAATCATGGGAGCTGGAGAGCTGAGTGTAGAAGGCGTAGGTGCCAGGGTTGAGTCCTGCCTGACCTTCAGTCCTGGCCTCACTCGCTGGGGGTCCCCAGTCTCATGGCATGTTTAGGCCGCATGCTCGCCCCTGACAACGTCGGACCGCTGAGGACAGGCCTGCTCACTCTGGCGGCTGCACAGGCCTTGCCACCCAGGCGGCTGACAGTGGAAGCAGGAGCCCAGAGTACATGGTGCCTTCAGTGGGGGCAGGAGAGACAGGTGGGTCTCCATCAATGTGCAGGCCCCAGGCGCAGTCTGAGGTCCTGCTTCTGCCAGGCCAAGGGCCAGGTTGCTGGCCTTTCCACGGCCACAGCCGGCCCGGCCCCGGCCGGCACCTTCCCAGCAGCCTCATCCAGGGAAGCACCCAGTTCGGAGGCCCCTACTGTCCACCAGGCTCCGGGCTGACTCCCTCCCTGAGCTGCTGGGGCCTCCACCTGCTCCCCAGCACCTGGTGGGCACCGGCCACAGTAGGCGGTGAGGATGGCACAGCCAAGCGAGCAGTGGCACCCCAGGGAGACAGGGAGATGGGCACTTGTACCCAGGGAGTGGGATGCGGATGCTCCCGAGCAGGAAAGGTCTGCACGCAGATGGAAGGCTCCAGGGAGGAAGTCAGAGCAAGGCTGGCCCGGCTCCCTGTTCGCCCCTGTTTTCTGTGAGGGTCCGGGAACCGGACAGGAGCTCGGCCCTGCCCAGGACAGGCCATGCCCGCGCCGAGCGGCCTCAGCTTTTGTAAACTGGGATGAGGACAGAGCAGCTGCCTGGAGTGGGAGGAGGCAGGAGACCGTGGCCTGGCTCATGCTGGTATACCCGTCTCTGCAGTCTCTGCTGAGCGTCATTCTGGATAATAACAGTGACTGCTTAGCTGTTACCTGTAAGGAAACAATCCCAACACCCCGTGGTAAGTGCTCACACGGAGGTGTCCCTAGGGTGAGGCCTGGGGGGTGGGGGGTGAGGTGCTTGCCTAGGTGGTTAGGGAGGGTTTCACCAAGCCTTGATGGGAAAGTAAAAATTACCCAGATGGGCGAGCAGGAGAGGGCATGCCCAGGCGCTCCAGAAGAGGGGGCAGAGTTCACAGGCGCAGAGCCCTCGAGATGCGGGAGACGGGAGCAGAGGGCCAGGGTGGGAGGGCAGGCAGGGGCCAGGGTGGGAGGGCAGGCAGGAGCCAGGGTGGGAGGGCTGGCAGGGGCCAGGTCCCACAGGGTCTGGATGTGTGCAGAGGCTTGGGCTTCCGCTGTTGGAACCGTCGGCTGGCAGGAGGGATGGTTAAAACCAAAACCGGCTGTTGGGAGGACCCGGGCAGTGATGGGGATTGCACGGGCGGGCAGGAGGCATGCTCAGCTCTGCCACCCTCAGCTGTGCTCCTGCCTCGCCCCAGTGAGTGTCCACCCGAGAGACCTGCCTGCCCCTTAGACAGAGTTTGTTCTGCGTTCGGCCAGAATCCTCTCTCCCGATTGCCCCATTCCACCCAACTCTCTCTCCCAGGTTATGTCACTCAACTGATCCCGCGATAAGGGTTTGAGTCTCTGAGCCCTGATGTTGTAGATAATAAAAACTCAAAATCAAAGACGGCTAGAAAATGATAGGCACTGTGTTTGGGCCGAACCCGGTGATGCCCCAGTTAGTTGTCACGTGGGGTTGGCTTGAGGGCGAGGTGTCAGTCCCACTGTTGTCCCAGGGCTGGGTCCCGGCTTTCACCCGTAAAATGGCCCAACGTGAGCAATAAGCAGGCACCGTGCTGGCACGTGGTTTGCATGAGTAACTGCAGCTGCCACAGCAAACTAACCACAGGAATGCAGGTATTGATCCCCTGGGTTTTTAAAATATCAACGTTATCAATATTTTCCTTTAAAAGGTATGCAGAAAAGTAAAAATTTTAAATTCAGTGAGCTAAATATTCTATACATTTCAAATAAAGCTGTATGCATATTAAAAGCATGAAGTGAAAACAGAGCCTATGAAATAGAAACATTAAAAATATTACCTTCTGTGCTCCGCACATGCACTAAAATCAGAACGACAGGGAAGGCTGGCGCGGCCTGCGAGAGGACGCCCCGCGGCTCGGTGGCGCGTCCGTGTTGTGCAGGGACCTCGCGCCTTCACTGGCTCGGAGGGAACGGAGCCAAAGCACCGCGGTGGCACCCACTAGCGAAGTCGTGACCACTTCACTACGAAGCTGTTCACTTACCCTTCGCATAGGATTACTAGCAGGTGATAGTAATAAAATATTACTTAAAATAACAAGCCAAACCCTATAAAATAAAGAAAAATTTAATAATAATGAACACTTGAAATGAAATAATCGTTTTTTAATGTTATTTTTTGATACTGAGTGCATTTTGTGCTCATTTTTTCTAGATGCTATAAAAATTTACTCTACACTGCTGAAAAGATTCTCCTGAGCTGAATTCCAAGCTAACTCCAAATATTGCCCTTTAAGTTCTTCATCTTCAAAAGGCCCCAGTTCGTGTTCGGTACTTTAGGGGGTTTTCTTTCCTCCTTTTTTGTTGTTGGCAGGGACCGACTACTTCCTTAGGGGGGAGGAAGACGGCATCTTTTCATTAGTCATGAGCTCTGGGTTGATTTGAACCAGTCTCCAGCTCCTGCCCTCCTCTCCTGGGCAGGGGGAGGTCCCAGCAGGTCCCCTGGAACACTTCCCTGGCCGGCAGGCCGTTGTGTTTGAATTCCCCGGTTTGAAAAGTCTCTGAACCACAAAAAGGATTTAGGTTAAGACAGAGGCCCCTGGGCTCACTGCCCTGGGCTACGAGGAGTAGAAACCACTTTGCAACAAGTCCTCTACGGGATCCTCACATCTACTGTAGCGGATCCTTGAGTGTAAATAATTCATATTTAAAAATATAAATCACTGGTCGAAACCGGTTTGGCTCAGTGGATAGAGCGTCGGCCTGCGGACTGAAAGGTCCCAGGTTCGATTCTGGTCAAGGGCATGTACCTGGGTTGTGGGCACATCCCCAGTGGGAGATGTGCAGGAGGCAGCTGATCGATGTTTCTCTCTCATCGATGTTTCTAACTCTCTATCTCTCTCCCTTCCTCTCTGTAAAAAATCAATAAAATATATTTAAAAAAATAAAAATAAAAATCACCAAAACACCTGAAATTCAGCATTTTTTAAAAAAACACATTATTCTGCCCCTGGCTGGTCTGGCTCAGTTGGTTGAGCGTCATCCCATGCACTAGAACAGCAGTTCTCAACCTGTGGGTCGTGACCCCTTTAGGGGTCGAACGACCCTTTCACAGGGGTCGCCTAAGACCATCAGAAAACACGTATATAATTACATATTGTTTTTGTGATTAATCACTATGCTTTAATTATGTTCAATTTGTAACAATGAAATTGGGGGTCACCACAACATGAGGAACTGTATTAAAGGGTCGCGGCATTAGGAAGGTTGAGAACCACTGCACAAGAAGGTCTCTGGTTCGATTCCCAGTCAGGGCACATAGCCAGGTTGTGGGCTAGATCCCTGGTGGTGGTGTGTGTGTGTGTGTGAGGAGAGGGGAGGGGAGAAATGGTGGGGGGGGGGGGGAGGGGCGGGGGGGGGGGAGTGTAGGAGGCAACCGATCTCACATTGATATTTTTGCCTCTCTCTCTCCTTTCCTCTGTCTCTAAAAATCAATAAAACCATTCTTTACAAGTAAATAAATAGCTAAAAGCACATTCTTCTGGAATAAAGAATGTTAAAAACTGGCGTTCTCATTGGTCAAGTGCACCAGATGTGGACATTCTCCTGAAGGTCAGAGACACCTCTGGATCAGGTCACAGGTCTCCCTGCGGCTCATCCATCCGCTGAGCTGCTGGGAGGAAACAGCTGAGGAGGTGGCTGGGAAGGAGGGAGGTCTCGGTCTCATTGAATAATGTTCGCCCACAATGGATGCGCACTGGGAGCCTCGGGGTGACCTGATTTGGAAATGAGGCCTTTGCCGTGCAGTTGTTAAGGTGAGGTCTGGAGGGGGGTGGACCTGCATGCAGTGCCCGGTGTCATGTAAGAAGAGGGAAATGTGGACACACAGGAGAGACCCTGTGGAGGTGGAGACAGAGATGGGAGTGAGGTGGGTACAAGGGAAAGAATGCCCTGGTTTCCCACAACACGGGAGCCTGCGGAGACGCCCGGAAGGGAGCCCCCAAGCCTCAGCGGGAGCAGCCTGCCGACCACTTTCGCTCGGGCTCCTGGCCGCCACAACTCCGGAGAACAAACCTTGTTGTTCAAGCCCCCAGTGTGTGGCTATTTGGTATGGCGGCTGAGAAAAAGATGCACTTGTCAAGTGGGAAGCTAAGCTGCAGGGCCTCTGGCCCTTCACAGCAGGGTGCCACTTTCCCTGACCTTGGAATCCAGCCCACGGGAGCTGAAACCAGAGGACCTGGCTCATCTTCCTCCCCTCCTCCCCTGGAGGCCCCCATCTTCCTGAACCCTTCCCTGCCCAGCCCCTCCCTGCATGTGGGCAGGGCCATGCTGCTCCTGCTGGCCCACCATTCCCCGGCACCACCACCTGACGACTTCCAGGTGCCGCCTGTGCCTGCGGTGCAGTGGGAGGAACCGAGTGCAGGCGGCTGAGAGACGCAGGAGGACCTGGCTTTTCCTGGCTGTGCACTCTGCCTTGGAAGTCACCTCATCTTCCTGTGCCTCAGGGATGGTGACAAGAACGGCCTTGATAGGCCTTGGCAGGGATGGCGAGACACAGCAGTGCCTGGTACATAGCAGGTGCTCAGAACATGTGAGAACCAGCAGAGTAGGCATGATGGAGAATACCCGCATCATGGAGGGCCCGCCTTTTCCGTCCCACCTGGGGCCAGGCAGAACAGGCAGGAGTGGGGGGGCAGGTTGGAGTAGGGGGACCGGGCTAGAGTGGGGGGCACTGGGCTGGAGTGGGGGGGCCAGGCTGCCACATGCCCACAGTGGGCAGCACCTTCCTCTGAAAGGAAGAAGCCCCCAGTCAGCACCACTCCTCACCAGCCCAGGGTTAGAGGGGTGTCCGGCAGGGGCTCCAGTCTGTGGCACCGAGTGGCACCCCAAACATAACTGTTGAAGGAACCGTGTTGGAGAAGGGAAGAACTGTCTGCCAGGTGTGGACATGCCGTCAGCCCAGCCCTGGGAGAGCCGCACAGAGGCTTGTGCAGAGCCGGCTGCTCCTTCCTGTTCTTTCTGAATTGAGAGAAGCTGACCTCTGTTCTGAGAAGGATCCTCATGGGCATGCAAATGCCAGCCAATCCGCAGCGGCGCCCTGGGATCCCTGTGCAGCAGGACCTGTGGTGGCGGGTGGTGGTGGGCTCTGTTTTGCGCATCTGAGTGGCTTGGCAAAGAGGGTGCCCTTGGTTGGCTTGCCGCTGACGGGGGATATGTCAGGTGAGTTGAGGAAGGAGGAGATGTTGGTGAGCTGACTGTCCCGCGGAGCCCAAGCGCTCTGGAAGCTTCGAGGTGGGCACACCGGCACAGTGTCCTCACACTTTTTGACAAGAGATAAGCATCACATCCCACCCCAGGACACAGGCACACACTGAAGCAAGGGTTCTGAGATGCTACTGCTTCTGCAAGAGGCACCCACTGGCATTTTCTAGTCTGTGATTCTACCTCATTTTTAAAAACACGGGTGGAGGCCCACTGAGTTGCGCTCATGACCCCTAGTGGGTTGGAGTCCGTAGTCTGAACAATGCATCTTGGCATTCGGTGTTCGGATGCCCGTTGGGTGGCTCAGGGAGCGCGAGGGAGGCCGTGGAAGCAGAGCCCTGGGGGTTAGTGAGCCGCCTGGTCCTGAGGAACGGGAGGTGAGGAGCAGTGGTCCTCAGGAGTTATCAGACATGAGACTGGGGTCTGGCCAGGCCAGCTGAAGCCAGCTCACCCCTAAATCGTGTATGTCTGTGTGTGTGTGTGCGCATACCTGTGGTGATCTGACAGGGGGGGCGCCCAGAGCGTATGGACCCCCTCCCCAAGCAGGAAGCCATGTGCTGTTGGGGCTGTCCCTGGGAGACTTGGTGGCCCTCTCCGTTCCCATGGGGCTATTTCCAGGGTACCCAGCAGCCCATTCCCACGGAGCTGTAATCTCACTGCCACTACCAAGGCCAGCATCCACCATCCAGGGCAGCCTGCACCCTGTGGGAGTGACAGGGGAGGGAATCCACAGTCCTACCCAGCCCTGCCTTAGGTGGCAGGGTTCCCTCCACACAGCAGAAGGCTGAGGCCTGGTCTGAACTCCCTGGAGGGGCTGCTGCTTCCACAGCAAAACCCTGGGAGCAGGACGTCGCCCACCCGGGCATCTGCGCTCTGTCATGGCCAAGGCCAGCCTCTGTTCAGCAGGCTGCTGGCGTTAGGATGGGAGAGAAGTGGCCTGGATACTTGCTCACGAGAAGCGGAAGCGAGGCGGGTGTTCTGCAGTTTCTCCTTCCACCGCTAGGTGGCGGCACGCCCTCCTGCCCTCCTCCGCAGGCTGGAATCTCGCCCCCACTGCCAGAGGGGAAGAGGGCTCCACTCTTCCATTTGAAGGTGGGTGGTGGGCACGGCTGGCCCTCCCCAGCGGGCCTGGGGAGTGGCAATGAGGTCACAGCTCTGTGGGAATGGGCCCTCCGCCCAACACCTCATCCCTGGCCCCAGCTCCACCAGGGAAGGGAAGGCTGTGGGAACTGTGTCAAGCTCTTTCTAGCTGTTAGTTCCACCTACCCTCACCGCGCTTCAGGACCCGCTGCCCATCATGGCCCCGTGGAGGACGGCATCTGTCAAGATGGAGGAAACTGGGATTCAGTTCAAACAGCTTTGGAGCTGGCTTCAGTCAAGGCAGTATGTGGCCAACCACCCCTCACAGCAGCTCATCCCTCTGAGCCCAGGGGACAGCCAAACTGGCTCCACTCCCTGTGGCTGGACAGACTGACTCCATTCCCCAGCCTCCCCACAATAGGACAGGCGGCAGGACTGAACTGTGGGCAGTGGAATGTGGTGGTGGTGTGGAACTGGCACGGAAGAAGGGACAGCTGAACACTCGGAGGTATCAGGAAAGAAAACCTTTATTGAAAGCAGCACTCCTGGCTCAGGGGATTCAAAGATCTAAAGCCTGAACAACTTATACGATGAAATTTCTCCTTATATATATCCCTAAGTTTGTTTCCTATCTACGGAGCTTCTGTGGTGGGCTTTCACAGCCCCTCCTGAGTCAGTCAGAGGGGGAATTTAGATTGTATCTAAATGCCTGACTGGCACCAGTGACCTCCCTCTAGCTAAGCTGTTACATCCTTGGTTTATGGCCCTTGTAAATTGGGAGTATTTAGGTAAACAGGCCTTGCAAGACCAGATAACTAAGGAAGGGGCAGTGACTTGATGACAGGCTGACAAGAATGTGCATTCAGATACTGATTAACTAGGTACAGAGTCAGGCTGCTAGCCCCCTACATTCTTTCACAGTGGGAGAGCTGATGGAGGCAGTCAGAGCCCCTAAAACTCCCAGAGGTCCCCGATCCCTCTCCCCTCTGACAAAGCAGATGGGGAGGACTCAGAGGAAGACATGGAGGTCCTCGGAGCAGCCTGAGTCCTTGCATGACCTTGTGGAGCAGAGGCCTCTCCCTCCTCCTCCTCCTTTAGACTGATGTACACAAGAGGTGACATGAGCAAGAAAGAATCCTTATAGGTGTTATGCCCAGATTCCAAGATCCCCAAAAATTCCACACTGGGAGCCAGTTCGATGCAACAGCAGAAGGACCTTTTATTTTTGGGCTAGCTAGACCGACCCCCGTTCCCAGCCGGCCCGGCCCTGCTCCCGGCCGGCCCGGCGACAGGAAGAGAGAGTGCCCTCCCATGGGAAAATCCGGCTTAAATAGGGGGGTGACGCAAGGGGATTGTGGGCCCTGCCGATTGGCCAGGCGTGAGCCGGGTCTTGTTACACAGGATGTGGTCATATCTATGGCGCGCACTTCCCTTGATTGTCATTGGTTAGTTTAAAATCCCGGGCGCGGCCAGCAGAGGCCTGGGCTTCCGGGAAGAAGGCTACACGTGGCCCCAACATGGAGGATACAGGCAAGATGGGGGGGAGCGCATAGCCCTCACCCTTTCAATAGGGTTAAGCCCGTGAGCGTTTGCAGTTTGCTACAGCAGCGAGCATTAACTAGCTGATTAATGTGCCTGTTTCCTTATCTGTGACGTGGGGGTGTCAACACTCAGTCTGTGAGATACGTGTATGTAAGTGTATGTACGTAAACACCAAACCTGGGTGCTGGCCCATTGCAAATCAAAGACTCACTGAGTAACTGTGGTCCCTGGCGCTGTCAGCAGCTGCGGCACCAATGGTGACAATGGGAAGGACTGGGTAACCCCCCAGTTCACAGTGCTGAGTCCCCAGCCGTGTGGGTCTTGTCTTCTGTGGCACACAGGGATGCTGGGCGCCTTCAAAGGGCTGCAGGTCCTGTCTATGCAAACGCTTTGCCCCTGGATTTTTGCATGACTGCTGGAACATGCCACCAGGGCAGTATTTGTAGGACTGCTGAGCTGTGGGGATCACACACCGATATGAGAGGTCAGAGTTCCACTGCGGCCAGACGCCTCAGTTCAAACCCCGTATCTCCCACTTCCTAGCTGTGGGACCCAGGTGAGTCACTTACAGCGCTGTCCTCACTTTCCCAATCAGGGGTTGTAATCGGGCTCCCTTCCTCCCCACTGATTGATCCCTCTTGTGGGGTTGGTGAGTTAATACATGTAGAATTCTCAGAATAGTGCTTGTCACACAGTAGGTGCTCAATCTGTGCTGCTCTTATTACTGGAGCAAGTTTCCCCGCTCGGTCAAGCAGCTGGGACCTTTCCTGCCCCTGTGGTGCCTGGAAGGCCTGAGGCCATCCCAGCCGCTGGGAAGTGCCCACCACCCTTCAGAAGTCTCTGCTGCAGTAACCCAGTCCCTGCTGAGCAGGGAGCAAAAGTCCTCAGGGCCATGGCCATGGCGCCTGCTCTTTCCCAGGCCGCAGGCCTCCTGGGGAGAGGGAGGAAAGAAGGGCCAGTGGAAAGAGCAGGTGGGGGCCAGGGGGAGGGGAGACTTTGGGCAAGGACAATGGGTGTGTAAAATCCCTCTCTGGGCAGTCTAGCCAAGTTCAATGGCTTCAGGCCACATGAACAGCAAGAAAAATGTGGCCCAGGAATTTCTCCCCAACGATTCCCCTTGTCTTTCTCTGTGGGAATTTGGAGCTGCAGACACATTCCTTCCATGAATAACGGCCACAGCAGCCGGAGGCCCGTTGGCCCGCGCTGGGGAACGGCTAGGGCTCTGCCCCCTGTGCCTCCTCCCTGAGGAGTGGGCAAGACAGAGGAGGGGAGAAGGGCACTCGCTGGCAGACCTCAGGGCCTGCTCTGCTGGCCTGTCCCCTCCAGCACTGCAGGCCTCTCTCCAGAGGCCTGTGCAGACTGTGTGTGGAGCTGCTTCTCCCCGTCTGTCACCAGAAGTGGAAACCAGGCGTCTCAGAGATGGGAGCTCACTCTTTTCTGAGCCACGTACTTCCAAATGCTCTAAAATTCTTCCAGCCAGAGGGCTGCCAACCAGGTACAGCCCACAGGCCAAGTCTGCCTAACTACCTGCTTTGGCAAATAAAGTTTACTGAAATACAGCCCGACCCACTGTACTGTCTGAGGCTAATTTCACGGTACAGGGGCTGAGTTGGGTAGCTGACTGTACGGCTATCGGCCCCTTAGGAAAAAATAACTAGCTCCTGTTTTAGAATAGAATGTATTACATTCACTTATTTACTTAGACCTCATACTCCTATGTTACTCCACCAAATATTTGAAATGGCTTCTAGTGAGAACACTTAGAATGAAATAAAGATAATACAATGGTAATTAAAAAATTAAGGACCTGGCCCTAGTCTGTTTGGCTCAGTGGATAGAACGTCGGTCTGCAGACCAAAAGGTCCCGGGTTTGATTCCGCTCAAGGGCATGTACCTTGGTTGCAGTAGCCTCCCCGACCCTGGCTCTGGTTGGGTTCGTGCAGAAGGCAACAAATTAATGTGTCTCTCTCACATCAATTTTCCTCTCTGTCTTTCCCTCTCCCTTCCACTTTCTCTAAAAATCAATGGAAAAATATCCTCAGGGAGGATTAAAAAATAAAATAAAATAATTAAAAAATTAAGGACCTGAGACAAATGCAAATAAAAGTAGAAAAGCAAAATCAGGAAGCAAAGCTCAATATAAAGGCATACTTTAGGACCTTCACACTTGCCAAAGTCAAACTTTTTTTTTAAATATTTTTTTAATTGATTTTTTACAGAGAGAAAGGGAGAGGGATAGAGAGTTAGAAACATCGATGAGAGAGAAACATCGATTACCTGCCTCCTGCACACCTCCCACTGGGGATGTGCCCGCAACCAAGGTACATGCCCTTGACCGGAATCGAACCTGGGACCTTTCAGTCTGCAGGTTGATGCTCTATCCACTGAGCCAAACTGGTCAGGGGGCCAAAGTCAAACTTTAAATTTGCCTTGAGCTTCCTGGTAGCCAATTGAAAAAGGAAAATGTGCCTTAAGTCTCATTAAGAGAAAGAGAAAGTCCTTATGGGATTCATAGCCTTTTCCAGCACAAGCAGTGTGGGCTTATTTCAGACTCTACCTTTCCCAGTGTCATATACTTCATAAAAAAATCAAACAATGGGTGTGTAAAGTGAATAACAACTACAATGCTTGATGAGGGAGAGGGAGAGGGGTTGATGAAATCAGTTGTGTCACCTTGTGCAAATTACTTCACCTCTGTGTGCCTCAGTGTCTTCCTCTTTAGAGTGGAAATATATGACGCCGAATGCATAGTGTTGCTCTCAACTCTAATGGATGTCCAGCTCTGAGCCTGGCTCGCCATCAGGGCCGGGGGGTGTTAGCTATTAGTGAATGCATTACTCCTGCATTCCTGCACAGCAATCCGCCCCAAAGTGTTGGGATTGAAACCTTTCATTTGCTCACTGTTCTGCCGTGGGCGGGGCTCGCAGGGACAGCTGGGCTCTGCTCTCAGGTATCAGCTGGAGGATTCGCTGCTGGGGTGGCCTCAGTCACATGACTGAAGAAGCAGCTGCCAGACTGCACCTCCGTTCTCCGTTCTCCCTGTGGCCTCTCCACACTGCTAGGCTGGCTTCCGGGCACAGTGGTCTCAGGATGGTTCCGCTGCTCACAAGGCAGTGGCTTTCCTTGGAAGGCCTCCACAGGACGGCCGCGCTTCTTAGGATATGGCCCGGACTGGCCAGCACCCCTTCTTTCACCTTCATTGGCTACAGCCCGTCACAGGGCAGCCCAGACTCCAGGACTCAGAGCCACGTGGGGGTGAGAAGTGGGGAGCGTGGGTCACCGAGGCCGCCCACTAGCACAACTCCACCTGGTCTCCATCGCCTCTGACTCTCACCTGGCTCAGGCCTTTTGTTTCTTAGCTTTCTTCCCTGTGGTCTGGAGCCCCTTCCAGTCCCCACTTCACTTGGGGCTGGGCCAACCAGCCAGAATCACAGGCAGCAGCGTGTCCCTTCCCCTAAGAGCCCTGTGCTCGACCCTCCCCCAAACCACGTTCCTAAACAGAATACTGCCCGTTGGAGGACCGTTCCTGTGCCATCCTCCAAGGTGCGACTCTCATGTCTCCTTCTCCACTCTAATCTCAGTGACCTCTCCTCTGTCACGGGGTCACTGTCCCTGGAGCTCCCAGAGTGACCTCCAGGCCTCCCCAGAGTGCAGGCCCTGGGCTTTCTCAGGTGTTCAGTGTGCGGAGTCATGATGTGGGACATGGATGCATACACGATGAAAGAATGAATGAATGATCATCATATCCTCCAAAGCTACACACCTGTGACTAAGATGCCATGTCCCCATTTCCCCCCGTCCGCTGAGCTTCCGGGGCTGAGCTCACACCTTGAGATGATCCCATGAAGGGACCTTAGCTCTGTGTGAGGAGGAGCAGCCAGCTCCTGCAGGGAGGTAGCAAGGCCAGGTCCCGAGGCTCCTAAGCAAATCCCCACATGGCCTGGGACGTATCTGGAAGGGCAGGGACCCCAGCAGCAGCAGTGGCCTCCCTAGAAACAACCCTGCTAAACTGGGGGACTCCCAGAGACATAGGATAAAGCAGCAGGGGGAGAGCTCTGGGTGGCGGGGGTAGCCCCTGCCCTACACAGCCTTGTTCCTCCGAAGCTGGACTCAGCCCTTCTCCTGGGCCCACCCCACTCCAGGATGCCACCCCGGCTCCGGCTCCGCTTCCCTGGGGTCTGGAGGACACCAGCCCTCCAGCTCAGGAAGATGCCCCAGAGGCCCCGCCCTGGTCACTCTTCTGGAGGTGAATGGCTGAAGCTCAGCGAGAGCCTTGCAGCACCGACTGATCCTCACATTGTGGCTCAATTCAAGATGGGTGGGATCATGATCAATTCCGGGGGCAGAGCTATGTTCAGGAAGTTTGATTTTTAGGCAAATCCCATGTTCAGTAGGTGCTTTTCCAATTGCAGCTCATGACTCCACCTAACTGGGGAAATGCCACCCATCCATCCATCCAGCTACACATCCACCCACCACCCATACATCCATTCATCCACCATCCATCCACTACCCATTCATCCACCCACCATCCATCCACTACCCATTCATCCAAATATCCACCATCTTTCTATCCATCCATCCATCCACCATCCATCCATCATCTATCTATCGACCCATCCATCCACCTTCCATCCACCCACCATCCATCCACTATATGTTCATCCATCCACCATCCATCCATCCTTCTATCCATCCATCCATCCACCCACCATCCATCCATTCATTCATCCATCCACCATCTATCTATCCACCCATCCATCCACCTTCCATCCACCCATCCTTCCACCCACCATCCATCCACTATACATTCATCCATCCATCCACCATCCATCCATTCATTCATCCATCCATTCATTCATCTATCCACCCATCCATCCACCTTCCATTCACCCATCCATCCACCCACCATCCATCCACTATATGTTCATACATCCACCCACCATCCATCCACCATTCATTCACTATACGTTCATCCATCCATCCATCCATCCACCATCCATCCATCCATCCATTCATCCTTCCATCCATCCACCCATCCACCCATCCATCCACCCACCATCCACCCACCATCCATCCACCATCCACCATCCACCATCCACCATCCATCCATCCTTCTATCCATCCATCCATCCATCCATCCATCCATCCACCATCCATCTTGGCTCTGACATTTATCACTTAATTCATCTTCAGCAACTCCCTTTATCCCCATGAGCTTTAGTTTCTTCCTCTATAAATCAAATCCAATGGCATCTACCTCATGGGCTTGTCCTGTGGTAACTGAGATAAACAGCATTGGTGAATTGCCTGGTGGGAAGCATGTAGCAAATGCTATTTTCCTTCCCTTTCGGGAAATAGACACACAACTGGAAAGCATGAAAAGACAATGTACACGGAGGAAGTAAACTGTGAAACCAAAAGCAATAATAACAGAAGCTCTTGCCTTGCTTTCTAACTCCTAAACTGCCCTGGGAGTTGGTATTTAAAGCCACTTTGAAAAGTTAAGTATCCCAAAATGCATTTGGGCAGTTCAGTGAGGGTGCTGACCCTCTGCAATAGGCTCGTTTGAAATGATCCCACTTTTCTACTTCCTTTTAGGAAGATAAACAAGAGCCCACAGTGGCCGCTGTGATGTTTTCTTTTAAATCTTCCTTTCCAAATGTAGGACTTGGCCGTCGGACAATCACTGGGGGCTGGCTCCCCACACATGCTCTCCCTGAATGCAAACTCCAGCTTGGAATTCGTGGGGCCTCACTGAGCCGGCTGTGACTCAGTCATCTTGCCTGGCGCTGAAACTGTTTAAACTGACTTGGCAGCGATCAGAAGTCAGGTCTCTCTGTTTTGTCTGTTACTCCCCCTCTGTAAGCCCCGCCCACATGTCCTGAAGTGAAAACATCTTTCTTTCCGGATCCAGGGCAGAGCCACCCTCTGCCTCCCCCAAAGAAGCCTCAGCCTGGTGTTTCTGGAGAATTAAAAGAAAGGGAGGCAGACATCTGCCTGGCTGCTGTTAATCTCTCCTTTGAATAAGACTTAACTCCTGGGAAAACCTCTCTCCTGCTCCTAGTCATTCTTCCCTCCCTCCCTCCCCACAGGCCATTTAACTCTTCTGCTCCAGGCCTTGGCAGCCTGGCCTCAGGCCGGCCCTGACACCCTTTCCCCCCAGCCCACCTGGTTTTCCCAAGATGGGTTGCGGGTGGGTGGAAGGGGGAAAAAGCCATCAGAGGTTGACTACAGTCCTGCTCCAGGGGCAGGAAGAGATCCCAGGAACTGGAGGAGTAGGAAGGAACCTGGTATTAAGAACCCTTCTTAGTGCCAGACACTGGAAACAATTTCTCTCATCTGATTGTTTGATTACTAATGTACCTTCCTTTTAAGAAATTGGAGCACTGTAAGAACAGTAAAGTCCCTCGTCACTCGTTCCATCCATCCCTGCCACTCGCCCTCTCCCCAGACTCTGAGGCCCAGAAGGTACCACCTTGGTTTCCTGGTTTCCTCCCGAGTGTTTTCCGAGGCCTCGTAGACCCGCACAGCACAGACAGGAAAGAAAGGTGTCCGCGCTCTGCTCCGACCCATCCTCTGACCTCCAGAGTGACTGGCTGCGCTCACCTGCACCCTCCAACCACATAGTAGAGGAAAAAGAAAGGGTTTCCCAGGCAACCCCACCCTGGCTATGTGAGTTCGGGGCGTCACTTCCCCTCTGAGGCTGTTGCTTCACCTGAAAAGTGAGGGATGTCATTTAGCACAAATTAAAGGTCTGATGGTATCAAGTTATTTAACAGCGTTGTGCTTGGTCTCCCCGTCTACAGGACGGAGAGAATGGTGGGACTGCTTCGCAGCACCCTCCTAGGCTGACATGAGCTGGGATAGACAGCTGACCCTTGAACTGCATGGATCCACTTACAGCTGGAGTTCTCTTAAGAAATACATGCAGTATAGTGATTGCATGTTCTCTTCCTTATGATTTCTTAGCAACATTTTCTTTTCTCTAGGTTCCTTTTATGTGAGAATACAGTATAGAATACATATGCAAATGCAAACATGTGTTCATCACAGTTTATGCTATCAGTGAGGCTTCCGTCAACAGTAGGCCTTTGGGAGTTAAGTTTTTGGGGAGTCAAATGTTATAGGTGGATTTTGGACTGGGGGTGGGTATCCCTCAGCCCCACCTTGTTCAGGTCATACATATGTTTAAATATTTATATATGTAAAACTTAGAGCACGACTGGCATTTGCTGGGTGCTTTGTAAGGTGTGACCTCTCATGATCAAGGGCTGGTGAGGATTTGGTGCTTTTGTCCGGAAGGTGTGCTTTGAGTGCCATCACTCTGGAAGGTCACATGTGAGCTACTTATTGAAACTGACAACACCAGTCCCCTCGGACCAACACCTCCATTTATCCGTGTGAACTCCCCAGAAACGCTTGCCCACGTGCCCGGGGAAACCTGGGCAAGGTGTTCCTAAGTGAAGGGAAGATCAAGTCCACCGGCATTTTCAGAAAATTCCATACTGTCTCCAAGGAGGGCGCTGGAGCTGAGGTCTGAGGTCTGTGGGCTCACAGCACTGGGTAAAGCACACCTCCACGAACTGTCCCTCAGGTGTCCCCTCCACGCCGGGCACTGCTCTAGGCGCCAGGGCTGCTTCGCCCCCGCGTCTTCGCTGGCTCCCGGGGACCTGGGGGGTGTGTGGAGGGGAGACCGCGCGCTCCCACAGCGCCCCCTGGCCTTCCCTCGGGAGCGCGCAGCTCGGCGCCCCGGAGAGTAACGGGTCGCGGGGCGGGCGCTGGGCGCGGAGAGGCCGGCGGCTGGCGGCGGGACCTGCGCGCTCTCCTGCCGATTAGCCGAGTCCGCCCGGAGCGGGATGCCCGCGGCTCGGGGCCTGGACGGAGCGTGAGGGCCAGGGAGGCCGGGCTGGCGGTTCCGCGCAGCCCCGCTCGCGCCTGGGCACCGTCCGCGCCGCCCTGGCCGCCCGCCGGGGCCATGGGGCTGTGCTGCTGCAGGGCCTGGAGCGGACACCTGCGGGCGCCCAAAGGTAACTCTCGGCGCACGTGCGCCGCGGCTGGGGCGGAGAGCGGGCGCCGCCTCCTCTGGCTGCGGCCGGGGCTCCGAGCCCCGCCTCGGGGGCTTGTCTGCCGTTTCCCGGGGCCTCCCGACACCTGCCTGGGCTTGGCCAGGGCTCAGGTGCGGCGGCAAGTCCCGAGTCTCCGAACTCGGCGTGTGCGTCCAGGAGCTCCCCTCGCTCCGCGCGCCGTCTGGGGCTGCGGGCGGGAGGACGGGAGGGAGAGGGCCGTCGTGGCGCGGGTCGGCCAAGTTCACCACTGGGGCGGCGTGGCACCGCCCGCCCGGCCGGACCTCTGCACGGGGAGCCCGGCCAGCGCCTGCGCCGCCCCTGCGGCTTAAGCCGGGAGCAGCCCATTCATTCTCCTTGCCCGCCTCTGGGCTCCTGACTCAGTTTTCCAAAAGCCACGGCCGAACCTGCAGGGGAGCGGCTAGCGGAGCGCGGGGCTGGGGAGGCTCCTCGCGGAGAGCTCGCCGAGGACCCTGTGGCTGGCGCCGCCTGAGGTCCTGCAGCCTCGCGCAGGGGCCCCTGAGTCACCGTGGACTGACTGACTGGCATGATGCCTGTGATTTTCGGAAACTTAGTGGGGACATCCCTGTTCAGCAGCGCTTTCCAAACTCTCCTGACCCGGAACCTCACCTGCCTGCTTATTAAACACTAGAGGTCTGGTGCACAAACTTCCTGCAGGGTAGGGTCCCTACCCTGGCCTCCCCTCCTCCTTCCCTGGCTCCCTCAGTGCCCTGCCCCCTGGTGGTCAGTGTACCTCATAGCAAGATCAAACTCCCAAACGGACAATTTGCATATTAGCCTTTTATATACTGGTATATAGATAGATTCAGCTCTCTGGGCGCCCCAGGACCTGGGGCGGGCCCCAAAGCTGAGTGTTTCAGGACTTTCCCATGCGACTGCTGGGACCGGTGAATTGGAAGCCTTGCAGGTAAACTGTCGGGTCAGTGTGGGCTTTACCAGATGGGCGCCAGGTTCCTGCTCCCTGAAAAGCATAGTTTGAATCTAGATAAAGAAAAGGCATGTGAGAGTGTCCAGCAGCTTGAAGGACTCTCGTCCATGTGGTAGCAATGATGCCGTAGTGGGCAGGCTTGCTTCACAAAGGGCTTGGGGTAGCTCATCGCGTGTGTAATGAATAAATAGAAGCTAAGCAGAACCCAGAACACAACATATGAGCAAAGAGAAGTCAATCCTGCCTTCAGAAAGGTATTGTCTGTGGTTTTGAGCCACTTTGCAGCCAAAACCAAATAGGAAATGTGAATAGTCACATGGTTCTCATTGCTCCAGAGCAACAATTATCTTAACATTTGATTTTAAAAAGAAAAGAAATTGTGTGGGACTTCTTGTTTGGAGGGTCTGAGGGCAGGCCTGCCTGGCTGTCCCTGTGGGGCTGAGCACAGGGCCTCGCTGTGCGCAGTCTGCGGGCTTGCGGGCTGCGGGCAGAGGGCTGCGGGCGGGCAGGGACCAGAGCGGAGTCGCAACAGGATTTCCCTGGAGACTGGCTGGGCTGGAGCATCCCTGGTCTGTCCTGACTCTTCCTCAGTAAACAAACAAGGCAGGGGGTGGAGCTGAGTCCCAGCAGCCAGGCTTGCCTTAGGTAGGTACTTACTCTGCTCACAGCCCCAGAGGGGAGCCAGGGGCAACCCCTGCTAGGTCTGTCTTCTGGGGGTGTGCCCAGGCCTGGTGCAGGAGTGTTCCCCAGCTTGTACCCACCTTCCCACCCGCCTCAAGGCACTGCTGGCCCCAGCAGCCTGGGGGCAGGGACCAGTCTGAAGGGCCCACAAGGTTCCAGGCCCCTGTAAATTAGCGAGACTGACAACAGGGGGCCAGGAGCGCCACGGTGAGAGGGCACCTGCCCAGTCCCAGGCGCAGCCACTGCCAGGCAGGAAAGAAGGCAGCCATTTGGTTTTTTAACATAAAATCTCTAAATGTTTAGATGTTGCCTCATTTAACCAATTTGAACTCGCGGCCGATCTGGCTAGGTAAGTGGACCGTTTGGACCATTGTTCAAAATGAGTTCTGCCATAAACAAGGGAAGGGACTCCTTGGTCAAATAAGCCTGGAAATCATGAGTTATCAAAGTTGGGAAGGTTTTCCACTGCATGACTTCCCAGAGCTTTAACTCACGTCTGTGATTGTGCATTTCCAAGTCAGGTGGGTTGTAGGTACGATCTCCAAACCTTTGTCCCCCGGGAACTGGCTTTTCATAGAGCAGCGTGGGGCTCCTGCATCCGGACACCTGTGAGAAATGCTGCTTTAGACGCTGACCGATGCAGTTGCCATAGCAGTGATGCAGTCCGCCTGTTCCCCAGGGGGTGGTGCATGTCTGTGTGTGTCATGCGTTTGGCTTTCTGACTTTCCAGACTAGAAATGTGTATGTATTTTACTTAAGAAAAGGTCAAAAGAGAGTGCATTAGTCGTTGATAGGATTTACATTTTCCCAAGACAACAACAGCTGTTGTATTGACTTTATCCTTGGATATTTCAGAACCAGAACTTTTACAGCAGAATATTTGACCATGTTGCCCCTGTGTAAAAATGTACTCGTTGAAGTAGAAAAACTCAAATAATAACTCATAAATTCCATGAAGACAGCAGCAAAAATACATCACATGCCAGTCACATAGTGGATCTAGCCAACATGCTCTTATTTTATTTTTATTTATTTTTTAAATATATATTTTTATTGATTTCAGAGAGGAAGGGAGAGGGAGAGAGAGAGAAACATCAGTGATGGGAGAGAATCATCCATTGGCTGCCTCCTGTTTGCTCCCTACTGGGGATCAAGCTCGAAACCCTGGCATGTGCCCTTCAGTCCGCAGGCCGATGCTCTATCCACTGAGCCAAACCAGCTGGGCGCTCTTATGTTACTTATTTTACTTTTTAAATCCTCACTCGAGGATATGTTTTTATTGATTTTAGAGAGAGAGGGAGGGAGGGAGGGAGGGAGTGAGCGAGCCACATCTATGTGAGAGAGAAACATCCATAGATTGCCTCCCACGTACGCCCTGACTGGGATGGAACCCATGACCCAGGTATGTGCCCTGACTGGGAATCAAACCTGCCCCCTTTTTGGTGTGCAGGATGATGCTCCAATCGGCTGAGCCACCCAGCCAGGGGTAGTCATTATCCTTTTAAAATCCAAAGCGTGGCCCAGCTGGTGTGGCTCAGTGCTTGAGCGTAGACCCATGAACCAGGTCTCTTGGTTCAATTCCCAGTCAGGGCACATGCCCAGGTTGTGGACCCCATCCCCAGTAGGGGGTGTGCAGGAGGCAGCCAATCAGTGTGATTTTCTCTCATTGTTGATGTTGCTATCTCTCTTCCCTCTCCCTCCCTCTCTGAAATCAATAAAAATATATATTAAAAAAATAAAACCCAAAGCCTAGCTGTCCCTAGGAGACTCTGGCTCTCCCAGTAGCGGCAGAGCTGCAACTGGGCAGCTTGTACCTGGGAGGGCCACAGGCACTTTTCAGGGTGTGAGATGCTGTGATATTAATCACACCGTCACATGCAAGACATGGTTGCAAAGGGGCAGGCCTGGGTCCGGGCTTCTGAAGAAGGTCGGTGAGCAGGACCTGCTGTTCGAAGTGTGACACCCTCTTCAGAGGGCAGGCGTGCTCGCTCTGAACTCCGAGGACAGTGCCTGAGTCCAGTGTTTCTGGGCGCTGGTTCTAGATGCTCCTGCTGCATGGAGCTCTGTGGTGGGTCTGTTCGGTGGCAAATTTCATTTTCTTCAGGTTTTTACTGTGGCCCAAGGCTGAGACTCAGAGGAAGTCGTTCAGAGTGTAGCACTGAGGCAGCTTTTGTTCAAGGCAGGGAGGGTGCCTGGCAGACTGGTGGGCCCCTAAGACCTTTGGGGAGCACTGCCCTCTGCTGCCACTTCATCCCCAAATTCACCCATAACACCTCCTGCTGGTTTCAGCATTGAGAGCCTTCTCTGTCTTCTGGGATCTTGTTCCCTGTCATGTCCTCTCTTCCCAACAGCCGCATCCTTCCTTCCACTGGCTCCGCATTAGCCCACAAGCCTGCCTGAGTCATTCATCAGAACCTTTTTTAAGAAGCCAGTCTCTTTCCCTGTGTGCGCACAGGCCTGCACATCCCCACGGCTCTCCATCCCCAGGTCCCCAGGAAGCTGCCTCCCCTGCCTTCCCCTTGTCCTCTCCTGCACTTATCCCTGTCCCCATGCTGGACCTGGTGACCAGTCCTGGCTCGCTGAACACCTGAGAGCCCCCACCTTCTCCTACCTCTCCTTGGCTTGCCCCTCTCCACCCCGCCCCCTTTAATACACTGCATTCAGCTGTGAATTCTCTTTGTTTCACCTTCTGAGCTCTGTCTCTAAGTGTCCCCCAGGTCCCTGATGACTGTGGTTACCTCTAAGCACATAGCCCCCCAAATCCTCTGCAATGCCCATCTCCGGCTTGTCCATCACCTCCGGCTTGTCCATCATGTCTGTCTTTCCCATCACATGCAAGCTATGGCCAAAGCTAATCAGACCAACTCTGAACTCTTGATTTTGTCCTTTCGCTCCAATTTGCCATCACAACTCCTGCCATTTCTATTTCCAGAATGCATCTGAGTCCCGCTGCTTGTCTGTCTCCCATGCCAAGCAGCTTTGCCCAGCCATCAGCATGCTGCCCCACAGTGCCAATGGCCTCCTGGTGGGTCTTCAACTTGGACCCTGCTCCAGCCCATTCTCCAGCAGCAGCCAGTGACTGTTCAGGTTGCCTACAGGATCTCATTGCTTCTTGCTCACAAATGCTCAGACTGGACCGCATTCACAGCGGACTCAGCCTCGGCTGCAGGACTGTCCCCGTGGGCCAGAGTGCTAAGGCCTCCCCTCTGTAGCTCAGGGTTTGCAAGTGTCCTGAGCAGCGAGCAGTCCTGTGGGTATTTCAACAAAGGAACCAGCCTCTGGCAGAGGATTTGGTCCCAAGCCCTAACCAGGAGCCCAGAGGCTCCCTGTTACCTCTCTGAGCCTCTGTGTCCCCACCTGTAAGCCAGACAGGCATGCCGACCTCAGGAGCTGTCAGAAGGCCCAGCTGTGGTCCTGGCTCTGCCCCTTTCCAGCTGTTTTCAAGTTCATCCATGTCATAGCATGTATTGCTGCTTCATTTCCTTTATGGCTGAATATAGTCAGTATGAGCACACCACGTTTTGTCTATCCATTCATCAGTTGAGGCGTGGATTGCATTTGCTAGTGTTTTGTTGAGGATTTCTGTGTGCTCATAGGATGTTTCCTGCAGTGCCTTTGCTTTGTTATCAGAGGAACCTTGACTGCCCAGGAGTTGGGAGCTGTTCACTCCTCTTCTGCTTTTTGGAGGATGTTGTGAACAATTGATATTCACTCTTCAAATGCTTGGTAGAACTCACCAGCGAAACTGTCTGCTAATAGTTCTTCTTAAATGCTTGGTAGAATTCCTCAGTGAAACATTTTTGGGCATGTTGAAATTATTCAGTCACTTGTTAAAGATTTATTTTGATTTTTCTATTTCTTGAGTTGGTTTTGGTAATTTATGTCTTTCTAGGAATCTGTCTACTTCATTTAAATCATCTACTTTGTTGGCATACAGTTTTTTAAAATATTTTATTCCCCTAGATCCTTGGCTAGTGTGGCTCAGTTGGTTGGGCATCACCCATGCATTGAAGGGTTGCAATTCCCAGTCAGGGCACAGGGCTCAATCCCTGGTGGGGGTGTGCAGGAGGCAGCTGATCCATGTTTCACTCTCGAATCAATGTTTCTCTCTCTTTCCCTCTCCCTTCTTCTGTCACTAAAATCAATAAAAATATTTAAAATATATATTATTCCATTACAATCCTTTTTATTTTTGTAAGGTTGGCAGTAATGTCTGCTCTTGCATTCCTGACTTTAGTAAGTCTTCTTTTTTGTCTTGGTCAGTCTAGCTACAGTTAGTGAAATGTGATCATTTTAAAGAATGAAGTTCTGTTTTTACTGACTTTTCTCTATTCTTTTTTAGTGTTCATATTATTTATTTTCACTTTAATCTTAACTATTTCCTTCCATGTGTTTATTGTGGTTTGGTCTGTTCTTTTTTTTAGTTTTTTAAAATGTAATGTTAGATTATTGACTTATTTTTCTTTTATAATATAGTCATTTATAGCTATAAGTTTCTCTCTAAGCACAGTGCATCCCATAAGTTTTGATACATTGTGTTTTCATTTCATTCACCTCAAAGTGTTTTTTAAATTTCTCTTGTGATTTCTTCTTTGCTTATTTAGGACTGAGTTGCTTAGTTTTCACATATTTATGAATTCTCCAAATTTTTATTTTCTTTTTTATTTCTAATTCCATTCCTCCGTAGTTGATGAATATACTTTCATATTTTGTTTTAGTCAATCCTTGTAAGTGTTAAATGCTTGCTCTATGATCTAGCATATGGTCTATCCTGGAAAATGTTCCATGTGCACTTGAGAAGACTGTGTATTCTGCCGTTATTGGGTGGAGTGTCCTACAGATGTATGTAAGGCCTAATTGATTTCTTGTGTTGTTCAAGTCTTCCATTTCCTTATTAATTTTCTGCCTAGTTGTACTATCTATTATTTAAAGTGGAATACTAAAGTCTCCAGTTATTATTGGAGAATCTGAATTCAATTCCTTCTATTTTTACTTCATGAATTATGGAACACTATAATTATCTACTAGGGGCCCGGTGCACGAAATTCGTGCACTGGGTGTGGTGGGGGGGAGTGTCCCTCAGCCCAGCCTGCCCCCTCTCACATACTGGGAGCCCTCAGGCGTTGACACCCATCACCCTCCAATTGCAGGATTGGCCCCTTGCCCAGGCCTGATGCCTCTGCCAGAGGTGTCAGGCCTGGGCAGGGGACCCTCATTTCACCCCCATCACTGGTTCTGCCTCCGGCCCAGGCCTGATGCCTCTGGCCCAGGCATCAGGCCTGGGCAGGGGACCCCCAGACCCCTACGATTGCTGGCTCCGCCCCTGGCCCAGGCCTGATGCCTCTGGCCCAGGATTCAGGCCTGGGCAGGGGACCCCCAGCTCCCACCATTCCCGGCTCCGCCCCTGCTACTCACGATGTCTAGCACCACCCCTGCCAAGACCTAAGGCCTCTGGTGGAGGCATTAGTCCTGGGCAGGAGACCCCCAGCTCCCCGTGATCTCCCGCTCTGCCCCTGCCTAGACCTAATGCCTCTGGCCAAGGCGTTAGGCCTGGGCAGGGGACCCCCAGCTGCTCACGATTGCTGACTCCGCCCCTGCCTAGACCTAATGCCTCTGGCCAAGGCGTTAGGCCGGTGCAGGGGACCCCCAGCTGCCCAGGATCGCTGACTCTGCCCCTGCTCCCCACGATGGCTGGTTCCACCCCTGCCCAGGCCTAACGCCTCTGACCGAGGCATTAGGCCTGGGTCAGGGACCCCCAGCTCCAGGCGATTGCAGGCTCTGCCCCTGCCCAGGCCTAATGCCTCTGGCCGAGGCATTAGGCCTGGGCAAGGGATCCCTAGCTCCCCGGACTGCCGGCTCCATCCCTGCCCAGCTCCCATTGCTGCCTCCACCCCTGCTTCCTGCTATCACTGGCCGGGGCGGCAAAGGCACCTGGTTCTCTGATCACAGCTGGGGGGCAGCTCTTAGCTCTCCCCTGGGTTTCCGATCACCGTCAGTGGCAGGGGGCTTCTTCCGTCCTTTCCCTTTCACCTCCCAGCATTGTGCCTACATATGCAAATTAACCGCCATCTTTGTTGGCGGTTAACCGCCATCTTGGCTGGCAGTTAATTTGCATATCGCCCTGATTAGCCAATGGGAAGGGTAGCGGTCGTACGCTAATTACCATGTTTCTCTTTTATTAGATAGGATAATAATAAAAGGGTAATATGCTAATTAGACTGGACATCCTCCTGGATGTCCTTCCTTCCAGACAAAGCCTCAGTGGGCAGGGGCTGAAGCAGAGGTGGCAGAGGCCCCTGGCTGAGGAGGTGGCGGACGGGGGCTGGGGACAAGGCCCTTGCATGAATTTCGTGTATCAGGCCTCTAGTATGTTTATAATTGTTACAAGTGGCCCGGTGCACAAATTCGTGCATGGGTGGGTTCCCTCAGCCTGGCCGGCAATTGTGGCCATGGTGGGAAGGAACCGTGGGAGGTTGGCCAGCCGGCTGGCCCCCATCAGGGCCAATCAGGGGCGGGGCTGGCCAGTGGGGGGAAGGGACTGCGGGAGGTTGACCCCAGCAGCAAGCTAACTAACAGCCAATTCCATGAGGAATTGGGCTCCCTCCTCCCTCCTGTCTGGGTCCAGGGTGCAGGTGAACCAGATTCGGGGCTGTCAGGGCCGCAGCAGCAAGGTCTGGGTCAATGCGCAGCATAGCTACTGGCTGGTCATCCGGTCGTTCCGGTCGTTTGGTCGTAACAGTCACTTAGGCTTTTATATACTATAGTATATAGTTATCTTCCTGCTAGATCAAACCTGTTATCATTACAAGATGATCCTCTTTGTCTCCAACAACATTTCTGTCTTAAAGTCTAATTTGTTTGATATTTGCATAGCTACTCTAGCTCTTTTTTGGGTATTGTTTGCATGGTATACCTTTTTCTTTCATTTCACTTTGAACCTATTTGAGTTTTTAAATCTAAATTTGTCTCTTATAGAAAGGATTTCATTTGTTTTTTCAAATATATTATGTCAATTCTGGCCTTTATATTGGAGTGTTCAGTGCATTTACACTTCATGTAATTACTATAAGGTAGTGTTATGTCAGACACTTTGCTATTTGTTTTATCTAAGTCTCTGTCTTTTCTCCTATTCCTCCCTTACTGCCTTCTTTTTGTGTTAAATAGATACTTTCTATTATAACATTTTAATTTCCTTACTGTTTCTTAATCGTATTTTCTTCCTTAGTTATTTTTTTAGTGGTCATTCTTGGGATTACAGTTAACTTCTTAATCAAATTAACAGTCTAATCAAATTAATACATTAACTTCAACAATATGCCTTTATCTCCACAATAGCTCTGTCCCCTTACCCTCCTTGTGTCATTATTGATATGCTAATTATTTCTTTATGCATTATAAGTCCATCACACAATTTTATAAGTTTTGCCTTATGCAGTGTCTTTTAAGTCAGATAGAAGAGTTAAAAAATACATTTATGCTGTCTTTTATATTTAACTAGAGGACCAGTGCACGAAATTTGTGCACAGGAGTTGGGGGGTCCCTCAGCCCGGCCTGCACCCTCTCACAACCTGGGAGTGCTGGCTCTAATTGTTCACCTACCTGCCTGCCTGATCACACCTAACCACTCTGCCTGCCTGCCTGATCGCCCCTAACCACTCTGCCTGCCTGCCTGATCGCCCCTAACCACTCTGCCTGCCTACCTGCCTGATCGCCCCTAACCACTCTGCCTGCCTGCCTGCCTGATCGCCCCTAACCACTCTGCCTGCCTGCCTGATTGTCCCTAACCACTCACCTGCCTGACTGATCGCCCCTAACTGCTCGCCTGCCTGCCTGATAGCCCCTAATCACCTCTGCCTCAGCCCCCACCACCATGGCTTCATCTGGAGGGACATCCGGAATAATGTCCAGAAGGCCATTAGGCTGTCTGGTCTAATTAGCATATTACACTTTTATTATTATAGATTATATGGCTACCTGTATTGTGGATTTGAGTGACTATCTAATGTCCTTTCATTTCACCTGAAGGACTTCCTTTAGAATTTTTTTTAAAAATTTTTATTTATTGATTTTTTTTTTTGAGAGAAAGAAAGATTGATTTGTTGTTCCACTTAGTTATGCACTTAGTGATAGATTCCTGTATGTGCCCTGACCTGGGATCGAACCCACAACCTAGTGTATTGGGATGACGCTCTAACCAACTGAGCTACCTGGCCAGGACTCGCTTTAGAATTTTTCGTAGTATAGGTATGCTAGGATAGAGAACTGAGTGCTCTTTTTGTTTATCTGGGAATGTCTACATTACTCCTTTGTTTTTGAAGGATGGTTTTTCAGGATATATAGAATTTTTGGTTGATAGTTTTTTTACCCCAGCATTTTGAAAATGTTATCCCACTGCCTTTTAACTTCCATTGTTTCTGATGAGAGTCAACTATTAATTTTATTGAGAATGTCTTGTATGTGATGAATCCTTTTTTCTTTTACAGTGTTTTGTCTTTGGACAATTTAAAATAGTATGTCTAGGTGTGCATTTCTTTGAGTTCATTATACTTGGAGTTCGTTGAGATTCTTAAATGTATAATGTTTTCAATAAATTTGAGAACTTTTCAGCAATTATTTCTTCAGATAGTCTTTCCATTCCTTTTTCTCTCTTCTTCTTCTTCCAAGACTTCCATAATGTGTTGGTACACTAGGTGGTGTCTCACTGGGCTCTGAGGCTCTGTTCATTTTACTTCATGCTTTTTTCTTTTTATCCTTCTTTTGCTCTTTTTGTTCCTCAGTTGACCTATCTTAAGTTTTCTGATTCTTTCTTATGCCAGTTCAAATCTGCTATTGAGTCTTTATGGTGAATTTTTCATTTCAGTTATTGTACTTTTAAATTCTAGAATTTTTGTTTCTTATAATTTCTATCCCTTTCTTTCATATTCTTTATTTGTTGAGATATTGTCACATTTACCTTGCATTTCTTAGACATGGTTTTCTTTAGTTCTTTGAACATCTTTATAATACCTGATTTGAAATCTTTGTCCAGTAAGTCTAACATCTGGATCAGCAGTTTCTATTGACTGCTTTTTTTCTTGTATATGAACCATACTTTCTTGTTTCTTTGTGTGTCTTATAATCTTTTGTCAAAAAGTGGACATTGTAGATAATACAACATGGCAACTCTGAAAATTGTCTTCCCTTTTCTCCCCAGGTGTTGTTGTAGCTGTTTAGTGACTTTCATGAACTAAATCTATAAAACCTGTAGTATGCATCCACTGAAGTCTCTCCTTAATTGGTTTAGCAGTCAGCTAATGATCTGTCAGAGATATAATTAATGCCTTGAATCAATGTATTCTACTCTTTGCTGAGTGTGTGTGTGTGTGTGTGTGTGTGTGTGTGTGTGTGTTGGGAGAATCTTTAGTGCTTAGGTAGTCTATGACTCTGCCTTAGTCTTCCTGCTTGTGCAGAGGTGAGAAAATGGGGACGTCCCAGGTCTTTTCTGCCCATGGGCACAGCTATGCACATGCACATGGCCTTGTAGAGCTCCAGAAATATGTCAGAGCTTTTCAAATCCCCCAATAGGTTTCTCATTCCCCGGATTTTTCTTTTGGCCAGCTTATGTTCCCTCCAATTAGTCGCATACCTTTAGCTATCTGTAATATTAAAGAATGACCACTGATGGTTTTTGACCAATGCCCTGGAGCTAGGCTTTTCCAGAGAGTGAGTCAGGTGAATTAATGACAGTGCTCTATAAATGGGGCTTTTTCAGTGACTGGCAAGACAGGTCAGGCTGTGACAGTGCTCTGAGGATGGGACTTTCTGAGATGCTAATCCATACAAGGTCTGTGGGCAGGTAATTGTGTCTTCTCCAGAGGCCTTGTTCTTCTACCTAAACCTTTCCTAGATGGGAAGTGGGGACTTGGATGTGAGTGTAGACTCCTGAGGGCGTGGTCTCACCCAGGCAGTGTGAAATGCTGGAAGCTCATGAAGCTGGGATTTGGCACATCTCGTTCTGAATTCTGGTCTGTCACAGGCTGTCAGTGCAGCCTCAGGGACAAGCTACTTCTGAGCCAAAGAGGGATGCTCGTCTGGACACTGGGCTACCTCACCAGGTATGTCCATGGAAGAATTAAATTGGCCTCTCTCTCTTATGGCACACACAAAAATGTCCATTAATGGGAATAACTATTTTTTTAAATATATTTTATTGATTTTTTTACAGAGAGGAAGGGAGAGGGACAGAGAGTTAGGAACACCGATGAGAGACAAACATTGATCCCGCAACCAAGGTACATGCCCTTGACTGGAATTGAACCTGGGACCCTTCAGTCCGCAGGCCGACGCTCTATCCACTGAGCCAAACCGGTCAGGGCAATGGGAATAACTATTATTTGGCTTGAGACTTAGGGTGAGAGTCTAAGAAATGACAAAGCCACAGTGGGCAGGGGCTGAGGCAGAGGCGGCAGAGAGGAAGTGGCCCCCGCCCGCCAGCGTTGTTTTGTTGCAATAAAAGCACTTACATACAACACTCACTGTGTGCCAAGCCCTGTTCCAAGCACTTTATATACAGGAGTTCACTTATTCTTCACAATAACCTCCAGTGGGTTTTATTATTAGTTTCATTTTAGAGATGAGGACTCGCTAAATGGAGTTTCCTACCCAGGCCACTGAGAGCTGGGATTTCAGTTCGGGCTGTCTGGTACCAGAACATGCACTTGTAAACTGCACTCCATGTTTAGTTTATTTTAATGCCACACAACTCAAAGCCAGATTTTCACTTTTACGATTGGCAGTAGAGAACTCTAAAGTGAGAGTAAAATGAAAATCAGCTCTGCCCTTTCATAATGAAACTTGGAACAAAAGGATTGAGCACTCCCTAGTCAACCTCCAATCTGGAGTCAGAGGTCAGTCACAAGCTGGCAGCTTCTCCTTTGTGGCTGTGGCCAGGCTCAGTTCCTCTCTGAGGATCAGTCACACAGGACCTGCCACCATCCAGTCAGAGTTCCTCTTGGGGTAGGGGTGCAGCCTGTCTCTGGAGCTGGGAGCTGCCCTGCTCAGACTCACAGACTACAGGCAAGTAGGAGCCCCTGCCAGCAGCTCCCTGTGCAGAGCCCAGCAGCCAGAGGCCCCACAGTGGAGAGTGGATGTGTGATAACTGGTGCTCACCGTGACACACCAGGGCTGTGCGGGAACAGGCACTCCTGTGAGTTCAGTTCGGTCTTTTATGACTCACCCAGGTCCTGTTTGCCAGTGGCCACTGCCCACCATGAGACTGTCCCTGCAAGTGCAAAGCACACCGTGTGGATCAGGAGGTGGCGTGAGGTCTCTGCGCCTGCCCTCCAGCCTCCTTCCCACCCACCCGGGGAGAACCCTACCTGGCAGACCTGCCCAGTAGGTCTGAAGCTATGGCGGATGTTCAGATGGTACCCACCTGAATGACATGTTTGTAAAATGCCACTGCCCCAGCCTTCCTGGAGCCCCTCAGCATCCTCACTGTCTAGTACCAGAAGCTTGTTGCCTGGCCCTGCAGGGCCACCCAGGCCTGGTCCGGGCCTCAGCCCACTTCTGCTCTGATTGGTGTTGGTCTCTGCAGAGCCATTTTTAGGCTTCCCAACACCGCCCGTCTGCTGCAGCGGCTCCTGGAGGCTGAGAGCCCCACACCCGGGAGCAGAGGGATCTGGGTAGGTGGTTTCCACTCCCTCAGTTTATGGTGGGAAGAAAGGGATGGAGAGAGCCTGTGTCACTCTCCAGGAGCACAAAGCTCATTTGGACAGAGTGTGAGCCTCTTGTAAGTTGGGGGTCAGAGTGTGGGGACAGCATGAATGACGTTAGAGTCAGGTCACACTAGTTTTAAATTCTGACCACCCCCTTTGACCTGCTGTGCCTCTGTGGGTGCAGGCGAGGAGAGCCCTGCCCCACGCCCCGCCAGCTGCCTCAGTGCCGGAGGGCCTGGAGGGAGAGGGTGTCGGATCTGTGCCACCAACAGTCTCCCCGAGACAGCCAGGGCGCTGAGGTCCTCTGGGAGGCCCAGCACCGGCTAGCGCAGCGAGGCCCCAGCAGCCATGTCCAGGCCGCCTGCTGCACAGGCCACTCTCCACTTTGGGACACGGGCCTTTTCCAGTGAGGTCTCTCGGGGCGGGGTACGGAGAGCATCCACCACTCAAAGGCTGGATTCCCTCCTGCTAATGAGCAAACTCGGATCTGTCCGTATAACAGGCGGGCTCGAGGGGGTGAGCCGAGAGGCCTCAGAGATCACTCGGCCCCACCTTCTCATTTCCCGATGAGTTTTCAAAGAGGAAGTGACCTGCTTTAGGCCTAGCAGCATGCCAGGGGCCCAGCTGGGAGCTGCTCACCCATGGTCCCTCCAGTCTGGGGCCTGTGCTTTCGCCTCTAAACAAGACTGCCACACTTTGTTCTGGTTCATTCATGTGCCCTGAGGGCAAGTTCTGTGCACAGGACCATGGCACCGTGCTGGGATGCGTGCAGAGCGGGTATCACACCTTCCTCACTCCAAGGCATTTAATGGGGGAAGGAGCAGGACACACAGGAGTTATTCAAGGCAAGAGTGAGGATGGGGGCGGGGGGGCGGAGGCGGGAGCTGATGGATGTGAGAGAAGCACTCTTTCATGCCCCTCTAGAAGCTGGGGGCGGGGGGGGGGGGGGGGGGGTGGGGGGGAGGTCCTGCTCTGTTGTCTCAACATCGTCCAAGTGCCAGGAGGCACACATGGGCTTAGACTCAAGCCCCTCTACTGTGCACAGGCCACGGCCCTCTCCGTCGCCCTGCCTTGCTCATTCGCTTTGATCCACAGTCCTGCTGTCTTTGTATATTCACAGGGCCAATGGGTCCCCTTATGTCTGCCTGGCTTTCAGCCTGAGTCAGAAGCACTTTCTGCGTGGAAAGCACTCACCCATTGAGTAGCTGGTCTTGGTTTGGGAAGGGAGCGAGGCTAACATTGCCGAGTGCTAACTGCGGAGCCCAGCACCGCTGTGTTTCAGATTCTCAGCTTCCTGCCAGGGTGTGCAGCCCTGTTGGTCTGAGGCGTCAGACAGTGAGGCTGTGAGGAGGAAGGCACTTGCTCCAGGCCACCCAGATGCCGCTGGTGAAGCTGTTTGAGCCTGGCTCTGAGTGACCGAATGTGGGATCTTTGTCTTCCTCAGTTGTCTTTCAAGTCTCAAGAACGAATTCTTCCGGAAAGATTCCAGTTCATAGTCCCTGGCCGCTGGGATGTGGGTCTCTCGAGTTTCTAATGAAGTGATTTCTGAGGACAACAGGAGGACACCCCTCCTTCCTGGGCCCTCCCCCCACACCCACAGGACAGGGCAGAGCCTGGGAATCCCTGGAGACCCCAGCAGCAGAGCCCAGAGAAGGTCTCGCCCTCCCTTTATTCCGAGCCGGGAGCTGCTCCTTCCCAGGAAACTCTGGGGGCCGGCGGGGCGGGGGGGAGGGGGTGTCTGGGGGAAAGAGGCCCGGGAGCCCCGGAAAAGGCTTGGGTCACCCGGCATCCTGCCCTGTGAGGCCCCATTGTCCTGGCCTCAGCTCCCAGGCTGGCCGCCCTCACCACTGCGCATTCATGAGCAGGCTTCAGGCCCCTTCTGAGAAGTGCTATTTGTAGACTCTTCCTAAAATACCACAAGGGCGCCATTCACGGAGCCTGCACGGCAGTGCGGGCGGAAGTGGGAACTAGCCGTCGTGCTCAGCATCTGCTCGGCCGCTGGAGGACACGTCCCACCCCGTGTCCCCAGGCTCTGTGCAGGACAGGTCCCCACGCCGGCCTGAGGCCCTCAGCTCTCTGTGGGCAAGTCGGGGCCTCCTGTGGTCCAGCCATTAGGCCCAGGTCGCCATCCTCCACCCTCAGTCACCAGGCCGCAGCGGGCTATCAATTCCAGTTGGATGGAGGGTCCAGAGCAAAGAACCAGAAAGCTGTCACTTAGGGCGGGTCCCAGGAAGATAAGGCTTTCTCCTCCAGAACCAGCACTCATTTCCAGGTGCCCCGTTGCACCGAGGTCCTCGCCCGCCCCAGCAGTCACACAGCATTTCCAAAACACTTGAGGGCTGATCCCCAGTACGGGGTGTGCAGGAGGCAGCCGATCAATGATTCTCTGTCATCATTGATGTTTCTATCTCTCCCTCACCCTTCCTCTCTGAAATCAATAAAAATATATAAAAAAATCAATAAAAATCAATAAAATTAAAAATATATATTTAAAAGAAAAGAAAAATCAGACATCCCTCCCAAAGGAGGCAGCTTCGCTGTCCTGGCCCTGCCGAGGCTGAGACCCGCCGTGGCCTTGCTGTCCTGGCCCTGCCGAGGCTGAGACCCGCCGTGGCCTTGCTGTCCTGGCCCTGCCGAGGCTGAGACCCGCCGTGGCCTTGCTGTCCTGGCCCTGCCGAGGCTGAGACCCGCCGTGGCCTTGCTGTGTGTCTGGCAGTGCCTGGCAGACACTGCACTGCCTGCAAAGCGTGGCAGCCAAGCTCCCTGGGTGAGCCAGTCCACCAGCCGGGACCGATGTCCAGGCCTCCTGGGTTTTTAAACTTCAGATCTCCGACAGACCAGTCCCTGGAACGGCTGGGCATGAAGGATGCCTGGCCATTCCTGGACCAGTAGTGGGGTCCTTTCGTACAACCAGCACAAAGTGCAACCCTCGGCAAGGGCCTGGCCAGGTGACCACCCAGGGATGGCCTGGGGTTCCAGAAGCACCACCATGGGAAGAACAACCTGCCTCCATCTGAACCCTGGCGATGGAGCTAGAATCTGCCATCCTGGTGGCCGGCAGCCCCTGAGACTTCAGGCGGCTCTTGGCATTTCTGTGCTTCAGTTTCCCCCTCAGTAAGGCCTAGTTTACAGGTTGCCATGAAGATAAGGAACGATGTAAAAGCCACTCCTGACACGGTGCAATATACAGATCTTGTAACATAGAAACTCACACATGAAACCTATACGTTCATGTCAACCAATGTCACGCAATCAATTTAATATATAAAATTTTTTTAAAAATAGCCACGCCTGCCTGAGCAGACCTCCGTTAGGGGCAGCAGCCTGTCCCTAAGTGAATCAGCACAGAATGGGGGCATGGCAGTTCCTGTGGCTGCCTTGCCTCCCCCTGGGGCAAACAAGTGAGGCTAAGCTGCTGGAGACCCAGCCAACAGGCATTCTCCGAGATCCCTTTTGCAGGTGGGCTGGGGGCAGCGTCCCGAGAGGCTGGAGGAGTGGGGGTTGCTCCCCAGCCCTGCTAAGGGGGAAAACAGGAGTGTCAGAATGACAAGGTGTGAAATCTCAGCTCTGGCCCCCTGGCTGAGAGTCCTGGGACGGTTTTAGGACCTTTGTTGTGGTTGTCTGCAGGCTTAACTATGAGAACAGATGGGCACCATGTCGCATGGCTCCAGAAAGAGGGGTCACATAGTTGTCAGGTGAAGCGGTGCCTGAGAGGCTGCCATTTTTAAGACTACGGTGAGCCCGAGCTGGTTTGGCTGCGGAACGAAGGGTCCCAGGTTTGATTCCAGTCAAGGGCACGTATCTCGGTTGCAGGCTTCTCCCCAGTCCAGGCCCTGGTCAGGGCTTGTGCAGGAGGCAACCTATTGATGTGTTTCTCTCACATTTATATTTCTTACTATCTTTCCCTCTCTCTTCCACTCTCTCTAAAAATTAATGGAAAAATATCCTTGGGTGAGGATAAAAAAAAAAAAAAAAGACCACAATGAGCATGCTGCCTTGGTGGGAAGGAGTGCCAGTCACTTAGACTACAGTGTGAATGGCTGCCTCCTGGAGCTGTGCTAGGAGGTGGTGCTGGTTAACAGTGAAGTCTGTGTCCCTCCTGGCCCTAGCAAGACTTCCTATTTATACCTGGCCTCCAGGACAGAGGCAGCTTATAAAAATAGCTTTTTTTAAATTTTTTTAGAACCCGAAGAACTAATAGTTTGGGTGAAAAAGAGTGTAAGGAGGACATTAGCTGAGCCCTGAGCTCCCACACACCTGCTGGAGGTGGGCCCACTTTGGGCTTGACCTTGCCGCGACCCATGCGAAGAGAAAGAGCATCAATTAGCGCTCCATGGTGTCCATATCAAGTTAAGGGGAGTTCTTATGTGCCCATCATAGATTCTGTGGCTCAACAATGTCCCCACGCGGAGGCAGGCACTGGGAGATGGCGTGAGTGTGCAGGCTAGAGCATGGGCGCGGCTCCCACCGCCCGTCTCCGCACTGTGCCCTTCTCTCCCGTCAGCGGAACTCCTTACAGGTTTCTGGCTACATCTGCCGCCTGCACCTCCCTGCAGCCCTCCTGACCACCCCTCTGTCCACCCAGACCTGGGGGAGGGGCTGAACTCGCCTCTTGGGGAGGCAGACATTGAAATTGGTTATTTTAGATCTGTCCCCCGTTTCCCCCCCCCCCCCTCGCCCCCCAGGAGTTCCTGTGAAGTGGAGGTTTTGTGATGCAGAACTGGGCCGGCGGGGAGTGGAGGGTGGGGGGGGGTTCACCTTCATCTCCACAATAAAGAGCAGGCGGAGGGAGCTCCACACCTGCATCCTCCCAGACGCTGCTTTGTTGTGGCTAACTTGGCCTCTTGGAGGGCTTTCCGTCTGCAGGACGCCACTCACCCTTGGCTCCCTGAGGACTAGGGCACAGCTGCTTCATTTTCGTGCCCCAGCTCCTAGCCTGGTGCCTGGCAGAGGTCATGGGTAGGATCAGGATGTCCTCAGGCACCTGCCTGGGGGCTGTGGCCCACCACCTGGGGGCAGAGAACTTCCCCTGGTAAAAGGGGGGATGGAGGCGCGGGGCCAGGGCTGGCTGCCATTCTTACTGGTGTCAGTGAGAATCTAGTGGAGTCCTTGGGTGATGGTCAACCCGCCTCCCCATAATGCCTGGCTGGGGTGGTGGCTGCCCCAGAGGCAGACATCCTGGCATCTGTGCTTCCTAAGCAGCTGGCCTGGAGGATCCCAGGATACGGGTCACGTGGGAGGGGCGTGAGGGAACGCCGCCAACATTTTAAATTGCCACGATTACAAAGTGAGTTTTATTTATTAGACTTAATCTAAAATGTGCAGTTGGGTGTGGTGGAACTTGGGACACCCCTCCTTTCGCCAGTGGGCCCCGCGGCTGCCTGGGCTCTGCTCCTGTGGGGGGCAGGGGGGGTGTGGAGGCCTGGAGCCCTGGAGGCTCTTGCACTTCCTCTGGACCACACCCAGCCCTTCCTACCCCCCCACCCCCACCCCCATCCCCACCACAGAATTTAGGAGCAAGCTCTGTTGGGTCCCAGATCAAGACCCATCCTTAGAAGAAAAAGGTAAAGATACAAATAGTGAACAACAAACATGCATCTATCAACAAGTGAATCTAAGAATCAAGTGAATAAATAATCTGATGTACAGAATGAACTGGTGATTATAATGAATCAGGGACATAGAAAGGGAATGAACAGACTATTCTTGGGGGGGAAAGGTGAATGGAAGAGGCGGGAAGAGACTGGACAAAAATCGTGCACCTATGGATGAGGACAGTGGGTGGGGAGTGAGGGCGGAGGGTGGGGCGGGAACTGGGAGGAGGGGAGTTATGGGGGGGGGGGGGAAGAGGAACAAATGTAATCTGAATAAAGATTTATAAAAAAATAAAAAATAAAAAAAAAGACCCATCCTTGAACCCAGATGCTTGTCCCTCCCACTGCCCCTCCCTATGGCCTAGGCCGCTGCTGCCCCCATGCACCTGCAGAACCTGCCTGCTCCTGGCCCCCCGCGCCCTTTCAGGTGCACTGAGCCCCACCTCCGGCCCCTGCAATCGCTGCCCTTCCGCCCCTCCAGCCTTCTGTGCCAGCCCCTCTAGTCACTTAGTCTGCAGGCCAAGGGTCCTCAGACAGACTTTTCTGACCCCTGCCGCAGTCACCCTGCCTGAGCTCACCTCCTGTCTGAGCTCACCTCCTACCCCTGCAGTCACCCTGTCTGAGCTCACCTCCTACCCCTGCCGCAGTCACCCTGTCTGAGCTCACCTCCCGCTTCATCCATTGCTCCCCAAGAGGAGCCCTAGGAGGGTGGGGCCTCGCCTGTATTGTTCACGCATGCATTCCACTCCATCCCATCCCTTTGCCAAGCATGGTGCTGGCACACAGTAGGCCTTGAGGTCTATCAGTTGCCTCATTGAGAGGGCTCCCTACACAGGCAGAGAGGCCAGGCCCAGTCTGCGCCAGCCAGGCCCGCCAGAGCAGGTGGGGAAGTGGGGAGTTAAGAGCTCCTGGGACCGCCCTTGACCAGGGGCCTGAGCTAATGGACACCTGCTCGCGCTCGGCCCTGGGCTGGAGGTTCTGGCCCAGGCTCCTGAAGCAGCCACCGGCTCCGTCCCGCGTCCTGGTGGGCTCCCCTCATCCCCGGTTCATTCCAGTCCTGCACACCTCCCAGCATAGCCTCCCCAATCCACAGCCTGCACCGAGCCTTGATTTGGGGGGCCCAGGCTCAGACACCCCTGGGGAGGAGCACTCGGGAGCAGCCTGGACAGGGAGAGGCACCGGCTTCCTGTGTTCCCACACTCCAGGTGAGCCCCGGGCTTTGTCATTCATTTCACAGGTGGTGATGGCACACCCCAGAGCCCAGCACTCTCGGCCTCTCGGAGGCTCCGGGTTCTTCTACCCACAGAAGGGGACACAGGAGGGGACACAGGAGGCGGGGCCTGGGAGGGACAGTGCGGGGGCTGGACTGGGATGCGCTTTGGAGCTGCGAGCTAGGTCACCTACCTACTGGCCCTGCTTCTCCTGTGCACAGTGGGGACAGTCCGTGTCACCGCACCTGCTTCTGGGATTGGCTGGGGAAAGTGCAGCTCCTGGCAGAGCCCTAGGGAGTTCGTGGGGGGACAGTACAAGCCTGGCTGCGGAGCCTGGGACCTCTCTGCAGAAATCCTGGCCCCTGCACAGCCCCGGGGAGGTCGGATCTGACCGCTCGTAGGGAAGCCGGCACTGAGTAGGCGCTTCATAACCGTTAGCTCCTTGCCGTCCTTAGAAAAATGAATTGAGCCATTATTCCTTCCAGGTCGGTCAGCATACATGGCATTTTTTCGATTCTAAGTGCCAGGCCCACCCCCCTCCTCCTCAACCCCCACCGGGAACATGGCCGGCCCAGGTCTTCATCTGACAATTGGCAATTCCCTTTTCATGTGTTGCTACGTTTGCCTTTTTTTAAAAAAACACAAAAGTTATATTTAAATGGGGGGTTCGGGGACACTGGCCTTCAGTCTGATGTTTCCAAGCTCCTGGCTTCCTGGCCCCCCTGGGAGGTCAGGAGACAAGCCTGGCTGTGGCCAGACCCCAGCTGGGAGCTGAGGGTGGGAGGCGGCCTTGCAGGCAGTTCTCACTGTGGCCTGAGCCCCGCCTCCCGGTCGCAGGCTCCTGCCGAGCCCTTGCAGGTTTGCATTTGTTTGTGATAATGTGCGAGGCCTGTCTTTCCAACCAGGCCACCTTCTCCCAGAGGCCTGGACTCTTGGTTTTCTCACTTTTGAGTCCCCTGGCACCGTGTCTGGGGTGTAGACCTTCAATAAGTATTTGTGGAAGGGAGAATGGGATAAGGAAGACGGGGTGGGTGAGGGGGAACAGGCACGGAAGGTGAAAGAGAAGGGGGGTATTTGGGCTGGGTCTTGATGAATGGGTAGGAGTTTACCATGTGTACCAAGAGGAAAAGGCATGTCAGGAAGAGGGAACAGCAAGTGCACCGTGAATCCCAGGAAGAAGAGTAGGGCAGATGCCTGGAGTATTTAGTGAGATGGGGCAGGAGCTGGCTGGGCTCCAGAGTGTCTCAGCTCATCACAGAGGAGCCCCAGCGGAAGTGGTGACCTGGGTTGTCTCCTGAAGGCAGAGGAGAGGCCCCGGGGTGGGGGAGGTAGGTGAGGGAAACCTCCGGCAGCTCCCAGGCCCCTCTGGCTGGCCCACACTCTCCCTTCACCTCTGCCATCGTCCCTGTAAGAAAAACCACAGCCCCAGTGCTCCCAGGGGCTGCCCGGGGCAAGGTCAACGTGGATTCCTGGGAAACCCGAACATCCCCAGAACCACACAAGATTTCCCAGGGAGATGCTGGTTTCAAGATCTGAAACTCTGCTGTGGGGATGGGCCGGCAAAAGGGGAATTTGGAGCACAAACCTTTTGGAGGCTGTGGGGACATTTCCTAAGTTAAAAGCAATCAAAGGTCAGAGAAGGTCTGACTTCTCCAGGGCAAACTCACGAGCTGCCCCCTCTCTTAGCAACGAAAGGAAAGTCTTTTTTCAAGAAAGTAATCTGTGCCTGTGATAACACACGCAGACGGGACCGGAGTCTGTGGGGAGGAGGAGGCCTCTGGTGTCCTGGCCCTGCCTGCCCTCCTGAAGCCCCCTCCCCCGCACAGCCACGCCCTGTGCCTACGTGTCACTCGGACACAAATGGCAGCATATTCTTCACGCTGTATTTTGCTTTTCCACATAATAATGTATTGTCCTATATCGCATGGTCCCATAGCCTCCTGAGGGACGTACATATTCGTTTAACTAGTACATTATTCCTTATTTCACTTGCTGGGTGCTTCCGTTGTTCTCAATTTGTCCTTCCTGCTCCTTAAACACGAGTAAATTTATCGGGAGAGTGAATTCCTTAGGAATGGATAGTCATTTACAACTTAACATTTTGATAGATATTGTCAACTGTCTGCCACACGCCGGTAAAGAGGTTGTGCAAATCTACTCCCACTGCCCACTGCCGCCGATTCCCCACCCAGCGCACAGCCCACCCTCACTGCCCCCCCCCCGCCCCCCCCCCTGACCACCCACACGAGATGCGAGGTTTCTCTCACTTGTTTCTGTAGATTAAACTCTATGTTTATTTACTCCTTAAAATAGGTAACATGGTTCAAATACCAAAAGCCAAAAAGTCAGCCCCCGGCACCCCTCCTCCTCGGCCAGCACTTCTCTCTGAGATCCGCTGCTCCACGTCGTTCTCCTCCACAGACGTCCGCACATTTTCAAACAGATACGCACCTCCCTCCTCCCCACCCGCTGCCAAGCGTGACAGCGCACCTCTGCTTTCCCCCCTGCCCAGCAGAGAAGATCCAAACCTGAGTGTAGATCCCTCCCCTTTTCTTCACCAGGCACGTGTTTTTAACTTTTCTGCACTGAACTCTCCTTTGTGGCCTCTGTCTTTTGTGTCATAGTTAGACAGGCCTTTCCTACTTCGTTTCAAGATGACACGAAATTCCTCCCACAGTCGATCCTGGTTCTCTGTCATTTCATTTTTCATCCTTAAATCCTTGACCCATCATTACGTTTTAAGGTGTGATGTAAGGCTTCAACTTGGTGATTTTTCATGCAGTTCTCCCTGTACCATTTGTTAAACAGCCTTGTACTTGCCCATTTGAAATCACCTCTGAACTTTATCGCGAGCTCCGGTGTGTGGGAGCCGCCTGTCCGTGGGTGCAGGACCGGCTGTCTGTTATTGCCGCTGAGTCCTCTGCGTGGACCGTCACTAGGGCTGCTCTGCCTTCCTTACTCTTTTCTACAAAAAATGCATTTGTTGTTTTTACATATGAATGTTGGAAGCAATTTGTCTGTTTTTTAAAGATGCTATTAGTGTATTTTGTGTTAAATTTACAGACTAAACGAGGGAGCATTGGCACTTGTTATGTTGTTTTCCTATTTATATGATGGCATGCACTTCGGTCTCTTCTACTTTATGAACCGACTGTAACTTCTGTGCATTAATTTTGAATCTGGCTGCCGGACTGAATTCTCTTATTGCTTGGAGTTGTAGTTTTCGTATTGCTTATTTCTTGACTTAGGTTTTCGCCTATGTAAGTAGATAACCGAAAAGTGCAGCAGCCGTAATGACACCGCGCCCTGCTCTGCAGCTTTCAGGGGTGTCTGTTCCTCCTCTGGCCTGCTGCGCTGGCCGGCACTTCCAGGAGGCTGTTACGTAACAGAGGAGAGTGGACAGTGGACGTGCTGCCTGGCCCCTGGCCCTGAGGGGAGGCTGCGCCTCTCCACTGAGCACAGCCCTGGCTTTGGGGCTGTCCATGCTGGGGAAGGATCATGGGCTCCTATTAACAGAGACTGTTCATCACAGTGAATGTCAGTGTTGTCCGTGCCTTTCAAGGTGTCCCCTTCCTCCTGGCTGCAGGGCGCCAGTGTGCCCTCACCCCTTGGGACCGCCTCTCCCTGGCGGCTCCTGGGGAACCTGGGCAGCCATCAGGGTCCCTGGTGGCTCTCGGGGTGTGGGCACCAGGTGCTCTCAGCTGCAGGAAGCAGGAAGGCCCACCCACCCGGCTCAGATGGAAGGCGATGTGTTATTCTCACAGCCTGAGACACCCCGACAGGCAGCTCCTGGGACCCAGGCAGGAGCTCAGCCAATCAGGGAGGTCTCAGGCCTGCAGACCCCCTCGGGCCTCCTCGGCCTGCGGCTTCGCTCCATGGCTGCTCAGTGTGGTCACCACAGGACCCCGGGCATCCTGCCAGCAGGCAGGACACGCCCCGTCCGGGGATGAGAGTCAGGCAGCCTTTCTCAGAAGGCCCTCAGGGCCTCCCTGCGTCTCAGAGGCTCTATCTCCACCTTAGGGTGGCCTGTAGTGTCACTGTGTTGTATGTCTTTAAAAATGGGATGCGGTGCTCATTTCTGATGGCTCCATATGATTGCGCCACATTGCATCCCCACTCCTGTGGCCCCTGAGGCCATCCTGGGCTTTGCTGCTGTTGGTTTGGGCGGCTGGGAGTTCTGGGACCCTCTGCGCCCCTGCCTGTCTCAAGCCAACAAGTATTTCGCTTTTGGTTCCAGCTCATCAAGAGGTGGAATGGAGCCCGGCTGACGTGGCCGGCGTGGCTCAGTGGTTGAGTGTCGCGACAGCCTCTGCACCAGGAGGTCAAGGTTCAATTCCCAGTCAGGGCACATGCCTGGGTTGCAGATACGATCCCCAGTAGGAGGTGTACAGGAGGCAGCCAATCAATGATTCTCTCTCATCATTGATGTTTCTCTCTCTGTCCCCCTCTCCTTCCTCTCTGAAATCAAGAAAAAAGAATATATATATATAAAGAGGTGCAATAGGAAGCCCAGAGTAGGGTGTGCAAACCCCACAGAGGACAAGGTGCTGGGCTGGGGGGCGCGGTGGGGGTGCTGGGTACTGAGGGGCTGGGGCGGGGGCTCTAACTCTGCCCGGGACTGGGGATGCTTTGTCAGTGTGTCTGGTTGCTGTTGCTGTCTTGGCCCTAAAGGAAAGGTGGCCAGTGAGGGCCTGTGAGTGCACTGCCTCGGGGCCCCGAAGACAGGTGGGGCCGGGCACTCTGCTCAGGCCCTCTGTGCTGGAAGAGTTGGTGGCAGAAATGCCACCAGGTGTTAGACCGGTGGGGCAACCTGGGAACTTGAGTTCTGGCTAGGAAAGAATTCAGAGCCAAGACTCAAACTATATCTACACTATTTAGAAAGTCCCAGGGGTAGAAGAGGTGAGCTTAGAAGAAATGGGCTCAGGGAGCAAGTTACAGAGGCAGAAGGGCCTTTGGGGCTGAGGAAAAAGAGAGGCAAGGGAAACGCCCCCTGGGGGAGGGGGTGGGAAAAGGCCCAGGAGTGCCCCCTAGACAGACCCCCCTGGGTCCTTGTCTTAAGGGTATTTATCTTGGGGTCTCAGGGAGGATCCCAATAGAATATTCTTCAGCCTTCCAGGTGTGGCCTTTCAGGTCATGGTCTCTACTGATTGGTCGAGGCAGGGGTCACTGGTAGTGCAGCTGGTCCGAGGCAGCCATGGCTTCTTTGTCCGGTTTGGCTGCTTTTCTGGGCCTGGAGCTGAAGCACAACTGAGCCTGGATGTGTCTGATGCGGGTCAGAACCTCGCTGACCTTGGGCTTCATGCTGAAGGGCTGCTCTCCGGCCCCTTGTTCGTCCACCCCAGGGGTCTAACCGCAGGACTAGCAACAGGCCCGAGGAGGAAAGGCCAGGGGAGGTCCCAGGCGCAGGCCCAGCGATGTGCTGGGAGGAGAGGTCACCTTGGGGGCGAGTCCCTGTTTTCCCAGTTTTGCCCATTGCTAGGCACACGGGCTTCCGCACTGGGGACTGTACCTGGCCCATGGGCCCTGCTCGGCTCCCGTCTGTCTCACTGCCCACTGCAGAAGCACCGGTGGCGGCTGATTGCATGGACAGAATCTAGAACTGCGAAGTGCGAATGCCATGGCTGCCTCGGACCAGCTGATGGCCCTGGGCCCCTGGAAGCTCTGGGGGCTCTCTGGCTGCCCTGTCAGTAACACAGGGTGTCCGTGCCCTTAGAGGGTGTGACTGTGCTGAGGAAGCATTGGCATGCCACCCAGGCCAGGCCTTCCTTGTCTCATTCAGCCCTCACCAGCACCTCGAGAGGCAGGTCCAGTTCCTGGCTTCTTGTTGATGAAGAAATGGAAACAGAGAATAGAAACATATTTCTAGTTAGCACTTGCATTTATCAGGCTTCCTGCATGGGGATGAGACCAGGAGGCACAGCTGGTGGGGCTGGGGTCCGCCTGTGCTCTCAGCCCCTGGCCTGCTGGGGGACGGATGGACTGGCCAGGCCTCCTGCCCGTGCTCTGGCCCAAGAAGGCAGGGGAGGGAGCGCGCAGGCGGCAGGGGCCAGGGACCTGCGCAGGGATTTCCACTGTAGGAAACCTGGCAGCCCCGCACTCGCAGGGGATTGCTTCCTCCTTGCTCCACCCCGGACAGTCCCAGCCCTGGGGCCCCTAGAAGTGCACAAGTTCCCAGAGAGACAAAAGGGCCTCAGGGCCCAGCAGAGCGCTCGCCCTGCACTGCTCCTGCCTTGAGTTCCCGGAGCCTCATCCCTGGCCTGGCAGGACCTGGCAGTGCCCGGCGACTGCTCCTCCTACCACAGCCTCACCACTTCCCGCACCATGCCCTTCTGCCCCGCCAGGCACCTGAAGAGGAGCCGCCGTCTGCCCCGGGGTAAGTGGTAGCCAGGGCCAAGCAGGCTTTGGGAACACCAGCCCGAGGATGATTAAGCCTCGAAGGGCAAGTGGCTTTTGGTGGCTCCAAGCAGCTTAAGAGAAATGAGGGGACAGGAGAACACAGGGCAGCTTGGACTCCTGCTTCGGTGCACCTGTGCAGCCAGGGACGAGCAGGAAAGCCCAGCTGGGGCATAGGCATTGCCCGGTGCTGGCACCACACTCGCACACACACACACACACACACACACACACACACACACGGCAGACATGGGATATCTGAGGGTGGTCTTCTCTCCTTTCACTGAAGCCCAATGTAGGCTGGCTTACAGCTGCCCACACCTGTGGCCACCAGCCAAGCGTGGCTGCTGAGCACCTGAAAGCTTGCTCACTTGCCCGTCATTGAAAGAACCACGGGCTGCCATGGGTTACAGATGCTTTCACATGTGTCATTCGCTCTTTTTTCTTTTTACTCTGAAAACTTTTATATAGAAGAGTTGAAAGACAGGAGCTCTTGTCCCACACCCCTGCTGGGACCTGCTATGGTTTGGAGTTAGCACCTCTCCCCCAGAGTCACTTGCGTGAGTGGAGAGAGACTCACAAAAGAAAGTCCTTAAATGCAGGAGCTCAGAGGGAACCAGGAATGCTGGGCTTGAACCAGCTGACGAAGCCCAGTGGGGCCGGGTTGGGAGCCAGACTGCCTGGGTCGGAGTTCCCTGGGTGGCTGCTTGGGCATGTTTCTAACATCTTTGGGCTTCGGTTTCTTCCCCTTTATTTTCTATTGAGGTATAATTGACACAAACATATTAGTTTCACAAATCCAACATGATTGGATGTGTGTGTGTATTGTGATATGATCACATCAAGTCTGTTAACTTCTGTCACCACACGTAATTACAGAACGTTTTTCCTTGTGACAAGAACTTCTAATATCTACTTTCTTAGCTACTTTCAAAATGCAATGCCTTATCCTTAAGCACAGCCACCATGCTGCCCATTACATCTCACGGCTTAGTTATTTTATAACGGAAGTTTGTCCCTTTTGACTCCCACCCTTACCTTGGTCCACCGCCACTCTGTTCTCTGAGCTTCGTTGTTCTGCTTTTAGATTCTACATGTACTTGAGACCATACAGTACTTGTCTGGCTGATTTCACTTGGCATAAGCCCTCAGGGTCCACCCATGTTGTTGCAGATGGCAACATTTTATTCTTTCTTTATGGCTGACTAATACATATATGCCACATTTTCTTTATCCATTTATCCATCAATGAGCACTTAGGTTGTTTCCATATCTTGTCTATGGTGAATAGTTCTGCAATAAACATGGGGGTGTATATATATATATATATATATACACACACACATATATGTATATATATATATCCTATATAATAAAGAGCTAATATGCAAATGGTCGTCACACCCTCACGCCATAACGGCTCAGACACTCAACACTGTGGAGAGAGGAATGGGGACCAGCCAGGCTGCGGCCTGGGAGAGGGACAAGCCACCCACCCCGTGGTCCCGGGCAGCTGCTGCCCAGGTGAAGCCGCCTGCCCATGGTCCCCTGCAGCTGTGGCTGGCCCTGGTGAAGCCAGCTCAGGTCCTGGGTGCCTGTGACCAGCTGGAGGAGGGAATCCTGGGTGCGGGGCAAGGCAGAGGCAATTAGGGGCAATCAGGCAGGCAGGCAGAAGGGTTAGGGGCGATCAGGCAGGCAGGCAGAGGTGTTAGGGGCGATCAGGCAGGCAGGCAGGTGAGTGGTTAGAAGCCAGAGGTCCCAGATTGTGAGAAGCATTCAGACATCCCCTGAGGGGTCCCAGATTGGAGAGGATGCAGGCCAGGCTGAGGGACCCGCCCCCACACACACACGAATTTCATGCACCAGGTCTCGTGTGTGTGCGTGTGTGTGTGTGTGTGTGTGTGTGTGTGTCTATAAATTGATTTGAGAGAGTGGAAGGGGGAGAGAGAAAGAAACATCAATGTGAAACATTGATCGGTTGCCTCACGCACACACTCTGGCCGTGGATCAAACCCTGGGCACACACCCTGACCCAGAATCCAACCCTCCACGTTTTGATGCACAGGTTGACACCCCAACCACCCGAGCCACCCTGGTCAGGGTGCATTTATATTTTTGAGTTAGTGTTTTACTTCGTTCAGATAAATACCCAGAGGTTGAATTGATGGATCATATGGTAGTTCTATTTTTAATTTTTTGAGAAACCATATTCTGTTCCATAATGGCTGTACTAACGTATACTCCCACTAATGGTGAACAAGGGCTCCTGTTCGCCACATCTCACCAACCTTGTTACCTCTGGTCTTTTGGATGGTAGCCATCCCAACAAGGGTGAGGTGGCATCTCGTGTTTTGATTTGCATTTCCTGATATTTAGTGGTATTGAGCATCTTCTCATGTACCTATTGTCTATCTGTAGATCATCTTTCGAAAAATATCTCTTCAGATCCGCTGCCATTTTTAAATGTCATTGTTTGTTTTTTTACTATTGAGTTGTGTACGTTCTTTATATATTTTGGATACTAACCCCTCATTAGATGTGACTTGCAAATGTTTTCTCCATCTTTTTCTCAAAAATGGGGATAATGACACCACTTCCTTTGAGTGGTCAAACTCCTCAGGCTCATCAGTGGGTTCATTTCGTGTGTTCGTGTGGGTGCTGGTGGGCTCCGGCCCAAGCTCCGCCACTGCTGCTCTTTCCTCCCACAGACTGCCCATGCCCTCCCCTGCCGGGCACGGCGCTGTGCGCTGCAGTTACTTATAAAATATATGTGACAAGTGCTGTGGAGATATAAGGTCAGGAAGGGGCCTGGGTTGTGTGGGTGGTGTGGAGTGAGGTGTAACTAGAGCAGCCCAAGATTCCCAGGAAGGCGGCCTGTGAGGACAGACTGCGGAGGTAAGGGAGCAAGTCCTGCCAGGCCCCGCATAACAGCCTTTTTGGCAACAGCAGGGCAGAGGGGACTCCGGCGCAAAGGCCCTACCTGGTGAGCCTGGCTGTTCAGAAACGGCGAAGAGCAGGAAGGAGCAGCAAGAGGCCAGAGGAGCAGCAGTGAGAGGAGCGAGGAGGAGGGCTGAAAGGGTTGGTGAGAGGGGCCTTTGAGGATTTGGAGCAAATGGTGTGAGCTGGTTTGGGTCCTAACTGATTTAGTCTCCTATCTAAAACAACCCAGAAAAAGACAAAATGTAAGCAACATGATTTTCAAAATACTGGACATTGGCAGGACGGACTGTGACTCCCCACCCGCAGAGAAACGGGTGATGGGAGCCCTGCGCATGCTCCAGCTCACTGCCCGAGGGCGCTTCTGGGCTGTGACACAGGAAGAGGAACCCCAGGGTGGGGAAGGGCACGGGACTGCACGAGTCAAGGAGACAGGGCTTAGAGACCAATGCATCTGGGATTTTCAGGATCGAGTACGAAGGAGCCAAGAGCTGCTCGGGAGAGAAACTCCTGGAGAACTCATCACATGCCTGTCGGGGATTTCCAATTTTATTCATCTCCAAAGAGCAGCTTTTTGTTTTAGTGACTTTTTTGTCTGTGTCTTTGTCTTCGTTTTTCTGCTTAACAAACTTTTTAATAAAAGGGCTAGATAGAAATATTTTAGGTTTTAAGTTCATATGGTCTGTGCCACAACTATCCGCCCTGCTGTTGTAAAATTGTTACAACTCCAACAAGACTGATGGGGGAAAAGAGAGAAGACCCACATTACCGATATCAGAAATAAGAGGGTTGGCATCACTAGAGTCTTCAAGTAGTAAAAATATAATAAGGGAATATTATGAACAACTTTACACCAATAAATTCAACAATTTAGATGAAACAAATTCCTTGAAAGATACAAAGTGCCAATGCTTACTCAAGAAGAAATAGATGCATATGTTACATTAAACTTGTTATTAAAACATCTTCCCCAAAAGAAAAGTCCAGGTCTGGGTGACTTCACTGGTGAATTCTACCAACATTAACAAATAAGTTATAGTAACAAATAAGTAACACAGACTCTTCCAAAAATATTGAAAAGGAAGGATACTCACCAGCTTATTCTGTGAGGCCAGCATTATCCTGATACCAAAACTGACAAAGACTTTATAAGAAAAGAAAATGTCAGACCAATATCCATATGAATATAAATGAAAAATTCTCAACAAAATGTTAGCAAATTGAATTCAACAATATATAAAAAGGATAATACATCATGACCAATTGGGATTCCAGGAATGCAAGGTTGGTTTAAGATTTGAAAATTCATCAATGTAATTTATCATATTAAAAAACTAAAATAAAATCATGTGATGTCTCAATAGATACATAAAAAGCATTTAACAAAATCCAACATCCATTTCTGATTAAAAAAACCAACCTCTCAGCAAGCTGGAAATAGCAGAGAACGTCCTCAGCCTGAGAAAGGATATCGACAAAAAACCTACAGCAGATACACTTAATGGAATGCTTTTTGCCAGAAGATGAACAAGACACGGACGTCTACTCTCCCCTCTTCTTAACATTGTGTAATTGAGGCTATAGTAAGTGCAATGAATGGCAAGCGAAAGGAATAAAGGCACCCAGATTGGAAGGTAAGAACTAAAGCTGTCTGCATTTGCAGATGGTACAATCGCCTCTCTAGGTGCTCTGCCAAGTCAACAGAGAAAGGATGGTCTATTCAACAAATGGTGCCAGGACAGCTGGACAATCAGGTACAAAAGGATGAACTCATACCTTGCACCATATACAAAAACTAACTCATAGACCTAGAGGTAAGCCCTAAAACTATGAAACTTTTACAAGAAAACTTTTATGACCTTGGCTTAAGGAAATATTTCTTAGGTACAAAACCAGAAGCACACTCTATAAAAGAAAAAGGTCATTAAATTGGGCTTGATCAAAATTAAAAACTTCTCTTCTTAAAAATCCACTGTGAATAGAATGAAAAGAAAAGGCACAGATAGGAGAAATATCTGCAAAGCATGTATCTGATAAATGACTTGTACCCAGCATATGTGAAGAACTCAACTCTCAATAATAATGAAAATGAACAACATATTTAAAAAATGGACAAAAGAAATTTCACCAAAGAAGATACATGGATGGCAACTAAGTACATAACAAGATGTCCAACAGCTTTAGTCATTTAGGAAATGCAAACTCAAACACATGGTGTACAGCTGCACACCCTTTAGAATGGCTGGAAGTCCAAAGGCCGACCAGACCAGGTGTTGGCGAGAAAGTGGAGGACCGGAACTCTGCACTTCTGGGGGGATGTACTAGTAAAGGGTGCAGTCACTTTGCAAAAACAGTTTGTGACAATTTCTTAAAAAGTCAAACATTTGTATATAACATATATACATACATAAACATACACACATGAAAACACATTAACGAGTTAAATACACAGGCTTAGAGCACCATGAGAGCGAGACCATGGGCAGGGGCACAGCTGGGCATGAGAACAGCTGTCAACAGCTGGGCAGGGCAGGTCCAAGTTTTGTAGGTGACGTTCATATAAAGCCTGTATGACTTGGGTGGCCCTCTTTGGGAAAAAGCTTTGAAAAATGAGACATTCCAATTTGGTATAAACTTGAGTATTCATTTAGGATGAACAAGTACCCACACAAGTTCTTGGAGCCTGGACCTCCAGGCCCCTTTCTTCTGAGTCATCTTGAGACTCTTCAGAGAAGCCCCTGATGGCAACCAGCTGCCCCTCCCCACCTAGAACCCTCAGCCATCTCAGCCCTCAAGGCCACGTGGTGTGGGGTCCTACTGGTGTCGAGCTGCTGTCCCCGCCTGCAGCTGGTGGAGCTGTGGGTGTCCCCTGTGCCGGAGGTCCAGGCTGCCACCGGCCTTCAGGCTCTGCGTCTCTGCCTGAAGCTGTCTTCCTTGCCACCCCTGCAGTGCTGCTGCTCAGTAGCTGTGGGAACCCAAGGAGCAGGGCTGTGAGTGCAGTGAGGGCTCCAGAAGGCACCGTGGGGCCCTGGCTGTCTTGTCTCCTTGCTCAACACCCTCCTCAGCTTTGGGTCCCACTGGCCTCTCCTGCTTCCCACCTGGCGTCAGGCCTTGCTCCCAGCGCCCCTCCCCCTGCTCCAGCTTCCCCCGCAGTCTTGTGGCATTGCTGTGACCACTACACCGGACCCAGCAGGTCCATGAGCTGGGTCCAGGCTGAGGACTTGGACTCCCCGACTCTGCTCTGCACTGGTGGTGTGAGTTCAGGCAGGTTCCTCAATCCCGTGTGCTTCAGTGTCCTCATCTGTAAAATGCAGGTGGTAAAAGTCTTCCCTCGGAGGCGCTATGAAGCTTAAAGGATCTAGAAGGGCAGGTGTGTCTGTCGCTTTGTTCATTTGAGTGTCTGCAGCTCCTAGAAGAGTCCCAGGCAGGTGCTAGGTGCTCAGTGAGCACTTCTGTCTTGTTTCCACCCTGGGGCTGCGGCCTCCAGCGAGGACGGAGTGTCCCAGTTCTCCCAACGGCCATCCCATTCCCTTGGGAGCACAGGTCTGCAGGCCTCGCCCCACCGCCCACGGTCCTGGTTAGGGTCTGAGGCTCTGGGACCAGGGGCAAGTATATAGGCAAGTTACATATTATGTGATGTTGGGCGGGGGGGAGGGGAGAAAAGGGGGCTGCAAAAAAACAAGATCATTCTTGAAAATCCCTTAAGTTGCCTATGAAGTTCAGTACAAATGGCTTATATACATCCCAAATACTAGTTCATTTACACATGGAAGAGAAATTCGTGAACATATGAGACCCACTGGAGTTACTATAGGGAAAACCTCAGATTACCAATAGCTGTCTGAGTTTTCCCTCCTTCTGCCTTTATTTTATTTTATTTTACTTTAAAAAGTATTTATTGTTGAAAGTATTACAGATGTTTCCTTTTTTCCCCCCATTGACACCTTCTAGCCCACTACCACCCCTCTCCCCCTCCCACTTCCCACCATGCCTTCACCACACTATTGTTTGTGTCCATGGGTTATGCATATATGAATACAAGTTCTTTGGTTGATCACTTCCCTTCCACCCACCCTGCCCCACCTTCCCTCTGAGATTCATCAGTCTGTTCCATGTTTCTATGTCTCTGGATCTGTTTTGTTCATCAGTTTATTTTGTTCATTAGATTCTACATATGAGTGAGATCATGGGATACTTGTCTTTCTCTGACTGCCTTATTTTGCTTAGCATGATACTCTCCAGGTCCCTCCATGCTGTCTCAAAGGCTAAGAGACCCTTCTTTTTATATTGCTGCATCGTATTCCATGGTATAAATGTACCACAGCTTTTTATCCACTCATCTACTGATGGGCACTTGGGCTGTTTCCAGATCTTAGCTATTGTAAATTGTGCTGCTATGAACATAGGGGTGCATATATCCTTTCTGATTGGTGTTTCTGGTTTCTTGGGATATAGTCCTGGACGTGGGATCATTGGGTCAAATGGCAATTCCATATTTAATTTTTTTAGGAAACTCCATACTATTTTCCACAGTGGCTGCACCAGTCTGCATTCCCACCAGCAGTGCATGAGGGTTCCCTTTTCTCCTCATCCTCACCAGCACTTGTCATTTGTTGATTTGTTGATGGTAGCCATTCTCACAGGTGTGAGGTGATACCTCATTGTCATTTTAATTTGCATCTCTAAGATGATGCTCAATTAATATTTGACAAAGGAGGCAAGAGCATACAATGAAGTAAAGACAGTGTCTTCAATAAATGGTGTTGGGAAAATTGAACAAATACATGCAAAAAAAAAAAAATGAAACTAGACCACCAACTTACACCATACACAAGAATAAACTCAAAATGGATAAAAGACTTAAATGTAAGCTGTGAAACCATAAAAATCCTAGAAGAAACCATACGCAGCAAAATCTCAGGCATCTCTCGTAAACATACCAATGCATCGCCTAAGGCAAAGGAAACTAGGAGAAAAATAAACAAATGGGACTACATCAAAATAAAAAGCTTCTGCACAGCAAACGAAACCAACAAAACGAGAAGGGAGCCCCCATCTGCCTTTAGATTAGAGTCCATGTGTGGCTGGGAGCGGGGACAGAGCAGAATTTTGGAATTTTACCCTGGGCCCTACCTTCTCCAAGCGGGCCTCCAATCTGTAGGCTTTTTAAAATAGTGCTCCAGGGTGGTTTTAATGATCCTGATTAGATACAGGAAATTAACAAGACTAAAGGAGAAACCCCCGAAGCGGCCGAGGCAGATGCACGAGGCTTGAAAGGATGGGCTGCAAAAGTAGAATCCAGAGCAGGGCTGTGGCTGACGTTTCAGAGAGATGCCCTTCCCAGCCCAGGAGTAAACGGTGACTGGTGTGAGGCTCCGTGTCTGCACAGGGTCCCTGGAGTAAGCCTGTGTCTCCCTGTCTTGCAGGTGGTGCCGGGGAGCGGGAGAAGGTGCCGGCCAGCCCCGAGGGGCTCCTGCTCATGGCCAGTTCTCAGCGTGACATGGAGGACTGGGTGCAGGCCATCCGCCGGGTCATCTGGGCCCCGTTTGGTGGAGGTACTGCCCGTAGCCTGCATGCTCACCCTCTAGAACCCTTGCGTCCAGGTAATCGCGCCCTCCCCCCTCTCGGGCTGGCAGACCCCCCTTGCCCAGGACCCCTGGCTGGGTCTAGGCTTCTCAGGCAGGCAGTGCTGTCCTCTGCGGCCGGCCCGTGAGGTCTGGGCCCTGGTGCACAGGCAGCCCCGGCAGGAAAACCAGGGCCACTTTCCAGACGTGCCCTCCGGCGCACCGTGGGTTTTGCATGCTCGCCTCTGCACCAGACCCTGCTGTGCGTCGGTGCGTGAGGTCTGTGCCAGGCGGGGTGGGCGCTCGGAGTCATAGCAGATGCCCGCAGTGTCCCTCCCTCTGCGCTGCCTGCGCAGACACAGAGGCCCTGCCCCGGACAGGACAGCAGCAGCTCCATTTACTCACGTCCTGTACTCACACCTGTGTTGGTGCCTAGACTGTGGTGAGTTTTGTTCTAGGCACTGCCGTTCGGTGGGTGGTGAACAAAGTAGATGGTGACTCCGCCCCCTCCCTGTGCTTTCCTGGGGGAGGGTGGGGGGAGGGGAGACAAAGTGAGAGGCAGTGAGAGGCTACAGCCAGTGGGAGGACAGTGGGACCTGGAGGCCAGCTCAGTGAAGTCCCCAGGAGAACGCAGGGAAGAGCACGCAGCAGAGGGACTAGCGAGTGCGTGAGCCCCGAGGTGGGATCGGGCGGTGGGAACACAAGGAATCTCAGGAAGGCAGGTGCGTCTGAGGAGCAAGGGTGCCAGAGTGGGGCCTGGGAGCACGTGGGGATTTCAGATTTGGCTCTAAATCAATGGGGCATCAGGGAGGCTCTGAGCAAGAGCCAGACATGACCTGACTTAGCTGTATAAAAGGAGCCCCGTGGCTGCCATGTGGGGGTGGACCGCAGACAAGAGTGGACGCGGCCGTCTGGGACAGTGGGGAAAGGTCACGGGCGAGGGCTGGCGTGGGAGTGAAGACTGAGGAGTGGTCGCTGCAGCTGTTCTGCAGGCGGCGCTGCCGGGTTTGCCGATGGTCTGGACGTGGGGCAGTTGTGTGTCCATGGGTGGGTGTCCCCATGAATCATCACAAAAAGAGCTTTGGGGGGTATGGCCACGCGGCTGGGCTGGGCCGGCGGCTCCCTGCGGCGTGTGTAGAGCAGGGCCTTCGGCCGCCGGGCTCTGGCACAGGAGTCACGGGAGGCCTGCTCTCCCACTCGGTGTCTAATCGGTGCCCAGTCCAGACAGGCCAAAGGTCACGTGGGGGCTGGCAGCACATCTCCAGGTCCTGCATGCCTCCCGCCTCCCCTCCCTGCCCTCCTCTCCATTCCTGACTGCAGAACTCCTGACACCTTGCAGAGAGCACAGATCTCTTATGTAGTGGAGTCGCTATGACTTTGAAAGTTACAGTTTTCCTCCTGGGCTTCATCCATGGCCTCACACTGTCAGCACAGCCACCTGCCCCTGATGGTCACAGCGAGCAGGACCCACAGCCCCGAGGTAATGGCCGGGAGGATTGCCTGCCGAGGGTTTTGGCAGCCGCCACGGGCATCCTTTGGTGCAAGGTGGTTGATAGTGAGCAGATAGAACATAATAGGCTTCCATGTGGCTGGACTTTGCTTTATGATAAGTGGCACCTTTGAACACCGGGAATAGGAGAACATAGCCATGATCTTGGGGTAGAGAAAGATTTGTAAAATGGATTACAGAAAGCATTACTCCTGTAGGAAAAGATTGACAAATTGTACTATATAAAATGAAGAGCATCAGTTCTTTAAAAGGCAGATTGAGAAAATGAAAAGCAGCTATAGATTGAAAGAAAGTGCTTGCTACATATACAACCATCAAATGACTCACCCTTTAGACTCCTACAAACCAATGAGGCCAAGACAGGCAAGCCGGTAGGAACTTAGGCGAGAGACTGGAACAGCCGCTTCGCAGCAGAAGAAACCCCCCTGAGCAGTGGGCATAGGCAGGTGCCCAGCCTCAGCAGTAACCAGGGAAGTGCCCATTAAACCACATCTTGATCCTTCTCACACACCCTGGTGGCTAAAGGAAAAGGACCGTCAGTTTCAGGCGGTGCTGAGGGCAGCAAGCCACAGACACCTGCAGATGGCGCTAGGGAAGTCGTTGGCGGTCTCTGCAGAAGTCGGTGCTGTGCACACCTATGTTTTAGTGGATCTGCTGCTAGGCATGTTGCAAACAGAAATATGTGCACACGTGTGCCAGGAGACTGTGCACGCCAGATGTTCACAGCAGCCTTATCGACGATGACCTGATGCCAACCAAGTGTGTAACAGCAATACAGTGGACAAATAAATAGGATTCGTTCTGAGAACAGAAAACTCACAACAAACCCAACATGCCTGAATCCTAAAAGCCCAGTGGGACCAGGGAGGCCTAACAATGTGCTTTAGGATTTCATGTATGTAAGGCTGAAAAACAGGGCAGCAGTGAGTTATTATTCATGGATAGATAATTAGGCAGCAAAAATATAAAGAAAAGTGAAGAAATGACTCCATAAAAGGATGGTAGTCACAGTTACACAGGACTTCATCTTGCAATAATGTCTTTTCTGGATGTGTGCATATATTATTATATAAAAAATAAAACAAAGATGAGAAACTGCAAGTCAAAGAATCTGTCTGAGCTCATGACACAGCTAGTTGGGGATCAGAGCTGAGAAATGAAGGCTGCTGTTCTGAGCCCAAGGCTGTGCGTCGTCCCAGCCCCCGGGCACGGGCACTGTCGCACAGGTCTCCTGCACCGCAGTGTGCGCGCCTGCTCGAGCCTTCCCCACGCTCTCTTCCCTCCCTCCCTGTCTGTCTGTCTATCTATCTGTCCTCTCCCCCCGCCCCCCGCTTGCTCGCAATGAGGGCCCTGTACAGAATCCCACATAGAAGCCAGACTTGCCCCTCCTTCAACCCCCGCCTCCCCACCCCACAGTGTGTATCAGACTTCTCAGGCTGTGTGCTGAAGAACTTGCGAGAATTGAAACAGGAACCGTCATCAAAGGTGCTTTATCTCTTTTCTAGAAATCTAGAGGAAACACAGAAACCCCAGGGGTTAGTGATGGCGACGTGTCTGGGCAAGCATGGGCGCTCCCAGGTGGGCTGCAGCCTCGGGAGGTTTCCTGCCAAAGCTGTTATTAGCCTGGGTTCCACTGGAAAGGAGGCTTAGAGGATCAGTCCTTCTTTCACTGTTTAATAACGGAGCCCAAGAGCCCTTTCAAGCGTGTTTGTTCTGGCAGAGCGCGGGCCACCTCTGACAGCTGAATGGGCAGCGTGCCCGCTGCGGTTAGAGCCTGGGCGTCCCCACAGAGGAAACGGCAGGCCAGTGGGTCAGGGGAGCCTGGTACCGCTGGTGGCCTGCCCAGGGGTGAAGTCATTGATTCATTCCTTCACTCAGCCAGTCAGTCATTCACTCAAGAATGTGTGCTAGGGGCCCGAGACACAGCAGTGAGCAGGAAAGACAAGGTCCCTGCCCTCCTGGAGACAGATAACCAAGGCAAGTAAGCCCATTGTAGGTTAGATGGTGATGAGGGAGGGCAAGCAGGAGTGATGGGGGTGGTCAGAGGTTAGCGACAGTTGAATAAAGGAGATGAAAGGGTGAATTAAACATACTCCTGGGCAGAGAGGTTTGGTGGCAGAGGCTGGAGTTTCCATGATGGAAGAACAGCAAGGAGGCCAGTGTGGCAGGAACAGTCTGTGACGGGGAGAGGAGGACACAGGTCAGAGAAGTAATGGGTCGTAAGTCGGGAGGGCCTTGTGATCACGGTGATGACTGTGGCTGTTCCTTGGGGTGAGGCGGTGCTACTGACAGGCTTTGGACAGGATGGCAGAGTCTGACTCAGGTTCCAGCAGGAACCCTCTGACTGTCGTGTGGAGAATAGATAAAAGAATGCAAGTGCGAAAGAGGGAGACCAGTTAGATGCTAATTATACAGCTATACAGGTGGGAGATTATGGCGTGGCCCAGGAAGGTATTGGTGATGAGAAGTAATTGAATTCTTGATGCATGTTGAAGGTAGAGCCTATAGTAGTTCCCTGTTAGAATGGAAGAAAGGTGTAAGAGAATGAGAGTCATCAAGGTAATTCCAAGGTGTTTTGATCCAAGCAACTGGAAGGCTGGATTAGCTATTAACTGAGGTGAGAAAGACCACAGAAAGTATATTTGTTTGGCAGGAAAATCGAGAGTTTACTTTGGGGCTCAGTCTGAGATACCTGTGGGAGACTCAAGTTTAGAAGTCAAGCAGGCAGTTAGACAGTTAAGTCTAAAGATTAAGAGAGAGGACTGGGTTGGAGAGAGAAACACAAACACATAGATGGGGTTTGAAGCCATGAAACTGGATGAGACACCACCAAGCAAGTATAGGAACAGCAGAGAACCAGAGCTGAGTCTTGAGCTGCTCCCCAGTAAGAAGTCAGGAGCAGAGGAGGAGCCAGCAGAAGCAGCTGGGAAAGAGGACCAGTGAAGGAGGGGAGCCAGGAACCAGTGGGGTCCCTGAGATGAGTGAAGAGAATGTCTAAGGAAGAGGAGCAGTGATCAGCTAGCTGTGTGATGCACTGCCAATACAGCAATCAGTAGAGAACAGGCAATGAGCACCACTCATCAGTAACTTGAACAAGGATGGTTTTGGTGGAGAGCTAGAGATAAGCTTGAAAATAGTAGGTAGGAGAAAGAATAAGAGGTGGGGAATTAGAGTGTGAGCATAGTCAACTCTCTCAAGAAGTTTGCTGGAAAGGAAAAGAGAAATGGAACAGTAGATGGAGGGGGAAGTCAGGTAGAGGTTTTTGTTTATTACTTTTCTTTAGTTGAGAGACAAATAGCAATGCAAAAGATTGATGGTGCAGGAGAGAGAAAAATTGCTGGAGCACCAATATTTCTTGTGGCTATAAATGCAAAAATGCTCAACAAAATACTAACAAATTGAATCCAGCAATATACAAAACCATTATGCACCATGACCAAATGAGATTTATCCCAGGAATGCAAGGATGGTTCAACATCTGAAAACCAATTCTTGTAATACATCAATAGAATAAAGAACAATGTTGACACATGATTGTCTCAATAGACTCATAAAAAGCATTAATAAAGTGCTTTTTTCATGGATTAAAAACACTCAGTCTTTCAGGGGTAGAAAGGAATGTCCTCAGCCTGCTAAGAAGCATCTACAACAGTGGTTCTCAACCTTCCTAATGCTGCGACCCTTTAATACAGTTCCTCATGTTGTGGTGACCCTCAATTTCATTGTTACAAATTGAACATAATTAAAGCATAGTGATTAATCACAAAAACAATATGTAATTATATATGTGTTTTCCGATGGTCTTAGGCGACCCCTGTGAAAGGGTCCTTCGACCCCCAAAAGGGTCGAGACCCACAGGTTGAGACCCGCCGGTTGAGAACCGCTGACCTACAAGAACCCTGTGGATAACATACTTAATGGAGAAAGACTGGATGCTTTTCCTGTAAGATGGGAACAGTAGGAGTCTCGCTTTTACCATTTCTGATCAGCATTGTACATAGTCAGAGCAACTAGTCAAGAATTGAAATAATGTGCATCCAGATTGGAAAGAAAGAAATAAAGCATTTCTGTTTGTAGATAACATGCTCTGGTATATAGAAAATCTTAAGAAATCTACTAGCTATAAAAATTTCAGCAAGATTGCAGGATATAAGGTCAATATACATAAATCAGTTGTATTTCCATACAGTAGCAATGAGCAACTGAAGCTAAGATCAAGAAAACTTCATTTACTTAGCATCCAAAAGAGTAAAATACTTAGGAATAAAGTTAACAGATACAAAACTTCATGCTCTTAAAATGACAAAACATTGTTGAAAGAAATTAAAGAAAACCTAACTAAATGGAAGGACATTCCATGTTCATGGATCAGAAGATGATGATGTGAGAAAGGCAATATTCCCCAATGGGTCTCTGTCTGTCTGTGCCCAGTTCCGAGCTCCATCAGGCAGCTCTCCGAGCCAGCTCTCTGGGAGAGGGGAAAGAAGGGAGTCACAGGGCACCCAGGCTGCCCGGCTTGCCTTGTTCTCTAGAGAGGCTGCAAGCCTTTGAAAGTGTCTTGTGTACACAGGAAGTGCTTAGAGCCCGTCGCATTGCCCTGTGAGAGGAGGCAAGTGAGCACAGGTTTCAGCATCAGGCAGTGGTCTGGGTGCATAATCTGGCTCTTCCCTTGCTCGCTGTGTGACCCGGCCATGCCACTTATCCTCTCTGTGTCCTTGTTTGCAAAGTGGGAATGAAATTATTGTCTTTGCAGGATTGTCATGAGACTTAAAAAAGAAAATGGGTGCAAAATACTCAGCACTCTGCTGATACTAAATCATCCTCATTCATTCAGTAAACAGAGCATCTGCCTTGTGCAGGCAGGGGGCGTGGCAGGAGGAAGAGATCAGACAGAGCTTCCATCCTGCTCCCCGAGGCGTACATCCTGGCTTAGAGCAGTGGTTCTCAAACCCAGCTCAGAAGAAAGTGGTAAAAACAGACTGCTAACCCCACCCACATGCCGGGGTTCTTGTTCCAGCATCTAGAAGGGTTCAGCGATCTGGAGAAGGCTGTGCGTAGATTAAATAGGAGTCCAGAGACGAAATACAATTTTGAAAGGCATTTGGGGGTCAGAGGAGCCTAGTTTAAAGGAAAATAAGATCTAAGTTCTAAGTTCTGAGTTCTCCTCGTCTCAGGACCCCATGCTTTTTATTAACACAATTTGTCCTGAGGCGAGGCAGAGATATACACTTCAAAGGGTCAGGGTTTCTACAGAGTCCATTGTTAGAATGGGGGAATTAGCCTACGGCTGTTCAGGTGTTTGGCCAGTAGGAGGCAATAACCTGTAGATTAAGATGCCCTGAGCTGTCTAGCAGCCAAGAAATCAATTTAATGTATCCTATTCAGGTTTGGGAAAATGCCTTCAGCCATTCCCAGATGCAGCCCTGCTGTCATGCTGGAATTGGTTTCTGGCACCCACAGTTTCCAACTCACTTGGGTGTGGCCCTAGAATTTGTATTTCCAGGTACTGCTGGTCTGGGGCCCAGGTTTTGACAACTGAGGGTGGTGAGTGCTATTGAAAGAAAAAAAGTAGAGTAGTTTTGAACACAGTGGTGAGGGCAGGCTGAGAGTGACATTGAGGCAGTGTGCCAGACCGGCATCAGCTCCGGCAAAAGCAGAGAACTCTGATGTGGTCGGAGCCGGCGCCCAGGCGGGTGGGCGGGAGGGAGGGAAGCAGTGGGCTAGCTTTTTCTTGTAAATGAAATGGGAAAGGGATGCTGGGGGGCTCTGCGTTGAAGAGTGACATGATCTGCTATATAGTTCAGAAGGACCACTCTGCTGACCAGAGAGGGACAAGGGGAGCCCGGAGACATGTACCTAGTAATCCAGGGAGGAGACAGCTGCCTTCACTGTGGTGGTGGTGGTGGTGACAATGGTCAGATTCCAAATCTGTTTGGAAAGCAGGACGGCAAGGCTCTGCATGTGGTGTGAGGCAGAGGGAGCGCGAAGGTGGACTCCAAGGGTCTGGCTGAGCGCCGAGGGACAGAGTTGTCATCAGCCAAGAGGGCACACTCAGCACAGAGCAGGTTTGGGAGGTCGAACTCTTGTGAGTTTGAGGTGAGTCCTTGCCCCGGCGGAGATGCTGAGTGGGCAGCCGTGTGCAGGAGTCGGGGGCCAACGTTAGTGTCAGTAACTAGGAGCCTGGTGGCTATCCCGCCTGTAGGCTAGTGGGCACTGCCAAGCAAAGCCCAGCCTTGTAGGCAGCAGCATGGAGTGCCAGTCTGTGCTGAGGAGGGCATGAGGGGCCAGGCCGCAGGCCTGCAGCGGCCACCAGAGCCTCGTGGTCCAAGCCCAGCCGTGTGGTTCCTCCAGGCCTCTGAGGACTTTCCTCTGACCTGCCAGGAGCCGATTCTCCTGCCCTCAAGTTCCTCAGAAATGACGGGGCAGGGGGGATGAAGAGGGATAAATGCAGCTCCCTGAGGCCACGGCCGAATGCTTGGCCTGGAGACAATCCCTGCCTCAGGACAGCACAAGCCACCGCCTTATGTGCTGGAGTGACATCTCTAAATGGAAGCCCTCAGGCACAACCAGGGTCAGAGCTCAGGGTCCCTGGCCCCCGCCCAGGCTGGCAGCGGCAGAGCCTGAGATCCTAGTGGACCACCTCCCCCCTTGCTGCTTGCACCATATCCAGCTCTTACGGGGGATTCCAGAAGAGGGTCTTGTTTCCAGTTCCCCTGAATGTTCACCCTCAGGCCAGGGCCTGGCCTTTCCTGCAGCCCTTCCGACGGGGAGAGAAAGGACTGCTCTGACCTGGGCCGGGCTTTGGGTCACAGAGGCCACAGAAGGGGCACTGAGCCTGGTCCTGTGCCTGCAGCCCATTCCAGTCCACCTGAGGGTCCACCATCGGCGCAGGAGGAGATACCTGTCCACCTCCCAGGCTCATAAAGGCAAACCTGGCCTCTTCCGGGCACCGGTTGGTTCCCAATCTGTCCCTGGCACTGTCCCAGGGGCTGTGAGCTCCGTCTGGCACAGAGCCACTGCCAGGGACTGCTTACCAGGCGACCAGCGGCGGGGGAGCAGCTGCCCTGTCGGGAGAGCCTGGCGGCAGTGAGTGGTTTAGGGGGGCTGCCACAGGCTCCTGGCAGCTCAGGACGGTGACTGTTAGCTGCCTGTTACCCTCCTTGCTGGACCCTTACGTCCTCTTCCCTCCCAGCAGCTGTGATGGGGCTGTCCAGGGAGCGTGGCCGGCCTGGCCTCAGTGTGTGCTTCGTCGAGCTCAGGTCACAGTCCAGGAAAGAGCCCATCGAGGTCACCGCTAAGATGAGGGCAGTGCAGCGCGTGTGCCCACGACGCTGCGCAATCCTCTGGTGACACAGCCGCAGGGAAGTGGGGCAGAGGTAGCCGCTCGCCGGAACAGCTAGCGGTTACTCAGCACGCCCCCATGCCAGGCGCTGGCTCTGGCAGCAGTCCTGGTGCAGCCCCGCACAGGTGAGGAGACTGAGCAGCAGGAGGCTCAGGTGAGCTGCCCAGGTCACAAGGAAGTAGGCGGGAGCTGGCTTTCTAACCCGGCCTGGTGGCGCTCGGAGCCCGGGGGCTGGATGCCCGCCCTGAGGAGTAGGATGCCAGGAGCCCTCCTGGCCCTGACTCCGCCCTCAGCTTCTCCCAGCAGCCTTGGATGTCACATAGTCTGAGGGAAGAATCTCATCCTGCCATGCGATACTATTGCCAGGGGCTGTTGTATCAAAACCATATCGTAGAGGAGGCAGAGAGGCCCAGAGAGGCTCAGCAACTTGCCTGACAGCACCCTGTAGGGCTGGGTGCTGCCTCCAGGGCAGCCGCTTTGTGGATTCTCTGTTGCCAGGCAAGCTTCAGAGAGCCTGGACCTCGGAATCTGAGCTGTCTTGATGGGGAGCAATCAAGACTGACTGGCCAGAGGCAGTCCCTGCGGCCTCAGACCCAGGGCCTGTAGTAGTCACAGCTCAGAAACAAGGGCCACCCAGCCGAAGAGGCCACCTGTCACCAGGTGCTGTGTGAGAGGACAGATCCCCTGCCCAAGAGGACAATTTCATTTCTACCTCCGCACCCCCACCCCCAACAGGCCCCACGGCTACTGATGAGCCCCAAGATGGGGTGGGTGCCGTAGAGCTCCTTACAGCAATGCTTGTCCATCCCGAGCCTCCTAGAAGGGAGGCAGCTGCAGACTTCCTCATCTGGGGATTGAGATGGGGGTGGAAGGATTCCCTAGAGACCAGCAGGTCTACCTCAGTGACCACACAGGTGGGGAAACCGAGGCTGGAGTGGAGAAAGCAACTCAGCACCAGTGCCCCTGAGAGAGCCCCTCCTACCCCCAGAGCACGTGCCACTACTGAGCTGAGGACCCATCTCTTTAGTGTAGACAAGCTGCTCAGACGCAGCAGCCGTGGGCCCTGGCCATGGAAACCCGTCTTTCCTGGCAGGTTTAGGGCAGGGCAGTCGTGGGCTTGAGCTCCTGGCACCATGAACCGTCCTTGCAATCTTTATGTTTCCTGAACTCTGGGAAGGGAACCCAGAGCCTCGCCCTCACCCCGCCCCCCTCCACACACAGACCCAGGGCCCACCTACATTAGTATCAGGGCCAGGACAAGAGAGCCTCGTTGGCCCCGGGCAACAAAAAACTCAGTAATCAAGATAAATCTTCTATTGTAATTGTTTTTAAAATTCAAATTAATGCCCCAAACTCCATTGTGTTAGTTTCTCATTGCTGCTCTAACAAATTGCCACCAATGCAGCTCAAAGCAGCAAATGACTCTCACAGTCTGGAGGTCAGACTGCTCCGGAGCCTGAGGTCAGGAGGCAGCAGGGCTGCGTCCTTCTGAGGCCATGGGGGAGCCTTGTCTCTTCCACCTTCTAGGGCAGGGGTGGGGGACGTCCGGCCCGCAGGTCCTATAAGGCCGGAGAAATCATTTGGTCTGGCCCTGCCAAGGCATTAGGGGTGAGTAATTAAATGTTTGGCCAAATAGAGCAGCTGATTTTTAAGTTGATAATGTTGTGTGGCCTGGGAATGACGTTATAAATATCCAAATGGCCCTCGGCAGGAAAAGGTTCCCCACCCCTGCTCTAGAGCAGTGGTTCCCAATGTGGGGCACACACCCCACAGGGGGACAATTTGATTTTAAGGGGGGCAATTCGAGAATGAGTTGTTAACTGAATTTTTTGCATTTCTTATGGTTCTAGGGGCCTCATATACAGTACGTAAATATATATTGTGACATATTTATGCATTTCAGTTCTCTATTACATGTTTTGAAACTTTATTTGCTATTTTTCATATCACTTCATATTATTATTTTTTTTAACAATTTCTTAGTGATTTCTTCCTCAGTACTTCACCTGTCCTTTCATTCTTTTATTTTCCTCTTTCATGGATGCCACGTTTTTTGGAGGCTAATTTGGACCAAGTTAAAGGCCTTTTAGGCTTCCTCCACGAGAATAGGAGTCACTATTTGAATAATAAGAATGATATGTCGCAGGGGGCATCGGGATGTTAGAGGTGCTTAGGGGGGGCGTGGCCGAAAAAAGGTTGGGAACCACTGATCTGGAGGCTGCCCACATTCCATGGCTGTGGCCTCATCACTCCAGTCCCTGCTCCCCTCCTTCCATTGTCTCGTCTTCTACAGTTGACCCTTGAACTCCATGGGGGTTAGGGCACTGACCCCATGCAGTCAAAAGCCCGCATATAACTTTTGACTCCCCCCAAACTTAACTAATAGCCTGCTGTTGACTAGAAGCCTTACCGATAACATACTAGCAAACAGTTGACTAACACCTATTTTGTATGTATATGGTTACATCTATTACATACTGTATTCTTACAATAAAGTAAGCTAGCGAAAAGAACATGTTATTAAGAAAATCATAAGGAAGAGAAAATACATGTATAGCATTTATTGAAAAAAATCCACATATCAGTGGACTGTTGTAGTTCAAACCATGCTGCTTAAGGGCCAACTGCAGAGTCACACTTCACTCCGCCTTCCTCTGATAAAGTCCTCCACCTTTAAGTGAATCACACCTACACAGTCCCTTCTACCAGGGAAGGTATCTTAGTGCAAGTTCCAGGGATTAGGACCTGGACATTTTGGGGAGCCTTCACTCAGCCTAACACATCCATGACCAACAAACTGTGACCTTTCAATAAAGACCAGGTCTGCGGGCGGGCTAGGGTGAGGCCTCACAGGGAGCAGGGTCAGATCCTGTCTTTATTGAAAATGTTGATATTTTGTTCACGATTTTTTGCATTAATTGACATTTTTTAAAAATGTTCCAATAGAAGATTTCCCTTGATGGATGAAGGATTTGGAACTCCCTTAAATGTCACACCTGTGGGAGCGCCTCACTTGCCCCACCCAGTCCAGGCCCTGCTCACTCAGCTTTCCGATGAGCCCCCACCCGCCCAACCCAGGACGCCCTTGAACCCCTCCCTTGCAGAATTCTGCCCATGGGCCCCTGGGACCCCTCTTTCCTGCCGGGGCTGCACCGCTGGCCCCCAGCTTTGCTTCTCTCCCACCGCCCCCTCCTGGTGCAGGCCGGGGGCTGTGCACCCACCTGGGTCCTCACACTCTGGAAGCCGGGGACTGTGGGCTCTTTTCCCCGGGACAGAATCCTGCCTGGGAAGCTCAGAGACTTTGCAGGAAGATCCTTTAGGCTTGGTGATCTGTCACTACCGGTGTGAGACCTCTCTGAGCGTCAGCTGGTGATCTGCGGGGACATCAATCATTCTCAGGACTGGACTGCACAGGATGCTGTGTGAAGTCCCCAGCACTGTCCCTGGCCTCGCGCCAGCTCCGGAGCTGCAGCCCAGCTTCAGGCCTGGTCAGCACTCTGGTGGCAGGGTGACCAGACCTGGTTACCGGACCCTCCTGAGCCTCCATCGCCGCACCCGGAGCACCTGCTTCCCGGCCTGCTGGGGTCGGGAGCTCCTAAAGCCAGTCCTTGGAGGGGGTTGCTAGTATTCCTGGGGTGCATCATCACACGGGGTATGACGAAAAGGGGGAGCAGGTGTTCGGAATCCCAGATCTTGCGCGGGTTTCAGCCTCAGGCTTGGCAGCTCAGGCATTCGCAAGTCCCGGGCCCTTCCTCCTTTCCTCCCTCCCTCCGGGGTCCGGGCCGGGGCCGGCGGCGGGCAAGCCGCTACCTGCGCGCGTGCCGGGCATTCCTGCCGCCGCGCCCGGGCGCCATGGGCCTGATGCCGGCCGCGCGGGCCTCCTCCGGGTGCCGCGCCTGCCCGCGGCCGCCCTGCCGCCTGCCAGCCTGCTGCGCGCCCGCCGCCCCAGGTAGGCGGCCCGGCCCGGCCCGGGATGCGGGCGTCCGCGGGAAGCGTCGGGGCCGGGAGCGCTGCGGCACCCGGGCGGCGCGGGGAGCCTACGCGGGCGTGGCGGGCGCGGGGGGAGAGCGGGGAGCCCGCGGGACCCCGAGCCGAGCCGAGCCGCGCGGGGGAAGCAGCAGAGGCCGACGCCGAGGCTGGGCGCCTGCTCCCCGGTGGCGTCCAGGCTGCAGAGTGGAGCAGGCAGAGCGCAGGGTTTGCAAAGGACGCCCTGCCCCGCCGCCCAGACAAGGGACCCAGACCCCGCGGGACGGCGCCCGGGCTCCCGACCCCGCACCCAGGGCTTGCCCACGTTTGCTCCGGCGCCTCGGACAGGCCGCTGGGCGGGCGGGCGTGGAGCTGGCCCCCACCTCTGGGGCTCGCTCTGGGCAGGACCCCCAAGATGATGTTTGCCTCTGGGATTCTCTTTCCTGCGCTGACTTCAGCCTGTTGGTTGGCGAGGCCTGGATGGGCAGGAAGAGGCCGGGAAGGGTGTTCACAGGGAGGACGGACAGCCCCCAGGGCAGCTCTGAGCACGCCAGCACCTGGCACAGGCCTGGCACGTGGCACAGCTGTGAGAGCTGGAAGGTGGGCTTCCAGTCGGTGGGTGGATGCAGGGAGAAGGTGTGCCTTGGGGAAGGCAGAAGAGAGGAGAAGGGATCACCCAAACTTCGCAGATCGTTGGAGAGAATTTTAGAATTATTTTTCGCATTGTGTCTTTGGCAACTGTGAACTTCCGCAGCTGGAGCCAGCAGGGCTGAGGTCCCTGCTCAGGATCAGCCCCAAGAGGGAATGGGGGCTGGGGGGTGGGGTGGGGGCAGGAAGAGCCAGCCCCTCTCAGAGGAGGGCCATGCTTATCCAGCACCTGCCTTGGCGGCGGGGTGTGGTCGGCTGTCCTGTGGCTGCTCACAGCCCCTCCCCTGCCCCCCACCCCGCAGTGGCAGTGAGGAGGCTCAGAGAGCTGGAGGTCACTCAGGCCCCGTCTGAGCCAGCTGGCCTCGGCTTGTAGGCGCCCGCTCCTGATGGGGTTCGGGGAGAGGGCAGTGGGGGCCAGGCTTTGTCAGAGAGCAGCGGGCATGCCAGGAGGTTCACCCAGAGGAGAAGCAGCCTCTGCCGGGTTCTCTCCAGGGGCTGAGCCAGCGCTTTGTGAAGCGTGTGGGCTGGGACCTCGAGGAACCTGCGTGCCGGCTTGGTTTCCAGGGATCTGACAAGCCTCCTGGAACCGATTCTTGGCAGTACTACCCCTCCCAGATGTGCCAAGAGGGCTGAGGGAATCCCCTGCAGCCGCTCCAGGCCCTACCAGGCTCTGCCAAGGAGACACTGACAAGGGGAAAGGCAGGCAAGGCCTCTGGGCGCGGGAGGCCAGGCCCGTAGCCTGAGCCCAGGGCGCTGCGGGAGGAGCATCTTTGGGAAGGAAGCCTGGGCGGCTGGGCTGGAATGAGGCTTTCCCCTGGCGCTCCCAAGGCAGCTCCTGCAAGGAGGCAGGTGGCAGCCACATGGGAAGCCTGCACAAGGTCTCGTGCCAGGCGCCCGTGGCTGTGCTGGGGATGTGGGCGCAGTCCCAAGGCCTGGTGGTGCCAGGGTCAGGTCTTTAAGACGGGTATGACCATCCCCATTTTCTAGGTAGAAAAACTGAGGCCCAGTTAAGGGGGGCACTCTGCTCCTCAACTGCTTACCCAGGACCTGCACCTAGACCAGGGGTGGGCAAACTTTTTGACTCGAGGGCCACAATGGGTTCTTAAACTGGACCGGAGGGCCGGAACAAAAGCATGGATGGAGTGTTTGTGTGAACTAATATAAATTCAAAGTAAATATCATTACATAAAAGGCTACGGTCTTTTTTTTTTTTTTTAGTTTTATTCATTTCAAACGGGCCGGATCCGGCCCGCGGGCCGTAGCTTGCCCACAGCTGACCTAGACCAATGCAGAGGTAGGCTTGGAATCTTTGTCGTTATGGCCTTTGGCCTCGACCATCATCTTTTGCCTGTGTCCCCTCCGGGCCTGGCTAGCAGTTGGAGGGTCTCTGGGGGAGGCCCCTCATTTCCGAGAGCCCCTGAGCTACATGTGGGGTCAGTGCTCCTCAGGCCCATGGTCCTGGCCAGGGCAGGGCCTGCTGTTCTCGCCGCCCCTTCCAGCACCATCCCTCAGGCCCACTCGCCAGCCCTGGGTCCTCACCAGACCCTTCCCCTGTCTGCCTTTGGGCCTCTGCTCAAGTGCCACTCCCCTTCCAGCCAGGGCCTGTGGGCGTCCCCTTCCTGGCTCTCAGCCCTGTCAGGGGCAAGGAGAGTGCTCACGAGGCTTCCTGGGGCAGGTGTTGGCTGTGCCGAGGTGGGGAGAGCCTTCAGAAACCCAGGTGCCCATGCACAGTGGGGCTGGCTCAGAGGCAGCTGCCTTCTGCCTGGCCCCGGCTCTGCACCCAGAGGCTGGGGGAGGGGGTGGGGCAGGGCCTGGCCTGCCAGTCAAGTTTGAATTTTATCCTGGGGGGTGGTTGTAAGGGAGGTGGGAGGCAGCAAAGGGTTTCCAGCAGAGGAGGCCCTGGGAGGATTCCCATGTTCCGAGCCCCTTGGGCAGCTCTGAGGCTCTCTAACACCTAACAGGGCTGGGGCCGCGTGTGAGAGTAATGGAAGTGTAGAGGGAGAGAGGGACAGACAGAGGACACTTGTCTTGGGGATAGGAGACAGCAGGATGGCTGGCCAAGCAGAGGCTGGGTGTAATTACCCAAGGTTTGTGGAGCTCCGGAGAGAACTGTAGAATTGTCTTCCTGTCTCCTTCCCCTGATGGTGGCCCCCGTCAGCTCAGGGCTGAGGGAGTGGAGCTGAGTAATGTCCGTTCTTCCCTCAGTGCTCTTGACCTCTGCTCTGAGCCCAGCAGCTCCGACTTGGGAGAGGGAGGCACCTGTGAGGAACTGGGCAGAGGCGAGTGTCTTCGCGTCAGCTGTGATGGGCAGCGGGGACAGTGAGAGACAGTGGTGGTGTTGAGGGGGGCATTGGGACGGCTCACACAGGAGGGGCATCTGAACTGTCCCCAGGCTAATAAGAAATCGCAGGCTCGAGAGGAAAGAGCGAGGCTAGAGAGGCACCGGGCTCCGTGTGGGCCAGGCAGCAGGAAAGCAGGCGGCAGGACAGGACCCTCACGTGGTGGGGAGAGCCCAGGTGCAAGGGACTGGGCCTGAGCAGACAGCAGGCATGGAGGGTGCAATGCCAGGCTCGTGCCCTCTCCTCTCAGGGACGCTGTGCTCATGGCAGCTCCCCCTGTATGTCCTCTGTCCCCTTAAGGTCCTGACCCCAGTGCCCTTGGGAGACACCTGTGCCCCACAGGTCAAAGCAGAAGAGGTGAACACCCAGCAAAACCACACGAGGACGGTGTGGGCTGGGTGTGGCAGGGACCATGGAGAAGGAGCAAGTGCCCAGGCTCTCAAAGGGCACAGGTGCCACTGAACTCTACCAGTGCTGCCATTAGGGAATCGCACGCACACACAAGTCCACATGCACATACAGTCCACATGCACCTGTGTGTACACACAAGTCCACATGCGCATGCACACACAGAAGTCCACATGCACATTCATGCACAAACAAGTCCATGTGCACGCACACACAAGTCCACATGCACATACAGTCCACATGCACATGTGTGTACACACAAGTCCACATGTACATGCACATATAGAAGTCCCCGTGCACATGCATGCACATATAGTCCACGTGCACATGCATGCACACACAGCCCACATGTGCATGCATGCACACACCGTCCATGTGCACGTGCATGCACACACAAGTCCACATACACACATGCACACACAAATCCACATGCACATGTGTGCACAACAGTCCAAGTGCACATGCATGTACACACGCACACTTCTTCCCAAAGCTTTGGCGGCATTGTCAGGCACACTCCATGTGAGCACGTTTTCTCAAAGGGTATGCCGTCACCCCGCAGGTCCTGTGTGCTTTGTCTGAGGCTGGAGCAGGGTGAGAAGGAACATTTGCTGAGCCCTGCTCGAACTGATGTATCTTATAATACCCGTTGTGTGGGGCAGACAAATAGGCTCGCCGCGTCCTGCCGCTGCTGAGTGCCAGGGGAGGGGGTGAACCTCTTACCTGCTGGCTCGCCATCCCGGTCTGGAGAAGCCACCTGCTGGGCTGTATCTCTTAGTGACCAGAGAACTGCCTGGGCAGAATGGAGCTGTGACATGTGCTCGGGCACACCGCTAGACCTGCCCTCAGGGAAGGCTGGGCAATATTCCATTATAAGCACAGACCACATCTTGTTTATCCCTCATCTGCTGGCAGACACTCGGGTTGCTCCCACTCTTGGCCATTGTGAATGCTGCTACTATGAACATGGTATAATGATATATGTGCAAGTTCACTTCCAGTTATGTTGAATAGGGACCTAGAAGTGGAATTGCTGGCTCAGGTGGTAATTCGGTTTTAAACTTTTTGAGGAACCTCCAAAATGTTTTGCAGAGAAGCTGCACCATTTTACATTCTCACCAACAGTGCACGAGGGCTCCAGTTTCTCTGCATCCTTGCCAACATTTGTAATTTCCTGTTTTTTAAATAGGAGCCCTCGTGGTGGGTGTGAGGCGGCACCTCATTGTGGTTCTGATTGTGTTTCCTTGGTGGCCGTGATGTTGAGTCATGGTTTTGTTTTCACATGAATGCGCTGTGTGTCTTGTCGCGTGAGCTCTGCCCATCTGTGCGCATTGCTCCCTAGTGTCAGGGCAGTGTGAGCGGACTGCGAAGTCTCTGCTCATTCTACTGCTGATGGCCATTGGAGGGATTGCAAGGAGTGCTGTTAAGAACATTCTAGAGCAGGACTTTTGGTGAACATAGCCTTGTTTTTTAAATGTAAGCCACTCCTCTTTGGACGTTAGTGTTGCATAAGTAAAACAATCAATAAAGCGCATGATGCATCTTCCCTGAGGGCCCTTCAGAGCTTCCTCGGCCTGCTAGGAGCCCCACAGGACAGGGCAGGCCACCTGTCCACCGTGCCCTCCTGCTCCCTCTCCCGGTGGCCCCGATGCGCCCTCAGCTTCTAACCTGCTCCCTCAGAGCAGCCGCCTTTGGCCCGGACTGCGCCCTGCCTTCCGCTGTCCCGAGAGCCCGCTCTCACCACTAAGCTGGGCAGCTGAGCGTGTGACCGGGTCCTCCCTGTGCCCAGGGATCTTCGGGCAGCGCCTGGAGGACACAGTGCACCACGAGCGGAAGTATGGCCCGCGCCTGGCGCCCCTGCTGGTGGAGCAGTGCGTGGACTTCATCCGGGCACGTGGGCTCAGTGAGGAGGGGCTCTTCCGCCTGCCGGGCCAGGCCAACCTGGTGCGGGACCTGCAGGACGCCTTTGACTGTGGGGAGAAGCCGCTGTTTGACAGGTGAGCTCCTGGGGGCGGTACGAAGATGGGGCCCCTCCCCTTCCCCCGTGGCAGGGTGGGCTGGTGCCAGGAAGCCTGGCAGCAGGCTGGTGGGCAGAATGGTTCCGCGCGGGGGTGCATGTGCGCTCGGCCAGCCCCCCAGCGGGCAGAGCACAGCCCCCAACCCCGCAGCAGCCCTCGGCTCCTCTCAGGGGCGGTCCTGCCACAGACCAGGCCGCTCACATCCACCGGGCTCTTCCCTTTGCCCCTCAACGTGACCCAGGCCAAAAGGGAAGGCCTCCCTGCATCGGGACTGAGGCCCCGGGGGTGGTCTGTCCCTGGCTGCTTCCTCCCGTGACCCGCAGAGCTCCTCCAGCGCCAACACGGAGCAGTCGCTGTAGCCCCCCCATCCTGTCAGGTTCCTGGATGGGGAGCGAGCCTGCCCCTGTCCTGGCCAGCGCCCATCCTACCCCATCGCTGGGGCTCACAGGGCCCAGGGTTCACCTCTGGGTGGAGTCAGCCTCACTCAGAGCCAGTGGCTGAGAACAGGGGCCGATGGGGCTGTGTGGCATCTCCTCTCTGAAAGGAACCGACCCATCGGGACAGTTGTCCATGGGGAGTTCCTCCTGCCCTTTCTCCGTGGATCTGCCTTTACAATGCGGCCCCCTCGGCCCCAGAATAGGTTCATGGGTTTTTGCTGGCAACCGGGGCCTCCCTGGCCTCCTTCTGGGGCAGAACACCCCACCCTCCAGCTTCTGCCCAGACCCGTCACCGAGCCAGGAGGGTCTGTCAGCTCCTTTCTGCAGATGTGGAGCCGGAGCCTGGCCACCGGTCCCCAGAGGGGTCTGCCCAGGAGGCACAGGGTCCTCTCACCAGGAGCCTCATCTTTATTTTGTTAATCCATTTTCCCATTGGTTTTTAGAGAGAGTGCAAGTGAGGGGGCGAAGCAGAGAGAAACAGCGATGTGAGAGAGACACACTGATTGGTTGCCTCCTGCACATGCCCCAACTGGGGCCAGGGATCAAGCCTGCAACCAGGGTATGTGCCCTTGACCGGAATCGAACCCACAACCCAACACTGTATCATTGAGCCAAACCGGCTAGGGCTGGAGCTGCATCCGGATACTCTGAACTTGTGGTCCATTCTGAACCTCTGCCTGCCAGGACTCTTCCATCCTGTGTCTGTGTGGTCCAGGGCATGGGTGGAGATGTCTGTAAATACTGCCCCTTCTGTGATTCCTGGAGACTCACCCTGGACCTTGGGCTCTTGCTGCTTTTCCTTCTAGAACTGCATCTGCACCCACAGCCGCCATTCTTCCCCCTTCCCACCCCCCGTGGGTGCTCTGGCCCTGCATCTGTACCCACCCTCTGTGTAGGTCCCAAGGCTCCTCTCCTCATTCACTCCCCAACAGAGGGGTCCAGCAGCGACTCCCCTCACCGCCTGCTGGGCCAGGTTTTCCAGAGAGGCTCGCTCCCTAGGCACAAACCACACTCATTGTCTGCATGACCAGGAACGTCCGTCCCAGGTCCTGGGCTCCCTGTTCCATAAAGAGCCCAGAAGCCTGGAAGCTCCTCACCAGAGCTGGCTCCTACCTAGCCCTTCCCCAACCCTGGGCCTGGGCCTGGGGCAGCTCTCCCAGGCCTGCCCCCCTGCTGCCCAGTCTGCTTCGAGCCACACCTTCGGGCTCCCCTAACTCTCGCCTTAGCCCTTTCTTACTTCACTCCAGTTTCTTCACTCACCCACTGAGTGAGCGCCCTGCAGGCATAGGGTGTGGCCACGAACTAGCCGGACAAGGTCCCGCCCTCCAGGGGCCAGCACAGATGGCTAACAAGTAAACGCAGCAAACACTTTGCTTGCCAAGACTAGGCCAGGACCGGATCCCAGAGCCCAGGCCGCTGCCCTCCACGGGGCCCCCTCAGCCTGGGCAGCTCTGAGCTGGAAGACTGAGGACTGGGAGCGGACTCGTGGGGTGCTGGGGCGCTGGGGCCCTGGGGCGCTGGGGTGCTGGAGATAGGGTGAGGAGCACAGAAGCCCAGGCGTCCATTGTGTGAGTGGAACCCAGAGGTCAGGGGCAAGGGTCTGACCTCTGACCTGCATGCCCTGGTGGCCAGTGCCCTGGGCCTGCACTCTTTGACATGGCCCTCCCCCTCCATCGATGTTTCCCTCTGTCTCTCCCCGTCCCTTCCACTCTCTCTGATGGAGGGCAAGTGGGGGATGGGCACTCTCAGGCTTGGGCAAGGACAGCGTGTCCCTGGCTCCTTGCCCCCCCCCGCCCCCACCCCCCCCCCCCCGCCGTCTCTTTCGTGCACATGCGCACACACGTGCCAGGCGTGGGAGCAGAGGCTGCTTCTGGGGGCCTGTGCTGGCCACTCCTGCAGTCCCCTGGCCCCATGCCTCTCGCGTGTCCCCCTCTGGCAGCACAACAGATGTGCACACGGTGGCCTCCCTGCTGAAGCTCTACCTGCGGGAGCTGCCCGAGCCCGTGGTCCCTTTCGCCAGGTACGAGGACTTCCTCAGCTGCGCCCAGCTGCTCACCAAGGACGAGGGGGAGGTTAGTGGCTCCCGAGGACTCGCCCTGGGAGGTGGGCCTGCGGGGGAGGGGTGTGTGTGTGGAGTCAGGACACAGAACTCTGACCTTCATCATTTTGTGGCACAGAGATGCCGCCTGCAGTTCGCTCTGTGTCGGGTGGGGTGGGGTGGGGGGCGGGGGAGGGCAGGAGAACCCTCTGGGGGAGGCAGACTCCTCTGTCCTGTGTGGGGCGCAGTCTGCAGGATCCTGCTGGGGGGGGGCTGGAGCATCCCCTCTGGGAGGCCCCCCCTGTGAGGCCTGGGTCTGGGGGCGGGGCGCGGGGCCATGTTCTGGTCATGCCCCAGGACACCACACAGTAGGTACTGACCCTGCACTTACCTGCACTGCCCAGGTGGCCCCAGTGGCCAGAAACAAGCAGACCTTCCCCTGTTCGCACCTGCCCCTTCCTAAAGAATTCACGTGGGCACGTGGGGACGAGGCTCCTGCCCCCTCCGCAGTGCCTGCCGGGGGAAGGGCTGTTTGCCTCCCTGTTGCTGTGTGGGAGATGAGGGGTCTTTATCTGGCAAATATTTGTGTCTCGATAAGCACTGGCTCTGACATTCCTCCAGGAGGTCACAGGCCGGCCGCTCCTCGGCCTGCTCCCCGGAGGGAGGTGGAGGTGGTGGTGCCCTCTGGTCACCCAGAGGCCAAATGGGTGACTGGAGGTCTGGCCTCTGGTGCCTGCCGCCCCCTGCCCACCTCCCTCCTCCCTGCCCACCTCCCTGTCCCTGCCTCGGGGAGAGAAGGGCCAGCTGCTGGTCTCAGAAATGCTGTTTTTCTCTCCCAACACCAAGGGGACTCTGGAGTTGGCTGAGCAAGTGAGCAGCCTTCCCCTGGCCAATTACAACCTGCTCAGTTATATCTGCAAGTAAGTGGCTGGGGCAGGCAGGGCTGGGCCTTCTCCCACCCACTCTGCTCCCTGAATGTCAGTCAGCCAACAGGGACCCTGGAGATCGGCCCGGCACACCCAGCGGACAGCCTCCGCGGGGCAGGCAGCGTAAAGTCCTGCGATCCGCAGGGAAGATCCATTGGAAAGAATGGGACGGACCCGTGCTTTCTGCCTCCTCTCAGTGCCTCTCGCAGTCCCTGCCCTAGGAGGCTGCCTCCTGACCATGACCCCAGCTCCAGTGCTGGGAGCGGGTGTGCAGGGTGGCGGCCTGGGCCCTCCCAGACCTCTGCCCCCACTGCAGGCGGGACAGTCGTGTGTCCCCCTTCCATGCTGACAACCACTGGCTTTTGCTTCTGCTGCCCCCCACCCCGGGCCCCAGGGGAAGCTCTGCCCTCTCTGAGCTGGCAGGGGCAGCTGGCTGTGCCCTTGGCCCTGGGAATGTGGGCGTGGCTGGGTGTGGGCACCAGGCAGCTCCCAGCACAGCTGGCGGCAGGATTTGCTTCTCCACCCACGGCTGCTTCCTCACCTGCAGGTTTCTGGATGAAGTTCAGTCCCACTCCAATGTCAACAAGATGAGCGTCCAGAACCTGGCAACCGTTTTTGGACCTAATATACTTCGGCCACAGATAGAAGACCCAGTGACCATCATGGAAGGTAACCGGTGTGGGGGTGTGGGGAGGGGGTGCCCACATCACCTGGGAGACATCCCCGGCCTGTGCCAGAGCCTGTGCCCGAGAGCATGGATGGTCAGGCCCTCGCACCCTCGGCAGCACAGGGTGACATGGGGCAGCACAGAGTGACATGGGGCAGCACAGAGTGACATGGGGCAGCACAGGGTGACATGGGGCAGCACAGGGTGACATGGGGCAGCACAGAGTGACATGGGGCAGCACAGGGTGACATGGGGCAGCACAGGGTGACATGGGGCAGCACAGAGTGACATGGGGCAGCACAGGGTGACATGGGGCAGCACAGAGTGACATGGGGCAGCACAGGGTGACATGGGGCAGCACAGAGTGACATGGGGCAGCACAGGGTGACATGGGGCAGCACAGGGTGACGTGGGGCAGCACAGGGTGACGTGGGGCAGCACAGAGTGACATGGGGCAGCACAGGGTGACATGGGGCAGCACAGGGTGACATGGGGCAGCTCTGACGCGCAGGTTCTGGCTTTCAGCCCCGCCTGCCAGGAGCGCACCTCGCCGCCTTACTGGGCACGGTGCCCGCTTCCGCCTCCTCCCGCACCTGCTGGATGGAGCGTGCTGGGCGGCTTCCCAGGAGGGCATTCCTGGGCAGGACCCCTCTGTCTGGGCCTGGATTTGGAGGGTGGCCGATGGCAAGCTCTTGTTGGTCCTCTCTTGAGGGACAGCCTGCCCCCTAGGTCCCAGCCGCAGCACCCAGAGTCCGGCCTGGAGACACCCACAGCCAGGCCTTTGTTCCGTCTTCCTGGCAGGCACGTCCCTTGTCCAGCACCTGATGACCGTCCTGATCCGCAGGCACAGCCAGCTCTTCAGTGGGAGGGCCCCAGAGGGGCCGGCCGCACCCCACGGGGGCCCACCCTGCACAGTGGGCTGGGGCTCAGAGGAGGTTCCGGGGGACAGCCAGGCAGAGCCCGAGGGCCCCCGCCCGCCCTCACTCAGGACCTCGTCTCTGGACCAGGCGGCTGTGGCCACGCTCTCCAGGAACTCTCCCCGGGGCCCGGGGGAAGGCCCTGCCTCCCGCGGCCCTGGGAAGAGGCTGCAGACCCTGCCCAGCTGGAAGTCCTCCTTCCGGCAGGCCGGGTCTCGGTCAGGCAGCTCGTCCCCGGAGGTGCCCACTGTCTCCTCCGGCGGGAACTGGCTCATGAATGGGCTGTCCTCCCTGCGCGGCCGCCGCCGGGCCTCCTCGGGGGACCGGCTCAAGGACAGCGCCTCACAGAGACTCTCCACCTACGACAATGTGCCGGCGCCCAGCCCCGGCCCCAGCGCACCCAGCGTGTCCAGCTCGGCCTGGTCGGGGGCCTCCTCCTGCGAGGCCTCCCCGGGGGGCTCCGTCAGCAGCTGCACCGCCTGCCGGGCCAGCGACTCTGCCTGCAGCTCCCTGCACCCCGAGGGCACCCCCGAGCCCTCCCTCGTCCCCAGCAGCAGCGAGGAGCTCAGGTCCCCGAACCCGGGGCGCAGCCTGGAGGAGGCGGCCGTCTGCCTCAGCAGCAGTGAGCCCAGCGAGCCCGGCAGCCCGGCCCGGGACCCCGCGCCCCACTCCAAGGCTCTCCAGGGCCTGGTGGCGGAGCTGCGGGCGGAGCTGTGCCGGCAGAGGACCGAGCACGAGCTGAGTGTGAGAAGGTAAAGGGCTGTCTCCGCCGCCTCGCCTTGCTCGGAAGGAAAGCCCCCCTCCCACCCCCGCTGGGGCCGGCGCAGAGCAGTGGGCCCTGGAAATCCCCTTTCTGGGGGATGCCCCCCCGACAGGTTGGGGGTGGAGGTTGGGGTCTGTGTCCCGGGAGCTCCATGCACACCTGCTGAAGGAAGGAGCCTCTCCAGGCCGTTGATGGAGGGGCTGGGCAGGAGGCAGCCCCAGCTGTGCTTGTTCACCCGGTTGTCCCCACATGTCATGCAGGCCCCAGGCCAGCCTGGCCGAGGGCTTGGGCCTGTAGCTGATCAGATGGGATCAGAATGGGATTTCCCGGAGGGAGCTGAGCCAAGCCCTGCCCGCCTGGCCTGGGAGAATGCTCAGTGCCGTGTTCTTGCTCCCAGCCGGCCCTCCTTCCGTCCTCCCGCCCGGGTGAGGAGGGTGTTGCCAGCTCTGAGCCAGGTGGTCCAGCCAGGGTACAGCAGAGCCCGCGCTGGGCAGCATGCAGTGGGTGCTTCCCACAGCGTCTCCGATCCCCAGTCCAGCTGTTGGGCCTGCAGGCCCTTCCCACCCACTGGCCAGCGGTTCTGGGCTTCCCTCCCCACCGGGGACGGGGCGGGGTTGGGGGGTTTCCACCGGGAGCTGCAGTGGCAGCGGGGCCCTGTGGCTGGGGAAGCCAGGTCCTGGCACCTGGGAGAGTCAGGCATGTGAGGGGCGTGTCCTTGAGGGTAGACGACAGGAGAAGGGCTTAAGGACAGAGGTCCTTGTTATGGGTTGGCTCAACGAGATAGACCACCGACTCAGAATTTAAATTTGAAAGCCGTTTATTAAGCTGGCCAGCTGACCACAGCCTGTACCTTCCCCCTCTGGGAAGCCTCGCGGCATGTGGCAAAGAGCAAGCGTGCATTATGATTTTTATAGCAAAACAGTGTTCAAAGAATACAAAGCATTTCATTAGAAGTTCACAAAAAGTTCATGAGAACGGAGGGGAGGTAAACAGAGTCACACCTGGCTGGAGCGTATCATATCACATTGTTTTTCTAAGGCAATCTAGCAATTTTTCTTCCATGCTCTCTGACCCTGACACAATCCTTCTACACAATCGCTCTTCATACATCAGTCCTCCTTCCAGCACATACACAATCCTCATATCCTGGCAATACAATTCTTTCTCATACATCCCCCTCTGTCCAAGCACATTCAATTTCTCATGTCTTATTTCCTCCCCTTAGCACATTCTGTAACCTTCTGTAACCCTTCCATGCCGCAGTCCCTCACCCTAGCACAGTCCTGAGGAAGGTCAGGGAGGTCATGTCTGAGCAGGACTGAGGCCGAGAGGGTGGAGTTGAGCGAGGAGAAAGCTCACGGCAGGAGAAAGCTGGGGCACACGCTTGGTGGAAACCCTAGAGCAGTGGTTCTCAACCTTCTGGCCCTTTACATACAGTTCCTCATGTTGTGACCCCACCATAAAATTATTTTCGTTGCTACTTCATAACTGTAATGTTGCTACTGTTATGAATCGTAATGTAAATATCTGATATGCAGGATGGTCTTAGGCGACCCCTGTGAAAGGGTCATTCGACCGCCAAAGAGGTCGCGACCCACAGGTTGAGAACCGCTGCCCTAGAGGGAAGTGGGTCTCCAGCGAGTAACAGTGGCAGCAGGGAGGGCAGATGGAAACCAGGCACAGGCAGGTCGCCCCCGCCGCCTCGGGGTCTGAGCAGCTCCTCTCGGGCCGGTTTCTCGGGAAACGGTATTGCATCATGGTGGGCTCTGGCCAGACCCTGGGGCTTCCCTGCCGGCCGCAGACTGACAGCGTCCAGGCAGGCTCTCGGCGCTCCGGCCACCCCATGCATTTGTTAAGAGGACTGAGTGACACATGGGGCAGTGGTCAGCGCACAGCTGCCACATCCGGTGCTGAGACCCGCCCCTGTCACCCCCTGCTTGGGTTGGAGGTGAGAGCAGGCCACAGGCCAGGGCAGCAGCGCTGTCCCCGCCATGGTCCCTGGTAGCGCCGTCCTGCCATGTCCGGGTTGGAGGTGGGCGAGTGAGCAGGGGCTCTGGGCGCAGGAAGGAGTAGGGTGCCGGCAGTGGGCCTTTGGATAGAGTCTGTAACTCTGGACCTGCAGCGTTAGAGCCAGGTCTGGGTGGGGGGCATGGATTCAGCTTTCTGCCCTGCCTCCCTGTCCCTGATCCCTGCACCCCCAGAAGAGTGTCCGATGTGCCACAGTGCTAGGTGCTGGGCGCTGGGCACAGCTGTGACCAACACTGATCTCAATCTCTGTCCTCATTCTGGTCACGCAGCTGTGGGGGCACAGAGACCATACAAGATAGATTTTAAAACTCGCAGACTGTTAGAGGGGGGAAGGGAGGGCAGCTTGTTGGAGTGTGAGAGGGGCGCTGGGGGGTGGAGGGCAGGACCATGCGGTCAGAGCATGCTCTGGATTTTACACGATTCGACTCTGAGTGACCGGAGGGCCTGGAGCACTTTGACCACTCGGAGGGGTGCCCCTGACTGCTCTCCTGAGGACACTCCACCAGTCAGGAGGCCACGGCGTCCAGGCCAGGATGGGTGCCATGGCCTAAGGGGCAAGCAGTGAGGTGAGGAGAGGAGCCAGATGCTGAACATATTGGGGAGGTTTTGCTAATTGGTCCACTGTGGGGTGAGAAAAAGAACTGATTTGAGGACAGCTTTTTGGCCAAGCAACAGGAGGAGGTGCTCACTGAGGAGGAGCGGGAGCAGGAGCGGCGGGAGCAGGCCGGACTCAGCTGCAGGCCTTGAAGTCGGGGATACTTATTTAACTGGAGTGGAGTCGAGGCATAGAGAGGCTGAGAGCCTGGAGACTGGACAGGTTGCTGGTCTAGTGTCATGGGGGGAGGGGGGCAGGCCAAACTTGAGGACCCCGGTGGGTGGGAGGCGTTGGCGATGAGGGGCCTGGGCCTGGAGGAGAAGTGAGGGTCCTGGGCTGTGCCACCTCCCGGGGGCCTTATTTCCGACAGCATGCCCTGTGCTCCCAGACGGAGGGCTGGGCGGGGGAGGTTTTCTCCCTTCCCTATGCGCCGAGTTCGCTGGCTGAGCTGGAGGCATGGAAGCTGTAGTGCTGGGAGGTATCCCTGCGTTTTTCAGAGAGGACACCAGGGCTCAGGGCACGTGTGTCCGCCCATAGTCATGCGCCTTGGGCGTAGCCAGGCCAGTCCCCCAGGTCTGGCTCAGCATCCCTCAGACCTTGCAGGAGCTGCTTGCGTGTGGTGGAGGAGACCATGCATGCCAGCTGTAGGAGTCAGGGTGAGGAGACTGTTTGGACCAGCTGTAGGAGTGCAGGGTGAGGAGATGGTGTGTACCAGCTGTAGGAGTGCAGGTGGCTCTCTGGTGGCAGAGAGGGGCAGTATGCGACCTGCTGGGAGGATTGAGGTGCGGTGTCAGCCTGGGGCATGGGTAGGGCAGCAGGAGGGAGTGGAGGGGACTGAGGTCCTGCTCTCCACACCGAGGACAGCTGGCCGGCCCAGAGGGTAAGTGGTCTTCACATGTAGTGAGGATTCAGGGGGACCCCTGGCCTCGGGTACCCAGGGCCAAATGCTCCCACGGCGTTTCTGGATCATGGCTGAGGGCAGTGCTCGGGGTGGACCTCATGAGCCAGCCCAGCTGCCCGTGTGCCCCGCAGCCCTTCCTCACTGGGCAGCGGGCGGGGCCGCGACAGTTGCTCTCTCGGCAAACCCAGCAGGGCAGAGTCTAAAACAGTATCTTTCTTCTTGATTGTTAAGACTTGAAGACGGTACCGCCGACCTGAGGAAACGAATGTTGCGGCTGGAGGAGGAGCTGGACCAGGAGAAGAAGAAGTACACGATGCTGCAGATCAGGCTGCGAAACTCGGAGCGGGCGCGGGCAGACGCCGAGAGGAGGAACCAGCTGCTGCAGGAGGAAATGGAGGAGTTTTTCTCCACCCTGGGCAGCCTGACTGTGGGGGCCAGAGGTGCCCCACAGTGAGGGAGCTCACTGCTCGCCTCCCTCCGCAGGGAGGGGGGGCTGTGAGGAGCCCCGAGCCCCTGCCTCCTGGACCTCGGCAGTGCCTGGTGCCCTGCAGCCAGGGAGAGGGAGTGTCGCCTCGCGGCCAGGGAAGCCTGACCCCTCATGCCATCTGGCTGCTCTGCTGCGACTGGCAGGTGCCAGAGACCACGGGCCCATGGCCACCAAAACAGATGGCGCCTGGGATCCAAGGGGCGCCCCAAGGACACTGCCTTTATTAAATTCGCTCTGCAAGTGGGATGCCTGGCTCCTTCTTTAAGGTCAAGCGAAGTGGGGGTTACCGAGTGACCTCTACGCTTTACCAGGATTGGGGTCCTTCGGTGTCTGTAGGTGGAATGCCAGTGGGCGGGAAGCTCCCTGAGGGGCACCCAGAGCTGCCACAGCTGTGAAGCTGGAGCTACACCAGTCCATGTGCTCAGTTCCTTCATCCCTGCGCTCGGGCAGGACCACTTCCTGCCCCCTCCCGCTCCCAGGGCTGGAGCCTGCCCAGCGGGTCCTGGGCCCCACCCCCACCCCTGCGGGCCCCGGAGCCTGCTTTCGTCTGCCTGGCCAGCTCTGCTCCAGGGCCCAGGCCTCAGGCTGTGCCCATCTCCCATGCAGACTGCTGTCAGGTTGATGCTAATCCTCCCCAGTGCCCATTCACCCTCCTCCAGTTCCTCCTCCGTTCAAAGCTCCAGTGAGGACCCTGGCTGGTGTCTCAGTGGTTAGAGCACTGGTCCAGGCACTGAAAGGTCAAGGGTTCGATTCCCGGTCAATGGCACGTACGTGGGTTACAGGTTTGATGCCTGGCCCTGGTCAGGACATGTACGGGAGGCAACCAATTGATGTGTCTCTCTCACATCAATGTTTCTCTCTCTCTCTCTCTCTCTCTTTCCCTCCCTTCTACTCTCTCTAAAAAAAAGCAATGGAAAAAATATCTTCTATTGAGGATTTTTAAAAAAGCTCCAATTAGGGCAAATCTTTAAGGAAAGCCTTTCCTTGGTGCCACATGCAGCCTGAGCCTGGCCAAAGCTCCGTGGCGTGGGCCACAGGGGCGCCAAAGACACCCCTCCAGGAGGACAGCACTGGCGCTGGGCACTGGCAAAGCCAGCCCAGGGTCCCTTCTGCTGCCCAGTGTCCTTACACAGCACCTCTCACTCCCTGGAGCAGTCACTGCAGTGGGTTTTTGGGGGGTGGGGGTGGTGAGGAGTGGGTCACCAAAGTGCCCCAGTTTCTGACCACGATCTCTGGAGAAGTCTGAGGCCCAGAGCCCACCCACCTCGAATCAGGTCTAAACAGCACCATGTGGTGAACGCAGGGCCTCGTTGCCCAGGCAGCACTGGCACCGGGGCCAGAGCTCTGCTGGGAGCTCTGCTCAGGCCACTGCCATCACAACAGCAACTGCCAGGTTCCCCAGAAGGTGGAGTAATCGCCCTCCTCTCTATTTCAAGGAGAAACAAAATACGAGGTGACTGATTCCTCTCAGCCTCACAGGACAGTAGGAACTGGCCCTCACACCCCTTTCAGAGGAGAAAGTGAGGAAGTGGGGACACCCATGTGTTCCTGAGTTCCACTCTCCTGGAATTCTGCCAACTTTGACCTGGAGAGAAAATGCCACCAGGCTCTCGAAGGAATGGAAAGTACCAAAGAGGGTTCATGAGTGGAAAGGGAGGCCATCTGCCCTTAGCCGCTAACATTGGCTACGGGCTCAGCTGCCCATCAAGTCCTTTGTCAAAACCAGCTCAAAAGCCGCATGTGCCACCTGCTGGCAAAACTAGGATCTGCAAGTGAATCCCATTACTCCTTATAAAAAATAATAATAAAAACAATCCCATTGACATTGCAACAAAAATACCACCTAGGAAAAACTTAACTAAGGAGGTAAAAGACCTTTACTCAGAAAATAATAGGATGCTGAAAAAAGAGAGGAAGATATAAACAAGTGGAAGAATACCTTTTATGCTGTGTTCATGGATTGGTAGAATTAACATCATTAAAATGTCCACACTACCCAAGGCAATCTATAGATTCAATACAATCCCTATTAAAACACCAATGGCATATTTCATAGACCTAGAACAAACTCTCCAAATATTCATATGGAATAAAAAAAGACCCTGCATAGCCTCAGCAATCTTGAGAAAGAATAACAAAGTTGGAGGGACCACGATACCAGATATCAAGTTATACTACAAAGCCCCTGTAATCAAAATAACCTGGTACTGGCACAAGAACAGGCATATAGACCAATGGAACAGAACAGAGACCCCAGAAATCAACCCAAACCATTACACTCAATATTTGACAAAGGAGGCAAGAGCATACAATGGAGTCAAGACAGTCTCTTCAATAAATGGTGCTGGGAAAATTGGACAGATACATGAAAAAAAATGAAACTAGATCACCAACTTACACCATACACAAGAGTAAACTCAAAACGGACAAAAGACTCAAATGTAAGTCGTGAAACCATAAACATCCTAGAAGAAAACATAGGCAACAAAATATCAGACATCTCATGTAGCAGAGGTTTCACAAATATATCTCCTAAAGCAGTGATTCCCAAAGTGGGCGTTACCGCCCCCTGGTGGGGGCTGCAGTGATCCAGGTGGGCGGTGATGGCCACAGGCGCATTTGTTTTAACTTTTTTTGTATTACCTTTCTATTCTGAGTTCAATAAATAGTTTCATAATTTCAAACTTCAATGTTTCTAATTTACACCTTTCTTTACTATAGTTTACGAAAAAGGTAGAAACATTAATACATATATCTTTCTGTTTAATTGCTATTAAAATTTTTAAAAAATTAATTTCCAGGGGGTAATGAGTAATATTTTTTCTGGAAAGGGGGCGGTAGGCCAAATAAGTTTGGGAACCACTGTCCTAAAGCAAGAGATAATAATGGGACAACATCAAACTAAAAAGCTTCTGCACAGCAAAAGAAACCAGGATCAAAATGAAAAAGAACCCATTGTATGGGAGAACATATTTGCTAATGATACATCTGATAAGGGGTAATTTCCAAAATATATAAAGTACTCGTACAGCTCAACAAAAGGAAGAGAAACAATCCAATTAAAAAAATGGGCAGAGGACCTGAATAGACACTTCTCCAAAGAGGAGTGTCTATTAAAAAATACAGATGGCCAAGAGACATATGAAAAAATGCTCAACAGCACTAATTATCAGAGAGATGCAAATTAAAATGATAGGGAGATATTACCTCACACCTGTCAGAATGGCTACCATCAGTAAATCAACAAACAAGTGCTGGTGAGGATGTGGATAAAAGGGAGCCCTAGTGCACTGCTGGTGGGAATGCAGACTGGTGCAGCCACTATGGAAAACAGTGTGGAGTTTCCTCAAAATATTAAAAATAGGTCTGCCATTTGACCTAGAAATATATCATAAGAAGCCTCACACACCAATCAGAAAGAATGTATGTACCTCTATGTTCACAGTAGCACAATTTACAATAGCTAAGATCTGGAAACAACCCAGGTGCCCATCAGTAGATGAATGGATAAAAAGCTGTGGTACATTTATACTATGGAATATGATGCTGCAATAAAAAAGAAGAATCTCTTACCCTTTGAGACAGCATGGAGGGACCTGGAGAGTATTATGGTAAGCGAAATAAGTCAGAGAAAGACAAGTATCACATGATCTCACTCACATGTGGAATCCAATGAACAAAATAAACTGATGAACAAAATAGAACCAGAGACATTAAAGCATAGAACACACTGTGGAATCTCAGAGGGAAGGGGGTGGGGTGAGCAGGAAGAGATCAACCAAAGAACTTGGGTGGAGTGGGTCAATGGGAGGGAGGGGGAACAGGACATGTGTAATACTTTCAACAATAAAGATAAATTAAAAATAAAATAGACTTCATGAAGTCAGTTCTATAAAACACATCCACTGCAGTAGCCCTGGGCAGGACTATGGCCCACCTCACCCGACAGGAAGCAGCCTGGCTGTGCTGTGCGAGGCGGACTTGCCCCCGAGGACCCAAACTCCCCTGAGCTCGACTGACCTGGGTCTGCAGGAATCAGCAGACCCCACCCTCTAGTCTAGGACCTGTCTGGCCAGGGCTTCTCGTTCTCCTTTTAATCTGCTCTGACCCCTCAGCCTCCCCCACTTTTCTCTCAAGACATTGTGATTCTTTATACTGCATGTCCTGCCCATGTTTCAAAGCTTTCACCCCTGCCTCCTGGCCACTCAGTCCTTAGCCGTCCGAGCTTTGCCCGCGGTGCAGGCAGCGCTCATCTCACACGTGCGACACCGCACAGGCGTCCCCTTCTCGTTTCCGCTGTCAGCGAACTGACCCTGCAGGGCGCCCGCAGCGGCGGGACCTCACGAGGGGGAGCCGAAAGGCAGGAGGAGGCTGCGAGCAGGACTGCTCCCGGCCCTGACACGCGCAGGTGCCCTCACAGACTGCACGCTGGTCCGTGACCCGAGGGGACCTGGGAAGCCTTCTTCCCGCACAAGCGCTCCCAGGGCCAGCACCCCCTCCGCCTGCTAACTGGTGAGTGAGCTTGGCCAGGGCACCGAGCCCCTTCCCATCTCAGGCGAGGACCGCTGTCAGCTGGGCCCTGAGGCCCCGTCACCACCTTCCAGCCCACTGGCTTCCCTGCCAGGCACCTCCCAACCAGAGGTCTGCGCAGAGCACTCATTCTCCCGACTACAAGTTCCTCTACCTTTAAATGAAGACAATTCCTCCAAAACGTTTCATTTCCGACCCCAGGTTTCAGTCTTATTTCCATTCTGTTCTCGCTGCACACTCCGTGCCCATGCCGGGGATGGCTCATTCCTTGCCCATCCACGTTGAAAGCCCTTGCCTGTCCCTTAACCTGGGAAACGCCTCCTCTCCAACCTTCCGAATCCGGAGGCTCCACAAAGCGCCGCAGCCGCTTCCCGAGCGCACACGGCGGCGGCGGCCCGTTAGTCCCTCTCCTCCCCGCGCAGGGCGTGGGGCTGAGCGCGCTCTGATGAGATGGGAGGAGATGAAATGTTAGACACCCAACATTTACAAAGTACATTTGAAGCAACTTTTAAGTTTAAAATAAAGTCCAGAGACACATTGGTATATTAGTTGTAAAAGCTAAAAAAGTTTTTAAAACACAAACCAGTGCAATGTAACTTCATTCCCATAAAGCCAACGGGCCTTCCCGGAACACCAGCTAATGCAGCCCCGGAACGAGACCGGTTCCTCCTTCACTCGGTGCCGCGCCTCCGGAGGCCTACCAATGACCGCTACATCCGAGCGCTCGGCCATGCCGGACGGTGACCTGGCAGTGACCGCTGCTGCAGAGCGCTTGGCTCCTGGACAGTGAGCTCACCGCAGGGTCCCGTCTGCCTTTGCTCAGAGCAGAGGTGCGAGTGCAGGGGGCGGGGCAGCGCGGATGCGGGATCATCTGAGCAGGAGTTGAGGGAGATGGAGTGTCAACTCCCAGAGCCTGGGCACAGGCAGCGGTGACCCGCCAAGCAGCCTGCCCGCTGGCGGCAGTGGGAATGGACGGGCCAACCTGAAGCCCGGGTTTGGAAAGAGATGCTTTTTACGTATTTACTCCCGCTAAGTGGTCATGATGGCTGTTCTCTCACATGATTACCAAGAACTAGGGTAAGGGTGTTGAAGCAAATTCCCTTAAGCAAAGGTTTCCTCAGTGATTTCAAGCACCAGAAAAGCAAGCGCAGATAAACCAGGAAACCGGGGCATGGTTTAGGCTCCTCAGTCTACACAGAACCGAACCTAGGAAACCTGCCCCGGGGTCGCCCTTCCACCCCACCTACAGGGCATCTTAAAATCACCGGGGAAAACTTTTTAGCAAAAATTCAGATAATTTTCAATGAAAACACTTAATTTCATAGTGTTCATACCACTTTTTCTTTTTTATTTAAAATATTGTAACCAATGAACATACTAGATAACATTGTCTACATCCAGTGGTGCATGTTTCATGACTAGGGCATGAATGATAAAAACCACAATGATCTCAGCATTCCCTACAAAGTGCCCCATTTTGTTTGTCTAGAGGAGGGAATGGAACGGGGAGGAACGAGGAGTGGCGCTGTCCAAGGAAAACGCAAATGGCAGTTACCATATTTGGGTTTCAGGTGGTAACACCTGCTGAACAGGATAAACTGTAATGAGAAAATAGATGTCACAGTTCAGGTAGACAGCTAGTTCAATTTAAATTCATCATTCAGCTAAAAGTTTAAGAGCTTCTCAAAAATATACCAAATATCGGGCCTACAAAAGTAATTTATTTCTTCGTAAAGTTTAGACTTAGTCCTTTTGTAAAATGTAAAGGATGGACTGATGTCAGGAGCAGGTTTCTACTTGCAAAACAGACAGTAATAACGTCCGACAAGCACACCTAACAATTCCGAAGCTACACAGCAGGAGGTCTGACATGGAGTCTCTCTTACTGATGCCGGGATGTATTTCACATACTTACTGGTATTGTGTCAACACTGACTATCAAGTGTTTCACACACACTTATACTCACACCCAGTAAAGAGCTAACAGCAAGGGCTACGGCTTACTTGGGAAAGCATAGAAAATTAGTGTGAGGTAGTTCAATACAAACCTAATTTGTACGTTATTGTGAGAATAAAACATTGTGCAAAACTAATCCACAGGTAATAGTTCTTAAAATTCAGTAATGAAGAGAATCTAAACCAGAAATGACCAAAAAGTGTTACTCTTACTAGACTCTCCTAAGAGCACTTAACTAAGAGCAGTTAGTTTGAAATTAATTAGGACTTATTTTCCTTATGAGTTTTCTAATCATACCCCAAACTACATTTCTGCTTCAATGCCCTTTACCCCTTCATCTTTCGTGCTATTAGGAAAATTAGTTTTCCCTGATTCAGAAAAAAACCTAAGAGAGATGAGTAGAAACACACTCTATAGTAACAAGTAAAGGACATAGTTGACATTGAAGAGGCTGCTAATGACAAGATGGTGGTTTGTCTTCTACCCGTGAGTTTACTGGGACCTGGGGCTTCATGCGGTCATTCTACAGCTAATGCGATCAATGGACACTCACAAGCTACAACCGTATTTCTGAAAACAGACTATGCTTTCACCTCAGTATGTGCAGGCTCTGCCTGGGCCACAATGAGTGGCTGGTGTGACCCATGCTACCTGCGACCCGGAGCAACTCCCTGGCCTGCCGCCTGCTTCACTCTGACATCTTCACCTTTTCGGGCAGCACAGCAGGGTGAGCATGGGGGAAGCTGGCTGCTTTACACACAATCCTCTTCTCTGGGCGGCCAGGGGCTGGGTGGCAGCTGCATTTCTCTGGGGAAGTCTGGTGTGATGCGTGTGCCTCTACCCCCTGGAAGAGTGCGTGCCAGGAGCCACAGCCATCGAGGGTGCGTGGCAAAGCGAGAACTGTTCAGCTAACAGTAGGAACGGGCTGAGATGCTCGATGTATGTATAGTGTAAGTAAGCAATCCCAACAATCATTTTACAAACGATCAATACACATTAGAGGGTAACAGAATAGTAAGCAGGAAGAAATATGTAGAGAGAATTATAATTAGTGTCTCTTTCCTAACCTATAAAGTTGAGTAATAGATCTTGGTCAAAATAACTCTGACAGTAAGAAGATGGTACATTAAGTGTATAAAATTTAAAAACCAAAGTTTAAGATAAGGTGGCTTTACATGAAGTACTGCCAGAAAGAAATCTTATTTGTAATTTCTGTTAAAAAAACAAACAAACACAAATGTTTAAGATATTTTAAAGGTTCAAAAAGTTTTAAAAATAAAACGAACATGTATATTTTTACCTTAACAAATTTAAGAGGGAACGCTGTATTTAGATACTGCATTTTAAAACCCTAGGCACACAACATTTAACAGACTTTGTTTTCAAGAAAGAATTTAAGCATTTTTGTCTCCATTAACTAATGAGTTCATTTTCTCTGGATCAACTGAAACATGCTGTTTGGCAAGTGGGAGCTGGCATTTACAAGAAATAATACAGTAACAACACCTGGTTTTCTTGCTTAACCAACATCTGTATCAACAGAGATGGCTTGTTAGCAATCAAACCTAAACTATGGGGAGCTTCTGAAAGCATGTCAGTTGTTAAAGTGCAATAGTGAAATGGTCTATCCTAGAAAACAGAGCTAGTTAACTGTCAAACTCATGTACACAAAGGACACACTTATGCTTAAACGTCTCCGTACATCCAATCCTGTTTCTACAAATCAGGGTGTTACAGTCTCAAAACTCTAATTTGCTAAATGAAATCAATGCACCATGTTGTATGAGTAGAAAAGGGACTGATACAAAGGTTGACAGCTTCTAAAGAGACTGGAAATCATGACTTTAAAGCATCAAAAACAAACTTGCTATTTCAAATTATATAAAAAGGTTAATGTATTTGAATCCTAAATATTGCACAGTAACAATGATCACTCAAAGGAATTTTGCACTAAATATACAAATCACACGCCAGGCGAACTCGGAGACACTGTGTTGCGCTGCACCAGTGCTTGCTCCTGTTGGTCACTAACTCCAATGAGCTTCCTGCTAGAACCTTGCCACGTATCTAAGTGTGCACTTCCTAGTTCATGACATGAAATCCCTCTTGTTCCAAACATGACAAAAGGTCCTGGGGCATCACAGACAATGCATTCAGAGATGAGACTTCAATGACATTTTACTTAAGAAAAATTCCGTTGTAAAGAAATAATTCTGCAGATATAAAATGTAAACAGTTACATCACTTGTCAGGAGCAGCACCATTCTTACACTACTCAACATCCACATTGCAGTTTTACTGAAAATCAGATATAAACAATGAAAGTCTCAGACTAAATAATCACCATTTATGCCTGCTCTGCTCAGTGTGGAGAAACGGTCCTTGGGAAATGACACCTTGTATATGGCTGTGTGCTACTATTTTCAGATGAACGGTATATTGCTCATTGGATACCTCACCTACAGAAACCTCAAGAGGCTCTGGAACCTCCCGACAGCTAGTGGAGACAGATTTGCTACAGGTAGAAGCAAGTGGCCAGAAGCACCGGGCTGGTGCTCAGCTGACTGCCACTCCAGCAGGAAACCGAGAGGCCCAAGGCCCCGCTGTGAGCGAGGAAGGACCAGCTCCAGACCATCCACCACTGGACCTGCAGCCTGAGGCGCTCAGCTCAGTGTGTGCAGGAGCAGGCTCACAGCTACAAGTGAACCATCTGCTTATCTGCACTGAAATGTATTACTCATGAAGTATCCTTTTGACTTTATGTGATGGTGAGGTTTGAGCATGCCACAGACTTGCAGGAAACACCGTATTCTTTTCACTTTACTTCTGTTGGGTAAGGGGTGGGGGGAGTAGAAGGGTGGTGGTGGATGCCCAGCATCTTCAAAAACATGCTCAGAGTTCTTCTGCCATTTAGATGATGGGGCTTTTGCCAAAATTCATGTAGGATTACTACCAATAGTTGTAACTAAATTAGGATTGGCAAGTAGCAATATTGGAGGTTTTTGTTTTGTTTTTTTAACACGTTCATCATTTACAGTAGTTATTCCTGAATATAACTGGCTACAGGTTACTTTCCCTCACTCCTCTGTGGTTATTTCATTGATAAGCACATAACCCTGAAGGATAGCATCATGAACAAAACATTTGAAATAATTTCTAATTAAAAAAAACTATAAAAATCTTAAATAATTCATGATATAGGCAAGTCACCACATAATAGTTGCTTTGATAAACAAAATCTTACAAATTCAGTAAAAAAATCAGCAGCATAAGATAAAGCAAATATGCAAAAATTTAAACCATGATAAAATAATTAGGTTTACATTATACAGTTAATTACAGCAAAAATACAATACAGTTTTGTTGCTGTTTTAAAACAACTTAAGTTTTAAATTACATCACTTGAAATTAAAAAAAATAAACTACTTTACTACAAAATGAATTCTACATTTTTGAAAAATCACTCAAAATAAGACCACTGACTTAGTTCTCAAAGTAGTTCTATCAATGACTAAACAAGTCCCCATCCCTCCCCTCCCACCCCCCAGGCCCAAGTAGTCATCTACAGCAGCCCAGAGGTCCAGCTGATGCTTCTAGGCTGCTGTCGGTATCCGAGGCCAAAGTTGGATCTGTTGACATTGAAGATACGTCGTTGACAGACGGCGATGACGATGGATGCTGAGAGCCATTGATCACTGCTGCACCTGTGCTATGAGAAACAAAACAGCAAATCAGTTGCAGACAGAGTTGCAGACCCAGTCACTTGTACTATATTGGCTACCTCCAGTGGTCAATGACTTTTCTCTTGGCTTTAAAAGGCCCACTAAAAATAATCACAAGTGAAATTCGGAACAACACTAATTTATGAACTCTTTTCATTACAACTTATGAGGTGAGAATTTGAACATGTCTTGAAACCCAGTGTCCTGTCCTTTCCACAAATTTGTTTTCAGTTCAAGATAAGAATTGTTAAGTTCAAGACACATTTAGAAATGGTCCTATTGCAAGATTCATAAATGGGCTTCAGGCTGTGTGAGAATACTGATGTTGTTATCGTAGACAGTAAGGGAGCACCAGGGAGACTCCCCGAGTGCCCAAAATGGTGCAGGGGAGATTCTTACACTGAGCACACCAAAAGATAGAAATATGAGTCGAGAAGGCCTGAAGGCGCCAAAAGCTAGAAATAGGAATGGGCAAGGCCTGAGGGCACCACACGCTAGGAATATGAATGGACAGGGCCTGAACTGCCAAAAGCTAGGAAGATGAATAGACAGGGCCTGAGCCACCAAAAGCTGGAAATATGAATAGACAGGATCCAAGCAGCCAAAAGGTTGGGAAGATGAATGGATAGGGCACCAAAAGATAGCAAGACAATTGAATAGAAAAATAATAATAATAATAATCCCTTCCCTTCCTATCCCTAGAAGAACCACAGGCTTGAGCAGGAAGAGAGATGGTCTCTGAGATGGGAGTTCGCTGTTCTCTAAGGCAGTGTGGCTTCTGAATAAAACATCTTTTCTTTTGCACCAGCACCTGTCTCCTGAGTTTGGCTTTCATTGCAGTAGGCAGCAGAATCTCTGCTTTTTTGTTTGGCTATTTTTTTTTTTGGCAACTCTGGTGGGACACCATGGACCTTCACAAGTCCTGGAGGGCCTGGGCTGAGGCCCTAGCTGCCTGTGGCATGGCAGGCTGACCCCAACCTGGGAGCAGGTCTGTGGGGATTTCCCAGCAGCTACCAGAGGTTTTCTGGGAGAATTTCTTTGCACTTCCTCTCAATGCATGTTACCTAAAATGCAGGCTGGTGAAAGGAAACTGGTTTTGGGGAGCAGATGAATTACAAGACTGGGTAAGTCAAACTGCATGCACATTGGGGTCCTTTTCTTCCTGCCACTTGGGCTTTATGCTATCTGGGTCCCGTTAGGGCTGCTTGTGTATCAGTTGGCAGAGTATAAGACCTTAGGACTTGTTTGTATTTGTTTGGATTAATGGTATTATGGGCCCAAGCTTTGTTTATATGTTCCCATTTCGTCTGGGGTCTTGCTATAGTTACAGTTTTGGCTTTGTACTTTTGTGCCATCAGGGGCTGTTCTGTTTCAACTCCTGAATGAAGGCCATTGGGTCCAATTTTAGAGATTAATCCATGTACAGCTATGATCCAATGACTAAGGAGGAGTTGGTTTTCTATTGTAATAGAAATACTTTCTATTTCTATTGTAATTCCTATATATACTTTAAACTATGGGGAAAAAATGGCCCCTAAATAGTTCCCTAAATTACTACACCATCATACAGTTGGAATTGTTTTGCCAAAGGTCAGAGAAATGAGATGAAATCCCTTACCTCCAGATGTTTATGTCTTTACACAACAAGAATTTGGCAAAAAAAAAAAAAAAGGAGGGGGCGGGGGGGAAGAGGACCTAATGACCCAGAGAAGGAAATTGGCTTCAAAATAGTAAGACACAGGAAAAAAACAGAAATGAGGAGATAAGTCTCTTTAATGCCCTGAACCCAGGAGACCCGGGATTAGCAAGAGGAGAATTTCGCCACCACTACCCTAGCTGCTGGATGCCCCTGAGATAGGTGCACATCCGAGGGGTGACATCCCCACCCCTATATGATGAAGGAATGGTCTCCCCCTTGAAGTCCTGGCAGGGCACCCAATTTGGCCAGGGAGCATCCCTATCCAGAGAGTGACAATTCCCTTTGAGGCAATACCCTATAGACGGAATAAACCAGGAAGGCCAGCCTGCTGGTCACTATTGGGCCCACACTCCATTTTCAACTTCAGATTTACTGAATTGGAAAAATTTCAGCCCCTCATAAAGGGCGAATCCTCAGAAAATGGCAGATCTTAATACCTCCATTTTTTGTCACTCACCATCCAAACTGGGCAGATGTACAGGCTCTCCTTAACATCTTGCTAACGACAGGGGAAAGGCAGCTAGTTACAGATAAAGCTAATGAAAAGGTTCATCGTCTGCATTAAGAGAATCCTAATGGGACCCCCAACCCAGCTGGGATGACTCCCTTGACAGAGCCCAACTGGGAAGCACACAGCGGGGACCTAGCATCCCTGGAACATGACAGCAGGTGCATATCAGAAGGGCTGAAGAAAGGATCTGTTAGGCCTACCAAAAGCACACTGATGCTGACCCACAGGTACCAGAAAATGTCTGGAGGGGAAACATGACTTTTTTTTGGGCAAAGTGCCCAGATATCAGAAGGAAGCACCATTTAGATGGGGCATTGGGAATGAATCCCTCCCAGCTGGTGGACTTAGCCTTGAAAGTTTACCATGCCTGGACACAAGGAAATTAAAGCAGGGCAATGTGTTCTTAGAAACAGTGTGGGAAATCAGAAGGGAAAGGGAAGACCCACTAGCATCAATCAATGCGCCTGCTGCAAAGTGGAAGGCCACTGAAGATAGGACTGCCCAGAGCTCAAAAAGAAAAAGAAAAAGGACAGAAACCCTTGCCAGGAAATGTGAGAAAGGAACGAGGAATCTGATGATGAATGAGGAGGCCCAGAGGCTCCCCTAGACACCTCCCAACCCATTACTATTTCCCTGCAGGAGCCCCAGGTACAATTAAGGGTGGGGAACAAGCTAACTGAATCACTGTAGCTACAGGAGCTACTTACTCAGCACTAAGTACAAAACTAACCAAGAGAAGCCCAGCTGCGGTGATGGTTGCTTGAGTGACCAATTACAAAACAGGTGTCCCTGCAACCTCTAGAACAGCCGTGGGCAAACTACGGCCCGCGGGCCGGATTCGGCCCGTTTGAAATGAATAAAACTAAAAAAAAAAAGACTGTACCCTTTTATGTAATGATGTTTACTTTGAATTTATATTAGTTCACACAAACACTCCATCCATGCTTTTGTTCCGGCCTCCGGTCCAGTTTAAGAACCCATTGTGGCCCTCGAGTCAAAAAGTTTGCCCACCCCTGCTCTGGAATGCCAGCCTGAGAATCAAAAACTTGTGCATAGTTTTCTCTCCTGCCAGACTGCTTGGTTCCAGGGCTGGGCCAACTTTTACTGTGCAAACTGCATGCACACATAACTTTTCCCCCTGAGAAGCAGCAATTACATATCAAAGTTCTGCTGGAATGTGCTCTCCAGCTCCAGGTGCTCCTGACCTGCCCAGGAGGAGCCAGAGGTGAACTCTTCCCACCCGAGATCTACAAGCCGGTTGATGGAGCTGTTTGGGCTGATGGAACCCCAGGTAGAACAGTTAACATCCAACCATAAAAATTAACCCTAAAGAAAGGGCACGGATCCCATGGAAGAAGCAATACCCCCTGAAAAAGGAAGCTTTAGAGGGAATTCAACCAGTATTGCAAGAAGTTGTTAAAATCAGGATTAATTCAGCCATGCCAGACCCCCTGTAACACCCCATTTTGCCAGTGAAAAAGCCTCACTCTGATGAATATCGATGTGCACAGGATCTTAGGACCATAAATGACATTGTCCAGGACATTTATCCTACAGTGCCCAACCTTATACTTTGACGACCACAGGGCCCAGGGACAGCAAATGATTTTCAGACCTAGACTCAAAGGATGCTTTTTTTCTGCATCCCAATAGATGAACAGGCTCAACTATTATTTGCCTTTGAATGGCAATACCCAGAAACTAAAGCCATGCTCCAATACTGTTGGACTGTGTTGCTACAGGGATTTAAGAATTCCCAGCCCAAACTTGGGGAAATATTAGCGAAAGATTGAAGGGATGTTCAATTTAAATCGAGAATTCTTCTACAATATGTAGATGCCTTAACTACTAGCTGGTAATACTTACAAAAGACTGTTTGCTCAAAACCATCACAGTCTTGGATCATTTGGCAAGAAGAGAATATAAAGTATCACCTCATAAGGCCCAGTTTTGCAAACAGGAGGTGGCATACCTGGGATTCCAATTGAAACAGGGCACTAGGAGCTTGATGGCTGATGGAAACCCAGCCATTGCTACAATAAAAATCCCGGAGAACACGAGGCAGCTTCGTGGATTCTTAGGGATTATGGGGTTCTGCCGAATTTGGCCTTAAAGTGAAACCACTGTCTAATTCTTTGAAAGGACTGGACTCTGAACCTCTTGAGTGGACAAGAGACTGTCAGGCAGCATTGACACCTTAAAGGAAAAACTAGTTTTGGCGCCTGCACTAGGATTGCCCAGTTTACAGAAAACTTCCAAATTATACATTCATGAAAGGCAAGGAATTGAACTTGGAGTGCTAACCCAGACCCTGGGAAAACCCTCCAGCCACAGCCTATTTCTCAAAGAAACTAGATCACCAGACAAAGGGATGCTACCATGCCTCCCGGGAACAGCAGCTCCCTGTGACATCTCACAGGAAGCAGAGAAATTCACTCTGGGCAACCTACTATGGTATTTGTACCATACCAGGCCCCAAAAGGGATGTTTTTATGAACCTAATTAGACCACATTTGAAGGGTCCTCATTTATAAAGAACCAAGCCCGTAAATACCAGGCACTCCCTACTGCCTTGCTCCAGATGAGAGTACCACTCCGAAGTGGGCTTAAATTAAACCCTTTTGAAATATGGGAGACCCAAGTTTCTGTTTTAGAACCTTCTCCTTTAGATTTAGAACATGAATCAGAAATCAAACAATATGTTCAACATTTAGGGCAAACACCAACGACTTTGCTCATTGCAGGTCCATCTATTCATCTGATGAGCTTTACACCCATTCCAGCTGGGAGACCCGTCTTACTAAAGACCTGGGAGACTCAAGATCCTGAAGAGCAGTGAGCTGAGCAATGAACCGCCCTGTGATGCCTCCCTACAGCTCATGGGATCAGCCTTGGCTCCTCCACACAGAGAAAGCGGCCCGCCTGAGGAGGACTCGGGTCCGGCTGCTGCTGCTGCTCCTGAGGGAGGTTTAAGTTCCCCTCTCGGAAGGGACAGCACCCCCATGGCTAGTGACAGTGTTACTTCTTATTCTCTTACTATTTTTTGACAGTTGCTGTACTTTCTGCTCATGCTTGGACTGACAACGTCTTTGTCCACATTTCCCAGACAGTGGGGTCCTCAGCAAACTTATTCTGTTGTTGGGTGTGCCACCCCAACCCCACTCAGGATTAGATCATGGGGATACGTCAGTCTCTTGTTCCTGATTTAACTGCAATTCCCACTGCACTACTAGGCATACCCCTCACTGAGCACCTGATTGCTTGTCTGCACAACAGGTCTCACTCTGGAAGCCCACTGGCGGCACTGCCTCTTGAAACATGAAGCAGCCTACCAGCTTCGCTGGCTCAGCAGTGCCACCCTAGACGCCACATATGCCGCCTTCTGAAGACAGCGATCCTCCTCCCTCCTGTGAAGGCTTCTCTCCATCCTTGACCCCCTTCTTCCCTTAGGAGATAGTAAGAGTCTCTGGACCTGGCGATAGGTAAGGCTACACCCTCTGACAGCAGGAAGAAGCTACAGAAGATGAGCCCTCCATCCATTTACCCTGTACGATTACAAGGCTCCAGAGTTTTGAAGCGGGGACTTGTTACTGTAGACAGGGAGCGCTGGAGCAAGAGTCTCCACCATTGGCCAAATGGCTCAGGGGGAGATTCTTACACTGAGAGCACCAAAAGCTAGTGATATGAGTGGACAGGGCCTGAGCCGTCAAAAGCTAGTGATATGAATGGACAGGGCCTGAGCCGTCAAAAGCTAGTGATATGAATGGACAGGGCCCTCGAGCACACAAAAGCTAGGAAGATGAATAGATAGAAAAATGCCTTCCCCTTCCTACCCCTATTAAGAACAGTGGGCTTGAGCAGGAAGAGAGATTGTCCCTGAGACGAAGGGGGGGTGGTTTCTGAGACATGAGTGCACCATTTTCCCAGGTCTTGTGGGTCCTAAATAAAACCTCTTTCCTTTTGCACCACCACCTATCTTACGAGTTTAGCTTTCATTATAGGCAGCTGAACCTCTGTTTCTTTGTTCAGTTACAATAATACATGCAAAACTGTCTGTCTTTCATTTTGTTGGAAAGAGGATTTCAAAGCGAAGTATGACTCAAAAAGGTAAAAACTACTGCCCTAAAAATAGTGCTGTATGATTATCTTCTCACTGTAAAGTCCAGACAATACTTCTGGTACATCTTGTTTTAAGCAAAAGCCAAGACAAAGACTGAAATCATTTCACTTGAAAGGGTCTTTAGTTTGCTCCAATTTACTTGAGGTTATATGACTTGTAAACTAAGGTCTTATAATTTCTATTCTAATAAATACTTGGTAATTGCAAATATGGATTTATTGAACAGATAAAGTTGGGGAAGACTGTTTCCTTTACCAAAAGTGTAGCCTATCAAGCATTTCCTGAATTTTAAAAAACAATAGGAATACAGGCATGTCTTGTGTTACTGCACACTACTTTATTGCACTCCATGAACGTTACATTTTTCTTTTAACAAATTGAAGGTAGGACCCTCGATTGGCAAAAAGATTGCAAATTGTTTTATTGCAATACTTCTTTTGTTACAGTGGTCTGGAACCAAACCCGCAATATCTCCGAGGGCTGTCTGTACTTAACCTACAGAAAAATCCTCTCAAGGCCAGGGGTGGAGAGAAAGACACTGGGGGTAGGGAATGTGTTTCAGGTGATTCATACACATGGTAAGTACTTAATGCCCTTCACGATCACTAAGTAAGGGTCATTCCAAATTTAACTATACTAAACCATGCAAGTTGTACAAAAATTCTTAAGAATACATTTATAGATCAAAGCAATGGTTTCCAAAATTTCTAGGAGTCAGTTTCAGGCACCCAATGATGCTAAAAACTAAGTAGGTTTAAAACCGCTTAGTTTAAAACACAGAATCTCTGTCTGAAATTAGCCCTCCATTCTGTCTAATGATGAACAATAAAAACTTAAACATAAAAGGTTCTCTGAGAGCTTATCTTCAAATGCAACAAGGCAGTAGCCAGGAGGGTCAGGTGCTGGGGCAGGGGCTGGGAGACAGGAAGGAATGGAACCACAGAGACAGAGCAGGTGACTAGAGGTGCAACAGGAAAAAGGAAAGCAGACTGAGTACTTCAGGCCTTGACAGGAGAGAATAAAAGGAGAACTGCGATGACCTTTTAGTCCCAAGAAAGGTCCATTAGATTCCCAGCCAGAGTGAAACGAAGATACTATACTTTTAAAAAAGTTCAATCCATACGACAGTATTGGATTTGCTGGCTGCGAAGGAAGAGTATACAAATACAATGGCTAGCTTTGAAGACTTGTACTGAAACATTCAATTCATAAAAGGGTTCCACCATATATATTTTTTCTTGCCTCTATTTTTTGATTGAAATTTCCTTTTGTCCAAATTTCTTAATGATTCATTTTTTTAAATCAAGTAGAAATGTTATTGTGGTTATCTGATATTTTTACGTCAAAGACTGTTCCTTCTTTCTCTGTATATAACTGAGAATAGAGTATCTTAATAACAGCTTCACTAAGGCTCTTCTACCCAAGCAATGAGAACCCAGAACACGTCCAGAAACCTGACATCCTGTCCTTTCCACTGACTTCTCTTGTAACCACAGTTAAGTCGTTTAGGATCCAAATTTTTCACTTAACAATTAAGAACAAATACAACTGCTCTAATGAGCGTACTAAGCTTACTCAAACATCCAACACACCAAGCATGGGTCACTCCCTAGGACCGTGTGCTGCGTGTGGAACTCACAAATTGTGGACTTTCCAATCCCACCTGAGCACTAAGTTATATTACTACTGTTTATCAATACAAGCCAATTAGCTGTGTTATTAAAGCATTTACAACATAGTTTTGCTACAAGTAAATTCTAAATAAAAGTTGTTGAAACCAATTTATATTTTCAACAGGATCTATATTATAATTTGGAAAACTGCATTTCTAATCAAGGATTTAACAAAACATTTAAAAACTTTAAAATATAACCAACATGTCATAGGAAGCTACAAAAATGATTTAAACAAATATGTTTACAGCAAAACAAAATGGGCATCTGAAACTATAGTTAAAATTTTCCCCCATAAACAGATATAATATACAATTTTTTTCTTAGAATGTGGAAGAGTTTTCCAGGCATAACTAAAATGGCATAGTTTCAGTAACTTTAAGACCCATCTATTAAAACACTACTCAGTCTTCAAGGCTCAGCTCAAATGTCACCTCTTCTATAAGACTGCCCTGCTCTCTGTAGCCAGAAAAGTCTCTGTTCCTGGCCAGAGGGCATATGGGATGCTGGGGAAACCCTCCCTCCAAAGTTATTGATAAATGTGGCTTCTAGTATTACCTTTTCTATACAATAGATTTGCAACCTTATGTCATTTAATTTTTCTGAATTTTAGTTCCCTCATTTGTAAACTGTACATAAAATCCCTCTTTGGGGTTTTGAGGGCTGAATGAAATACTAGTAAAGTACATAAACAACAGTATTTGTCATGTAGATGTATACTTAGTATGTATATGCTGCCTGTCATTAACTGTTCCCTCATTTCTTTATCCTTTTACAAGTATTAAAATGAAATGAGCTTATCCTATATAATAAAAGCCTAATATGCTAAGTGTCCGACGCTTCGACCAGTCACTATGATGCACACTGACCACCAGGGGGCAGATGCTCTGACTGGTAGGTTAGCTTGCTGCTGGGGTCTGGCCGATCAGGACTGGGTGAGATGCCCTAGAGCCCTCCCGCGATCTCTTCCTGGCCCCGATTGTGCACCAGTGGGGTCCCTTAGCCTGGCTTGCGGGGATCAGGTCAAAACCAGCTCTCCAACATTCCCCGAGGGGTCCCGGATTACAGAGGGCGCAGGCCAGACTGAGGGACTCCACTGGTGCACGGATCCGTGCACTGGGCCTCTAGAGATAAAATGCTTAAGTCCTACAGATCAGGTTCCTTCTTAGAAATAGAACACTTACATTTTTCCACTGATTTTTTTTTTTTTTTTTTTTTTTGAGAAAGTGGGAGGGTGAGAGAGAGAGGGCCAGGGATTGAACCTGCAACTGAGATATATCTCCTTGAGCAGGAATCAAACCTGGGAACTTTCAGTCTTCGGGCCGATGCTCTAATCCCTGAGCAAAACTGGCCAGGGCGAAACAGAACACTTTCTAACGGTAGTTTTAATGTTACTGCCTTTGATCAACAAATCAAAAATACCAAAGGGACAAAGAAAGACAATAACTTGGTATCACACATGTACCAAATTTTGCAATGATGCTTTAGCTTACTTATGCAAAGTAAAAGACTGTTAAAATCATAGAAAAGTAAGTATACTGCATTGTGAGAAATTTCTTTTTTGAAGACAAGACAATAATGCCAACAAAAAACTTTCTGTTCTTCAGTGGAATGTCAGTACCATAGAAATCGATTAAGTCGTTTGATTAAGTCATTCACTCATATGTTAGTATAGTATAGTGTTATTATAGTATGGTGTATTATAGTATAGTATCATGCAGTATAGTACTAGTATAGTGCATTATAACATAGTATAGTACATTATAGTATATTATAGTGCATTGTAGTATAGTGCATTGCAGTATAGTATAGTGTATTATAATATAGTATAGTGCAGTATAGTATAGTGCAGTATAATATACTATAGTGCATTGCAGTATAGCAGGGGTCCTCAAACTTTTTAAACAGGAGGCCAGTTCACTGTCCCTCAGACCGTTGGAGGTCCGGACTATAGTTTAAAAAAAAAACTATGAACAAATTCCTATGCACACTGCACATATCTTATTTTGAAGTAAAAAAACAAATGTTTTCGGCAGGCTGCATGTGGCCCGCAGGCCATAGTTTGAGGACCCCTGCAGTATAGTATAGTGTAATATAGTATAGTGCAGTATAGTATAGTATAGTGCAGTATAATATACTATAGTGCATTGCAGTATAGTATAGTGAAGTATAGTATAGTGTATTACAATATAGTACTAGAGGTCCAGTGCACAAAAATTTGTGCACTGGGGGGTAGGGGAGGTCCCTCAGCCCGGCCTGTGTCCTCTCGCAGTCTGCGACCCCTCGGGGGATGTCCACCTGCTGGCTTAGCCCCGCTCCCTGGGGGATTGGGCCTAAGCTGGCAGTCAGACATCCCTTTGGCAGCCCGGGAGCCCTCGAGGGATGTCCACTTGCCAGCGGGGAGCAGGCCTACGCTGCAGTCGGACATCCTTAGCACTGCTGAGGAGGTGGGAGAGGCTCCCGCCACCACTGCTGTGCTGGCAGCCGTCAGCCTGGCTTGTGGCTGAGCAGAGCTCCACCTGTGGGAGTGCACTGACCACCAGAGGGTAGCTCCTGCATTGAGCATCTGCCCCCTGGTGGTCAGTGTGTGTCATAGTGACCAGTCATTCCCAGTGGTTCTGCTGTTAGGGTCAATTTGCATATTACAGTTTATTATATAGGATAGAGGCCTGGTGCACCGGTGGGGGCCGGCTGGTTTTCCCTGAAGGGTGTCCTGGATCAGGGTGGGGGTCTGGCTGGGGTGCCTGGCCAGCCTGGGTGAGGGGCTGAGGGCTGTTTTCAGACTGGCCACACCCCTTTCAGGGTGGGGGGTCCTGCTGGGGTGCCTGGCCAGTCTGGGTGAGGGGCTGATTGCTGTTTGTAGGCTGGCCACGGCTGCGGGCTGGACGCGGGTATCTGGGATTTATTTATCTTCTATAATTAAAACTTTGTAGCCTTGAGTGGAGCTATGGGCCGGCAGGGCAGGTGGGAAGCTTGGCTTCCTCCATTGCCGGGGGCAACAGAAGCCTCCTGCTTGCTCCAGCTCTGTGGCCGCCGCCATCTTAGTTGGGTTAATTTGCATATTCACTTCTGATTGGCTTGTGGGCGTGGCTTGTGGGTGTAGAGGAGGTATGGTCAATTTGCATGTTTCTCTTTTATTAGATAGTGCGGTACAGTATAGAGCAGTATAATATACTATAGTGCATTGCAGTATAGTATAGTGTAGTATAGTATAATATAGTGCAGTATAGTATAGCGCAATGCACTGTAGTATATAGTACAGTGCATAGTATAGTGCACTGGTACAACAACATACCAATGCTTCCAATTTAACCACCCCAACTGTACTTCTTATACTTATTAAACGTTGAATAGTAATGGTAGTAAATATGGAAAGAACTGCAGGTTTCAGGCCACTGAAGATTACAACACAAGAAGTAAACTGTAATTTTAACCAAGCTTATATTGTAACCAACCTAAAGGAGAGGGCTGCCCCCGTATAACTCCATTCTTGGTTCTCTCTTCCAAGTCCATAACTTCCTTGTATATCAATTCTGAAAAAGAGGTGAACAAAAACAAACTTTTTAAAGTCTGAAAGCCAACCTCACAAGACATCTGTTTTAAATAAATATTTTTACACACATTAAGTACTTCAAATAGTATCCTTCAAAGGTAGAGGGTCCGTAAGTGTCAGCCTAAGATTCAAAGATGTTAAAAACAATTCTTTGATCCTCCGCCAAGAATTATGTTGAAAGAAACAAAATCTCTGCCTTAACTGGTGTTCCTAGAGGTGGATTAAAGATAGAACTGTGGTTAGAAACCTTGTCTTTCCCACTCCACCAGCACTCTGTACTACGCCATGTCAGACCACATTTCACGCTGTACTGCACACACTTGTTTAATGTGGTCTCAGAGACAGCTCGAGTCATCTGTCTTATTAGAGTCTATTTCCTGATAGGACCTGGAACTTGTAGGTGCTAACCCAGATACCTGTTAAATGATTTAAATGAAAGTGTGTGTGGAAGAATGGTATGAAAATACATTTTTATTAAAAAAAAAAAAAAAAAAAAAAAGAGGCAGATGGCCACACCTGAAAACCTTAAAAACTGCAGCCTGACATGCTATCACTGTCACAATTTCTCCATGGGACCCTGCTCTTTGCCTGCTGTGGGCAGAGGGCTGCGAGGACGTCCACCCAAGCAGTTGCACCAGATGCTGCCCTGCATTCTCCTCAGTGGCCTGACGTTGTGTGATGAGCCCTGTGACTGAACATCTACTAAAGAAGAACCTTCTGGTAGAAGCTACAGAGTCATTGTTCCTTATCATTTTGGGGTCCTGGAATAATTTAAGAACTGCATAAAAGCAATGTACCCTCTTCTGAGAAAATGTGGAAGCAAAAATGTAGCACAGAATCTTAAGGAGTCTTTAATTCTTTAAACTTCTGATAGAGAATCTGTGATTATAGGGTATGACAATGTTTCTGTTGGTAATAAGGTAAAACAAGTGGATGTGTTGAAATGAACAAGCGCTAGAGACACCTAAATTTGCTTCCTATGGTGACCTTCTTGGACTTGGAAGGAGAAAAATAGGAAGTCTTGATAGAGGAAAGAATGGGAAAAGCTTTACTTCAAAGAAACAAAAAGGAATGATAAGCATTCCATGTAGGAGGATTTTTTTAAAAATGAGAAAACAGCACCCCTTTATGAAAAGGGATTAGGTAGACAAGCAAGAGCTAATCAGCAGTACTAACTGGGCAAAGTGATCTGCAGTTAATGGCTTTGGCAATGGATTTCTTTGCGTTATGATGCTAAAACTTGTCAGCAGATCTTGAAAGAGGCAGTGAGCAGATAATCATGGAAAAGCATGTGCGGCTAAGAGGAAATGATGCAAAATAAAGGCAAACCTGTCTAGAGTTCTGAAAAATCCCAGGTATGTCCTTATGCAAACAAAAACACCATGTTCCACTGATTTTAAGATGCACTTTTTCTTACAGTTTAATGTCTCTGAAATTGGGTCGTATAACCAGTGGCACATTATGGTGTGTTTTACAATTGGTGGCCTACTAAGATTTCAGGAGATATAAGAATATCAGTTTAGATATTTCCATACTACACACTCTGGCCCACAGTTATATCCTTGCATATTACCTATTACATGTAAAAATGTACTCGGTTCTACCCAATTATATCATTCTGGTAGATTCTACAGAATTTAACTACATGTCTCCCAGATTCAACTCAGAGAAAACTAATCTCTGGTTACACTCCTAAGAAGAAAGAATCAAATTCATTCCTCCCAAATAAATTTATAGCTGGATTACCTGTCTGTTTATACCTCTGCAGTCCCCTTCGCTTTCCCAATATGTAGGCACATAGTTCTTAATAGCAAGTCTTCTGTGCCCAGTTATTTAAGTTCAGGTAAAAAAAGGGATCAAGTGACTTGCCCAAAGTCATGTAGCTACAAAAGTGGTTCAAACATCACATAACAACAACACAAATGAGGTAAACAGGGTCTAAAAATTACCTGGCCTAACTATCCCAGGGAAGCTTTTTTTTAAATTTGTTAATCCTCACCCGAGGATATTTTTTTCTGTTGATTTTGAGAGAGTGAGCAACATCGATGTGAGAGAGACACAGTAATTGGTTGCCTCCTGAATGTGCTCCGACCAGGGTTGGGTACTGAACCTGCAACAACTCAGGTGCATGCCCTTGACCCGGAATCCAACCCGAGACTTTCAGTGGACAGGCCGATGCTTTAACCACTGAGAGCAATACAGGCCAGGCCACCCCAGGGAATCTTTTAAAGAAAGAAATATTTCCATGACTATCAAAGCACTATTATTAATGTTCAACTACCTACATAAAATAAAACTACGATATTAGATTTGCAAAGATTACAAATGAACTCTCTCTGTTGGTGAAGGTGGGGGTAACATAGACATTCCTATTCAGTGCTGAGAGAAATGCAAACCGCTACAATTTCTTTGAGGGTAATCTGGAAATAATTGAAAAATATCCTTTGGCCCAGCAAATCTTATAGGACTTTTTTTATTGGCATGTTCTCACATGTGCAATAACAACAGACTGGACACAACTTAAGTGCTCTGCAAGTGGGAGCTGGGTATAGAAACCGACACCGCTGGACAGCTGGGTATCCATGCGCCAGGCATGTGGAGCAGGAGAGGGTGATGTCTAATATGGGATTACACCCACAAAGCACACTGCACAGCATACACCACTGGGGATCAAACAGGTGGGAGAGAGAAGGAGGAGACCCAAACACACAGGCTTGTGTATTTGTAGACTATGGAAGAACAAAATATTTTAAAAAGAACAAATGTTTCTGTGTCTGGAGAGGGGATGTGAGAGATCAGGATTAAGTAAGGGAGGAAAAGAGACATACTTTCTATTTTTGCAAAAAATACTAATAATAATATTACCAAATATGCATTATGAATAATATAAAGTATCTTTAGTTTCCTCAACATGATGAATAAATCAACACAATAAGCCAGAAGCTCTCTCAGCTCCATCTCTCAGGGTCTGGTGAGTGTTACCTTTCCACTCTTCTATTGTGTGTTCCCGTTCATCTAACTGCTTGTCAGGTATCTTTGGTGGTGGCTGAAAAACAAACGGCAGCAATAATTGAGTCAGTTTACTACGAGTATGCAAATCCGTCATAATCATTTGAAACGTCATCCAAACAGCAAGGGCTTGTAAAAATACATTATTAGACCGGAGTGATGAGTCGTCTTTGATGTAGAGACTAGTTTTGGAAGAATCCTTCCCGACAGGAAAAAGATGTCTAACTATCTTTTTCTTTTCTTCCAGCTTTTGAAATGGTCAGTTTATTTACATCATAGAACTAGGCTAAGCTTTGGACACAATAACTTGTATTATAACTGAGTTAGGATGTCCTCCCAAAGCATTCAGTGTTCTAGCTCATCAGATCACGTATCAAGACAAGAAGGCAAGAAGCTGAGAGAGGGAACTTTATTTTGTGTAGGAAGTGCTTGCATAAGCTCATTAACTTAAGGTACTTTAAATGCAAAACAGAAAAACAGCATCATCATTTACCTATATTTTCATTTAAAACTAGAGGCCCAGGGCATGAATTCATGCATGGGTGGGGTCCGGCCTGCCCACCCTGATGGTGGCAGATTGGGCCAGGTAGGCAGGGGAGAAGGATGCAGGAGGTTGGCCGGCCGGCCCCACTCCTTATTGGGGTTGGGGGGGCGGGGGTCCAATTGGGGCCGGGCTGGCCGGGGGGAGGGGCTGTGGGCAGTTGGAGGGGGGCCGATTAGGGCCCCCCAATCGGGCCAGTTGGCCACCACAGTGCGCATCATAGCGACCGGTCATTCTGCCATTCTGGTCGCTTGGCTTTTATATATATATAGATTAAAATGTCTCCTCCGAACCCAACTTTAATTCTAACTGACTTCTTCAAACATGAAGAGAAGAACTTACAGCCTCCGCCTCGGAAGGGTCATACCAGACGTTGATGTATGGGTGCTGGAGAGCTTCGTCCACAGAGATCCTTTTGGATGCGTCAATCACCAGCATTTTGGATAATAAATCCCTCGCCTGACTGGCTGCAAAAATAATGATGTGAATGTACACGTACCTCATAAAGGTTTTTAAAATTAGCAATACATTTCAGAAACTTGATGCTCATTTTTTAAAAAGTATGTGTTTTATAAAAATATTTTACTATAAAATCAGGTCATACATATGATGAAAAAATATAGTTACAGAAAAAAATGACTAAAACCTTACTTTGTTCCACCACCCAGAAATACACTTAGTGTATGCTCCATAATAATATGAAAACACACACACACACACACACAAATAGGATTAAATAAATATATTTATAAAAGTACCTTTAAGTTTGTTGTGTTCTGAGTCAGCAGGGAAAAGCACATCGGGGAAGAGTTTCTCAAAGCTATATCCAGCATATTTAGGTCTGTTTTCAACGTAAGTCCTTACTGTTGGTTGTAGTTTCTTCATGAATTCAGGACATGGTGTTCCAAGCTGTTCAATAACTTTATTCCACTGATCAATATCTAATATCAAGTAGCTAAGAAAAATACTCCGTATCTAATGTTCAACACATAGTCATAGCCATATTAAAATAACAAGAAAATAACAATTATAAAATTCTAAGAAAGAATGTGGCAGTTACAAATCTTTTAACTTATAGCCACCTTGCAAAAGGTGGACAGAAAGGGTCAATAAACAAGCACTGTTAATCTTATTGAGAGAGAGAGAGAGAGAGAGAGAGAGAGAGAGAGAGAGACTGTGTGTGTGTGTGTGTGTGTGTGTGTGTGTGTGTGTAATATTCATTTTATCATATAAATGAAAGCTTAAGCCCAACTGGTGCGGCTCAGTGGTTGAGCGTCATCCCATGTACCAAGATGTCGCCAGTTCTATTCCCAGTCAGGACACATGCTCAGATTGTGGGCTTGATCCCTAGTAGGGGGTATGCAGGAGGCAGCAGAGCGATGTTTCTCTCTCATTAATGTTTCTATCTCTCTCTTCTCCCTTCTTCTCTTTCTAAAAAATCAACAAAAACATATTTAAAAAAATGAACGCTTAAACCAACAAATTCCAAATACAAATGACTCAAAAAATAATGATAATTACTACCCACAGGGACTCTAAATGTAAACTGTACACAATTCTAGAATACAAAAATATTTTTTTCTGGCTCATCTGAAAATGTGAATGCATATCCTAGGTCAGTGATGGCAAACCTTTTGAGCTCGGCGTGTCAGCATTTTGAAAAACCCTAACTTAACTCTGGTGCCGTGTCACATATAGACATTTTTTGATATTTGCAACCATAGTAAAACAAAGACTTATATTTTTGATATTTATTTTATATATTTAAATGCCATTTAACAAAGAAAAATCAACCAAAAAAATGAGTTCGCGTGTCACCTCTGAGACGCGTGTCATAGGTTCGCCATCACTGCCCTAGAGGCTAAGAAATATTGCTTATAATCTGTCCCTTTTTTTGAGAATTTTCTACACTAACAGAAAATAAAAATGACGACTCTGGTAAAAGTGGTGTTTTCTTTTGCCATGCTTTGTTTAACTTAGGTAATAAACTCTGTTTGAAAGCTCTGAAAACTGTGAACATGAATCAGTGTTTGGTGAGTTGTGAGGTTAGAACTCCCTGTCTCCTTCCTCCTAAGTCTTCACACTGCCAGTCCTCCCTGGGACGAGAACCAAAGCTCTCTGATGAACCTAGTGCATATGGCTTTCCCATGCCTCCTCCTCACGTCAGTCTCAGTGTGACTAGCTGATAAACACATCACACATCACTCGCTGGTAATGTAAATATTAAAATAGATGAACAAAAAGCATGACTCCAAATCTACTTACACCATAATAGAACTATTACTGCTGAAATTCTCAGATGAAAAGATCAGCATGTTATGTTAAGAAATCAGACAACCCAAAGACACAAAACACAAAGAACATTAACAAAAAGGAAGGTGGGGTGGGAGGAGGGGGTAAAACAAAAGGATGACCAGAAGCAACAGACAATTCCAAAATTCATATTCAAGTCCTAAGTACTTCTAGACTTAATCAAGTGCATACTTATTAAAATTTTTTAATGGCCGCCATGATTTTTGATTTATGTTAAGTAAATCAACTCAAAGCCAGCAAATAATTGTGGATAATTAACTTGAGCAGTTCTCAGAAATAACATGACACAATCAATACGTGGGGGAAGGGAAGTCTATGTCAACTAGCAGGTGGTATTTTGAAAGAGTAGAGTAATTTAACAATATTATTAGGGAGAGACAAAATACATTACACTTGACATAGCTGAAGTGCTGTCATACATTTTGACCTTTAGAAGCTACATTTTAGGCCAAAGATAAGGATACGATCTGTACCTGGGAACAAAACACCACCTTTGATCATTTCTCCCATGATGCACCCAACTGACCAAATGTCAACTGAAAACAAAATGCAATGACATTAACATAAAGAATTTGGTTAAAATAAAAAATAAAAAAACATTAAAAAAAAATCACGCACACCATGTATACTTTAAAATTATAGAAAGCAGTACAAAATAAAAATGAGTGACAGTGAATGTGCTCTAACTACCAGCAGAGACTGTATTTCCTGCTGCCGGTCGCAGCCTACGAACATTTCAGCTTCTCATCTCAGCAGTTTTTGAACTGTAATAGCCACAAACTATCTGTTTAAAACCCCCTTGTAAGAATGAACCATCTTCATCCCCATTAGCGAACATAAGGAAGTCCATCACTAACTAATTTCACTGCTGCAGCAGCACAAGGATACAGTCCCTTCCTGGAAAGAGGATTTTGTGGCAAACCATTTCTCCCATAATGCACCCCACAGACCATAAATCCACTATATGTTTGCAGCACAAAAGAAGGAAAAGCAAAGCAAAAGGTCATTAAAATCAAAGAAGCATAATATGATTGCATTATATAAAAACTACAAAACATCACAAAAAGAAAAAAGTGATTTTAATTTTAGCTAATGGAATAATTTAAAACACAAAACATTTTTCAAAAGGCTTTGAATTACAAAAGCAAATGGTGAAGTGTGGCCTTTTAACTATATATCTAATTTTAAAGTGAGAGCCATGCACAGAAATAATGTAGTTAAAAATCCTATACATTTTGTCAATGAAAATTTGTTTATAAAATACAAAATAGCAGCAAACTTAAACTTTGTAAATAAGGTTGAAAAAGTATACGAGGTAGCAAAATTTAAAAAATGAAATCTTGACAATATTTTGAGTTTCAACTGTGCATTATGCTCTCTCTTTAAGTCAACAAAAAAGCATGAGCAGAAATAATTTAGCATGTTAAATATTTAACAGAAAGCATGTATTTCTATGAATAATTATAGTTAAGAATTAATCTGAAGCCCTTTAGAAATTTTCAAACTGGATTTCATAAATGTACTTGAGTAGCGCTATGTCTATTTTGAATTGAAAGTCATTTGTTCCCCAGCAATGCTGTGTTACATCTACCCTACTATCCCAACAGGAACAAGTGCATGGACAGTGGATAAATGATCAAGTCAGGAAACTCAGTAAAAAAGCATATATCATGTTTTCTACCTAAAGTCTTTAAACCCATAAAACTAAATTGCTTTGGTTGAAGACGTTTAGTTTTGGCTGAATACAGTCTGAAAGTTCCCACTTCAACGAGACCTCTAATCAATGCTGAAGACATCTGCTAGACCAGTGGTTCTCAACCTTGGCTGCACATTAGAATCACCTGGGAATCTTTTTAAAATCCTGATTTCTGGGCCTCGTCCTCTGGAAATTCTGTTTCTTTGTCATGGGGTGGGGCCACAACATTAGTAAAAAGAAACAGAATTTCTGGAGGATGGGGCCCAGAAATCAGGATTTTAAAAAGATTCCCAGGTGATTCTAATGTGCAGCCAAGGTTGAGAACCACTGCCTTAGAAGCTTTTATTTGTTTTTGAAGCTTGAAGGTCTAAATTCTTTAAGGGCAAAAAAAGAAAAGGGTAGAAATTGATGTGAGAGACACCCTTTACCACACTGGAGAACTTAGGAAATGTCAGTGTACTTTCTGGGACACACCCTTACAGGAGACTGCCAGTTCACTATAGACTCATAGGAGCTAAACTGGAAAGAAATTTTGGAAAACCTTTGGAATTAAAGTTTCTCTAAAATTTGATATTAAAATAAAGGCAAATATTTTTATATTTATGGTAGGATTCAACTTTGAAAGACAAGAATTTAGAAAAAAGTTAATATTCATAAATCTGAAGGAAAAAAATTCCAGGGTTTTCATTTTTGGTAAAAATCTATTACAATAAAATTTCCCTATAGATTATAGAGAATGGCAAACTTTACTTAAATATCCAGGACACAAGTTATGTAGAAAACTTTAAGAAATCACATAAACCCATTTTTAAACAGACTATGAAAGTCGAAAGCATGTGAGCAGTTCTTGTCTGGGTCAGTGGTTCATGCATAAAACTTCCTTTAATGGGTCTAGAGCCAATTAGGCAGCTTATATATATTCCATTATATTACACTTTCTACAAAGCTTTGAGGCAGCTTGCAGTAAAAGGCAACATTAAAGACAAAGTTGTTAAAACAGGTGAGGGGGTGGAGGAAGTTCTTATGTTTGCCCTTGATGGCTAATGCAGGTATTGTTATTGAGCATTATATTTGACTCTGTTTCCTGAGACCAAAAAAAAAAGAAAGAAAAGGTGATAAGGTCGTCTGCATAACTCTTAATCTATGAGGAAAGCAAGTCAATTCTTAATATGGTATTTTTTTTAGTGCTAATTTCTGGCAGGGAGCTATCTCCCCAAATCACATTTATAGGCCACAGAGTGACACATTGCACAGTAGCTGGGACAGTAAATGGTTTTATAGCAAATGCAAAAGCAATCTTCATGTTGGTCACTTGTATCAATTCTAAAAAAAACCCCTAAAAAACAACAATAACAAAACCTCAATGAGTCTAATACTAAATTGAACTCACTAAATCTACAGGGTATAAGACAATTTTAGATAGTAAGAAAACAAAACATCTTGTTTATTTAAGAACAAAAGAATAATAGTAAATGTTTAAAGTATTTGTTTTTAATTAGCTCAGAAAATAAAAGGAAGTTAAAATTCTCAGTTCAATATTATCTTTTCTAAAAATGATTCAAGAAGACTGACTTAGTACAGTTTCTTAGTTCAAAGCAAACTGCTAGGAAAAGTCCAGACCCTACTCCAGGCAGTACTTTGGATGAAGTCACCACAAGTCAATAAAGGCCTGTGCACTCATTCACCCCTGTCTGAAAGTCTACAACGTTTCTTCTTAAATATATGTGTATGTTTAATTTTTTAATAACTCATGAACTACATGCCTGACAATTTTCTTCAACCTTGATTCTAATGCTGATATATGTAACTGAATATACCCACACATAATACGCCATTTCTTACAATAGTTTCCTACAAAAGGTCACCTTTATTATCCATCAGCTTTGCAGGTGGCTTTATCCTGGCTCTTCAAGCTTACTAAGTGCTATTGCTGGTAACTCTAGTCTCAGGGGGTTGGAAATAGGTGCAAATGTCACTAACAGCAAACTAGGATTCACACAAAAGATAAACTGTCAGTCCACTATATATACTCCTTGAGCCCATGTTAGAAATATTCACTGTAAAGTTATAGGAAAGTAAATTTCAGGGGCCATGGCAACAAAGTCCTTATCCAAAGGTAGTGTTGATGGTTAGGTATTTGTAATTAAATAAACAGATACCCTAAGTTTACCCAAACATTTATGACAAAATTTAGAGTTACTTTCAAACTCTTGATACAACGTTTCAGTGACATATATTTAACTATGCACTTCAGCTTAAATATTTACATAAGAGATCTCATAAAACAGAACAGTGTTTCAAGTAAATGTGTTTTCTGACCGTTTTCTTTGTAGCCCATCCCTAGGATGACTTCAGGTGCTCTGTAGTAGCGCGTCACTACGTAGGGTGTCATCATGAAACTAGTTCCTGCAGTCCTGGCCAGTCCAAAGTCAAGAATCTTCAAAGTGCAGTCTGATTTTACTACTATATTACTGGGCTTTAAGTCCTTTAAGAAATAAAAAAATAAAAGAATGCTATGACATATACAAATATTTTGCAGTTCACAAGTTATCAGATCACTGATAAAACAATTCATGCAAACTGTTTATTTCTCTCACCATAATCAATATCATGGCATAAATTCATTATATTGGGCACATTTGAGGAATTCACTTGATGGTATTTTAATTTATGAATACATACAGTTATTAGAGAATTTAGTAATATTTTATTTGCTAGAAATTATGATTAGCTAGTAATTTTTGATCAAGTGGAGTAAAGCGATTTGGAACTATATTTAAAAGCTCACATAAGCCCTAGCTGGTCTGGCTCAGTGGATAGAGCGTAGGCCTGGAGTCTGAAGGATCCCGGGTTCAATTCCAGTCAAGGGTTGCGGGCTCAATCCCCAGTGTGGGGCATGCAAGAGGCAGCCTATTAATGATTCTCTCTCATCATTGATGTTTCCATCTCTCTCTCCCTTTCCCTTCCTCTCTGAAATCAATAAAAAAATCTATAATAATAAAAACATAATATGCTAATTAGACCGGACATCCTTTCAGATGAAGCTGGGGCTACAAGGGAAGCCAGTGCCAGCAGCTGGGGGAGGAAGGCCTACTCTCGCATAAATTTTGTGCATCAGGCCTCTAGTATTTAAAAATAAAAAAGCTCATATAAAACGAATATGGTAAAAGAAAGAATCATAAGTTAGCATTTATATTCACTTGTATACTAAATTACCAGCATAAAAAAACCCGATTTTAAAGACACAATGGAGTTTGTGTAGATAATACAAATCAATAATTGGCCATTCTATGTCAATCCAAGCAGGTGTCATTTGACCTCTCTCATTGGCAGATGGCCAAGTATAATGACAGAAACAGTCCTCAGTGGTCTTCCCATCACTGACTGCTGTCCCAAATCACACAAATTTGTCCGTAAAATCTCTGTCTGCTCACAGAGGTAGGACAGCATTGTCTTGGTGCCACTAATCTATATAATTACTTGCTGTTAATGCTACTAAATAATGTCTTTGTGAAGAATTTTCCACCTGACCCCAACTTCAAGCAATTCCACGCTGTGGTCATTAAAAGGAAGGCAGCGGCGTAAACACTCATGGCTTCAAGTTCAACACATTTTGCCTGTTAGCTCCCATGAAACCTATTGTGAACCAAGAGACCATAGAAAGCAAACATACATCCATAACACAAACACACTCCATTATGGGTACTGATGGCCTGAAAAGCAATGATTGCTTTTTCAATGTCTCTATCCAGGAAAAATTGTATGTTGTTTTTAGATCTTTTCATAGGCAATCATGGATGGTTTTAGAAGATAAATAACCCAAGGGCTTTATCAAATTAAAAATAGAGATCAATAGGTGTAGTGAAACAGAAGATGAAAATTTTCATTATTGCTGTTCCATAAATATGATATTGGCACTATTTCCAAAACACAATATTGAGCCAAGTAACTTTGCATGTTCAAAAATATAGCTTACAAGCTTTGATACCATTTCAATGTCTACTCTGATGGGTAAAGATCAATGGCTCTTTACACTACTGCATTCTCATCTAGAAATACAATTCTAATTTTAAACATTTTATTTTGGAAAATTAAGAGTAAAATACACGTAAAAGTAGATATTTTTAAAGAAAAAACTGTCCAAAAATGCCTCAAATAATATTACCTAAAATCTATCCTTCTATATATCAATATGTACCTTTCTACCGATGCTAGAACCATATGAGAAGAAAAACTGAATTTGCATGAATTTGTAGCAGAGTGGAACTAAGCTAACATTATTCCATCTTCTCTCAGAGTTTCTAGCCTCCTCACAATTAGGTAGCTAGTCAGGCAAGCCTAACTGTGATTAGTTCTGTGAAGTGGGATGTGAGAACATACAGAAGGGCATCCTGTTGTCCCTTCCCTGCTTTGGTGACTGTAACATTCCAGATGATGGACCCTCTGTCAGTCTGGGTTGCTGAGCATTGAGGTAAAGCAGAGCCCTCACCTGTCATGACCTGCACTGGACATGCGATGCGGGAAATAAACCGTAGTTGGTGAGCCACGGAGAATTCAGGGTTTGGTACCCAGCGTAGCCCAGCTGTGACATTGTGATTTATAATTACTATCTATTTGGTCTTTGTCTCAATTACTGAGACAGAGCTCCAAAAACCTTAGAATTTCTTTCTTTTTTTAAAAAAAAAATATTTTTTATTCATTTTTTTTTTTTTTTTGAGAGAGAGAGAGGAAGAGGAAGGGAGAGGGAGAGAGAAACATTGATCAGCTCTCTCTTGCACATACTCTGACCCGGGATCAGACCTACAACCTGGATATGTGCCTAACCTAGAATCAAACTTAATCCTTTGGTGCACAGGACAACACTCAACCAACTAGCCACACCAACCAGGGCAAGAATTCCTTAATTGATAAGAGCAATAAAGGTGACTGTTATTTTTAAATCCCTTTTCACTGACCCTGAGTTTATGTTAATGAGCTGACTTGCAAAGCCCAAAAGGATGGGGGCTGGTTGCCAAGGGAACCAACACTGTGATTTGAGCTTCAACTTTCAGCTCCACCCCCTGACCTCAGCTAGCTTTCAATTACCAATGGTCAATGATTCAATCAACATGCCTAGGAAGGAAATGAAGACTCCATAAAAACCACAAAAGACAAGATTTGGTGCTGAACATGTGAAGATCTGAGGAGTGGCACACCCAGAAAGGGCATGGAGCTCCACACCCCTTTCCACATACCTTGCCCTATGCACCTCTCCACTTGGCTATCCCTGAGTTAATGTCCTTTGTAATAAACTGGTAGTCTACTAAGTAAAATGTTTTCCTGAGTCTGTGAGAAGCTCTGGCAAATAAACTGATCCTGAGTAGAAAGATGTGGGAACCTCTGAATTAGAGCCAGGAGGTCAGAATCACAATAATAACCAGGGCTTGTGATCAGCATCTGCAGTGGGGGCAATCTTGTGGGGCTGAGCTCTTAACCTGTGGGATCTGAATCTGTCTCCAGGCAGAAAGTGTCAGAACTGAATTAAATTGTAGGACATCAGCTGAAGTACAGAAAACCTGAAAATTGTTTGGTGAGAAAAACTGACACACGTGGTGTCACAAGTGGTGCTGTAGTGCAGTAAACAGCCTGCTCTTCCTTCTCACCGGTCTATGGTCTATTCTGATATCACTGAAACTGGTGCCAGGTAGGGTGCTACTCTTCCATACACACGATCATAGCTTAGCAGTCGAGTAGCAGGCAGCAGGGAAACTAATACCACAGTTGGAGAAGCGATCCGGGTTATATAATAGCACCGCCTTCGAAGACACTGTCACTTGCAAGAACTCGGCAGGCACAGCCCTGCATAATGAAGTTGAGGCTCAGAATAGGGTTGGCAAAGGAAGGCCTACCTGTGAAGAAACAGCCACACTCATTCAGTTGCTTATTGTCTATGACTATTTTTGTGTTATACTAGCAAAGCTATAACAGAGCTTGTATCATCTGTAAAGCCTAAAATACTATCTGGCCTTGCCTTTACAGAGTAAGTCTGGGAAGAAGTGATTAGAAAGTAAAATTTTAGTAGTGTGTGTTGGTGGCTACTAGACAGATGTGAAAGAACTATAGTACAGTAAACACAATTTACTGCCACTTTACAAGTAGAAATAAAAGGGAACAGAGTTTAGAATATTTCAGGCCTTGCCATTCTGGAAAAACTAAGTTACTACACACTTACAAAAAAAAGCAGTGTATATAGCAGACATCTCCTCCTCCCAACCCTGTATACCTCTATACCTTTTCACCTTCAGATGACTTGTTTCAATCAACAGAATGTGAGAGAATGTGATGTCCACCAAACCTGAAGACGGTTGTAAATGAGCTTGCTTGATTTAGCTTGGTTCTCCTATCTTTCACCATGAGAAAAGGAAGAGCCCAATGAAGACCAGCAATTTCCAAACTTTTTAATCTCATGACACACATAAAGTAGTTGCTAAAATTCTGCAGCACACCAAAAAAAGTATTTTTTGCTGATATGACAAAAAACAACACCACCTAGGTATAATTTTATACACAGCACGGACTTCCTCTTCTCATACAGTGAGACCGACTACCCCGACAGTGGAGCCTCACTCAGCCTGGGTCTCTGAGAGACTCTGGGGAAGCCCACCCCCCACCCTGACTTTCACTGAACCCCTACAGGACGAAAGTTCAGGTTATTTTAGCAAGTAAGCAATCTCAGCCCAGCAGAAGCATTAGCTTAGGCTGCGGGGACTTTGAGTGAGTACTAGAGCAGAGAGAGGAGTAAATTGTGGCCTCAAGACCAGCTACAGAAGTGAGTGCAGTAGTTTATCCCATTAAACTTCTAGTAAGATACTCAAGAAAAGGAACAGACATCTAATAAAACCATGGAAGAACAGTTTCCAGAACTTACTGCATGAAGAAAGTGGGAACAAGGAGCACCAGGGGTGGCCTACAGTGGGTGCTGTAATCACTTCACTTGATTAAACACTTATTCTTGTTTTCTTTTCTTTTTTATTGATGCTTAGAAAGAGAGAGAGGGAGAAAGAGGGAGAGAAAGACCAATTTGCTGTTCCACTTATTTATGCATTTATTGGTTCATTTTCTGTATGTGCCCTGACCAGGGATCAAACCTTGGCATATCGGGACGACACTCTAATCAACTGAGCTACCTGGCCAGGGCTCTTTTTTTCAATTTTAATTTTTATATCAAATCTATTGGGTGACATTAGTCAATAAAACCATGTAGGTTTCAAGTGTATGACTCTAAAACACACCATCTGCATACTGCATCATGCACATACCACCCAAAGTAACGTCTCTTTCCACCACCATTTATCCCCCCTTTGCCCTTATCAATCCCCCCCCCTTCCCTCTGGCAACCACCACGTTGTTGTCAGATCTATGGTTTTCTTACTATTAATCCCTTCCCCTTTTCTCCTAGCCCCCAACCCCGCTCCCTCTGACAACTGTCAGTCTCTTCCATCCTGTTTGCATTCTCCCAGTACATCTCTGCTAACAGCTGTGCTTTCAGCCTTTGGAAATTAGCTACACGTTTTTGTTACAGAAACATGTACCTGTTGGTTCTGTGTGTGTGTGTGTGTGTGTGTGTGTGTGTGTGTGTGAGATAACCTTATTTTCATTAAGACGTTACTGTTATATATTGGTCTTCTGTAACTTAATGTTTCCTTTTTATGCTTCTTACTGTTTCTTTCTTTTTTTTATTTTCATCTCCTGTCATTTGGTCTGTGATTTATGTACTGATCACCTGGTACCTCCATTAATCTGGAAATTTTCCACTTCGAAGATTTCACTTCACTAAAGTCAAATTAACTTCCATGATGGTGGATTACTGTCCTGATCCAAAGGACAAAGGAAACAAACAAAAACAACGCCCAGAAGTTTAACTCATTTGCTCTATAGCATGTAATAGATGAGTATGAGTTGAGGACGATATACTCCTCCATTTAAAAGAATTTATCTTATGTTGCTTAAAGAAGGCATTAGATATAATATTATAGTAGTTGCATATGTAATATACAAGGCAATCAGAATGATAACTAAGGATAAGCATGAATATCTCAGATGCATAACTGTCTTAAAATAGTTAATTTGAGTACACATATATTTATTTTATTATATAAGTTAGGATATTTGTTACAAGGTAGCTCAGAAGGAAAATATACTTCCACTGAATTAAATACATTTTCAAAAATTCCTCCCAAATTAGATGCAATTCTTTTCAAAGAATAAGCTAGAATTAAAACTAAAATACAAAAACATATGTCCACACAAAAACTTGTATTTGAATGTTCATGTCAGCATTACCTAAAAGAGGCAAAAAAATGGTAACAGCCTAACTGTTGATCAAGTAGTGAAATGATTAAACACATGTGGTATATCCATATAGTGAAATATTATTCGGCAATAATAGTAAATGAAGGACTGATAGGTGATAGGTACATGGATGAACCACATATTGTATAATTACATTTACAACTGAACCTTGAACCACATGAGTTGGATACGGAGAGATCCACTTATATGCAAACTTTTTTCAATAAATACAGTAAATGTATTTTCTCTTTCTTATGATTTTCTTTTTTCTAGCTTACTTTATTGTATAAATGCAGCACATAATACATATAACATACATAATATGTGTTAAATGACTTTATGTTATTGGTAAGGCTATTTGTAATTAAGTTTAGGGAGAGTCAAAAGTTAGAAAAAGGGGTAGAAAAATATTTTAAAAGATAAGTAAAAACTTTCAAATGAAATACATAAATCTATGTATCCAAACTATACAACAAGCTACAAAAAGAATAAAAGCAAAAAATCTGCACTGAGACTCATCAAAATCAAACTGTTGAAAGACAGACAAAAAAGAGAATTTTAAGAGCATCCAGAGAGAAGTAAAAGATCTTACAAGAGATCCTCAATGATATTAACAGCTAATTTCTAAAATAATAATAATAATGATGATGATGGAAGCCAAAAGGTGGTAAAATAACACATTTAAAGGGTTGAAAGAAAAGCCAAACAAAAATTCTAAATCCAGCAAAATCAAAACTGAAGGAGAAATTAAAACATTTTGAGATAAATGAAAAGCTAAGGGAGTCTGTCACTAGGACATATGTCGTATAAAAAGTGCTAGTCCTCGCTGGCATTGCTCAGTGGTTAGAACATTGGCCTGTGTGCCGAAGGGTTTCGGGTTTGATTCCTGGTCAAGGACACATACCTGGGTTGCAGGTCCGATATCCGCCCCCCCACTGGGGCATGTGTGGGAGGCAACCAATGATGTATTTCTGTCACATCCATATTTCACTCTCTCCCTCCCCCACTCTCTTCCCCTTTCAGAATCAATGGAAAAAATATCCTCACTCCTTGACTGGGGATTAAAAAAAAAAGTACTAAATAGTCCTTCAGGTAGAAATAAAAGAACAACAAACAGTTACTTGAAGTCAAATGAAGAAATAAAGAATACTGGTAAAGGGCCCTAACCGGTTTGGCGCAGTGGATAGAGTGTCGGCCTGTGGACTGAAGGGTCCCAGGTTCGATTCTGCTCAAGGGCATGTACCTTGGTTACAGGCACATCCCCAGTAGGGAGTGTACAGGAGGCAGCTGATCGATGTTTCTCTCTCATCAATGTTTCTAACTCTCTACCCCTCTCCCTTCCTCTCTGTAAAAAACCAATAAAATATTTAAAAAAAAAAGAATACTGGTAAAGGTAATTACATAGATACATAAAAAGGCCAGCTGTACTTCCCCCGCGATATTATTTAAAAGACAAATGCAATAAACAGTATGAACAAATTTATCTTGATGGGCACACAGTCTATAAACATGTAATTTGTGACAACAACAATATAAAGGGAAACGGAAGACTGCATAGAAGCAGAGTTTTTGTATACTACAGAAGTTACAGTGGTAATAATTCAAAATAGATTGTTATAAATGGAAGAGGTTAAATTGTAATGCCTATGGTAACCTTTAAGACTGAAAATATAAAGAAAAGGAACAGAGAAAAAAGATACACAGCAAAAAATGTACTTAAACACACAAAAAGGCAGTAATAAAAAAAATGTAAGGAACAAAAAGATATGACTTATGACAACAAATAGTACAGTGGCCAAAGTAACTTCTTCCTTATCAGCAATTACTTTACATGTAGATACAGTAAACTCTCCAACTAAAAGCCAGAGAAGGGCAGAAGGCATAAAAGAAAGATGTGCCTCCTGCAGACTATCTACAGAGATTCCCTTTAGCTTCAAAGGCACAAACGGACTGAAAGTGAAAGGATGGAAAAATCCTATATTTCATTCAAACAGAAATCAAAAGATAGCTATTCTAATATCAAACAAAACAGACTATAAGTCAAAAATGTTCCATGGGGCAAAAGAGGACAATACTCACTGATAAAAGGATCAATCCATCAAGAATATATGTATACATACCTAACAAAGCCCCCAAATACATGAAGCAAAATTGACATGATTGGCCTTGGTTGGTTTGGCTCAGTGGATAGATCGTCGGCTTGCAGACTGAAGGGTCCCGGGTTCGATTCCGGTCAAAGGCACATACCCAGGTTGCGGGCTCGATCCCCGGAAGGGGACATGCAGGAGGCAGCCGATGGATGATTCTCTCTCATCAATATGTTTCTATCCCTCCCTCCCTCTCCCTTCCTCTCTGAAATTAATAAACATATATTTTAAAAGGCTGACATGATTGAAGGGAGAAATAGTTACACAATAACAGGTGTAAAGTTCTATGCCTTACTCTCATTAATGGACAAAAAAATTAGAAGATCAATAAGAAAATAAGGGTGGGAACAACACTATAAGCCAACTAGACATAACAGACATTATAAAATAACTCTCTTCAAAACAGCAGAATACATATTTTTCTCAAGTGCACATGCAACAAGATATTCTTCAGGCTAGACTATATGTTAGGTGACAGAATAAACCTCAATATTAAAAAAAAAAAACACTGAAATCATAAAAAGTGTCTTCTCTGATCACAATTGGAATGAAGCTAGAAATCAAGAAAAAGTAAAAGTGTAAAATTCACACATTTGTGGAAATAAAACAGTTTGTGAAAATTAAAAGAAAATTAGTTATACTTTGAGATGAATGAAAATACAACATACCAAAATTTAGGGAATACCTAGTAAGTAGAGCTCAGGGGACATTTTATAGCTGTTAACACTCACATTAACAAAAAAATATGCATGGAGCTCACCTCACAGTCATGCCACAACACAGTCAAGCTGGACCCGAGAGCAGGGCTGCTTTGGCGAGCTCTCGGGTCCAGTCTGGCTTGTTGTGACATGACCGTAGGTGAGCTCCATGGAAAATGGCATTACAATTGGTATTGTGTTCTGTACACAATGAGTGCTCAGTAAGTGCTGTTCACTTCTACATAAAAAATTCCAATCAATAACCTAACATTCCACCTTAAGAAAGCAGAAGAGAAGAGCAAACTAATCTGAAAGCAAGAACATGACAGAAAATAATAAAGAAAAAAGTAGATATTAACAAAATAGAGACCAAAAAAAAACAATAAAGAAAAATCAACAAAACCGGAAGCTGGTTCTTTAAATTTTTAAAAAATTTATTGATTTGAGAGAAAAAGCAAGAAAGAAACATCAATTTTTGTCATTCCACTTGGTTACTTCTTTTTCTTTAAATCCTCACCTGAGGATATTTTTTCCATTGAGTTTTTTAGAGAGTGTGGAGGGGAAGAAGAAAGGGGGTTAAGAGAGAGAGAGAGAGAGAGAAACATGGATGTGAGAGACACATCGATTAGTTGTCTCTTGCACATGACCCCGCTGGGGCTGAGGGTCGAGCCTGCAACCTGGTATGTACTCTTTATCGGGAATTGAACCCAAGATCCTTTGGTCTGAGGGCCAAAGCTCTAACCATTTAGCGGCCCGGCCAGGATTTGGTTGCTTCTTGTGTGTGCCCTGACCTGTGATCAAACCCACAAACTTGGTGTACTGGGATGACACTCTAACCAACCAAGCTACCAGTCAGGGCTCAGAAGTTGGTTCTTTAAAAAGAGCAACAACATTGATAAACCTTTACCTAGACAATGAAAAAAAAAAAAGGTGCAATTAACTAAAATTATAAATTAAAATGGGGACCTTACTACCAACTTTACAGACACAAAAGGATTATAAAAGAAAAACTATGAGCAAGTGTACACCAACAAATTAGATCATTTAGATGAAAAAAGAAGTTCCTAAAAATACACAATATTACCAAAACTGACTCAAGAAACACAAAACCTGAACATACCCATAAAAAGTAAAGAGAGCAAATCAATAATGAAAATCTCAAAAAAAAAAGGAAATTCTACCTATCATTTAATTAAGAATTAACATCAATCCTTCTTAAACTCTTTCAAAAAACAGATGAGGAAAGAACAGTTTCTAACTCATTCTGAGGCCAGCATTACCTTGATACTAAATTCTGACAAAGACATCATTAAAAAAAAAAAATCTACACAGCAGTATCAGTTATGAACACAGATGTAAAAATTCTCAGCAAAATAATCCCAAGAGCATATTAAAAGGATTATACATTATGACTAAAGTGGGATTTGATCCCAGGAATGCAAGTGTTCAATGTACAAAATGAATCAATTTAATATATCACATTGATTCAAGGAAAGCCAAACATGATCACTTCAATTGATGCAAAAATGCATTTAACAGAATCCAACATCTTTTCATAATAAAAGCACTTAAACTTGGAGTAAAAGGTATGTGGTAAAAAATTAATCTTAATGTAAAGAGAGGTCTGGCTTTGGCCCTCAGTTATAGGTAACCTCTAGTCCCCTGAATGTGTCTTTGTTTGCCTGGGGTTTTGGGCACAGGAAGTCTAACAATGTGAGACTAAAGGTATTAGTGTAAACCTTAGGAAGGGTTGGAGACTAAAGGTCAGCCACCAGGAAGGCAGTATGTGATTGAGCAGCAAGGAAAACTCTGGATACCAAAGACTTGAGTGAGCTTTCCTAGCTAGCAAATACTCTGTACTTTTAAACTTTGGGGAGAGAATGACTGGCTGAAATCTCCATGTTTGGACCTCTCTCAGATTATGCCCAATCCATCACCTCCTTTGATTGGTTCAAATTTGTATTCTTTTACTATAATAACACTGTAATCATAAGTACAGTGCTGTTTGGAGCTGAGTCACTCTAGTGAATTATTAAAACAGAGTAGTTTTGGGGACCCCAAGTTTGTAGCCAGCTGACCTAAAGTGAAGGTAGTCTTGTGGATCTGTACCCTCTGACCATACAATTTGCATATAATTCCCATGCAAAATGGAACTTCTTCAAAGAGATCAAGGGCATTTATGAAGACCCCACAGCTAATATCATACTCCTAAGATCAAGAACAGGGCACAGATTCTGTTTTGCCACTTCCATTCAACAAACAAACAAAAAAACCCCAACAACAAACAAACAACAAAACACAACAAAAAACCCAACCAAACAAATCGGAAAGAAAGAAGTCAAACAATTGCGCAAATGAGATGATCTTACAAATAGAAAATTGTAAAAAAAAAAAAAAAAAAATCTCCACTATATTTGAATGAATTAAGCAAAGCTACATCAATACACAAAGACCAGCTGTGTTTCTATACACTAGCAATGAACAAATTAAAAACTAAGAAAATAATTTCATTTATACTAGCTTCCAAAATAAAAAATACCTAGAGAAAAATGTAACTAATGAGGTGAAAGACTTGCACATGGAAAACTGTAAAACACTGCTGAGATTTAAGAAGAACTATGTTATAGGCCAGTGATGGCGCACCTTCTGAGCTCGGCGTGTCAGCATTTTGAAAAACCCTAACTTAACTCTGGTGCCGTGTCACATATAGAAATTTTTTGATATCTGCAACCATAGTAAAACAAAGACATATTTTTGATATTTATTTTCTATATTTAAATGCCATTTAACAAAGAAAAATCAACCAAAAAAAATGAGTTCGCGTGTCACCTCTGACACGCGTCATAGGTTCGCCATCACTGTTATAGACTGAACTGTGTCTCCCCAACCCCAGATTCACATGTGGGAGCCCTAACCCCTGTGTGGCTGTATCTGGATAAAGGTCCCGTATGAAGGTAATTAAGTTTTTAAATGAGGTCATAAAGATGGGGCTCTAATCCAAAATAACTGGTGTCTTTGTAAAAAATACCAGAGCTTGTGCACATGCCCCCCAACACCCCCTCTTTGGCACAAGCCAGGAAGAGAGGTATCACCAAAAACTGAATTTGCTAGTCATGCATGGACTTCTAGCCTCCAAAACTGTGAGAAAACAAATTTCTGTTGTTTAAGCCATCCAGTCTATAGTATTTTGTTATGGAGCCCAACTAAGACTAATATAATCTAAGTAAATGGAAAAACACCCTGTGTTCATGAGCTGGAATATTAAATATAGTTAAGATGGCAAAACTACCCAATCTTTAGATTCAATGAAATCCTTATTAAAATTCCAATAGCCTTTCCTGCAGAAATGGAAAAGCTGATACTCAAATTCATACAAAATCACAAGGGGTTCTGAATAGTCAAAATGATGTTGAAAAAAAAAAAGAATAAAGTTAAAGGATTCCCACTTTCCCATTTTAAAACTTACTACAAAGTTACAGCGATCAAAATAATGTGGTACTGGTATAAGGACAGAGATACACAGATCAATGGAAGAGCACTAAGAGTCCAGATAAAACAATATATGGTCAATTTTCAACAAGGAGGCCAAGACCATTCAACTGGGAAACAATAATCCCTTAAATCAAGTGCTGGAACAACTGGATTTCCACAAGCATATTATACATTTAATATATAAAAATCAACCTAAAATGGGTCAAAGACCTAAACATAAGAGTTAAAACTATACAACTCTGAGAAGAAAACCTAAGTGTAAATCTTAATGATTTTGCATTTGACAATGGATTCCTATATATGACACCAAAAGAACACACAACCAAAGACAAAATAAACTGAATTTCATGAAAATTAAAAACTTTTGTCAAAGGATATCAAGAAAGTGAAAAGACAACATATAAAATGGGAGAAAATATTTACAAATCACATATCTGATAAGGATCCAGTATCTGAAATATATAAGGAACACCTACAACTCAATAATAAAAAGCAAAACAACCTAATTAAAAAATGGGCCAAGGACTTGACTAGAAATTCCTCCCACACAGGTATGCACATGGCCAACAAGCACATATAAAGATGCTCAACATCATTAGTCATTAGGGAAATGCAAATAAAAACCACAATAAAATACCAGTTCATATGCACTAGGAGGGTTAGAATAAAAAAGTCAGTAAACATTGGCAAAGATTTAAAGAAATTGGATTCTCAGTCATAAATTGTTACTAGGAATGTAAAATGGTGTAGCCACTATGGAATACAGTTTGGAGGTTCCTTAGAAAGTTAAATATAGGTTTACCATATGACTCAGCAATTCCACTCCTAGGTAGATTTGAAAGAATTGAAAACAAGAACTCAAATAAATACTTGTACATGAATGTCCATAGCAGTGTTATCCACAAAGCTAAAACTTAGAAATAACCCAAATGTTTATCCATGAACAAAGTGTGGTAAATACATAAAACAGAATATTAGTCATAAAAAAGAATGAACTATTGATACATGCTACAACATGGATAAACTTGAAAACATTATGCTAAGTCAAAGAAGCTGGATACAAAGGTCACATAATTGTACGATTCCAAGTATATAAAATCCAGAAGAGGTAAGTGTATAGACACAGAAAGCAGACTGGTATGATGCCTGGGGGCTGGGAAAGAGGGAATGAGGAGTGACTACTTCATGGGTATGAGGTTTTCTTTTGGAGCAATTGATATGGGTGGTGGCTTCACGTTTTGTGAATGTACTAAATGTCACTGAATTGTACACTTTAAGATGATTACTCTTCTGTTATATGAATTTCACCTCAATGGATAAAAATAGATTACGATGATAGTAGTTTCTACTAACCCGATGAATAATTCCAGCAGAGTGAAGGTGCTTGATTCCACACAGCATCTGATAGAGAAGGTAGGACATTCTTTCATGATCCAGTTCCATCTGAATCACTTGGCAAAGATTTGCATCCATGAGCTCCATGACTATGTAACTTCATGGGTGAAAAAAGATGACAGCTAAAGTGTACAGCAACAATCTAACAATAAGGCACTAACATCAAATTTTAATTATCACACTTACACATCTTGAAATTCTTCTAGTGATTTCTGTGGTGTGAAAACATTCAAAAGGCCAATTATCTGCAGCAAAAGCAGAGAGATTAAAAAATTAGAAATTGCTACATGAGTTAAAAAAATCCACAGTTTAAAATTTTCTAAATCTTATTTTCTAAGCTCAAGTAATCTCTTTTCTTTTATGTAATTAAAACGTTATGGCCAGGGGCTGGGGATAGAGAGGGAGCCAGAACACAGAGGAGCTTCAGGGCAGTGAAAATACTGTGTGATACAATAAAGGTGGACACATGTCATTATACATCTGTCCAAACCCACAGAATGTATAACACCAAGAGTGAACCCCAATGTAAGCTACGAGCTTTTTTTGGGTGATATGGATGTGTCAGTGTAGGTTCACTGCTTGTAACAACTGTACCACTCTGGTGGCGATGCTGATAATGGGGGAGGCTGCGGGGGGGGGGGGGGGGGGGGGGGGGCGGGGGGGGGCGGGCAAGAGCTATATGGAAAATTTTTGTACCTTCCACTCAATTTTGCTATGAGAAAACAAGTCTTTAAAAAATTATAACAGAAGACCTCCACATAATGCATTCCAAAATGAACACTATGCTATACAATCCTCAACATGATTTGAAGGCAAATCTGAAATCTCTTATGCTCGTTTATAGCCAACTCAGAATCTCTATATAATCTCAGCCTTGTCCCCAGTTTTTCAGAATTCTGCACCTGCCCAGCTACACTCAGTCCCAGCATATTCCACTGGCCTGTCCACCGGCAGGCCTCTTTCCCACTGTTCTTCTATCCGCCTCTTTTCTCTATCTGTACCTTTCCTAGAGTGGCATTACCTATGGCATTTTCTCCAAATATCTCTATGTGGGTAATTTCCAAATATGAACTAAGAGTCCTTGCTTAGCTCATGAGTCTCAGATATACATTGCAACTTCACAAGGAAGTCTCACAAATAATATAAAATTGAACTCGTTATTTGTACTCGAACTCCGTACTTTTCCAGAGTGCCTTCTCTTTTACAATAGAAGACTCAGAGTGATTTTGTTTTACTCGTTTTTCAATATTTGCACTGTAATAAATACTTTAAACAATGTTATCCATTGCATTGTCAGTCTGAACTTCAGCCTCTTCTTTTCATTCTTTGTGCTACTACACAGGCCGAGGACTCTAATATCCTAATTCATATAATGACTAACACTAGGTTCCCTAACTTGATACTTAGGCCATACTAAAGTGACCATTTTAAAAACTTTAAATGCCTTTAAACATACTGCTTCATATGCTTGTCATTTACCTACTGAACTTTGTTACCTTTAAGATAGACCTCTTTTTGTAGAGTCTGACAACCCCTTGTCCTTGAGAGAGCTGGATTTTCTCTCTACTTTGTCCCCATAGTGTCTTACATGTTATTATGGCACTTAACACACTGTTGTGTAGTCTTATTTTCACAACAGCCTTGTCCCAGCCACACCAGGATCCTTGTTAGGAAGAGCTGAGCCTTATTCCCTTTATAGGCCTGGCACAGAGAAAGACACCTGGCATACATTTTAAAAATGTTTGCTGACAATTATTCTTAGGGGCAAGAATGTTCTTCTAGGCATAAACTTATTATTATTAGGGCAGAATCTATGTTATTCATCTAAGCATAAAGCTTTGCTTAATGAAGGCGTTAAAATATTTGTTCAGTAAATAAATTCAGAAAATTTTCAAACCAGAAAGGGTAAAACATATTTATGATAGGGGGAGGTGCTGATAGGAAACATTTAGCTGCTCTAAATGAACTCAAGGCTCCTAACCAGTTGAACTGCACACTTGGAGACTTGGACAAATACTAACACTGTTCTTACTAAGATCTGGGAAATCCTAGAGTGGACGAGAGGTGTTAAAGATGAAAGGACTACAGAGACAGAAAGGGGACCAGTGTTTGTTCAGAGCCGAGGGGGTGGAAATGGGGAAATGAGAGCCACAGGACATACGGTTTCTTTTTGAGGGAAGGAAAAGTCTCACACATCAGTGAGCAAACTAATAACCACTGACTTACTCAGATTAAATGGATGAGTAGTATGCTGTATAAACTGTATCTCAGTAAAGATGTTACAAAAAAGGACTGAAACAGTTGTCTGATTTTTCAAAAGGGAGATTATATCAATCATAAACTAGACAGCCAAACAAAGTCAAGGACTGATGGAGTGTGTGGCATATGACTACTGTGAGAGAAGGAACTGGAGCAGGAGCAGGTGAAATTCATTGAGAAACTTTATCTTCTTTTGTGAATAAAAACACAGTAACTAAGGACAACAGTAGTAAATCAGAGAAATGCATCTTGATATATTATATGAAGATTTTAAAAAAGGCATTTAAAAGAAATGTTCCCAATAATAATCCCCATGTAAATAAGATAAAGAATTGGGGAGAGCTAGGTGATTTTTAGTTAGACATGTAATTTTCTCAGCAGACCCAAGGCTGCTAATGAACTAACCAGGGATCAGGAAGCCCTCCTGAGCAGAATGGGGACACGAAGCCAAGTAAAAGTCCGAACAAAGCAAGCAAGCCCCACAGTCCAGGCAGAGCCAGATTTCACAGGGGAAATTTAATAGGGACAAACAGAAACTACTAGACTTATTCTCCAAAACAAAAACAAAAAACACACAAAAAAGGGAAAGTAAAAAACAGGAGATGTGATGTGTTAGCAGGCCTGTAATAAAGAGTAACTTGTTTAGCCAATGTAAGTTACGTGGTGAGTGGCTTCCGCACAGGGGGGTATGATGTCCACATGAAGAGAAAATGACATGCCCATTCCTCTTGGAGGGTGCACCCAGGCATGCAGTGCTGTGCTCTAGGTTAAAGTGTGTTCAAAGATAAGTGAAAAAGAAACTCAAAACCATCTATGAAAAGAGTGGGAAATGCATAATCACATGAATGTAGTTAATACCACTTAAAAATGGGTAAGATGCTAGGTTTCATGTTATATGTACTTTACCACACTAAAAACAAAACAAAACAAAAAACTAAAGAAGTGACTGGGGAAAGCCAGAGAGGTTGAGACCAATAAAGAGATGATTTGTGCAGAACATGAAAATGTTGAAAAGGCCAAACATCCACCCATCACAGAGTAAAAAAATTCCATTACCATTCCTGTTTCCTTTTATTTACTTTTTTTAAATCCTCACCTGGGGATATGTTTTTACTGCTTTTTTTTTTCTTTAGAGAGAGAGGAAGAGAAGAGAGAGAAACATCTATGTGAGAAAGAAATATCGATTAGTTGCCTCCCATTCATGCCCTGACTGGGAATTGAACCTGCAACCTTGCAGTGTACGGGACAACACTCTAACCGAACAACCTGGCCAGGACTCCTTGTCTTTACTTAACATTTGTTCACTGAACAAATACGTTTAGCACCTCCTCTGTGGCAGCACTGTTCTAGGTGGCAAGGTTACTGCATGGATGGATCTGCGCTACCCCCACTACAGGATTAACCATGTGCAACCAACTTTGCATGCTATTCCTTTAGTTGACGGAGCCATCTTTCTGTGCAGTTGCCAGGGAAGGAGAAGCCGGCCATCTCCTCAATACAAAACTAAGGCAATGACACCACCTCCGTCAGGAAACAGGCTACCAGGAGCACAAGCAGCTCTGAGTGCGGGAGGCCACCAGCAACATGCCTGGCTCCCACCTAGAACAAGACTGGCTGACACAACTTCCCTATCACTGACCTTAATCTTCATCTCTGTGTCTTTTCTTAAATGCTAATTTTCCTCTCTGGGAGGTCCACTTTCTCCAACAATCCAATTTTTACCCATTATTTAAGAACTAGAGGCCTGGAGCATGAAATTCGTGCACGGGTAGGGTCCCTAGGCCTGGCCAGCGATCAGGACCGATCTTCTGGCTGCTGGCCAGGGCCTTCCTTCATTCTGCACCGCCCCATGGTGGTCAGCACATGTAATAGCGAGCAATTGGTCTCCCAATCGAACTCCCGCAGGGACAATCTGCATATTAGGCTTTCATATATATAGATTATCTAGGTCCACTCTTCCCCAAAGCCTTTCCATTTCCTTGAGGCTCAGCAATTTCCTCTCCTGAAATCTCAGCATTTGTTTATTTTTCATCCACATGATTTCACAATTAAACTTCTATTAAACTTTGACAGTTAAAATTTATTGTTAGGTCTTTAACTCCTCATGCATTTGTTTTGTCTTCAAATTAACACTGTAAATCCCCAAATAAGGAGCCTAAATTTTAACTTCCATGAAACTTCCCCTTGGTAACACAGAGGCTTGCACACAGTTAACTCTTAAAATGGAGTAAACTGTGTTGTCTGCAACCAGAATGTGCTGAGCTGACTACATTTTATAAGCTCCTTCGGAGAAACACCACAAAACATCTCCGGTCAGGCACTTTAGGTTTAGTCATTCATAAAAATGTTCCTTGCACAATTCAATCCCAGTTTATTTCCTCTCAACATGGAGACATCACTCTATTAAAATAATTATAAAATATCAGTATGCTTAATATAAGCTTTAAAAAGTGTAACTATTTGTTCTCAACATGAGTGAAAGTTGTATGTTTAAGTCCTTATAATCATTAGGAAATAGAATCGGAATGTTTTTCTGCTCACTGTCTATCCTCACCATGAGGTGACCAGTGAGAATGGCATCACCTACAGAGAAGACAGTGGATGGGGAAATGGTCTGAGGCTACACCCAGTGTCAGTAAACAAAGCTCCAGTGTCCATGTGCAACAGAACGTTTCCTGACCTGGCAGCTGACAGAAACTAAAGCGAAGAGGAGATGAAGCCTAAATAGAGTCCTTCAAAAACACCTGCCTCTTTCAAAGTCCTTTTGCTCATGTCAGAAAAGTACACAATCTGAATTTCAGAAGCTGTTTTTCTTTTAATATAGTGAAGTTGAGAAAAAATTCACACTATGGATATATACACCTTCTATTTCTTTAAATATATTTATCATTTTATTTATTTATCTTTTATTGATTTTAGAGCTAGAGAGGGAGAAAGAGAAACATCAATAGGCTGCCTCTCCTAACATGCGGCTGACCAGGTATCGAACCTGCAACCTGGGTATGTGACCTGATTGGGATGACACTCCAACCAACTGAGCCACACTGGCCAGAGTGAAATATAAACCTTTTAAACAATGCTTCAATCCAGAAGAACAACTCAAAACATCTACTATTTTTAAAGTTTTTGATATTCATACATTCATGAACAAATCTTTATTTCATCTACACTTAAGAAACTTTCTAAAATGTCCACTTACATTTTTGTGATTAACACATTTCATAAGAACCAGCTCTCTGTAAGCCCGCTTAGCATGGGTTTGATTCTGAAATGGCCGGCTTAGCTTCTTGATTGCAACATTTCTTTCAAGAATGGCATCATAAGCTGCACTGTAATAGAAATTAAAAAACAAAAATGTAATAAAAAATCTGCAAAACTGATTTTCTAAAACACGCATTCAGATGCCTCATGTTCTTCAAAGATAAATGCAACTGGACCAGTTTCCAGTCTCTGACGATCACCATGTTTCTTCTATTTATACTGCAGCACATTCCAAACAATGTAGCGCACTAACTGCTTCTTACAATGCAAATGGACTCAAGAGACAACTGACTGTGACTGTGAAGACAGATTCTGCTTGTTCACTGGGCTCCTCCGAGATTCACCTATAATACAAATGGGCACTCAATGCACAAATGTTTACTAAGTGTTCAGGTTCAAAAGATAGCTTAAAGCCTAAATGAACACTCATCCTGCACCTCTACCAGGGAAAGAAAACAAAGAATACACATGGTCATAAATTCTACTAAAAAATATTTTCTGAAGAATTCTACATAAGTGCATCACTTCCATCCTCTTTGGGTACAAAATAAATACAGAAAGAGGAAGGGACATACAGAGGTATCTATACAAAAGATTATTATATGAAAAGTAAGCCTTAAAATTTGTTTTAGAGGGGGAATTAAAAATCAAGGTGTTATAATGATGAATTCCAGATTTCAGGCCATCAGAAGCTGCATCATAATTGTTAATGAACCACCTAAAATTCTGGGAAATAGAACATCATACTCATTACTCTTCATAACTTCCTCTCCCGTGACCAAATGGCATCTGACGCATATTACAGGTAAGAGAAACACAAGCACAAATAAAGGAACATATCTTAAAATTATAGAATATTATAATTAAAAGAAACTTTAAAGTCATTTGGATTTACCACTGCCCGCTATAAGGCCAGAGGTTTGCCCAAGTTAAGCCAGAGAGTTAAAAAGTTAAGATAAGACTAGCAGACTAAAACATGAAGTTATGTCCTTCACATTGGACCACCTAATAAACTAAAAAAGACTGTTTCTGCTTATGCGATATTTGAAAGTCAGCACACTCCCGATTACAATGGCTCTCACCTAACTGGAAACCTGAATTTGTTTTACAGCTCTCATACCATATCAAATATACTGCAGAAATATATGCATTAAAAATTGGTACTGCATAAAGAAACACATCTGTACATTCTATATATACTATAACTATTGATATATATATATGTATAGTAGGGCAAAAGTAGGCTTACAGTTGTTTGTAGGGAAAATAATCACAGTAATTAATAAATAATACAAGAGTAAACTCCATGTTTTGTGTACTCAAAATTGTAAACCTATTTTTGCACCACCCTGTATATACATGCACATACCAAAATATGCCTAAGTATTACCGTCTTTACTTAGAAAGTGCCATATTTACAGATATATCCCTCCTAAATTAAAAAAAAAATTGAACATTAGAGGTCATGCAAAATGTTTAGAAATTTTGACTATTTCAGAAACGAAGTCTTCTGAGAAGGAGACAATGTCTTGTAAACCTAAATCAGACTGTAACACAGTTATAACGGTAGCTTTAGGCAGCACACCAACAGCTCACAAAGGAGAAAGAACACTCCCTAGGAGCAGAGTGAAGTAATTGGGAAACTGTTCATTCAAGGCTAACACTGCACTATATTTTGCCAAATTAAAGCCTCATTTGTTTACACTCTTTCTATTTCATCAGAAACACTGAACAGAGTTTATCTTTTCTAGGCCTCTTAGACTGCCTATTTAAAGAGAGGGAAAAAGCCAACTCTGTAGACACCTTCAGAGTTTGGTTTCATAATAAAAACTGTTTGAACAATTAGACCTTTACAATCCTGAAGATAAAATAAACATGTAATCTTTTATATTATTTTGCTCAAGAAAAAAAAAATTAACCAGTAAATTCATTCTTATTCATGTTTATCTGCTAAATCAAAATAATATTTCAAACTCTAAAGTTCAAAAATACCTGAGCAGGTTATACTATTTTATATCCAAGGAAATGAGACTTCTAATTGCTGCCGAGTAAATGTGCACAAATCAGAAACACCTGGGGTCCCCAATCCAGCCCCAACTGGGGCCCAAAATAATGCCTTTAAAAAAATTAAGTTCTTCAGTTGATTCTGATAGTAACACAACAGTGAGTTAAAATTTATTTAATATGTTTGTTTCATAGTAATCTTTTATTAAAGAAGCAAAAATTTGAAGATATTTATTGCTAGGACAGGGCTAAGTTGGCTTAAGGTCCCTTTGAAGGCAATTTTTTCAAAACAGTGGTCCACAAATTTCAAAATACACCCACCAAAGGATAAGTGAAGGTACAGAAACATTACTGTATTTTCCAACAATATTAACTAATTTATAAAGAATACAACCCTCACAACTCTAATTTAATAAATTACGAGAGAAAACAGGCTTAGAAGTATGAATTTGCCATGAGTCCCAAAGTTATTAAATCATAGAGGTAGATTCTGAACCAAGGGCTGCCTTTCAGCATACTTCCCATGTTGACTTTATCACACTATTTTCTTTATCTTTAATTTGTAGTTGGTTAAATGTAGCTGGTTAGAATGACAACCAGCCAGCCATAAATGCTTTATAAAATGACCCAACTTCTAGTTTTTGATATTATATATTACTTCAAGAATACAGAAGAGAATAAATGTTAGTGTTCCCATTACGTAAACTTGTTAATTTTAATTTCTTCTATATATATAAAAGCCTAAGTGACCGTTCGACAATTCGCTATGATGCACACTGACCACCAGGGGGCATATGCTCAACATAAAGGCCTTGGAAACATGGAATAGACTGATGAATCTCAGAGGGAAAGGGGGAGGGGGAGGGCAGGAAGAGATTAACCAAAGATCCTATGCATACTAGAGGCCTGGTGCTTAGATTTGTGCACCGGTGCGGTCCTTCGGCCTGGCTTGCGGGGATCGGGCCAAAACCAGTTCTCCAACATCCCTTGAGGGGTCCCAAATTGCAAGAGGGCACAGGCCAGGCCAAGGGAACCCACCGGTGCACAGGGCCTCTAGTATCTACACTAATAAAAGAGAAACATGGTAATTGGCGTACGACCGCTATCCTTCCCATTGGCTAATCAGCGTATCCTTATGCAAATTAACTGTCAGCCAAGATGGCGGCCGGCAGCCATGCACTGAAGCGAGCAGGGAGGCTTGCTTCCTCCAGGGACTGCAGACTCCAATGTTCCCCGCCTCACTTGCTGGCCTCTCAACTGCAACTCTAAGCAACTATTACTATGTTGCAAATAAGAAGGTAAACAAAACCAGCTTTCAGTCAGCCCCGGACTGCAACATTGTATCCATGTTTTCAGCAGCGAGGCCTCAGAGCTAAAGCTGGCCCAGAATAAAAAAAAAAAGAAAACAAGGAGCGGTTGGGAGCTTTTAGTCAACTGCCAGCAGGAAAACAGCCCTCAGCCCCTCAGCCAGCCTGGCCAGGCACCCCAGTGGGGACCCCCACCCTGATCCAGGACACCCTTCAGGGCAAACCAGCCAGCCCCCACCCATGCACCAGGCCTCTATTCTATATAGTAAAAGGGTAATATGCCTCCCGGCACCGGGATCAGTGGAGCAACGAGGCTCCCGGCACCAGGATCAGCGTGACAGGGGGCAGCGCCCAAACCCCCTGATCAGCCCTGCTCTGTGCCTGATGGGGGGGAGCTCCCCAATCCCCCGATTGCCCTGCGGCTCTGTGTGTGACAGGGTGCAGCGCACCAACCCCCTGATCGGCCCTGCTCTGTGTGTGACAGGGTAGAACCATAACCTCTCCATCGGCCCTGCCCTGAGTGTGACAGTGGCGGCGCCCCAACCCCCTGATCGGCCCTGTTCTGTGGGTGATAGAGGGTGGCGCCCCAACCCCCCTCCACGGGCCTTGCTCTGTGTGTGACAGGGTAGAGCCATAACCTCCCCATTGGCCCTGCCCTGAGTGTGACAGGGTGCAGCGCCCCAACCCCCCTGATCCGCCCTGCTCTGTGTGTGACAGGGGGCGGTGCCCCAACTCCCCTATCGGCCCCTACTCTGTGAGTGACAGGGGGGAGCTCCTCAACCCCCCGATGGGCCCTGCTCTGTGAGTGACAGGGGGCAGTGCCCCAACCCCCCTGATGGACCCTGCTCTGTGAGTGACAGGGGGCAGCGCCCCAACCCCCTGATCGGCCCTGCTCTGTGAGTGACAGGGAGCAGCGCCCCAACCCCCTGATTGGCCCTGCTCTGTGAGTGACAGTGGGCAGCGCCCCAACCCCCTGATCGGCCCTGCTCTGTGCGTGACGGGGGTGGCACCGCAACCTCCCCATCGACCCTGCCTTGAGTGTAACAGGGGGCGGTGCCCCAACCCCCCAATCAGTCTACCCTGAGCGTGACTGAGGGTGGCATTGCAACCTCCCGATCCGCCCTGCTCTGTGCATGACGGGCGGCGCCCCAACTCCCCAATCAGCCCTGCTCTGAGCCTGACCAGGGGCTGCACCTAGGGATTGGGCCTGCCCTCTGCCACCCTGGAGTAGACCTAAGCCAGCAGGTCGTTATCTCCCGAGGAGTCCCAGACTGGGAGAGGGCACAGGCCGGGCTGGGGGACCCCCC